>NC_091472.1:188984675-190184675 GCF_036971445.1 Narcine bancroftii
TCTGCTCTGGAGAGTTTTGCAATGCACCAACGTGGTGGAGAGGCTCAGCCGGTCACGCACCACCCGGAAGGGCCCAGACCCGAAAATGTAGGCTTTCCTTCCTGCGGACCTTCTGGGTTTCTCCACCCCACGCGTGCCTGGTCTCTGCAGGTTGTTTAACACATGTCGAACTTTATTTCTGGTTGGGTGCCAGTGAACCTGACCGACACACCTCATTCTAGAGTGGTGGCTTGTCAGTCGATGAGACATCTCTCGTTGAATTCAGTGAGCCTTGATGCTTGGAATTCCGCGGGGAAGGGGGAAGGGCCGACGCCGAACCGCAGATCGGCTGGTTGAGGTGGAGCCACGGAGTGGGGAGTGTCCTTGACATGCGAACACCTTCCCGTGCATCGTGCCGGAGCACAACGTTCTTCCGGATAAGCAGGGACGAGCCCGTCCCAAAGAGCTGAAAAAAATGCCAAAGCTGTGATGAGGCGGGCGCAGAGATTCTTCCAAACTCCGTTAAATTCGGCCCAAACTTCAGTTGACTTCACGGTCGCTCGGTGGCCGCTTGTCACATCTATGCCCTGGATGCATTTCTCCGAAATCTGGCGGGATTTGCAGAAAGTCGTCGCATTTTAGTGGAGGCAAACCATTTACAAGGCACCTCAAATGGCCCCTGGCGAATGGCCATGATCAGAACTCGGCTAAACCTGGCGGAGAGGAGCTGAAAATCGTGATCGTTGGGGATGGCGGGCTGTGGGAAAACGTCCTTGCTGATGGTGTTCGCCAAGGGGGACTTCCCCGAGGTAAGTTGGACCAATGTTGGGTTCGAAGTGCGCTGTGATCCCGGTAAAATAGCATATGCCCTATCGAGGAGGTTTCCGGAGCTGAACAAGCGCCTTTGTTGCAAGGTAATGCATTAATGCTTCATGTTAGAACTAATACAGTATCAATCACCGTTTTAAAAAAAATCCCCGTTGTGATATGATGGGCTCTTTCTCTCCAACCTGCATTCTCAATAAAAGCTGGCAGAGCCCCTTTTGAATGATCATAGCACCCAACGAAGTGACCAGTCCCAGCCGCGGTCCAAATGACAAGGCTCAGCCGCGCCCAACGACTCTTTTGAAAAGGTGGGATTGTCAGACGCCAATGCCGGGATGTTGAAGGGGAGAGTGAACCGGGCTGAGGGGGAAAGTGAAGAGAAAAGTGGGATGGAGTCTGCTTCAATATCCCTCCCACCTGATACTGCTTCACCACAGAAGATCCGCCCGAAAGCCTGACTGTGCGGATCCTGGACGTTAGTATTTATTGTCCCTCTTCGTCCTGTCAGCGAATGTTAGTCGCTGAACATGCCTGCCCAGAGCTTATCCCCTTTAGAGGGAAATGCCAGAGAGGAGTTCCTTTTGTCAAAGGGACTTGTATGTTCCGGAAAGTACCTGGACCAATTACAAATGAATTAAGCGGCTTCGTCGCCGGTTGAATCACCAGCTTCTCAAGTTGCAAAGTTGAAGTGTAGACCGAGAAACGTAGGAGTAGAATGAGACCATTTAACTGTTTAAATGGGACAAGGCAGAGATGTGTCGGAAGAATGTATTTTTCTTTCAGATTCTCTCATTAACACTTATGGCAGCTTCCTGCTTTTAGTTCCCACTGTATTATCATATTGCTCATTGCACCAAGAAGTTTTGTAAAATCTATTGTGTGGAATAAAGCAGTGGGGGGGGGGGGGGGGTGGGGGGGTTTATACCAGCCTGACAGGTGATGTGCATTCCAGATAACCCCTTTCTGAAAGTCTCCGAGCGCTTCACAGTCAATTACAGAAAGTCACTTGTACTCTCACTGCTGCAGACCTGAATAATACTAGTGCCTACAAATGCAGGGAACCTGCAATCTAATTTTAAAAAGACATTGAGCAAGAAATAAACATTGTTCAAGACCGTGCCACAGGTTTTACTCATCCTTCCCAAAAGGCACAGCTTCAAAGTAACAACACTTTTAAAAGTTGGTATCCAACAATATAGTGCTAATTGAGTGTCACACCCAGAGTCTTATCCTTGCTTTGTGTGAACTTTCTGACTCTAAGCCATTTGAATATTCTATCAACTAAAAATCAGAACTTTCCAGATCAAACCATGTACCCAGGTTTGATTTTTTTTCTTCTTCTTGACCTTTCAGTTGTTATGCCCCATTGTGATGACGGTGTCTGCTGGAAATCACACAAAGTAGATATAAAGACAGCCAGGACCTGGGTAAATGACAAGACCAACAGATGATGGCCTGTTTCTAATGAAATTCTAGAGGCAGAGAAAGAACAAATTGAATGGCTCAGAAAAAAACAATGTTAATTAGATCATTTAGATAAAGAAAGGGAATCAAAGATTTTAAAAAGTAATGGAGAGTGAAAGAAGATAAGAAAATACAATGTTTTGGTTTATATTTTTATCTGCCAGGCAGTGTTGACCCTGTATTGTATTGGGTAATTCGGTTGCAAAGATTGAGCAGTAGATTAAGATTGCTCTCACCCAATGTGAAGGAGCAGCCCTAATTGGCTGGTGAGTTCAGGTTCATTTAGCGCAAAAATCCAACTATTTCTCGACATTCACGAAGATGTTCATGGAAGATCCTGTGTTTTGGGCTGATCATTTCCTCCCTCTGTTTTTTTCAGCTTCCTCTGCCGCATATTGTTGTTTTTCCAACTCAGAATTCCGTTTGCGCGCGCTCCTCCTCCACCTTCCGTTGCGCGCGCTCCTCTTCCACCCTCCGTTGCGCGCGCTCCTCTTCCACCCTCCGTTGCGCGCGCTCCTCTTCCACCCTCCGTTGCGCGCGCTCCTCCTCCACCTTCCGTTGCGTGCGCTCCTCCTCCACCTTCCGTTTGCGCGCGCTCCTCCTCCACCTTCCGTTGCGCGCGCTCCTCTTCCACCCTCCGTTGCGCGCAATCCTCTTCCACCCTCCGTTGCGCGCACTCTTCTTCCGCTCTCCGTTTCTCCAATCGCCACTCAAAAGATCTATCCTCTGGAAAATTATCTAAGTCTTTGTCAACAAATTTTCCCTCACCTATATAATATTTCACTATAATCCTCTGTATTTATATTTTCTTCATCCAACTCTTGACTTCAGTCAGCTTTAATGCCTTAGCAATGTCTATCAGTTCTTCTTTTCTCTTGCTCTGCAGCTCCTCAGGTGATGGTTGGGACAAAAATGCTGCTGTTTTCTCACACACACAAGCTTTAAATTAGCTGGGAAAAAACCAATTAACTAATAAATCACAAAAGCTCCAAAAGTTTAAGATCCCAAAACTCCAAATATTCAATCCAAGCCCCCAAATGTTACAGACCCAGAGGACCCCCAAAACCCAGCAGCAATAAAAATTCACTAAGACAAATGGTTACTTAAACAAAAGTTGCTTTTAATTTTTTTAAACATAAAAACACGATCAAACTTTAACTTATTACTATTAATTTAACTTAATCCCCTTCTAATTCTAAGCACATGTGTGTATAATGTGTATAAGTTCAGAAAAGTTCTTTGATTCACAGTCCAATCTCACTTCAAATTCACCGGTATCACGCAGTTCTTATACTGTGCACAGAATTGAACATTTATGAATTTTCACCAAGCTCTGGTGCTTAAATGGTTACCGCTCAAGAAGGTTCTTGTTGGTTTCAGATTGAGATTTGTTGCTCATTGGACACACACAAACTGATTCTTTCCAATCAGCCACTTCAGTGTCTTGCCGAATAAACTTGCCCCATCAAGGTTTTCGAAATGATAATCTCTTCTTCTGCAGGTCACCACAGAGTTCCTTCTGTTTCCTTTATTTCAGGTGAAACACTTCAGCCAGCCATTTCCTCTTGTATGGACCAGAAGGGTTTTCAACAGGCTGAACTCAGAACTCACAACCCGTCTTCAAAATGGGGTTTCATCAAGCTGCAAGCTTGCCATGACTGCAGAAACCACTCCTCTCTTGGAGAAAGCCTGTTTGATTTTTTATCTCTCTCTCTCTCTCTCTCTCTCTCTCTCTCACTCTTCCCCCCCCCCCCACCCTTGCCTTGCAAAACCACATGATCTTCTTAGAACAATCTGCAACCAGATAAATCACAGCTCCGGACCCAATTTTCTGAGTCCATTCATCTGTTGCTTTCAAAACAATAATCCATTTACACCTGTTTTGGAAATTCTTTAGCAAAGCAGTGTCCTTGTTTTATTGTCTTTGCAAAGGTTCTCGGTGCCTGCATGACTCACTTTCAGCAAAGCTCTTGCATTTTAAATGAGATCTGAGTTTGTGTGTGACCAACACCATCCCCATAATCTATCTCCTTTAAAAATATATCTATATACAGTAAAAAAAAATATGATGTACAATATTAAAATATGATATAATCCATCACAGTCCTTTCATACTCATCGCAAGATATCCCCGGGGAGAGGGGAGTCTATCCTCCACTGGTGACATCTGAGTAATACATCGAGGATGGTGGGCCTGCCCTAAATCCTGATCAATGTATTATGACCTTGTATTTAAACAAAATTAATCATGCCTAATTATAACATAATTAAGCATTATGTACAGCACTGTATGATCCCTTCAGCCCCTGTTGTTGTGCTGACGTATACAAACCTTTATAATTTTATAAAAGATCATGGGAAAGTATAGCTGCACAATTTCTAAACACCATGGTAAAGTCCTAGTGGCAATAGCGCACAATTTATAAAGACTGTGGGGGAAAAAGTAATGGTGGACCTGCCCTTCCGGAATTTAGTGCAGCAAGGAAAGGGGACGGAGCACTCATGTGTTCATTTCACTCTTGTAAGTGATCCAATGGCCAATCAGCCTTTAAAGTGTCTAGTGTGAAAGCAAAGTCGGGTCAATGCCGGTGTCAGATGATGTCATCTCATGCCAGGGCGTAACAGCCTCGATCCCTAGTACAATCCCCAGCATCTGCAGATGCTAACATTGCAATCAGGCAAGTGTAGAATGGGCAATTGCATTGTGGGATTGAAATGACCCAAGTTTTCATGTGAGTGCAGGAACATGAAGGAAGAAAAGATTAAAATGAGGATATAAACTTGGCCGTAGGAAAGTCAAAGTGAGAGAGAGAGGGGGGGTGGGGGGGAATAAATAGCAATAGCGGACAATTTTTATACAGCGTGGGAAAGTTGGTAGCTTTTTTTTTCTGTGGTCTTTATAAGTTGTGTGCTAAAGTGCTACCAGCTTTCCCACGCTGTTTAAAAATTGTCCGCTATTGATATTTATTGCTAGCACTTTCACACAGTCCCTTATAAAGGTTGATATTAGGTCGGCACAGCAACCACAGGAGCTGAAGGGCTCATACTGTGTTGTACTTAAAAGTTTAATTATGTTATAATTAGACATGATTAATCTTGTTCCTATGTAAGATAATACATTGATCAGGAGTTGGGGCAGGTCCACCATCGCTCAATGGGTCATGACATCACGATAAAAGGTTGAACAGTCCTAACCCTGGGGATGACTCCTTGCAAGTGTGAAAGTGTTCAGTATCCCAGTTGGAAGTGGTCAAGTGTGAAAAGCCAAACCCCCATTCCTATCCAAAGGTACTGAACGGCCAATTTAGTGGGATACAAGTGTAAAAGGGGCTATGGAGGGGTTTCTGTGCTGCACGGCATTCTGGGAGGGCAGATCAGCCATCTCTCTCCTACTGCGACTTCCCCATGGTCCTTTAGACCTTTATATAGGTCAGCAAAGTTTATACCTTTTTAATCTTTTGTTTCCTTCACGTTCCTGCACTCACACAAAAGCATAATCAACTTGTCACTACTTTATCCCAGGATACAATATGTCCTTTTCACACTGGGCTAATACTACCTACCGAGGCAGTATCACCTCTGGCAAATGATAACACCTGTGTGTCGATTAAAGAGCTTTCACACTGGACCCTTAACCGGTAGATTGGCCGTCAATTACTGGGACAAGGTGCCAGTGTGTAAAGGGCTAATAATGCAGAATGGGATATGAAAGAGTGTTCTGGACCAATGTAATTAAATTCTATTCAAACTCTGGGCACTGAAATAGAAATGACACCAAGAAATTTTTTTTTTAAATCCGGGAGATAAACCAAATCTGAACACTATATTTAATAACCCTCAAAGTGTTATTTAATTTTATCATCCTTTCTTTGACAGAATGCAATCTTCAAATCAATTCAGTAAAATTTGAGTTTGAATATATTTTAAATCTAATGCATTGTTAACAAAAACCTCATGTATTCCTTATGTCTGTTTAAAAGCTGCAATAGAATATTTGCTAAATTCTCTAGGAATCACTGATAAAGTGGATTGCTCAAAAGTTTTACATCAAAGTATGGTCCTCAAAATCATTTATCATACCTATCACAGATACCATACATTTTCCATATTACAAGTGATTGCACTTTTCAAAGTACCACATTTACAGTAAATGCAGTAGTTACAACCCAAAGTAATGAAAGGTGCAAGCAAAATGCACGTTTTTCTTCCTAAAATATGCCAGTATTAAATGGAAAGAGTTGAAAACCAATAATATTGATGTTATTTAAAACTGTTCTTTTCTATAAATCAATTCCATCCTCAAGAGATTCTTAATTTCTCCTGGTCTTATTGCAAGGAATCAATATCTTTAACTTGCTTCCGGGGGAAGTACATCCTTTCCATTTTGCAGCTTGATCAGTAAAAGCCAAGATGGGATCCTGCATCAAAAAATACTCTGGCATTGCCATTAATAAAGTAAGCCCTGCTCTGATTCAATTTACCCAAATGCAGTATCTTCCACTTCAAACTGAACTGTATCATCCTTTCCTTAGCCCAGTTCCCATCTGATCTAGATTTCAACTGTAAACTTGGGTAACCTCCTTCGCTGTCTACCATAGCACATGTTTTTGTGCCATCAGCAAACCTTGTCATAAGTATTGTTGTAGATATTGTATTATAAAAAGTGAGAGTTCTAATACTGGACCCTGAGGCCAGGGTCCTCCAGTCTAAAGAAATGCCCTTTACAACAACCTCAGAGTCCTATCACTAAACCAATTTTTAAAAAATTGACTAGCTCGCCTTCTATTCCATGTGCCTTAACCTTCCATACCAATCTACCACATGGGACCTCATCAAATGCTTTACTAAAATGCATATAAATATCATCAACTGCCTTACCTTTGTCTACCCTCTTTGTCACTTCTTCCACAGCCAATGAATGTTAAGAAATTCTTTAGTCTCGGGCTAGAAGAGTCAAATTGTTCTTGCTACATGCCAAAACTGATCATGAATAATGAGAGGAAATCCTAGAATACGCTTTCTCAAATCCAACTTGTAGAAATCAAAGGCCACTTCAACTGACATAACTTGATCTTTGGATAGTATGTTGTCACAAGTGGGCAAGGATGCTAAATCTTAAGGAGGCACAGTCTCATGTTCACAATTCCACACCCCAGGCTCATCCTATTGCTGTGTGTGTGGAGTTTGCAAGTTCTCTATGTAACTGCATGGGTTTCCTCCACATCCTTCCGTTTCCTCCCACCTTTAAAGTTGGTTGGCCCCTAAAAATGAAAGCGACTTCTAGCACGTAGTTAGGTATAATATGGGAAAGTTTATTGGAATATGGAGAGAATCAAATACTTGTGTAGGATTAATATAAATGGGTGCTTAATGGGTGGCATGGACAGTGGGCCAAAGGGCCTGTATTTGTGCTTAGTGGTTCAATGACATTTGACTTCTGAGGTCTTGCACAGAATATTTGCTGTGTTGTACTCTATTTTCAAGTCAAGTCAAATCAAATTATTGTCCTCTGATTACACAAGTGCATCCCAATGAAACAGGATTCTCTGGACCTCAGTGCAAAACACACAGACAAAAGGAGATATAACACACCTACAGACAAAGAATATATATGCAGGACAGGTATTTACATAAGTATTGTGAATTTACACAAACCAACACTCCCGGGTTGATTTGTAGCAATCACATAAGTCTAACTAAACAAAAATATCAAGTGGTCTTCTGATTTTTGGATTGATTTAAAATTGAATTAGATATTTACTCTTAAGATATTGAAAGGAAGTTTTATTCTTCCATTAATGTAGGACAGTGGTTCTCAACCTTTTTCCACTCACATGCCACTTTTAAGTATTCCCTATACCATTGGTGCTCCGTGATTAGTAAGGGATTGCTTAAGGTGTGGTACGTGGGTGGAAAGAAAAAGGTTGAAAACCACTGTTTTAATTGTACTTAATTGACTCGTTATGTGCATGGTTTCATCACTCCAAAGGAAATGGGCCAATGACAATTTTTCTCAAGCAAAATATTTCAGTAACAATTGGGACTAAGCAATGATTTTCGACCTTCCATTTCTACCCACGTACCACCTTAAGCAATCCCTCACTAATCACAGAGCATCGATGGCGTAGGGATGACTTAAAGTGGTAAGTGAATGGAAAGAAAAAGGTTGAGAACCACTGGTATAGGATAAAAGAACATGACATTTGTAAGATTTTTGGGTAATTTTAATACTTGTCTCTTTTCTGTTTCTTCATCCATGTTTGCTGTTAGCAATATGCACCTTCAGTGTTCGAGAAGTACGTAACAGATATCACAATTAGGAACAAGAAAGTCACCTTAACTCTATATGACACAGCAGGTAAGATTCCTCAAATAATTCCAGTTTGGGTGAACATTAACTCCAAATGGTATCCAGATAGCTCACTGATCAATGTACTTTATACTGAAACCAGCGGTCAAAAGGTAAAGCTTTGGAGTTGATTTCTGCTCATTTCATTTACAACTCCAAAGGAGAGTTTTACATTTGGTGCCAATGGTTGAAGTTGAAGTTGGAAAATTAACCTGCTAAAATTCCAGTTCTGGTCAAGGGATGTAAATTCCACATCCTCAACATGACAACAATTCTCCGAGCTCTTGATAATGTCTCAGCACCTCCATTAAAACTGTTTAATATCACTTTTGCAAAATATTTTGCCCACCTCCTCTGTTGTTGGAAACCTCACCTCTCGAACTGACTATTCCAGTGTACTCCACATTTCTCTATCCACAAGTTGAAATTATGAAAATCTCTATTGCCTTTTTATAATTAGCTCAATATCCTTTTTGTCTTTTATTTGTCTTCATTGGAATGCAATGCTGGGGTGGTGATAGAGGCTGGAACAATAGGGGCATCAAGATACTCTTAGGCATATGGATGAAAGAAAAATGTTATGAGGTAGGGAGGGTTTAGTTTGTTTTAGGTATGCCTAAACATCCTGGGCCAAAGGACTTGAATTGTGCTCTCTAATGATCTGCAGTGAATCATAAACCTATATAGGGTCCCAGTGTGGAACTGCCTCAATTGCAAGATCTTTCAAGTGCTTTCAAGAAATTAATTCACTCATCCATTGGTAATTGTTCCCTGAGCTACCTAGGCCCCTAGTTCTATAATTTCCCTCCCAACATGTACTACCCTTTTCAAAATTTACCTCTTTAAACAATCTGTTCGTTATCTGTTTTGGAAGGTGGTTGTGTCAATTTTTGCTAGTTAGCACTGATGTGAAACTTGCTACATTAAAAGTATCTTGGTTTCAAATTGCAAAGTCGGGATCAACTTGTATTAAATACAGATGCATAATCTGTTTAATATAAACATTTACAAATATATTGGCTTAAAAGTTAGAAAAATCCTGCTCTACCAGGTTCAGGTCTAGGAAAGCAAGCAAATTAAGATTTTGTTTGTAAGTGCATGCTTAATTTTTCATGAAATCTCTCTATCCACTAGAAACATCAAATCTCTATTGTAGAGTTTGTGAAATTAGTTCCTTACAAATGAAATATTTCACCATCCCTCGATGAGTGATTTTTAAAATGAATCACCCTTATTAGGAAGTGCAATTTCTTATTTTCTATTTATAAATCTTTACATTTTGGAGAACCAAGAAAGGTAGTAAACTGACCAAACTTCACGAGTTTGAGTTTGTTGTTTTGGCAATTATTTTCATTCTGTGCTCAAGAACAGGGCCTCCTTAGATCATTTCTATGGTCCACAGTCCACCCACATCCTCCTCCTAAGTCCCAACCCTTCCTTTTTGGTGCAGTCTGAAAGGAAGCTCTCTGGCAATTCGCCGACTTGTACAATTTCAGCTGTCGTGAGGTTTCTGTTCTCCACAGTAATTCTGCAACTCAGCCACTTCATAAATGACACCTTTGATGCTGTTGTTCTAGTTCATAATCATCATGGTATAAACCTAATCTCTTCTTCCCTCCTGTTCAAGGAACATGGTGGATGATCGATCTGTCGATTTGCTGCCAGATCTCTCTGGATCAGAATATAACTGCATCCTGTTCTTATCAGGGGAAAATTGCTTTCTATTGCAGGAATCCAAATGTAATCCTCTTCTCCATTGTAGTGTCTTTTTAAATTAATTTCTACCATCGCCTCCAAAAAGTGCAAGGAGTTTGCAGAATTCTTTCTCCCTTTTCTTGACACCACCTGGTCTGTTGCCACTGAAACCTTCCTCCCTCTGGAGCACTGAGCCAAACATCTGGAGTTGCCTCTTGCCCATAGCCCAAGCTTGGATCTTTGGTCATTTCTCTCTCCTAAAGCCCCTCTCTGAACTCAGCTGCAGTACCCTACCTCCAGCTCCTAATCTCTCCTAATTTTTCTCACCTCATGTACTGCTACATTCCCTTTTTTTAAGCCATTGTCATCAACACTTCATTCGATAAAACAGGTTTCACTCTTTTTTTCATATTCCAAGAAATTTTTTTCATGCACATCTTCCTCCCCCCCACAGAAAATAGAAACCCCCCCCAAAGAAAATAAATAAAAAGAAAAGTTTAAGAAAAAGATTGAGAAAACATACATAATACATTAACAATTTTTAAAAAAATTATTATTATATGAACAAAATTCACATGTGTATAAAATACTAAATGTTACCCACATTACTAAAATTATGGAACAAATATATTCTATGATAAAACTATTAATTCTAGTTAAAAAATCCCTGTTAAATATATAAGAAAAACTAATTGTTCATTCTTAACAATATTAAAAATAATATATAATACTACAAGGTGAAGGTGAGGTCAGGAATTGACAAACTATCTCTTTTTTAAAAAAACAATTCATAAAACAATCACCCCAATCTTTTGCATATAAGGAAACCAAATATTCTAAAAGTGACTATATTTATTTTGTAGATTGTAAGTAAAGGTATACAGCTTCTAATTCCACATAGTTGCAATACATTTTTGAAAATTGCACTAGTAGTAGCTAAAGAATGACTCAATTATTCTTGCAAATGCTATCCTATCTTTTTTTAAAAAAACCTTTTTATCTCCTTTCCTTTTTCAGAATATTTGAATGTTGTGTTTCCCTTTACTCATCCTAATCGGAATTTATTTTCTGTGAAATGGCCCCGATCGAAGTCTCAAGTGACATTCTATTGTACATGATACGATTAAGTTACCTGTCTAAGCTCTTACTGTTTGACTTGTTTGAAACCAGTGACATATGATTTGCACCATCCTGCCTCGACAATCCCATCATCAAGTGGTGAACAGGACTTAACTGTTCCACTTTCATTAATTCAAGCATAGCCAAAAATCAGTGGTAATGGTCTACCTTCCTTCCCTTACACATTTAACCTCCAGCATCTCTCAACGGTCTATCCTTGCCTCCCTCCGTTTTGTTGTGGACATGCTGCCCAATGACAACATCATCTGAAAACAAAGTATCACTTGCAATGTGCCTATTAATGGCAGGCTGGACTCCACTATCATCCCTTTTTAAAAAAAAAAGTTTAAATACCTCGACTAACTTCGAGCGCTGGATGAGCAAATATTCCTCCAGCTAAATTTTGGGTAAACTGATGCCATCGGCCTGCATCATCTGGCCACCAACATTATCTCTCGCACTGACACAAACCTACCAACTCTCTCAATGACATTTCTTTGCATCAAATCTTCTGCAAGGATTCTACTTCAATTCCTGTCTCCATCAAATCTTCTCCCACATGAGGATTTCCAGTCCAGATTATCTGTAATGTCCTTCAAAAAATGTGGCCTCCCTGTACCACCAGCAACTCAGCCTTTACCCACATCTTCTCCATCTGCCCTGGCTCCCTTTTCCCCAAGATGCAACAAAAACAGGATAACCGAAAGGGGGAACAATCTGATCTTCTCAGAAATAGGTTTTTATTCCTGACAAGTAACGTGACAATTACAGTAAAAATCCCTGTAATCCAGAATTGAAGCAAGCGGCAGCCTCAAGCAATTGGCAAAATAATCTCAGAAAATAAATAAGTTAAAAAAAAAGAAAGTGTAAAATTGGCACCCCTAGCAGTCAGTTCACCAATCACACAACACACAATCTCAAGCAACTGGCAAATTCACTTACCCGACACCTACTAATCCCCATGGTGCCAGATACTTGGGGTTTTGGAGAGAATGATGTGGGTGCTACATAATGGGAAATTAATCAATCTCTCAGATAGTCTGGATTGTAGTCAGGGCGGCAACTTTGAGCAGTCCTCTTATTGTCTCCATATTTTCATGTGATTTGGTGCAACATGCAAAGAAAAACTGTTGAAGGACTGGTTCACATGTTGATTAATGTAGTGCTATTTATCTGAGCAGAAATGACACCCGAGTTTCAAAGTTTTGTTGATCTTTTAGTTCAGTTTGTCACAACTTTGAGAACTTGATGCTGTGCAGTGAAGGGTGAATAAACTGTATTTTAGAATTTCTCACTTTTAAGACAAATTCTGGGATTTGGGGAATTATTAATGTAGGTTAAAGACTTTGCTCCCACCCTCCATTCCACACATGGTGGTTATAGGGGCTGATCAGTAAAAGTAAACAGTTGGTGTGTGTGGTGTACTGCTCATTTACCTAAGTGTATAATCTCGAGGAGGCATTGAAGAGCATTAATCTCCTCGTTTTCATGTTGTATGGGTCAGTGTGTCACCCATTGAAATTGACTTCAAGAGAACAATCTCTTTTAGAATTGGGAATTGGGAATTTCAGTAGCCTTTTCTCCACTTTCTCAATTTACAATTCCTGGAAACAGACATTTATATTTGTTTTAATATTGGGCATTTAATCATTGGAAAAGACAGAACCCCAAATTCCTCTTGAGTTCCAGGACACTTCTTCAACATAAAGCCATAAATCAGGAGTGGTGAAAAATTAGACTGACTTTGGAACACTAGTCAGAGAACATGCATAACATCACCTACAGCCTTGAGATTCTTTTCCTGAAGGCTGGGTTTAGCAAATCTAGAGACCAGTAACTGAAAGCATTAGGAACCGTCAAAGAAAGCCACAAGCAATTCCATAGGGCTCCATTCCAACAGGTGAATGAAGATGACTTCAAAGTAGGCAATTCCAGATATCCTGAATCTGCAGGAGACCAAACCCTATGGAATTTTCAAGATGTGGCTTAGTATAAAATGTGCTCATCATGTTTTGAATAGGTGCTATTGTCCAGCTGTACAGAGCAGTGACTTCCTCCTCTCATCTACCCTCATTGAAACTGTTCCGAGGCAGAAGCTGACTTTAGCCCAATTGTGCATCTTTATTCTTAGTTGGAGAAGGGCACAGAAGAGTGGATTTTAAATCTCAACATACTTTGAGCTACCCAACATAAAAATGATGGATGTGATGTGTTTGAAATGCATAGCATGACATTTTATTCCCTAATTTATAACTTGTCTCCTCATCATTGTCTGGTTAGCATCTGATTTTTATTGTCAAAGGAGATTTTATTATTTTAGCACAGTTCAGCATCACTTTCTCTAATTCTGATATATTTATACTGTTTTGTATGTGCAGAATTTTATTTGGGGAGTAAATAGCATTGTTACAAAAGCATCTGCGATACAGCTCCTGTTCATTTGTACAGGATGCTCGATGACCTCAGCTATTCAACGCAGTGGGATTTAGCTAGCTCAAGGCAAAGATGGAAGATTCAGTACATAATAATCTTGCCTTGCTTTAATCACTGCATTTTCTACAAAGTTAAACCTCATCATAATTGAAATATTAAAATGTTAACCAAAAAAAAATGCCCATTTTGCTGACAGAAACAAAAGTTCAAATTCACATCAATTATGTATTCTTCAATTGAGTTCTTCTAAACGGGAGCTATGTAGACCAAAACAAAGATGGGGATCAGACTTGAATATTAGTATTGATGATAAGACCTGGTCGAATTTGTGACATGATTGTATGACCAATATAATTAATGTAAGATAGAGGCTGGTGCAATATAATTTTTTGCATCAGCTACATCTAAACCCTGCAAAAATCCCATAAATTTAACTCTAATTTTTCCAATATATGTTTTAGATGTGGGGAAGAAACAGGCACTTTCTTATATTCTACCTGGTCATGTTCCAAACTGAAACCCTTTTGGGAAAATTTAAGAGTTTTACTAAATCAAATTATTACCTCTAAATCCAGAATTGTTTCTCTTTGAAAACATTGTGGACGTAAGACCTAAAATGAGGCCGTCTAAGTACCAATTAGAGTTTCTTAAAGTTGCATTGGCAGTGGCCAGGAGATGTATGCAGTTACCTGGCAGTTTGATTCTCTCTTGGAAATAGCCCGTTGGAATACAAGTTAAGGAATGAGTACAACACGTTTTTGCAGGTATGGGAACCTTGCCTACAAAGTGTAAGGGATGAATACTTAATAAATAAGATATTTATTCCATTTATTTTTCTTCCTTTTATTGAGATCAAAACAAAAAAAAAATTGGGACCCTTTTTAATTGTTGAATTAGATTCCAGATCTTGAAAGCTCATTTCTTCTCTTTTCCTTTTTCTGTCCTTTTTTCTTTCTTCCATTTTCTTTTATTAAGGGTTTTGTTGGGGGTGGGGGTTATATTTGGAACATGTGTCAATAATTAATTCACATTAAATTATTTGTGGTAATTTTGGTTCTGTTGATTAAATATCAAAATAAAATACTCAAAAAAAGAAACGGTTCACAAGCAGAAATATAAAATTGCTTCACTTACAGCAATTTCAAAATTTAGTCAAGAGAAATTACAGCTATGTTTTAGTGCAGGTAATTAAAATAAAAATGATGTGGCGTTAAATTATGTATTTCTCTTCCCTTTCAGAATGTCTCAAATGTAACCAATGAAGTATGGTTTATGAAGTGTAAAAGTTTAGGTGACTTGAAGCATAAACATTGGCTCAGGATTCAATGATCTCTCCCCTGTTCTATTTTGGAAATGGGAGTAGGATCACAAAATAGGAAAGACCAGATGGCGACTTGGATTTGTGTTGTGTGTAATAGGTTATTGGAAAACTCCTGTGGAATGTTAAAATATCAGAGTAAACATTTGTCCGTGACCATATACTGTATAGCAAACAGTCGATACAAGAGCATGGGCATACGGTACTCTGCTTCTTCGATTAGTTTCCATTGACTTCAATCCACGACATCCATGTGTTTAGTTAATGTGATCAAGAAAATTTTTCTACCCCAAAGTAACAATGTCCAAATTACCCACCATGCCTTCAGTGGGTAATCTGGATGTTGTTACTTGCGTGTGTTTGATAACAGTACAAAGCCATTTCCTGTCTGTGCCAGACTAAATTTGGGGGTAGAGACTGAGATCACATGACAAAAGGTCGGTTTGAAACCATACATCCATTTCAAATGAAATACCACTTTAGAAAAAAAATTAAGAAGATTCCTCTGACTGTTTGTGAAGAGAATATTCCCGTGTTAGCTGAGCATTTTTGCTGCTTGAAAGGAGGTTGGTATATTTCTGCTAGTAATGAACACAGTGGAAATGCGTAGAACAATCATGGTGCTGATGGCTGAGAGTGATTTGTTTGTAAGCCAGGAATTGATGGAAAAAATAATAGTTTCTGAAGTAGTTGCACATATCTTAAGAGGTGCTGTTGGTGTAAAAAGTCTGAAATGACGTGGTGTTTTTCATAACTTTACAACATGCAAATATTTGCAAAATATAGCTGCTGTGAAGTTAATCATACTCTATGATTACAGCATGTGGTGGGCCAATGTGAGTAACTCCATTCTTTAATGCATTGTAACATTTTAAAATGGAGTTTTTGCACTCAAAAATATCCACAGTGGCTCAAAAATCAACCATGTTATTAGTGGACGCTTCGGTATGTCGGGCAATTGAGGAATTTCAACAACGGCTTGCTTCACTTTTAAGTTTAGTTTTTTGTGTTTTTTTTAAAAATAATACAGGTTGTGTGGCCCAATGTCAGCATGCGCTCTCCATTTCCCTGTTACCCTACAACCTGTTCTCTCTCACATGTAGTCAACAACGCCCTTTGAGTGATTCTGCCATTAACCCACAATAAGGGATCATTTGCTCCAGCCATTTGGGTTGTGGAAGGAAATGGAACGCATGGATTCGAAATTGGTTGAATAGAACAAGGCAAAGTGGTAGATGATTGCTTCTCAAACTGGAGGCCTGTGATTAGTGGTGAACCTCAGGGATCGGTGCTGGGACCATTGTTGCTTGTCAACTGTATCAATGATCTGGATGATAATGTGGTAAATTGGATCAGCAAGTTTGTTGATGGCATTAAGATTGGAGGCATTGTGGACAGCGAGGAAGGCTTTCAAAGCTTGCAGAGGGATCTGGACCAACTCTAAAAATGGGCCAGAAAATTGCAGATGGAATTTAATGCAGACAAGTGTGAGGAGCTGCATTTTGGAAGGACAAACCAAGGTAGGACATACAGAGTAAAAGGCAAGGGACTGAGGAGTGCAGAGGAACAAAGGGATCTGGGAATACAGATACATAATTTCCCTGAAAGTGGCATCACAGGATTGAAAAGAAAGCTTCTGGCATATTGACCTTCATAAATCAAAGTATAGTACATTTCTGATTATCCGAATTCAGATTCTCCAAAGTCCTCATTTATCTGAAATATTTTCGGAGCTGAACTGACCTCACAGTTTGGGGGAAAAAAATTCACCCAGTAGGAAATTAGAACTACAGTTGTCCTCGTTTCAGGTAACTCCCTTTCCTCTTTCTCATTCCATTTCTTCTTTACCTGCCCCATTGACTTTTCTCTCCAACTCTCCCTCTCAAATTGCATCCTGCTGTCTCCCAGCCGCAAGCGGTTGGAAGAATCTCTTGTCCTGGCGTCATCAAGGAGAGTGGCCTCCCGCGCAGGAGTGGACCAGGCTCAGTGGCTTTCCTGCCCCTATCCCCTTCCCTCTTTGGCACACCAGAGCTCCCGATGCTGACTCTGAAGCCTCCCCCTGGCCTACCACCAGACTCCCTGGTGTCCATGTGCAGTAGGTCTAGGGGAGGATTCAGAGTTGGGACTCAGGTGTCCAGGGACACAAGAGCCTGCCAACTCACCAGTTCCTCGGGGAACTGCGGCAGCGGTGGGGATATGTCAGGAATCGGCAGGAGCAGTTTGGAGGTCTCGGTGATCAGGGTTGGGTTGTGGCCTGCATTTTTTTTTGGTGAGAATTAAACATTATTTTAATGCTTTAAAAAACCTTCCCTTGTTGTTTAAACATTGATAGATGCGATTTGCTGTTGCTACTGGGCTGTTTTTAAAAAATGACCATTTCTCCGGTCCTAACCATTTTGGATGATCAGAGTTGTACTGTATTGAGTACAGGAGTTGGAATGTTATGCTGAGGTTGTATAAAACACTGGTGAGGCTAAATTTGGAGTATTGCGTGCACTTCTGGTCACCTAACTGCAGGAAGAATATCAGTAGGGTAGAAAGAGTGCAGAGATTTACGAGGATCTTCAGGAGTTGAGTTACAGGGAAAGATTAGGTCTCCTTGGAGCTTAGAAGAATGAGGGGGTATTTGATAGAGGTTCACAAAATTATGAGGGGTATAAACAGTAAATGCAAGTAGGCTCCACAGATTAGGAGAGGTAAATACGAGAGGACATGGGTTAAGACTGAAAGGGGAAAAGTTTAGGGGGAACTTCTTCACTCAGAGAGTGGTGGAACAAGCTGCTATCTGACTTGGTAAATGCAGGCTCATTCTTATTTTTTTAAAAATATTTTTGATTTTCATAGACCCATAAAAATTCAAGCCACCAATACAATCCCCTTCAACACTCATACAACATACAGAGTTTGTATTTATCTCCCACCCAAATACAGCTGAGAATCTTTGGCTTGGCTTGGCGGACGAAGATTCATGGAGGGGTAATATCCACATCAGCTGCAGGCTTGTTTGTGGCTTGACAAGTCCGATGCGGGACAGGCAGACACAGTTGCAGCGGTTGCAAGGTAAAATTGGTTGGTTGGGGTTGGGTGTTGGGTTTTTCCTCCTTTGTTCTTTTGTCAGTGAGGTGGGCTCTGCGGTCTTCTTCAAAGGAGGTTGCTGCCCGAGGAGTCACGTGATGGAGTAGTGGCCGGTCGGGGAACTCCAGCCCTCTCCAGAAAAGTTAAAAAAAAAGATAGAGAAAAACCAAAGACACAAACATAAAAACCAAAACAAAGTAAAGTAAAAGTGTGGAGAAAATGGCAGTGAAGAAAGAAAAGCCAAAAACAACGGGAAGAAAAGAAGAAGGAAAGACGTCAGAAGAAGAAGATGAAGGCCTTACCTGTACGAGGAGGCCCGCCGTGGAGAGAGAAGCCCGCACCCTGAGGTCAGTCGAAGCCCCGAACTCGGGACTACAAAAATGGCTCACGGAGCCATACAAAAGTGTGCAACCGCGCATGCGCGAATCCTCGCGCATGCGCAGATGCGCAAGACAAAAATAACACTGACGGGAGGGGGGACCAGCTGAGAAGTCGATCTCCACAGCTGAAACAGACAACTACAACACAACAGCAAGAGGAAAACATAGAAAATAACGAGAGCAAGAAAGAAGAGAGTAAAAATAAGAAATCAAAGAAACAACAGATGACCAACCCAGAGGAAGAAGACCAACATCAAGACACTTCTAATTAAAAATAAGAAGACCAAAAATACCCAACAAAATAAAACAAACAACCCAACAGGAAAACCAGAAGAGACAGAGGTAAAGGACACAGATCCTGGAGTGGACTCAGAAGAAGAAGAAGAGGAAGAACACAGAGAAATGGAAGATGAAGGGAAGGGGAAGTACATGGATATATATTTTTTTAAAGAATATATGGAAGCAGTAAAAGAATGGCAGTCACAAGAATTCAGTGAAATAAAAGGAAGAATAAAAAGTGCAGAAGAAAAAGTGAATAGATTAGACATGATCATGTCAGATATAGGAAAAAGAGTAGACAAGGTAGAAGAACGAGAAACAGCCATAGAAATGGAACTAGATGACTTAAAAAAGAAATTAGAAGAATCTGATAAAAAAGTTAAAGAGACACAAGAGCTGTTAGCTCAGAAGATAGATATAATGGAAAATTATAATAGAAGAAACAATATAAAGATAGTGGGCCTTAAGGAAGATGAAGAAGGCAAAAATATGAAAGAATTTATAAAAGAATGGATCCCCAGGGTCCAAGGAAGACCAGAATTACAGGAAGAAATGGAAATAGAAAGGGCACACAGAACATTAGCTCCTAAACCACAACCACAACAAAAACCAAGATCCATTCTAGTAAAATTCCAAAGATATACAACAAGAGAAAATATATTGAAGAAGGTAATGAAGAAAATAAGAGAAGACAAAATACCACTGGAATACAAGGGTCAAAAAAAATTTTTTCTATCCAGATATAAGTTTTGAACTGAAGAAGAGGAAGGAGTTTAATGCAGCAAAAATGACCCTATGGAAAAAAGGTTATAAATTTATGTTAAAATACCCAGCAGTACTTAAAATAGTTATTCCGGGGCAGCAAAACAGACTATTCTCGGATCCGCAAGAAGCACAAAAATTTGCAGAACAACTACAAAACAGACAGAGAAATGAAGAGATGTTTTCTTCTTTGGCTTGGCTTCGCGGACGAAGATTTATGGAGGGGGTAAAAGTCCACGTCAGCTGCAGGCTCGTTTGTGGCTGAGAAGTCCGATGCGGGACAGGCAGACACGGTTGCAGCGGTTGCAGGGGAAAATTGGTTGGTTGGGGTTGGGTGTTGGGTTTTTCCTCCTTTGCCTTTTGTCAGTGAGGTGGGCTCTGCGGTCTTCTTCAAAGGAGGTTGCTGCCCGCCAAACTGTGAGGCGCCAAGATGCACGGTTTGAGGTGTTATCATCCCACTGGTGGTGGTCAATGTGGCAGGCACCAAGAGATTTCTTTAGGCAGTCCTTGTACCTTTTCTTTGGTGCACCTCTGTCACGGTGGCCAGTGGAGAGCTCGCCATATAACACGATCTTGGGAAGGCGATGGTCCTCCATTCTGGAGACGTGACCCACCCAGCGCAGCTGGATCTTCAGCAGCGTGGACTCGATGCTGTCGACCTCTGCCATCTCGAGTACTTCGACGTTAGGGATGAAAGCGCTCCAATGGATGTTGAGGATGGAGCGGAGACAACGCTGGTGGAAGCGTTCTAGGAGCCGTAGGTGGTGCCGGTAGAGGACCATGATTCGGAGCCGAACAGGAGTGTGGGTATGACAACGGCTCTGTATACCCTTATCTTTGTGAGGTTTTTCAGTTGGTTGTTTTTCCAGACTCTTTTGTGTAGTCTTCCAAAGGCGCTATTTGCCTTGGCGAGTCTGTTGTCTATCTCATTGTCAAGAACAAAAATGACAACAAACTATATGTATGTGTGTATGTATCTAAGAAGGGAAAGAAAGGGAAGAAAGGAAGTAAGGAGGGAATTAAGAGAGTGACCTTTGTTATATATGAAGATTAAAATCTTTTTTGGGGGGTGCTGGGTGAGGAAGAATTACAGTCATTGCGAAATCAGTTGACGCTTGCGAGTGAATTCGCAAATCAAAATGGAGAGGGGAGATGTGGTTGCCCGACAAGGGACAAAGGGTAACTCAGGAAGGGGAGGGGCTATTGGGGTTAAAGGAATTTCAGATATGAGAATAGTGGAAATATTTTATGTTTTAGAAATGTTGTCTTATAATGTGTTCAAAAAAAGAAAGCATAAATGGATAAGAAGGGAAGGTGGTGATGAGGAAACGGAAAGGAAAGATAAACAAAGTATGAAATGGCTATGTTGAACTATATGACTTTAAATATTAATGGAATACATAACCAAATGAAAAGGAAGAAACTGTTAAATTTACTGAAAAAAAGAGAAATTTGATATAGCATTCGTACAAGAAACACATCTAACTGAAGTGGAACACAAGAAATTAAAGAGAGATTGGATAGGACATGTAACAGCAGCATCATATAATTCAAAAGCCAGAGGAGTAGCTATATTAATCAATAAAAATGTACCAATCAAAATAGAAGAGGAAATAATAGATCCAGCAGGGAGATATGTAATGATAAAATGTCAGATATATTCAGAATTTTGGAATTTACTCAATGTATACTCACCTAATGAAGAAGATCAAAAATTTGTGCAAGATATCTTTTTGAAGATAGTAGACACGCAAGGGAACATACTAATAGGAGGTGATTTTAACCTTAATTTGGATTCAAACATGGATAAAACTGGAAAAAAAACTAACAGAAAGAACAAAGTAACCAAATTTATAATTAAATCGATGCAAGAAATGCAACTTTTGGATATATGGAGGAAACAACACCCAAAGGAAAAGGAATATTCATGTTATTCGGGCAGACATAAAACATATTCAAGGATAGACCTATTTCTGTTATCAGCACACATTCAAGGGAGAGTTAGGAAAACGGAATATAAAGCTAGACTATTATCGGACCACTCACCCCTATTATTAGCAATAGAGCTAGAGGACATCCCACCAAGAATGTATAGATGGAGATTAAACTCCATGCTACTTAAAAGACAGGATTTTAGAGAATTCATTGAACGACAAATTAAATTGTGCTTTGAAATAAATACGGAATCAGTGAAAGATAAGTTTATACTATGCGACGCTATGAAAGCGTTCATCAGAGGGCAAATAATAAGTTATGTAACCAAGATGAAGAAGGACTACAATCGGAAAACAGAACAGTTGGAAAGGGAAATATCAAATATAGAAAAAGAATTAGCAATAAAGGAAGATACAAGAGAATTGGCAGATAAAAAAATAAAATATGAAACATTACAAACATATAAGTTGGAGAAGAACATAATGAAGACAAAACAGAAATATTATGAGCTAGGAGAAAAAACGCACAAAATTCTAGTGTGGCAGCTTAAGACAGAACAAACTAAAAGAATGGTATTGGCATTAAGGAAAAAGGACAAGCAAATTACATATAATCCAACAGAGATCAATGAAAACTTTAGGGAATTCTACGAGCAACTATATCAAACTGAAAACGAAGGGAAAGAAGACAAAATAGATGAATTTCTAACTAAAATTGAACTACCGAAATTACAAACAGAGGAGCAAAATAAATTTAAAAAACCATTTGAAATAAAAGATTTACAGGAGATAATAAAAAAACTACCGAACAATAAAACACTAGGAGAGGATGGAATCCCAATAGAATTCTATAAAACATTTAAAGACTTATTAATTCCTCCCCTTCTGGAAGTAATCAACCAGATTGATAAAACACAAAGCTTACCTGATTCATGCAAAACAGCAATAATTACAGTAATACCAAAGACAGGGAAAGCCCCACTTGCACCAGCATCATATAGACCAATATCTTTACTTAACACAGATTATAAGATAATAGCTAAACTATTAGCAAACAGATTAGCCGACTATGTACCAAAAATAGTAAATCTAGACCAAACTGGATTTATTAAAAAAAGACGAACAACAGTCAATATCTGTAAATTTATTAACTTAATTCATGCAGTAGAAGGAAATAAAACTCCAACAGTAGCGGTTGCTTTAGACACAGAGAAGGCCTTTGACAGAGTAGAATGGAATTATTTATTCAAAGTACTACAAAAATTCAGCTTACCAGAGAAATATATTAATTGGATTAAAGCATTATATAAGGGGCCATTGGCGAAAGTGACAGTAAATGGATATATATCAAAACAATTTAATGTAAGCAGATCAACAAGCAGGGATGTCCACTATCTCCCTCACTGTTCACGTTAGCTATAGAACCACTAGCAGAACTGATAAGAACAGAAAATAAAATCAAAGGGATAAAAATAAAAGAGAAGGAATGTAAAATCAGTCTATTTGCAGATGACATTATAATATACTTAACAGAACCAGAAATATCAACAAAAGAATTACACAGGAAATTGAAGGAATATGGAGAAGTGTCAGGGTACAAGATCAACGCAATTAAAAGTGAAGCAATGCCAATGAATAATGCGGATTTCTCAAAATTTAAGAAAGAATTTCCATTTAGATGGCAAACACAAGCAATGTGATACCTAGGTATTCTTTGGCTTGGCTTTGCGGACGAAGATTTATGGAGGGGGTAAAAGTCCACGTCAGCTGCAGGCTCGTTTGTGGCTGACAAGTCCAATGCGGGACAGGCAGACACGGTTGCAGCGGCTGCAGGGGAAAATTGGTTGGTTGGGGTTGGGTGTTGGGTTTTTCCTCCTTTGCCTTTTGTCAGTGAGGTGGGCTCTGCGGTCTTCTTCAAAGGAGGTTGCTGCCCGCCAAACTGTGAGGCGCCAAGATGCACGGTTTGAGGCGATATCAGCCCACTGGCGGTGGTCAATGTGGCAGGCACCAAGCGAATTTTTTTTTTTTTTTTAATTTTTTATTTTTCACACCATAAATCACAATAGCCATGATATACACTTTTTCTTTTCCACACATTTACAGTGACTTTTTCTCCCTCCCCCCTCCCTCCTCCCAAGCAACCCCCCCACCCCCCCCCCTCTCATCCATTTTAGGTATACAATCTAGGTTGCATTAATTCAGTTAGACAATGTTGTCATTCAACAAAAATACACCAGAAATTCTACTGAGTCCATTCTTTTCTTTTCTTCTCCTTCCATCAACTTAGGTAATGTTTGTTCCCGGTAGGTTTTCGCTATTGTATTTAATGTAAGGCTCCCATACTTGTTCGAATATTTCAATATTATTTCTTAAACTATATGTTATTTTTTCTAATGGAATACATTTATTCATTTCTATATACCATTGTTGTATTTTCAAATTATCTTCCAATTTCCAGGTTGACATAATACATTTTTTTGCTACGGCTAGGGCTATCTTGACAAATCTTTTTTGTGCATCTTCCAAGTCAATTCCAAATTCTTTATTTTTTATGTTACTTAGGAGAAAGATCTCTGGATTCTTTGGTATATTGTTTTCTGTTATTTTATTTAATATCTGATTGAGATCATCCCAAAATTTTTCTACTCTCCCACATGTCCAGATTGCATGAATTGTTGTTCCCCTTTCTTTTTTACATCGAAAACATCTATCAGATACTGTTGGGTCCCATTTATTTAACTTTTGCGGTGTAATGTATAGTCTGTGTAACCAATTATATTGTATCATACGCAGCCTCGTATTTATTGTATTTCTCATCGTTCCAGAGCATAACTTCTCCCATGTTTCCTTTTTTATCTTTATATTTAAATCTTGTTCCCATTTTTGTTTAGTTTTACCATTTGTTTCCTCATTTTCCTTTTCTTGCAGTTTAATATACATATTTTTTATAAATCTTTTGATTAACATTGTATCTGTAATCACATATTCAAGGTTACTTCCCTCTGGTAAACTCAAGTTGCTTCCTAATTTATCTTTCAAGTAGGATCTCAGTTGGCAATATGCCAGCGCTGTATCTCCAGTTATATTGTACTTATCTCTCATTTGTTCAAAGGATAAGAATCTACTTCCTGAAAAACAATTTTCTATTCTTTTAATCCCTTTTTTTTCCCATTTTCTAAAGGCAAGGTTGTCTATTGTAAAAGGGAGTAGCTTATTTTGCGTCAATATTAGTTTTGGTATTTGGTAATTTATTTTATTTCTTTCTACATGAATCTTCTTCCATATATTGAGGAGATGTTGTAATACTGGAGAAGTTCTATGTTGTACCAATTTTTCGTCCCATTTATATAATATGTGTTCAGGTATCTTTTCCCCTATTTTATCTAATTCTAGTCTCGTCCAGTCTGGTTTTTCCCTTGTTTGGTAAAAATCTGATAGGTACCTTAATTGTGCGGCTCTATAATAATTTTTGAAGTTTGGCAATTGTAAGCCTCCTTGTTTATACCATTCTGTTAATTTATCTAGTGCTATCCTCGGTTTCCCCCCTCTCCATAAAAATCTCCTTATTATTTTCTTTAACTCTTTGAAGAATTTTTCTGTCAGTTGTATTGGCAATGCCTGAAATAAGTATAGTATCCTTGGAAAAATGTTCATTTTAATACAGTTTATCCTTCCTATCAGTGTTAGTGGTAGCTCTTTCCAATGCTCTAAATCGTCCTGTAATTTTTTCATTAGTGGATTGTAATTGAGTTTATATAATTGGCCTAGATTTTTGTTTATTTGCACACCTAGGTATCTTATTGCCTGCGTTTGCCATCTGAATGGGGATTCCTCCTTAAATTTTGAGAAATCCGCGTTGTTCATAGGCATTGCTTCATTTTTATTTACGTTTATCTTGTATCCCGACACTTCTCCATATTCCTTCAATTTCTTATATAGTTCTTTTATTGATAGTTCTGGTTCTGTTAAGTACACTATCACATCATCCGCAAACAGACTGATTTTATATTCCCTGTCTTTTATTTTTATTCCTTTTATATTATTATCTCTTCTTATCGATTCTGCTAGTGGTTCTATAGCTAGCGCAAACAATAATGGTGATAGTGGGCATCCCTGCCGCGTTGACCTGCTTAAGTTAAATTGCTTTGATACATGTCCATTTACTGTCACTTTCGCTAACGGTCCCTTATATAATGCTTTAATCCAATTAATATACTTCTCCGGTAAACTGAATTTTTGCAATACTTTGAACAAGTAATTCCATTCTACTCTGTCGAAGGCCTTCTCTGCGTCTAAAGCAACTGCTACTGCCGGTGCTTTATTTCCTTCTACTGCATGAATTAAGTTAATAAATTTACAAATATTGTCTGTTGTGCGTCTTTTTTTGATAAATCCAGTTTGGTCTAAATTTACCATTTTCGGTACCTGTTCTGCTAATCTGTTCGCTAATAGTTTAGCTATTATCTTATAATCTGTGTTTAGCAGAGATATTGGTCTATATGACGCTGGTGAGAGTGGATCTTTCCCTTGTTTTAGTATCACTGTAATTATTGCTGTTTTACATGAATCTGGTAAGTTTTGTGTCTCATCAATCTGGTTGATTACATCCAGGAGGGGCGGTATTATTAGGTCTTTAAATGTTTTGTAGAATTCTATTGGGAGTCCATCCTCTCCTGGTGTCTTATTATTTGGTAAATTTTTTATTATCTCTTGTATTTCTACTGTTCCAAATGGTTCTGTTAATTTATTTTGTTCCTCTATTTGTAGTTTTGGTAGTTCAATTTTAGTCAAAAATTCATCTATTTTCCCTTCTTTCCCTTCGTTTTCGGTTCGGTATAATTGTTCATAGAATTCTCTAAAGTTTTCCTTAATTTCTTTTGGATTATATGTAATTTGTTTGTCTTTTTTCCTTGTTGCCAATACCATTTTCTTAGTTTGCTCTGTCTTAAGCTGCCATGCTAGGATTTTGTGTGTTTTTTCCCCTAGTTCATAATATTTCTGTTTTGTCTTCATTATATTCTTCTCCACCTTATATGTTTGTAATGTTTCATATTTTATTTTTTTATCCGCCAATTCTATTCTTTTGGTTGTATCTTCCTTTATTGCTAATTTTTTTTCTATGTTTATTATTTCCCTTTCCAACTGCTCTGTTTCCTGATTATAGTCCTTCTTCATCTTGGTTGCATAACTTATTATTTGCCCTCTAATGAATGCTTTCATTGCGTCCCATAGTATAAACTTATCTTCCACTGATTCCGTATTTACTTCAAAGTACATTTTTAATTGTTTTTCAATAAATTCTCTAAAATCCTGTCTTTTACGTAGCATGGGGTTTAATCTCCATCTATACATTCTTGGAGGGATGTCCTCTAGCTCTATTGCCAATAACAGGGGTGAGTGGTCCGATAATAGTCTAGCTTTATATTCCGTTTTCCTAACTCTCCCTTGAATGTGGGCTGATAACAGGAATAGGTCTATCCTTGAGTATGTTTTATGTCTAGTCGAGTAGTATGAGTATTCCTTTTCTTTTGGGTTTTGTTTCCTCCATATGTCCACAAGTTTCATTTCTTGCATTGATTTAATTATAAATTTGGTTACTTTGTTCTTCCTGTTAATTTTTTTCCCCGTTTTATCCATATTTGGATCCAAATTCAGATTGAAATCCCCTCCTATTAGTATGTTCCCTTGCGTATTAGCTACCTTCAAAAAGATATCTTGCATAAACTTTTGATCTTCTTCGTTAGGTGAATATATATTAAGTAGATTCCAAAGCTCTGCATATATCTGACATTTTATCATAACATATCTCCCTGCTGGATCTATTATTTCCTCTTCTATTTTAAATGGCACATTCTTGCTAATTAATATAGCCACTCCTCTTGCTTTTGAATTATACGATGCTGCTGTTACATGTCCTACCCAATCTCTCTTTAATTTCTTGTGCTCCAATTCAGTTAAGTGTGTTTCTTGGACAAATGCTATATCTATTTTTTCCTTTTTCAGTAAATTTAGTAGTTTCTTCCTTTTAATTTGGTTATGTATTCCATTAATATTTAGAGTCATATAGTTCAGCGTAGCCATTTTATATTTTGTTTATCTTCTCTTTCCGTTTTTCCATCATTACCTTTCCTCCTTTTCCATTTCTGTTTTCTTATTTTCAACTCTTTACCAGACAACATTCCTACAACATCCAACATTTTCCTTATTCTCCTATTTCTATCTTCTTTATCCCCAATCTCCCCTTCCCCTCCTGAGTTGCCCTTTATCCCTTGTCGGACAACCACATCTCCCCTCTCCATTTGGATTTGCGAATCCACTCGCAAGCGTCAACTGATTTTGCAGTGACCGCTCTTTTCCCCCACCCAGCCCCCCCCCAGAAAAGATTTCGCTTTTTATATGTCACAAAGGTCACTCTTTTAATTCCCTCCTTATTCTCTCTATTCCATTACCTTCCCTTATTAATTCTTGTCTATACTCTCTATGTTTTCCTCTAATTACAGATACTTTCACATATGCCCATTGTCTCTATTCACTCTTATACCTCTTTACCCGCATACATATCAATCGTGGTCATTTTTACCCTCCTTACCCGTCTTCATCCCTCAGTCTATTTTTGACCAAGCGATTTCTTTAGGCAGTCCTTGTACCTTTTCTTTGGTGCACCTCTGTCACGGTGGCCAGTGGAGAGCTCGCCATATAACACGATCTTGGGAAGGCGATGGTCCTCCATTCTGGAGACGTGACCCATCCAGCGCAGCTGGATCTTCAGCAGCGTGGATTCGATGCTGTCGGCCTCTGCCAGCTCCAGTACTTTGATGTTGGAGATGAAGTCGCTATATACTTCCTAGCTACCAACAGTGCAACCTTAGCAAACTGAATTTGGTACTTGGACAGTTTAAAATTAACTTACTCAATATCTCCCAGAATGTATGACTCTGGAGGCTTACTCTTAGTTTTAAGAATAAATTGGATAGATACATGGATGGGAGAGGTCTGGAAGATTATGGAATGGGTGCAGGTCAATGAGGCTAGAGTAATGATGTTTTGACACAGACTAGAAGGCCTGAATGGCCTGTTTTCTGTGTAGGAGTTTTCTATGGTTCTATGGAGGAAATTCATACAGTTATAAAGATAGCACTCCATCCAAGGGACAGAATCATACCTAGTCCCTGGAGTCAGAAGGCAGCAGCATTAACTGCTGCATGCAGTTTTCTAATTAATAATTTATTCCAAATATGACATTGTGGAGCATAGTGTAGCATTTAAAATCTTTTCATTCTCAGAGTTTTCTTCCTCTTCTCAGAGGAGCTTGGAAAATGCATATCACTAAAAGTGTCTATTCTAATTGCTAGCTTAATACAACTACAGAACTGCATAAGATCAGAGACATGGCCAAAAGAAGGTCTGGATGTGCAATTCAACATAATCTACTTATTCCAATATTCAAAATTATCAGGTGTGAGATGAGATATGTAATTTTTTTTAAAAAAGGCAATGACATTGTAATAATGATTAAGGAGTCCATTACAGTTATGAGGGTGGATTTTAGAGAAAATCTTCAAATAAAACTATTTGGTAGAGCTTAGCAACACTAGTGGGAATCACTTTGCCAGGATGTGGCACGCAAGAGACATAAGATTATAGAAGTAAGGGATTTAATCTTCCTTAATATTGTGGAGGTTTGGTGTAATAGCATAAACCCTGGAAAATTTCTACAGATGTGTGGTGGAGAGTGTGCTGACCAGCTGCATCACTGTCTGGTATAAGGACACCAATATTCTTGAGCATAAAGGCCTGCAAAAGGTAGTGGACATAGCCCAGGACATCACGGTCAAAAACCCTCCCCACCATCAAGAATGTCTCCAGGGTACATTGCCGTCAATGAGCAGTAGCAATCATCAAGGATCCACACCACAGGGGAGTCACGCAATGGAGTAGTGGCCGGACGATGAACTCCAGCCCTCTCCAGAAAAGTCGGGAAAAACAAAGGAAAACACAAAGGCACAAAAATAAAAATTAAAGAAAAGTGAGTATAAAGGTGGAAAGAAGATGGCGACGAAAAAAGAAAAATCGAAATCAATGGTAAGAAGACAGGAAGAGAAGACAACGGAAGAAGAAGAAGAAGGCCTTACCTGCTCGAAGAGGCCCGCGGTGGAGAGAGAAACCCGCTCCCTCAGGTCGGTAAAAAGTGGACTACAAAAATGGCTCGCTGAGCCGAGTAAAAGTGCGCAACCGCGCATGCAAAAAAAACACACCGACGGGAGGGGTGACCAGCTGGGGAGTCGATCTCCACAGCCGGCAATGACAGCTGCAGAACACCTGCAGCAAGAGGAGAACATAGAAGACAACGAAAACAAGAAAGAAGAGAAGAAAAAGGCAACAAAGAAACAACAGATGGCCAACCCAGAGGAAGAAGAAAAGGAAGAGGAAGAGTACAGTGAAATAGAAGAAGAAGGGAAAGGCAAGATAAAGGATATACTTTCTCTTATTAAAGAATACATGGAATCATTTAAAGAATGGCAAGCGCAAGAATTTAATGATTTAAGAAGAAGAATAAACAATACAGAAGAGAAAATGGATAAAATAGATATGACCTTAACAGAAATTTGAAAGAAAATGGATAAAATGGAAGAGCGAGAAGCAGCAGTAGAAATGGAGGTAGAGGACTTAAAAAAGAAATTAGAGGAATCTAATAAAAAAGTTATAGAGACACAAGAACTGTTAGCTCAGAAAATAGATATAATGGAAAATTATAACAGAAGAAATAACATAAAGATAGTGGGCCTTAAGGAAGATGAAGAAGGCAAGAATATGAGAGAGTTTATAAAAGATTGGATCCCCAGGATCCTAGGATGTCCAGAACTACAGCAAGATATGGAAATAGAAAGGGCACATAGAGCATTGGCCTCTAAACCACAACCACAACAAAGGCCAAGATCTATTTTAGTAAAATTCCTAAGATATACTACAAGAGAAAAGGTACTGGAGAAGACAATGGAAAAAGTAAGAGAGGGCAACAAGCCACTGGAGTATAAAGGGCAAAAAATCTTCATTTATCCAGATATAAGTTTTGAACTCCTGAAGAAGAGAAAGGAGTTCAATACAGCAAAGGCGATTTTATGGAAGAAAGGGTATAAATTTATACTAAAGCATCCAGCGGTATTGAAAATATTTATTCCAGGACAACAAAAAAGACTATTCTCGGATCCAGAGGAAGCACGAAATTTGCAGAACAATTACAAAATAGACTGAGGGATGAAGACGTGTGATGAGAGTACAAAAGACTGAGAACTAAAAAGACACATAAGTTTTGAACTGAAGAACAGAAAGGAGTTCAATACATCGAAAACAATCTTATGGGGAAAAAAAACTATTCTCGGATCCAGAGGAAGCAAGGAATTTTGCAGAACAACTACAAAACAACCAGAGAGATGAAGATATGTAATAAGAGTAAAAATGACCATGATTTATATGTATGTGGGTAAAGAGGTATATGTGTGTATATGTATAATGTGCATACATGAATGTATCCGTATTTAGAGGAAAATATAGATAGTATAGACAAGAATTAATAAGGGAAGGAAATGGAATAGAGGGAATAAGGAGGGAACTAAAAGAGTAACCTTTGTTACATATGAAAAGTGAAATCTTTTCTGGGGGGGGCTGTGTGGGGAGGAGTTGCGGTCACTGCAAAATCAGCTGACGCTTGCGAGTGAATTCGCAAATCCAAATGGAAAGAGGAGATGTGGTTGTCCGACAAGGGATAAAGGACAACTCAGGAGGGGAAGGGGAGATTGGGGCAAAAGAAGTTTTAAATAGGGGAATAAGGAAAAATTATTTTTATTTTTTTTTAATGTTTTATTTTTCACACCATAAATCACATTAGCCATGATATACACTATTTCTTTTTCACACATATACAGTGACATTTTCTCTCCCCCCCCTTCCTCCCAAGCAACCCCTCCACCCCCCCCTCTCATCCATTTTAGGTATACAATCTAGGTTGCATTAAGCCAGTCAGACAATGTTGTCATTCAACAAAAATACACCAGAAATTCTACTGAGTCCATTCTTTTCTTTCCTTCTCCTTCCATCAACTTAGGTAATGTTTGTCCCCGGTAGGTTTTCGCTATTGTATTTAATGTAAGGCTCCTATACTTGTTCGAATATTTCAATATTATTTCTTAACCTATATATTATTTTTTCTAATGGAATACATTTATTCATTTAAATTTAGTAGTTTCTTCCTTTTAATTTGTTTATGTATTCCATTAATATTTAAAGTCATATAGTTCAGCGTAGCCCTTTTATATTTTGTTTATCTTCTCTTTCCGTTTTTCTATCATTACCTTTCCTCCTTTTCCATTTCTGTTTTCTTATTTTCAACTCTTTATAAGACAACATTCCTACAACATTCAACATTTTCCTTATTCTCCTATTTCTATCTTATTTATCCCCAATCTCCCCTTCACCTCCTGAGTTGTCCTTTATCCCTTGTCGGACAACCACATCTCCCCTCTCCATTTGGATTTGCGAATCCACTCGCAAGCGTCAACTGATTTTGCAGTGACCGCTATTTCCCCCCACCCCGCCCCCCCAGAAAAGATTTGACTTTTCATATGTCACAAAGGTCACTCTTTTAATTCCCTCCTTATTCTCTCTATTCCATTACCTTCCCTTATTAATTCTTGTCTATACTATCTATATTTTCCTCTAAGTACAGATACATTCACGTATGTACATTGTCTCTATTCACTCTTATACCTCTTTACCCGCATACATATCAATCGTGATCATTTTTACTCTCATTACCCGTCTTCATCCCTCAGTCTATTTTTGTCTTTACCCACATACATATCAATCGTGATCATTTTAACTCTCATTACCCGTCTTCCTCCCTCAGTCTATTTTTGTAATTGTTCTGCAAATTTTCATGCTTCTTCTGGATCCGAGAATAGTCTGTTTTGTTGTCCTGGCATAAATATTTTCAATACCGCTGGATGCTTTAGTATAAATTTATACCCTTTCTTCCATAAAATCGCCTTTGCTGTATTGAACTCTTTTCTCTTTTTTAGGAGTTCAAAACATATATCTGGATAAATGAAGATTTTTTGCCCTTTATACTCCAGTGGTTTGTTGCCCTCTCTTACTTTTTCCATTGTCTTCTCCAGTACTTTTTCTCTTGTAGTATATCTTAGGAATTTTACTACAATAGATCTTGGTTTTTGTTGTGGTTGTGGTTTAGAGGCCAATACTCTATGTGCCCTTTCTATTTCCATTTCTTGCTGTAGTTCTGGACATCCTAGGGTCTTAGGGATCCACTCTTTTATAAACTCCCTCATATTCTTGCCTTCTTCATCTTCCTTAAGGCCCACTATCTTTATGTTATTTCTTCTGTTATGGTTTTCCATTGTATCTATTTTTTGAGCTAGTAGTTCTTGTGTCTCTTTAGTTTTTTTATTAGATTCCTCCAATTTCTTTTTTAAGTCTTCTACCTCCATTTCTGCTGCTACTGCCCGCTCTTCCATCTTGTCCATTTTCTTTCCCATTTCTGTTAAGGTCATCTCTATTTTATTTATTTTCTCTTCTGTGTTGTTTATTCTTTTTCTTAAATCCTTAAATTCCTGTGTTTGCCATTCTTTAAATGACTCCATGTATCCTTTAATAAGAGAAAGTATATCCTTTATCTTGCTTTTCTTTTCTTCTTCTATTTCACTGTACTCTTCCTCTTCTTCCTCTGGGTTGGCCATCTGTTGTTTCTTTGGTGCCCTTTCCTCCTCTTCTTTCTTGTTTCTATTGTCTTCTGTGGTCTCTTCTTGCTGCAGGTGTTCTGCAGCTGACGTTGCCGGCTGTGGAGATCAACTCCCCAGCTGGTCCCCCTTCCCGTCGGTGTGTTTTTTTTCACCTTTTTCCTCCTTTGTCTTCTCTTCCTCTCTTCTTACCGTTGCTTTCGATTTTTCTTTTTTTGTCGCCATCTTCTTTCCACCTTTATACTTACTTTTCTGTAACTTTTATTTCTGTGCCTTTGTGTTTTCCTTTGTTTTTCCCGACTTTTCTGGAGAGGGCTGGAGTTCACCGTCCGGCCACTACTCCATCACGTGACTCCTCCAAGGAAAATGTTTGATGTTTTAGGAATGTTGTCTTCTAAAGGGTTCAAAACAAGAAAACAGAAATGGATAAGAAGGAAAGGTAATGATGGAGAAACGGAAAGGGAAGATAAACAAAGTATAAAATGGCTACGTTGAACTATATGACTTTAAATATTAGTGGAATACATAACCAAATTAAAAGGAAGAAACTGCTAAATTTACTGAAAAAAGAAAAAATTGATATAGCATTCGTGCAAGAAACACATTTAACTGAATTGGAGCACAAGAAATTAAAGAGAGATTGGGTAGGACACGTAACAGCAGCATCGTATAATTCAAAAGCAAGAGGAGTAGCTATATTAATTAGTAAAAATGAGCCATTTAAAATAGAAGAGGAAATAATAGATCCAGCAGGGAGATATGTAATGATAAAATGTCAGATATATTCGGAGTTTTGGAATCTACTCAATGTATATTCACCTAACGAAGAAGATCAAAAGTTTATGCAAGATATCTTTTTGAAGGTAGCAGATACGCAAGGGAACATATTAATAGGAGGGGACTTCAACCTGAATTTGGATTCAAATATGGACAAAACTGGGAAAAAAAATTAACAGAAAGAACAAAGTAACCAAATTTAAAATTAAATCGATGGAAGAAATGCAACTTTTGGATATATGGAGGAAACAACACCCAAAGGAAAAGGAATATTCATATTACTCGGCTAGACATAAAACATACTCAAGAATAGACCTATTTTTGTTATCAGCTCGTATGCAAGATAGAGTAAGAAAAACAGAATATAAAGCTAGAATACTATCGGACCATTCACCCTTAATATTGACAGTAAAGTTAGAAGACATGCCTACAAGAATGTATAGATGGAGATTAAACTCCATGTTACTTAAAAGGCAGGATTTTAGAGAATTTATTGAAAAACAAATAAAAATGTATTTTGAAATAAATACGGAATCAGTGGAAGATAAGTTTATACTATGGGATGCAATGAAAGCATTCATTAGAGGGAAAATAATAAGTTATGTAACCAAGATGAAGAAGGACTATAATCAGGAAACAGAGCAGTTGGAAAGGGAAATAGTAAATATAGAAAAAGAATTAGCAATGAAGGAAGATACAACTAAAAGAAGAGAATTGGCGGATAAAAAAATAAAATATGAAACACTACAAACATATAAGGTGGAGAAGAATATAATGAAGACAAAACAGAAATATTATGAACTGGGTGAAAAAACGCACAAAATCCTAGCATGGCAGCTTAAGACAGAACAAGCTAAGAAAATGGTATTGGCATCAAGGAAAAAAGACAAACAAATTACATATAATCCAAAAGAAATTAAGGAAAACTTTAGAGAATTCTATGAACAATTATACCGAACTGAAAACGAAGGGAAAGAAGGGAAAATAGATGAATTTCTGACTAAAATTGAACTACCAAAACTACAAATAGAGGAACAAAATAAATTAACAGAGCCATTTGGAATAGTAGAAATACAAGAGATAATTAAAAAATTACCAAATAATAAGACACCAGGAGAGGATGGATTCCCAATAGAATTCTACAAAACATTTAAAGACTTATTAATTCCGCCCCTCCTGGAAGTAATCAACCAGATTGATAAAACACAAAGCTTACCAGATTCATGTAAAACAGCAATAATTACAGTAAAACTAAAGCAAGGGAAAGATCCACTCTCACCAGCGTCATATAGACCAATATCTTTACTTAACACAGATTATAAGATAATAGCTAAACTATTAGCAAACAGATTAGCAGAGTATGTACCGAAAATGGTAAATTTAGACCAAACTGGATTTATTAAAAAAAGACGCACAACAGACAATATTTGTAAATTTATTAACTTAATTCATGCAGTAGAAGGGAATAAAGCACCTACAGTAGCAGTTGCTTGAGACGCAGAGAAGGCCTTTGATAGAGTAGAATGGAATTATTTGTTCAAAGTATTGCAAAAATTCAGTATATTAATTGGATTAAAGCATTATATAAGGGACCGTTAGCGAAAGTGACAGTAAATGGACATGTATCAAAGCAATTTAACTTAAGCAGGTCAACACGGCAGGGATGCCCACTATCAACTTAATTGTTTGCGTTAGCTATAGAACCACTAGCAGAATTGATAAGAACAGATAATAATATAAAAGGAATAAAAATAAAAGACAAGGAATATAAAATCAGTTTATTTGCGGATGATGTTATAGTGTACTTAACAGAACCAGAACTATCAATAAAAGAATTATATAAGAAATTGAAGGAATATGGAGAAGTGTCGGGTTACAAGATAAACGTAAATAAAAGTGAAGCAATGCCTATGAATAATGCGGATTTCTCAAAATTTAAGAAGGAATCACCATTTAGATGGCAAATGGAAGCAATAAGATACCTAGGTGTACAAATAAACAAAAATCTCGGCCAACTATATAAACTCAATTATTATCCACTAATGAAAAAATTACAGGACGATTTAGAGCATTGGAAAGATTTACCACTAACACTAATAGGAAGGATAAACTGTATTAAAATGAACATTTTTCCAAGGATATTATACCTATTTCAGGCATTGCCAATACACTTGACAGAGAAATTCTTCAAGGAGTTAAAGGAAATAATAAGGATATTTTTATGGAGAGTGCGGAAACCGAGGATAGCACTAGATAAATTAACAGAATGGTATAAACAAGAAGGCTTACAACTGCCAAACTTTGAAAATTATTATAGAGCTGCACAATTAAGATACCTATCAGATTTTTATCAAACAAGGGAAAAGCCAGATTGGACGAGATTAGAATTAGATAAAATAGGGGAAAAGATACCTGAACACATATTATATAAATGGGATGAAAAATTGGTACAACTTAGAAGTTCTCCAGTATTACATCATCTCCTCAATATTTGGAAGAAGATTCATGTAGAAAGAAATAAAACAAATTATCAATTACCAAAACTAATATTGACGCAAAACAAGTTACTCCCTTTTACAATAGATAACCTTTCCTTTAGAGAATGGGAAAAAAAGGGATTAAAAGAATAGAAAATTGTTTTTTAGTAAATAGATTCTTATCCTTTGAACAAATGAAAGATAAGTACAATATAACTCAAGATACAGCGCTGGCATATTACCAATTGAGATCCTACTTGAAGGATAAATTAGGAAGGAGCTTGAGTTTGCCAGAGGGAAGTAACCTTGAATATGTGATTACAGATACAATGTTAATCAAAAGATTTATAACAAATATGTATATTAAACTGCAAGAAAAGGAGAATGAGGAAACAAATGGTAAAACTAAACAAAAATGGGAACAAGATTTAAATATAAAGATAAAAAAGGAAACATGGGAGAAGTTATGCTCCGGAACGATGAGAAATACAATAAATACGAGGTTACGTATGATACAATATAACTGGATACACAGGCTATACATTACACCTCAAAAGTTAAATAAATGGAACCCAACAGTATCTGATAGATGTTTTCGATGTAAAAAGAAATGGGAACAACAATTCATGCAATCTGGACATGTGAGAAAGTAAAAAAAATTTTGGGAAGATCTAAATCAGATATTAAATAAAATAACAGAAAACAATATACCAAAGAATCCAGAGATCTTCCTCCTAAGTAACATAAAAAACAAAGAATTTGGAATTGATTTGGAGGATGCACAAAAAAGATTTGTTAAGATAGCTCTAGCCGTAGCAAAAAAATGTATTATGTCAACCTGGAAATTAGAAGATAATTTGAAAATACAACAATGGTATATAGAAATGAATAAATGTATTCCATTGGAAAAAATAACATATAGTTTAAGAAATAATATTGAAATATTCGAACAAATTTGGGAGCCTTACATTAAATACAATAGCGAAAACCTACCGGGGACAGTCATTACCTAAGTTAACGGAAGGAAAAGGAAATGAAAAGAATGGACTCAGTAGAATTTCTGGTGTATTTTTATTGAATGACAACATTGTCTGACTGGTTTAATGTATCCTAGAATGTATACCTTAAATGGATGGGAGGGGAGAGGTAGGGAGGGTGGGATGGGAGGAGGGAGGCGGGGGGAGAAAATGGCACTGTATATGTGTGAAAAGTAAAAAGTGTGTACCATGGTTAATGTGATTTATGGTGTGAAAAATAAAAAATTTTAAAAAAAAGGATCCACATCACCCAGCACACGCTCTGTTCTCACTGCTACCATTAGGAAAGAGGTGTAGGTGCCACAAGACCCACTCCACCAGTCTCAGGAGCAGCTCCTGCCCTCCATCATCAGACTCCTCAATAACAAACTCAATCAGAGACTCATTTAAGGACTTTCTTGATTTTTTATTTCTCTGTATTGCAGTCAGTTTGCTTACATTTCTTTATCTGTTTACAGGTGTACATTGAATACAGTTTTTTTTGCCCTACCAATTAGTGGTAGTTCTGCCTCACCCACAGGAAAATGAATCTCAGAGTTGTATGTGATGTCGTGTATGTACTCGGACAATAAATCTGAAATCTAACTAGGATTAATTTAGTGTGACAGGCATGGAGGCAGAGGGTGTGGTGATTTTAAAGTGCATCTGGGAGAATATTTTGAATTGGTACATAGATGGGTTTCAAGAGAATGGGCAGAACTGGACTGAATCTTGGGGACATGGTTCAAGTGTCAGTGGAAGAGCATGTTGGAGATGATGTCTATAACTCTGTAGTAAAGGAGTTATGGAAAAGGATAAGGATGGTACAAGAATTAAGGTCTTGGATTGAGGGAAGTCCAAATTTAACATGATAAGACTGGAGGTGACAAAGATGGGCTGAGGGCATTCACTTGTTGGTTGGACGACATCAGCAAAGTTCATCTTGTTACAACTAATGAGAGTTCAGGCCCAACATGTTACCATCAGGGGTGAAATTAAAGAAGTCCAAGAAACTGAATGTCAAGAGATATCAAGAACAATGTAAAAAAAAACCATGGTTTTTGCCTGTGATGTCCTGGGCTGTGTCCACTACCTTTTGCTGGGCTTTACCCTCAGGAATATTGGTGAAAACAAGAGTGAACTTGCAGAAGTACAGAAAATGCAAGGGGTGCTTTGAGAAATTAAGAGGGTGAGATTTGGAGACAAGTCGAGGAAAATTCCAGAACACTTTATAAGTTTATATACACAAAAGGCCAGGGAAAGGGTGGCTCTCGGGTCCAAAGTGATAATCTGTGCATGGAGCCAGAAGATGTCAATGAAGTCATCATATTATTCCCATATATACTAATGAAGAAGGACATTTTATTTGGAGAACACAGGGAGGATGAATGTCAAACTCTAGAACGTGTTATTAAAAAGGATGTGGTATTCAATGTCTTTGCAAGTATAATGTTATATATTTAAATTTTCAAAAGGCTTTCGATAAGGTGCTACAAGTTAGACTGATAAATAAGATGAAGGTCTATGGAATTACAGGGACTTTATTAGACTGGATAGAAAATTGGCTGATAGTCAGAAAGCAAAGGGTTGAAATTGAGGGATTCCATTCAGAATGGCTGTCTGTAACGATTGGTGTTCTGCAGGGGTCGGTCTTGAGACCGCTGCTGTTTACAGTTTATATTAACACTTGGGATCGTGGACTAAATAGTTTTATGGCCAAATTTGCAGATGACGCCAAGATAGGTGTTGAAGAAACCGTAAAATTGCAGTGGGATATGGAATGATTGGGCAAATATATTGCAGATGAAGTACAATGTTGAGAAGTGTTCCGTTCTATATTTTGGCAGTGGAAATAAACAGGCAGAGAACTATCTGGATGGGGGGAAAAAATTCAATCCTCGGAGGAGCAAAGAAACCTGGGCATCCTTGTGCAGAGTCATCTAAAAGTTAATGCCCAGGTGGGATTGGTAGTGAAGAAGGCAAATACTATGCTAGCGTTCATTTCAAGAGGTATTGTGTTTAAAAGTAGAGAGGTGTAAATGAGACTCTATAGGGCACTGGAATTTAGAGTACTGTGTACAGTTTTGGGCCCTCTATCTTAGAAAAGATGTGAAGTTGTTGGAAAGGGGGCAGAGGAGATTTAGCAGGATGATTCCTGGAACGGAGGGGCTGGCGTATGGGGAACGTTTGGCAGCTCTAGGATTGTACTCGTTGGAGTACAAGAGAGTGAGGGGAGATCTCATAGAGACATTTTGAATATTGAAAGGTTTTGACAGAGTGAATGCGGATAAGATATTTCCCTTGATGGGTGAATTGAGGATGGGGTCATAGTCTTAAAATTAGAAATTATCCGATTAAAACAGAGTAGAGGAAGAACTTCTTTAGTCAGAGGGTCGTGGATCTGTGGAACTCACTGCCGCACAAAGCAGTGGAGGCCAGATCACTGGGAGTATTTAAACAGGAAATGGATAGGTACCTCATTAGTAAGGGTATCAAGGGATATGGGGAAAAGGCTGGAAATTGGAACTAGGTGTGAGCATAATTCAATTTAGAGTAGAGACTCGATGGGCCTAATGGCCCTCTTCTGTTTCTTTAACTTGTGAATGTTGGTTAAATCCTCAGAGTCTGGAGAGATGTATCCCAGACCTCTGTAGGAGGTAGAGGAGAACATTTCTGGGGTCAAGACCGAGATTTTCAAGTCTTTGCTGGCCATAGGAGAGGTGCCAGATGATTGGAAGATGGTAAATATTTTACCCTTATTCAAGAAGGGCAAAATGGATAAGCCAGGTGATCAGAGGCCTAACATTAATGGTAGGGAAGTTATTTGAAAATTCCTGAGGTGGAGGATTAATCTCCAGTTGGAAAGGGAGAAATTAACCCAAAAGAGTCAGCATTGTTTCCTTCAGGGGAGATCAATTTGAATGAATTCTCAAACAGGTATTAATGAGGCCAATGTGTGGATACCGTCTACATCAATTTAAACAAAACCTTCAACAAGGTCCTGAACAGGAGACTGGCCCAAACGATTGGATTGAATGGGATCCAGGGCAAATTGGCAAAATGGATTCAAAATAGGGCTCTTCAGGAATAGAAAAAAAACATGAAAGAACACAAACGAGAAATCAGGAGGGCCAAAAGGGGACGTGAAATTATGAAGGAAAATCCTAAGAGACATTTAAAACAAGCAGGTGGTGAGGGAACGGGTGGTTAGGGTGAGAGTAGGACAGGAGAAGGACATGGAAGATAGTGATATCAGTGTGGGGATCTGCTAATATTCTAAGGCATGTAGATAGCAATGTGGGCAAGGTGTGGGGTCTACTGCAGAACATTAAGATGGAGGCATCCCGAGGACATGAGATGGAACTTCGGTTATTGAGTGAGGCATTAGAGGGAAGTTGACATTGATCTGCATATCCTCCCTCACCACAGGTGGGGTCCCAGAGGACTGGAGGAAAACCAATGTTGTTCCTTAAGGAAGGCCTTGGGGATATTTCAGCAAATTATAGGTAAGTGACCTTTATATCAGTCAGTGGTAGGGATTCTTGGGCATTGGATCAACTCCTATCTGGAAAAGCATAGACTTGTTCGGGATAGTTAGCACGGCTCTGTACTGGAGAGGTCACGTCTTACAAACCTGGATTGAATGAACGTTCATGAGCTTATTCCAGCAAGAATTAATGGAACATTGAAGCACATCACAGGAAACATATCAACTCTAGTTAAAGTAGCTAGGCCAGTAAATGCTGGTAATGTGGCCCAGGGATAATAATCTGTGTAGATGAGTTATAACATTGTACGTACAACTGAGCTATTTGCAGAAATTTCTGTCATGATTTCTTTCCGCTCACTCCTCAACCCCACCTTCCACCATTATAGACTCAAAAGAAGTAAATTGTACATTATTTCTAAAATTAGTCTTTCAATACCAATAATGGCCTCTGTCCAACTTTGTTGCGTAGAGATTTGTAATTAATGCAGTGCATCTCAGCCCCAACATGGCATCAATACTGACATCTTCACTTTGGTTGTTTCCTCTTTATGGGTTGCACCTTTTTGACTTCAAGTGGTTATTTCCTTTTACATGATGGTTTGTTGACATTGGTCATGTTGGATTTCCTTTGGTGAAAAGTCCTCCTCAAAAATGGTGTGCTGCAAATTAGTTCTGGAAAGTTCTGGGATTGTAGCACTATTTTAATAAAAAGACCTTGGAAGGACAGAAGACCTAATCACAAATTACAAATCGATTATTTAATTGTATCTGAATTTTAATCAGAAAAAATGTGTTGGTAAGAAAAATCGGTCATGCTTGTTTTATTGACGGAAAGTTGTTAGGGAACCGCCAGCAAGGGTTCTCCAATGATGCGTTGATCCACTGACAGATTCTAGCACTACAGCCGAACACACTCCCACCTGTCTAAAGCATGAGAGTTACATTTATGTCATGAATATCGCTCAAGTCTACTGAAAAATAATGTATAAGCCATCTTCAAAACATAATGACTTTAATGCAACAGTTTAATTTGTGGAAATTATAAATTTTTATACCTAATCTTAAGGAAACTCACACTCTCACTCTCCTACTCGCAAACCCCCCCACCGCGCACCCTTATGCCTCCTCGCGCAGGCACACACACATACTCAAACCTTCAAAATGAGAAGTCATATGTAGTGTTTAATGATTGAAAGTTAGAAATGTAAATGTGTAGTTCATGAAGTGCAATTACGCCACCAAACCCTCTGAGATATTCAATTTGGTAACCTGTTCTGTTGGTCTCTACTAAATCAAAATGTTGGGAGCATAGCACTGGAAGGTGCTGTTTTCAGAGGTGATCATGATGGCTTGGGTTTACAAACACTGGATGGGAGGAGATAAACTGAGGTCCACTTTGGCCAGAGAGTTGTACATTAAAGATTCAATGACACTTGCGCTCATGGATGTCCTCAAATCGTTGACACCATCCCTTTTTCAAAGAACACCCAGAAAAAGAGTTTAGGCCATGGTTTTCAGTAAGTATGGCATTGTACTTGTCGGCATTTCAAAAGTATTGGGTGTGAATCATTTGGAACAGCCTGAAGATATGATAACAGAAGTTCTTGTTTTCTGAGTTGAATCATTATCTTCAGCTATCCACATAATTTTTCTCTCAGAGACAGACTCTGAGAGTCTGTTTAATTCAAGATTGAAACTATAATGCATTGTTCACCTAAAATGTTGAAATGATAGAAGGAAAAGGATGTGGTTAGGGGTTTCTGCAAAGAGACCGAGACATCTACATCTCTTCCTGTCCTGCCTTTACCAGGAACACACTTTTTTCTTTTCCTGAAGCTTGCATATCTTTCTACAACATTCATTTTCCCAGATGCTAGAAGACATTTTGCATTCCAAGCTCTGCCTTTCCTCAGTAGAACCAGCTAGGTTTTCTTCAGAGACTTTGGGAGCATCTGCATTGAAACGTGCCTCTTTGCAAGATCTCTGGCTACATCGAGTGAGACAGCAACGGAAACAGTTAGCCCAACCCGTCTAAGCAAACCGAGGTGCCTTCCTGAGCAAGTCCCTCGTGTCTGCAGAGAAATACAAGAACTGGAGATGCAGAAATCTTGAGCAAACCGTGGAAAGTGGGAGGGACTCGACAGGTCGGGCAGCATCCATGGGTAGAAATGGACCATGAACATTTCCGACCAGTTTCCTAAACTAGTCTGAAATCTGCTGAGTTCTTCCAGCTTCTCAGCTTTTGCTTCCTCTCGGCAAAAATCCCTCTAAACCTTTCCTCTCCATGAACCTGTCCAAATATCTTTAAAACGTTGCAATTGCCCCTGCCTTCTCCCAATGCTCTGGCAGCTTGTTCCATGAACCCTCCACCTTCTGAGTGGAAAACCCTGTGCCAAAGGCCCCCTTTAAATCTTTCCCTTCTCCCCTTAGACCTGTATAGGATAATGAGTGGAGATAGAGAGAATGCAGTAAAGATCAACAAGCATATCGCCACGACTGGAGAGCTGGAGTTGCGTGAAGAGACGGAATAGGATGGGACTGCTTCCCCTGGAGGGAAGGGGGCTGAGGGGTGACTACAGAGATTTAAGTCATCATGAGAACATACACAAACAAGCTGGTTAGTCATGGTCTTTGTGCCAGGAGAGTAGAAAACTACAGGGCACAAGTTTAAGGGGAGAAGGGAAAGATTTAAAGGGGGCTTTGGGCACAGGTTTTTCCACTCAGAAGGTGGAGGGTTCATGGAACAAGCTGACGTCTTCTGGTGGCCACGTTTCACGGGCCTGCACACTCTCCCGTCACAGCTCTTCCTGTGATCGTCTCCCACACATATTTTTGTTCATCTCCCTGTTCCAGTCCATTCTCTGGAAGGGAATCCTGTCATGAACTGAGGATTTCCTGTGGTGCGTGAACTCCACATTATATTCCTCGTGCAGCATTAGCCAAGTCTCGTTGTAACCAGTAGTAGATTAACCATTAGGCTGAATAGGCCTAAACGTAGGGGTCTGGAAGGGAGGGGGGGGCCCTGAGAGCAAAAATAAAATGGTTTAATTGAGTGTGCACGTGAGTATTTTGGATGATATTTCAGTACTTTTTACACATTTTTTTCATATCTGGAATATTACAAACACTATTTGGTTTTCTAACTTGGGCTCCAAACATAAACATTTAGAAGTAATGCTTTTGGATTTCGTTCTGCAGCCGTGAGATCATGTTTACCACAACGGTGTTATTACATCACGAGTTGTCAACATGTGCGTAAACTGGTTAAAGACAGGGAGCGAAGCCTGTCGGAATATAAATGCCAGTATTGTGAAATCTATAAAATATGATGGTAAACAGAAATGTTACTTGAGTAAGTCCGTGTTTTACGGCTCCCTTACAAATGGCGAGAAAACCGGGAGAAGTCGGCTGTGCTGTTCCCCAAGCACAGGTAAGGCATTTGGTTTTATCTGTTTTCAGGTGAAGACCAGACTTGATTACTCAACAATACTAGTCAGAACATGATTACATGAAAGCACTTCTGGAAAGGACTTCTTGCTTATACATGTAGTACATTACACATAGTACAAAAACGTTATTTAATGTAACTTAACATCACTTTATTCAATGAAGTGGGGGCAAGGACAGGTGGAGCCTAACTAAAGCTCAGCCTAGGGGCTAGGCTGGTAGTTAATCTGCGACTGGTTGTAACATGACATCCCAGGAGTTGTACTGAATACCTCGTCAAGTGTGCCTTCTGCTACGTCCCTCCTTTTAAAAATGAAAAATCAAACAAAAACAAAATCATCCAAATTAACTCTATCACTGCATGCTTCACTTCAGCAAAAGGCCCTCCAGAAAATTGTGCAGTTCTGTGTGGGGGAGCTGGTCCATGACCTTTACCATTTGTCATTTGTGATCAGGGGTGTTATGCTTGTTAACTTGCCACAGTTGAGAGTCAGGACTTCATCGTTGAGTGTCTGCCATCATTAACAGTAGCAAGGCAAGTCATTGACCTCTGTGGTCTTCTTTTCGCTGCCTCCATTTCTTTTCCCAATCTTTGTTGCACTGGTGTTCCAGTTTCATGAGTTGCACAGCAGAAATAATTGCTGATCTTTACTACTTTATCAGTCCCATCTGCTGCATTGTTCTCCTTCCAACCATAGTGCTGGTATCTTTCTGGTCATCTGTGATTAAAATCTACATCAGACCTCTCATGGTTTTTTTTTCTAATTCGTCACCTCCCAGCCAACATCGGTGCAAGTTTGAAGACCTCAGTGGCTCAAACAGCATCTACAGAGGTGAAAGGTGTACATTAATGTTGCAGGTTGCATCAGGACTGAGAAGGAACAGGAAAGTTTCCAGTTTAGAGTGAGGGAAGGGTGGGACAGGCAGGTCAAGTTTGGGGGGTGGGGGGGAAATTCCCTCTCAATCCTCATACAGGGTTTCGACACAAGGACGTCCACATTTTTCCTCCCCTTCTAATGTCTAATCCACTGAGTTCTTCCAGTTTGTGGGGGGTTTTTTTGGTCCAGTTTCCAGCATCTGGAGTCTCTCTTGTCTTCCCTGTAGGCTGGTGGCACATAAATAGGAAGTGTCTCTGATTTCAACTGAACTGCCTTAAAATGTCTGGTTTGCTTCAGTTGGAAATTATGGGTTTACTCCAGAGTCCAGCTGAAATATCACGATGCCCTTGAACCAACATCCATCCAAGTAACTTGTGTTTCTTCCACAGAATTGACATTTTGTACATTGCATCCAGCTGAATCACTACACAAGCCCTTTGATCCACTCTATTGACTTTTGACATCCTGCTTATTTATACATGATTTTCCAATCATTTATTGTACACATCTTATCCTATATTCTGGATATTTCTTTTGTTGCTACTTGTGTAGTTGTGCATAATATTAACATAACTCCTTAGCAACCTTGGCTGTACTTTCCCTGTTCTGTTTTTATCTCGCGTTTCACGTCAGAATCTCTGTGGTAAGGAGACCTCCACATCATGCACGTCTGTGTGCACTTTGGCCTCATGATGGCCCTTCCCTCAGGCTGAGTTCCTAGATTCCATAAATAACTATCCCTGATATACCACTCCCTGTTCTTCATTATGAATATATCAAAGGTTTGTCCCAGGTGAGTAAAGAACAGTTAACATTAATTTGTTTCCATTGCTAGGTGGGGTACAATATACTTATGATGTAAACCAGTGGTTCTCAACCTTTTTCTTTCAATTCACATACCACTTTAGTATTCCCTATGCCAGAGATGCTCTGTGATTAGTAAGGGATTGCTTAAGGTCGTATGTGGCTGGGAAGAAAACGTTTGAAAACCACTATTTTAATTGTACCAAATTGGCTCATTATGTGCACAGTTTCATAACTCCAAAGGAAACCAGCCAATGCCAATTTTTCTCAAGCAAAATATTTCAGTACCAGTTGGGTCTAGAGCAGTGATTCTCAACCTTCCCTTCCCACCCACATACCACCTTAAGCAATCCCTTACTAATCACAGAGCACCGATGGCCTAGGGATGACTTAAAGTGGTATGTGAGTGGAAAGAAAAAGGTTGAGAACCACTGATTAAGACAATGTATTTTCTATGGGAGTCCCATGGTAATCTTCATGATATGATGCAACTTGTCTCCCTTGTGACCACTGAGATACAAGAACACACCAACCTTCATCTATTCCAGCTTCTCTACCAGCTCAAAATAGATTGTAAATCTGTTCCTCCTTTGCTTACATTCTGTAAACTGGTAAATTGCTTGGAGATCCAGTTGTTTGGAAATCCTCACTTGTGAATTGTTTATTCCCTGAAATGAATCACATAGGTCATGTTTCTTGACACAAATTTACTTGTATGTCATTTGTTTGGGAGAGGCCCTGCTTGGCAAGGTGGCCAAAGTTCATATTTCATCACACAGCAAGTCTGATGTGATATTTCTCACCTTCCCTCTCTGAGGTGTGGGAGGGTAGAAATCTCTTTGAACTAGTGAGGTGCTTAGTTTAAAAAAAAAGAATTTGAAGAGATACAACATTACTTACTGCTCTCCCTCAGAACCAAACAGTTTCTAAAATTATGGTAAACTTATGGTATATTAAATCTGATCGACAATTGTACCTTATTTATTTCAACACGGTTAATTTGTAGCCACAGATTGAGTCACTATGGTAATAAAGTAGCTGGTTAATAGTTTAAAATAAAACAGTAAATGGAATTTGCCTCACCTACGTGCTTTTGTCTTGTCTGATTTAGGTCAAGAGGACTATGACAGACTCCGTCCACTTTCCTACCAAGATACAAATGTTATCTTGATCTGTTATGATGTCACAAACCCCACAAGTTTTGAGAATGTTCGCATCAAGGTGAGGCTCCATTTTCATCCAAAGCAAAGTCATGTTAATTTGTTTTAGTGTTGCTCTGGAATTATTAATGGAACGGTATTCCCACTCATTTCCATAAAGCATTTACTGCTCTCTTTCTACGCTAGCCTCGTATGTTACTTCTTAAATCAATAGAAATGTCGGTAGTCTGCTCATATCTCATTTTGATTTACCAGGATATTAACTGGATTGGAAAACTTGTCTTATGAGGCAAGGTTAGCAGAGCTGGGACTTTTCTCTTTAGAGTGTAGAAGAATGAGAGGAGACTTTAAGATTATGTGAGGCATGGATAGGGTGGACAGCCAGTGCCTATTTCCCAGGACAGAATAGCAAACACCAGAAGACATGTACAAAGTGAAGAGAGGATGTCTAGGGGAGATTTCAGGGGAAAGTTTTCTTTACGCAGAAAGATGTGGGAGCTTGGAATGTCTTGCTGGGGATGGTGGCGGAGGCTGAAACATTGTGGACATTTAAGAGACTCTTAGACTCATGGATGGAAGGAAAATGGAGTGTTATGGGGTAGGGAGGGTTTAGTATATTTTTTGGTATAAAAAGTTCGGCACCACATTGAGGGCCGAAGGGCCTGTGTTGTACTGTAGTGTTTTATGTTTATCTTTAGCTGAGGGGTCTATAACCAGAGGGTATAAGTGTAAGGTAAGAGGTTTAGAGGAGACGAAGAATGTTTTCACCTTGGCAGTGGCTGAAATCTGGAACAAATTGCCTAAAAGGGCTGGTGGAGCCACCACATTAAAGAAATTGTTTAGCAGAGCTCTTGAGAACACCATGGCACAGAAGATGACAGGCCAAGAACCAGAAAACGGGGCCAGTATCAATAGGTATTTGATAGGCAAAGATACAGTACTGGGGACTATTTCTCTGCAGCCGCCTTGTCCTGCCTGGGCACACTCGCCCCGACGCAGCCAAAGCAGCACGGCTCATGGGCAACATTCGTACCCAAAGAACCTGAGACTTGTAAATATGTATTTGTCAGACACGGGGCACACAGACCCCCACTACAGAGACTTTATGAAGGCCCATACAAAGTTATGCGACACAAGTGGTCCACATGTCTTTTGGATATGGGGGAGGGGGGGAATGAGACTTTCCCCCTCAACCTGCTCAAGCCGGAATTCCTCAACTCTGACCACCCGATCCATGACCCACCCCCACACCAAAGGGCAGGTCTCCCCAGCACAAGGCCTCACCTAGTGCCGATTCTTTGGGGGGGGGGTGGACAGCATGTAGCAGGCCTTCAAACATGCCATGCCTGAAGCGGCGACCAAACACCGGGAGCCTATGGCCTACACAGCCGGCTGAGATGGCTACACTCTTTGAAGTCAACGCTCGACCTGGCAGCTTGCTGCTGCAGCACCCCACTCTGATGGGCTGGCCAGCAGCAGCCAATTGGGTGGAGCTAGGGAAGCAGCCACACCCAGGGATGAGAGGGGTTTGCTTATTGGCTACTTCCCAGATAGTGTTAAACAGCCAATCCCAGGAAGCAGATCGTAATGCCACCAGTCAGGCGGCATGATGACGTCAGAGATGGACTTCTGAGCCCTTTATAAGGAGAGCTGCCAGAACAATAAAGCAGTGTTGATTTCACTCCCGTAGTGTGTGCCTCTTCTTTGATTGTAACCTCTCCAGCAGCAGCAGCTGCTACAGTTGTAATTGAGTCCTGAAATTTAAGTTCTCTTTCCTCTGAGGCTAATGCCAGGTGTCACCAAAAATTTAGATCATTCTTCTGGGCAAAGTGATGTTAAAAGGAACTGAAACAGATTTGGTGGGACTTTGTGACTTTGTGGGAGATAACATGTCTGAAACGTTAAAGACAATTACAAGTGATGTAAAGTTAGCAATTTATTTTTTTGTTTCCTCAACTATGCTAGTGGGCTCCGGAAGTCAATCACTTTTGCCAGGATACCCCCATCCTCCTCATTGGCTGCAAAACAGACCTCCGAATGGATAAAGAGCGCTTGAGAAGATTACGAGCTGCCCAACAGGAACCAATCACATACAACAAGGTAAGGTGACAAGCGATGACAGCGTGGCTGCGTCTTGCACCACCTCAGGAAATTCCCAATTCCTCACCAATCAATCTTCCAAAGACAACACTTGTAAATCCATTTCCATTTGGAGATTCTGCATGGTAACAGGTCCTTCTGCCCCTCTAGTCCAGGCTGCCTAAATACACCCATGTGGCAGATTAATCCTGTCCATCTATGGAATTTGGGAGGAAAGTGGAGCACAGAAGAGGAGAAAATGTGCAAATTCCTTACAGACAGCGCCAGATTCAAAGCCTGGTCGCTGGTGCTGTGATAGTGTTGGTGTAATTGCTCCGCTAATTATGCCAGCCTTCAGAATCAGAACCCTTTATAATGGTGACCTGGCGTCACACAACAGATATAATTACCAAAGTTCTGTGTGCTTACAGTGGATTAAAAACCTCATACTTAAATCTATACACAGGAAAAAGAACAAATTTTGCAGTTTACCTGTTGTCAACCTTGACCTTTTTGCTCAAGATTTTTCTTTATTAATGACACGAGGTTCTGGAGATGCCACATGCTTTTATTAGGTGTAATGGTGAGACTCTATCAGATACGTCCGGGGCATGGGAATCCCTCATCTCCATATCACATACCATCCTAGCTTTGACATATCAATGTTGATCAGCGCTGGGTCAAAATTGTAGTCACAGATTTGTGGACACAGTGACCCAATTGGCAATAGGAAGAGACCACTTTGAGACCTAAGTAATGCCCATTCTCACTCTGCCGGCCAGGAGTGCAGCCCTAGGCTGATCACACCACTCATCCCAGCCACCCTGACAGAGAGGCTTTGCACATTGCTTCTATTGGCTCATTGCCCTCCAAGCCGAATGGCAATACGATCACTGTAACCAGGAGGACCAGCGAGGGACAAGCCCTCATCCAAGTTCCAGCAGACAGAGGGAAGAACAGAGGTTTACGTCATTTTCCCAGAACAGCAGTGTTGTTATTGACTCATCGTTTTATGAAATGATACCTTTGTGTTGATTCCAATAATCAGGGTTCCTTTTATTGTCACGTAATAATACGCAAAAATGCAACATACATGACGTATTTATGTTTTTAATTCCTGGGAATATATTCTGAGTGTGAAGCAAGTGATGTTTTGTATTTATCAGTCATTGCCCTTTCCTACTGGGAAGGAGAAATGCACATTGCATGACTGCTTTACTTCCACGAGGCAGAAAAATTGCCACTAATTCCCTGCTCTGCTCCTTCTTTGAACCATCTTCTACTTATGATACAGTTCCAAAACAACTGAAGAATCTCCAAAACTTCTCATTTCCAACAGTTTTATATAATTTACAACTGTTGATGGTGGGTTTATTGTCATACACCTAAGTACAACGTTCGCTTGCCCAAAATCCTGACTTGCTGCAACAAAAAGCATCTCCAATCGTACACATATGGAAAGCAATAATAAATAGATAATAAATATAAGACATAAAATGAAGATGAATTTTAAAAAGATAAAGGTATTTTCATCTCGTGTTTCAAACATTAACCATATTCTCTTTTTTTTGCAACTGCAGATTACAATTCAATTTCTTCCATGAGCAACTTTCTAGATCAACCTTCATTTGTCTTATCATCTCTTTGTCACTAGCATCTCCTGCCTTCACCTGACCTCCCCTTTCCCCCTCTCCTTGTTTTCTACCTATCTATTATCTATGCATTTCAAGATATTTTCCTCTAACCTCTCCCCATTCTAAAAGCCACTGGTCTCTAACATTAACTGTTCCCTTCTCTACATCTGTTGCATGATTTTTTCCAGGATTTTGTATTATTTGAAGTACTTTTATGAAACTGAAAGATTTTTTTTAAAGTCACAGAAACTTTAAAACAGGTTAGATTAAAAATATTGCATTTGCAACCTTTTAATTAAAACATTTGTGAAGCTCCTACACGTGGCCATCTTTCATAGCTTTGGGATGGCCACATGCAGGAGCTGATGAATCCATAAACACATCAGGCACAAAAACAATGATTATTGACCATTAATGTTTTCTGATGTTGACAGAGGAGAACATTGTGCTGAGTCAAAGAAAACCCCTGACCATCAGTAAATAATGGTATTGATTCATTACTTTTCCTCTGAGGGACCTCCAGAGTTCAGCTACATTTACACTCAAGTCTACGTGGTGCGGCAAAAGCCCTTGTCCTTCTGACTCCAAAGCAAGATTATTGTCACAGAACCAAGAGCAATACTCGATAGAAGTAAATCTGTGTTCTGCCTAAATTTAATTAGATGGTATTTTCAGAGCAAGCTATTTCTGACGCTCCAGTTTCTCAGCCTTTCTCAGTACACAAGCAAACCTAAGAATTTACCACAATAACTGAATACAAGGCTCTGCTTAACATTTTGTTTTACCCATGGTCCAACAAATCAAAACTATTCCAATCATTCTTCACTAGAAAATGATCATAGTCACATTTCAATTGTTTGCCTTCCTGACAAAAATAATATTTCTCAATGGATTAAACAACATATCTGTGTAATTATGGAGGAGCATTCGGCTCTTAACCAGGGAGCTTGACATATAATTTTAATCAGGAATAATATGTACACTTCGCTGACTTTATCAGATGTGATTTGGCCAACTCTGAATGTGTGGAATGTTAAAAACACAAATTCTTTTTGAAATAAATTGTACTGTTTGTTACCAATGTGTGCCGAGATAGCTAAAACCTTAGTTTTGTGTACTGTCCGCAAAGCCATGGTATAAGAGGTCGTGAAAAAATAAAGCGAAATGTGCAGGCATTGTGATAAAGAGAAAAGCACAGGTAAAAATTGTCTTGGGTAAACTTATACCTCTCATTTTGATCGTTTAGATTGGTCACAGTGTTTGAGCTACCGAAAGAAAATAAGACACACACACTGAGAGCAGTTCAGTTTATACAAAGCTTTATTACTAAATTTAAAGCTGAATTCACATTACAATATGCAAGCCCTTCCCAATTATACTTATCAACGCCTGGACTGGTCCAAACTGCTGAAGCGAGGCAACGACTGCACACTTGTAGTAGGTTGTTGGGGCGCCGGTAGTAGCTTCTCCACCTCCCTCGACCTGGATGTTAGCTGGACTCTTGAAGTTCTTCTTGCTGAGAGATGTTGCCAGCTCTTGGAGAGTCTCAAACTTCAGCAGTGGGACCATGGCTTATATTACCCAAAAGTTGGTTTACTTCAGATCTTATCTCTTTGAACAAATGATTTAATTATCTTCAAGGTCTCCTGACAGTCTGCGACCAACAAAAGACAACTGCATCTTCTGGGTCTCATGGTAGAAGTTGGATAATGTCTACTGATTCATATGTTCATATGCCCAGTCCCTGGGCCCCATATAGTGTAAATTTAGATAATGTCTTCTTTCAACTGCATCCTGGGCCCCATGGTGGAATTTAGGTGTGTCTACTAATTCATATGCAACAAGCAGGTTCTCAGCCTTGCAGGAGCAAAGGCTGCAAAAGTAAGAAACACGGTTTAAATCTTCCATTACATACCAATGTGTGCCGAGACACAGTTAAAACCTTAGTTTTGTGTACTGTCCGCAAAGCCAGTCTATACATGGTATAAGAGGTCGTGAAAAAATAAAGCGAAATGTGCAGGCATTGTGATAAAGAGAAAAGCATAGGTTAACAGTGCAAGGCAACATCTTCTTTTACTAATGGGTTCCATGTTGTTGGTAACTCCTTGAAGAAAAGAAGCCAACTAGTGTAACTTCTCTGCTCTCCTCTTTTGTGTAATTCTTTATTTATCTCACTATGAACCATATCAACCAATTTATTTACAGATGCATCCCTTTAAATATTCACAGTGACATTTTCTCTTTTCCCCCTTCCCACCCCCCTCCAAAAACAGTAAATATTGGGCATATAAAATACAATAAAACAATATCTTTCTACAAAAGGAATACAAACAAAAAAGACACATCATCTACTTATTCGCATTAAATCTGATCGTGTTTACCTTCTTATCATTTTAGGCGGTGGCGGCCCCAGGCCTGCTCCCCCTGTTATGCTCCATACATGGCTCACAGGTTTTTTCAAACATTGTATCCTTGTCTTTTAAATTATATGTGATACACTTAAACTTGGTTATATATTCAATTAATATTTATAGTCATTTAGTCCAACGTGGCCATCTTATATCTTTATTTTCACTTCTTTCCCACCTCTTCACCACCTCCATCCCCTTTTTTCCCCATTACTATTTTTTAAGTTTTCCTTTTTAATCTCAATATATGTCAACGCACTTAAGACATGAAATACCCCAACAATCCCCACAAGCAATAACCCTTTAACCCCAAATGAACATTCCCTCCTTAGATTGCCCCTTGTCCCTTGACGGCAACCACAACTCCCCTTTCCATTCGGTTGTGAACTTACTCGCAAGCGTCAACCGATTTCGCAGTGACCATTATTCTCCCACCCCCAGCCCCCCCCAGAGAAAACTATTTTCCTATACTTATAACAAAGCTCTCTTTCCCTTCTTCCCCTTCTCTTATCCATCTTTAAATCTTTATATATACATTATCTTTACTGTATATTTTATTTTCTTGCCGGTCATCTTTCTTGTCACTCCTCCTCCTCTCTTCTCCTGTCCTGCAAATGTTCAGCAAATTCTTGGGCTTTCTTTGGATCCCAGAACAGTCTATTCCGTTCCCCAGGAATGAATACTTTGAGTACTGCTGGATATTTTAATATAAAGTTATACCCTTTCTTCAATAGATTGTTTTTGCCATGTTGAATTCCTTCTTCTTCTTTAAAAGTTCAAAGCTTATGTCCGGGTAAAAAAAAATTTTTTGTCCCTTATATTCCAGTGGCTTATAGTCTTCTCTAACCTTTTTTCTTGCCTGCTCCAGTATGTTTTCTCTTGTCGTATATCTTAGAAATTTTACCAATATGGATCTCGGTTTTTGATGTGGTGGCAGTTTTGGTACTAGTGCTCTATGCGCCCTTTTGATTTCTATTTCTTCATGTGAATCTGTCGTTCCCAGCACCTTCGGGATCCATCCTTTTATAAATTCCTTCGTATCTGACCCTTCTTTGCCTACTTTTAGGCCCACTATTTTTATGTTGTTTCACCTACTGTAGTTTTCCAATACGTCAATTTTTTGTGACAATAAATCTTGTGTCTCTAATTTTTTTCGCTCTCTTCCAACTTTCCTCTTAAATCATTTATCTTCATTTCTACAGCAGCTTCTCGTTCCTCCACATTTTATACTCTTCCCTTTTTCAGTCATGACCAACTCTAAGCTTTGCATTCTGTCTTCAGCTCTTTTCATTTTTCTTTTGATTGAACTAAATTCTAATGATAGCCATTCTTTTAATGACCTCATTTGTCCTTCGAAAAAGGCTTTATCTAAACTTTGTCCTTCTATTTTACCTTCTTCTTTGAAATTCTTGGTCTTCTTCCTCTTCTTCTGTGTCTATATCTATGTCTGTGTCATCTTCTCTTCTCTGTATCTTTGTACCTTCATCCTTCTCTAGTGAGCTGCTTCTGTATCCTTGCTGGGCCTCCAGGTGCTGTGTCTCCTGCTGTTGGGCCCCCTGCTGCAGGCTGACCCTTCGTTGGCCCCCTGCTGCAGATCATCCTCCTGCCAATCACCCCGTTGCCACTCACCCTCTTCCAGCCCTTCATTCTCTTTCTTATCACTCTTTCTTGCTTGGTTTCCCCAGCCGAATGGCCCGATACTGGACGTCTCTCAGCTGGCCGCTCCTCAGCTGAATCCCCCTCCTGCTGGCATTAACCTTTTATTTTATTTGCGCACCTCTTCTTGGCTCCGAGAGCCATTTTTGAAGTCCGCAAGTCAGGAGGACACCGTTCCTCTGGGGACTCACCAACATCAGAGATTGGCCGCTCCTCTCCATGGTGGCTCTCTGCTCCGATTTGCAGGTAAGACCTTCTTTCTTCTCCAGTGATTTTTCTTCTTCCCTTTTCACTGTTCTTACTTTTTCTCTTTTGGGTGCCATCTTCTGTCTCTCTCTGTAACTTTATCTTTCTCTTCCTGTATTTTATGTTTATTGAGCTCTGTTTTTTTCACTTTTTTTTCTTTTCTCTGGAGAGGGCTGGTTCCACCCGACCAGCCACTACTCCATCACGTGACTAGCCTCCTCTGCTCTCCTCTCTTTAGTCAGAAGACTCTTGGCCCTTTTACACTGCCCTTTTTTTTAAAAAAAAAAAGGGGGTTTAACTCCTTTTAACCGCTTCACTTACCTGTGTGAATGCAACGAACGTGGGATGGGGGTCATTTTCATTCCGGTAATTTTCTTGGCAAGGTAGGTAGTATCAGAGCTGATGTGTTTCACACTGGCTCCTGTGTAAAAGGCTTACCCACCTTCTCGGGACGCCGACATTGTTGTCATGCTGTAGGTCCCACCTCCTTTTGCACCCAGATGCCGGGTCCCCATGTAAAAGGTCGCACAGACCCAGCTTTTCTTGGTTCAGTGTGAGCGGCCCGACCTGGCTTCAAACACAGGTTGTTCAGACGCCAATGAAATGGGATCGCTGTCTCTCCCTGGTAGCAAGGGTAAACTTGTCATGGACCCAATAGAAGCCCATCCAGTGGAGGAGAACGTAGAATTAAATTCACGAACCAGGACATCAGAGAGCGGCGAATGACAGAATCACAATCTAAAAGGGTGGAATGGGGAAATAAAATCAAAGGGAACGTTTGGAGATTGTAACTTTTTATTTTGTTCTAGGGTGAAGAAACTGCTCATCAGATTAACGCTGTCATGTACCTGGAATGCTCGGCCAAATTCCGTGAGAATATTGAGGACATCTTTAAAGAAGCTTCCACCGTGGCTTTAAGTGCCTTGAAGAAGAAAAAGAGCAAAAGCAAGAGGAAGCAGAAGCAATGCCTGCTACTTTGACAGTTTGTACCTGTAATGTTACTGGTCAAGACTGTGTGCCCTGTCTTACATTGTAAATTTGTCAAAGCTGTCATCAATTACGCACGTTTGTACTACTTTTTCAATGGCCTCAGTTCCCGTTAGGGATTTAGTTTTCCTCATATTTGCGAAAAGGTTTAGCCGTATATTGCTGACTCGTCAGGTTGGAGATGCATTTGCAGTGACATCTAAATCATATGCACACTTCTCTGATGCCCAGATATTCCAACAACATTTTTTTAAAATCCCAGTAACGAAAAAGTGCCGAATTACCTGAAACGAAAAGAATAAGAATTCGATTGTCAGCCAGAGAAAGAAAACAAAGACCGTATCTTGAAAGAATGTCTTCAAGGGTGAAGTAACCCTCAGCCTGAAACCTTGCATGGTGTTGTGTAGTTCCAGAAAATACTTCTGCAAGGATGTCATTCAACATCTCTCCAACCATCACTCATGTCACTCGTAGAGTGTTGTATTTAGTGTTGATTTGTTTCATACTTCTCAGAAGTGCAAATGTTTTTTTTCTAAATTATCAGTAAATGTAAAGGTAACTAGCAATTGTTTTTTAGTTTCAGCAATGTTTAACATTGCCAGAATAATGATTACTTGTGCCACTTTGAGCGTCAGCTTATCAGCGCAAAAGCACTTTCACCAAAATTGTTTTGTCAGCACTGTCCCTCCTCTCCAGAGGAACAACTCTCTCTCGAACTTTTCCCAAGTTACCCATTTCCCAAGTGTACGAGTCCAGGACTTGATTAACAGCCAGTTTTTTCAAATGTGGAGATCCACAAACCTTATCTCTATAATTAATTTTCCTCTGCGGGTTCTGGGAAGAGGAATGCCAATGTTAGCATCTCTACCCCTGCACCAAATGAAAACAGCTAATTCAACAACATTGGAAATTAAGTCAGGGACCTCTTAAACACGCACAATGCCCTTAAAACTGAGCCCATCTCCATGATTTCCAAAAATAAATCACATATGAAGGTTAAAATTTTAAGGGCATTTTGTTGATCAGTGAGATTTATTTTAATTAACTGCAAAGCCTGTCTGCTAGGAAGAAGCCAGACTGAGATTAATTATGCTTAGTTTTGTTTCCATTGCAACACTTTCCATTGAAAAAGACACCATTGCTTTTTTTAATTAATATTTTCATTGAGTTTAACATATAAACTTGCATACAAAATTTTAAGGAAAACCCATAACAAGTCATCTGTATACACACAAGTACAAAAAATTATGGATGGAATTACTTTAGACAGTTCCTTAATCCACGTGGTTAACATAGATTAATTCAATAATTTGTTTCTCAAATGTTTCCACTGCTTTTTATTAATACAATGTCCTGAGGGAAAATCTGTTCAATATTTTGGATTTACAGTGTTCCTTCAACTTTACAAAGTTTAAGGTTTTCATTAAAAGTTTCCCAGTGTATTTATGCAAATTATAGGAAAGGTTAATGTTGTAGCACAATAGTGCAAAAGCAAGGAATCTAATTAATGAAGGATTTAAAGAGCCTTGCTAATCGGCTTACAATATCTGAAATTTAATGAAGGACTGATGCAGCCTGTTTCAACAGCAGTAGTCGGGACTGTTACTTGGCACAATATAAATCTAAAACGTAATGCTATTCCCTGGATTTTCTGTCTTTATTATATACACTGCAAGATGGAGGCAATCTTCCTCTGTGAGCAATACTTCAGGAATTTTTCCTCCAAATAACTTTTATTTCCCTGTGATCCTTCCCACCATTATACTGTTTTGCTAAAACTGCTTCTTTATTGCATTCAGGCAGTGGACATGGGAGCATCTTTCTCCCACCCCACCCCTAAACTATGTTGTCGATTGAATCTTTGAGATAAAATGTTGGAGATCTGCACCTGAAACCTATTACTTCATGTGGAATTTATAGTGATATACCAAAGATTACATTAGACAACTTTTTTTTTTCCTGGGGAAAAAAATGGGGTATTCTAACAGACAATTCAAGCTGAACACAAAGATCATTTCAGATTTGCTGTATCATGTGGGAAGTTGGAGAAACATTGAATTAACTTTAATTTAGCATGTTTAATTGCATAATGATGTTGACACATTGCATTAGTTCATCTGACCTAAAAATGTTTTGCCGCTGATTTTCATTTGTACTCAGGATCTGATGCCTCTCATGTCAGTGTCCAACAATAGTCGGCCAGCATCTTTAGATCCCAGTTGCCCAAATAGTGCTTTTCCATGATCGCAATTTCCTGGTGAAACCTTTCACCGTGTTCGTCACTGACTGTGCCAAGATCAGCAGGGAAGAAGTCCAAGTGCAAATGCAGAAAATGAATTTGCAATGTCATGTTGCACATCACGGTTTTGTATTCTTGAGGTAGACTTAAAATATGACAGGAAATCACAAAAATAAGTTATATCTTAAAAAAAAGTACATTATAGGAAAATTTTAGTGATTTTGTTTTGTGAACTGCAGCCAAAATCCATAAAATTCACGCAAAATTGTTTAGGAAATAATTCAGTGTTATTGGTAATATATAAATTCTAGTTTGATTAAATTTTGCTAAATTTTGGAATTCATAATCCAATTTTATCCCCATGCACATTTGCTGTTGAAATGCTGCACTGAGCGAAATGTGTATGGTTTAGAAAGCATCTGTTTGACCATCTGAATCCTGAATTTCACGAACTATGCCATCTAGTATTGATGTATTTTATATGAACTGATATAAAAAAGTTCTTTTTAAAAAAAAACAATTGATTTGTGCCTGACAAGAAACTGTATTACTCAGAATATGACACCTTTGTAAAAATAATCATTTCAAAGGGAAAGAAAATTGGGCGTGGAAGGAAAATCATCTGTTGCTGACCTTCCTCTCACTGTGTGGGCTACTTTCATCCAGAATGTATCTTGTATTTGTAAAAACAAAGGAACAAGGTATGGCATCTGGTCCCTTTTACTTGCTCAGGATGATCATGGCAGATCTTTCCCTTCAGTACCATTTTTCTTCATCCCTTTATGACTTCTGAAACATTAGGAGAGCTCGTTTTAGCAATGAACCTGTAGAAATGAAAGAAAAATTATACAAGCTTGAATTTAAACTGGTCTGCCAACAAGAAGAAAAATATATTTTAATGAAGTATTTAAAACTACTTGACTTGTTTCTTGCATTTTCTAACTTTATTTTATCTAAGTTACATACATCAATAACTTCTGTGAACATAAGGTGATCTTTTGTTGGTTGCAGTTCAAGACATATTTTGATTAATTAATTTAGGCTACTGTCTTCATTTTTTTTTTTTTAAATTTTTTTTTACACCATAAATCACAATAGCCATGATATACACTTTTTCTTTTCCACACATTTACAGTGACTTTTTCTCCCTCCCCCCTCCCTCCTCCCAAGCCACCCCCCCACCCCCCCCTCTCTGTCTTCATTGTAATTATCCAACCATTGTCAGCTGATCGCACTTCTAAAAATTCAACTCATTTTATCACAAAGTAATCAATAAATAATAATTGATAGAACATGCAAGTAATACAAAACATCTCTTTAAACAAGAGTTCCAGGGATAGCTGTAGTATGGACCAATAGGACTTGCCCTGTATTCAACTATATTTGAAGTTGGGAGGACAGACATTTTGTTTTTAAGGATCGTAATTCCAAGCAAATGGTGAAATGCTACTTCCCTTACAACCTATTCTCTCAGGTGTCTCTATCACGAACTGATTCTTCTCCACCCACTTCGACAAAGGTAGTTAACAGTGGCCAATTATCCATCCAATCTTTCAGATGTGGAAGGAAACCAGAGCACGGAGCACGGTGGGGGGTGGGGGGGGTGAGTCCTGTAGTCCAGGGTTTCCCAAACTGGGTTCTGTGGAAGAAGTGATAGGGAGTAATGATGTGATATGTGCTTTTCTTGTTACTTCTGTCCTTAATTTGTTTCTGGGATGGCCGCAAACTGCACTTCACCTCAAGGGGGGGGGAAAAGGCATCAGGAGCGCAGACAGCACTTGGCGCTTCATTTTTAACTAATGAGAATCCAAATTCTTCTGGTGCAAAGGACCTGGTCATATTTTACCAATACTCCACGTGTCCAATATTATGAATCATGGACTGTTGGATTAAAAAGATAAAGGGAGAGAGGATAAATTCTCCTGAAGGAATTACTGAAGTGTCACCACTTTTCATGATGAAACAATTTAATGCTGCCTACTAAATGTAAATTAGAGGGAACACATAATTTCAACTTGGAGAATGGCAAGTTTATTTACTTCCTTCCTATTTATATGACCAGGTATTGCAAACTGTACATGAAGATTAGGGTTCTGGCTTTTCCAAGTGCTCCCCAAAGGGGTTCCAAGAGTTAAAAAGTTTGTGAAACCCTTTTGTAGTCACCGGGAACGATGAAACTGTACAGACAGTACTCAATCTGGATCATTGGAGCTGTGATACAGTAACACCATCTGGTAGCCTTGGGATCGTTCCTTATTTTAAGGCAAAAGGTTAAAGTCTGTTTGCAAGTTTAACTTTTTTTTTTGGTTCTTGTCAGGGCCAGTGCCAGACTATTTTGCACTCTAGGCAAGGTCAACTGCTTGCACCCCACCCCTTGGAAAAAAATTGCCAATTTTGATTTTTCTATAAAACATCCATTTTAGGAAAAATAAAAAGTACAAAACTTGAAACTGGTAAATTTATTTTAAATTGCGAGAGTAAGTATTACATTAGTCTTTGATTATCTTTCTCAAATACAAAGGAAACTATTTTGGCACACAAATCATTTTGAACTAAAGAGCACTCAGTAGAATGCAGACATCCACCAAGGGCAGTGCAACATTAAAACCTTTAACTACACACACCTTCCAGTGTCCATTAAAATCTTTTACCGCACACACCTTCCAGCATCCATTAAAACCTTTAACCTCACACACCTTCCAGGGTCCATTAAAACCTTTTACCGCACCCACCTTCCAGGGTCCATTAAAACCTTTTACCGCACACACCTTCCAGGGTCCATTAAAACCTTTTACCGCACACACCTTCCAGGGTCCATTAAAACGTTTTACCGCACACAACTTCCAGGGTCCATTAAAACCAGGAATAACTGAATGCTCTGCCCCCGTGTCACCTTGTGCTGGGTATTTCCCTTTTCCCAGCGGATGGCCACTGGGATAAATGGCCTCGGGTTGGACAGGTCCGCTGAGTGGATCTGCTGAGGTCCCGGGCCTCCATCCTATGCAGCAGGAATGGCATTGTTCCATGCAGTGGTGGGGGGGGGGGGGGTGGTCTGGTGTGATGGTGTGCCTTGGTTGGCCATTTCCTGTTGCACCAGGGAGATAATCTTTGCCTTGAAGACAGCAGGGGTCATCTCAAGGTGAGGGAGGAGCTGAATGCTGCAAAGAGGGGGGTGCCTAGGGCAGTGCGATAGGGGGTGTGGGTTTGCGTGGCTTTTTCTCCCCAGTACACCTGCCACATTGGGAACATGGCAGGGGTAGAGATGCCATGTATGCGGGCATAGTACATGACCCTGCAGAACAAAGAGCATGTGCCATCACCATTCCTGCCTTCACCGTGCTTTGTCTCCATATGGTGAGCCTGTGCGGATATCCCTGTGTGCCTGCTCCCCATTCCAGATATTCTAGCCACTCCAGAAGGACAATTGTTTCACGGACCATTTTGATGGTCACCAGTGTTGGAATCTAGGGGTTAAAACATTATGAAATAAATGATTAATTAATAAGTGTATATTTACTGCATGGTTCAGGGGAAAAGAAAAATGTGATTAAGTGGCAATCACAGCATGGAGCAAAGTTGGCCGAGCAAAATGGTCTGCTCCCAAATACAGGGAGAGGAAATGCATAAAATGATTTAGGAGGAATGCTCAAACTGAAGGAGGTGGTGAGTAGCACAGGAGACACAGGCCAGACCAGAACAAAGAATGGCCTGCAAGAAACAAAGGGAATGGAAAACCAGTCTAGGAGGAAGATTAAGGCAGGAGGAGGTGTTAAAGAGAACAGCAGAAATTGGCCAGACAGGAACAGAATGGTGATTAGAAATATCTGGGGATGAATTAATTTCTGATCAAAACAACAGGATAGTCTGGCCTGGAGGATTAAGTTGGGAGTGCTACACCCCAGATATCTGCAAAACAGGAGATGACTTGTGATAACCCTTATGCAAAAAGATCTAGCAAAGGAAGACAACTTTTGTTCTGTATGATAATGAAATCTAGCAAAGGAAGCCAACTTTTGTTCTGTATGATAAGGTTGATCTATATAAACTGAGCCAACTGGACAATCGGGGTCAGTCTTGGGGAGTAGCTCACTGTGCAGGTGACCTATGAACTAACGATTGACCCAGAACTCTGTTAAGTTTTATTCTTGTGCTGTGTAATAAATTGACTGTTGAACCGAATACCTTCTCCTATCACTTCATTCAAAGAACACGCTGGACTCAGACTACACATAGACTAAATTAAGAGTAAGGTAAAGCCAGAGTCCGACACCAGTCCCATAAAGAGAAAAACCATCCCTCTGAGGTCAGGACAGACAGTGGTAACTAAGTGCCCTGCCAAGGCAGGGGTCACTCTGACATCCCCAGGGAGGTTGTGTCCGGGACTCCGGCTGTAGAGACAAGTGATAAGGGCCCATTCTCATGCCCTCACTAACTGTATGGCACTGTGGTCTGTACATCAGGTCCCATTCTAAAAGTGAGGGGAACCAGGCCTGTCCTGTATTCACTACCCAATCTCACAGTGTGATTTCCCTTATCACTTACAGGGAGTTGTTAACCGAATGCTGCATGGACAGACTGCCCAGAGTGCTAGCGTGTTGGTGGGAGAGGGTGTCTCGGGTAAACTTATACCTTTCATTTTCTTCGTTTTAGATTGGTCAGTGTTTGAGCTACCGAAAGAAAATAGACACACACACACCGAGAGCAGTTCAGTTTATACAAGTCTTTATTACTAAATTTAAAGCTGAATTCACACTACAACATTCAAGCCCTTCCCAATTATACTTATCAATGCCTGGACTGGTCCCAACTGCCAAAGCGAGGCGACAACTGCCAAAGCGAGGCGACAACTGCACACTTGTAGTAGGTTGTCTGGGCGCCAGTAGCAGCTTCTCCACCTCCCCGGACTGGGACGTTGGTTTGGAATCTTGAAGTTCTTCTTCTTGCTAAGAGATGTTGCCACCTCTTGGAGAGTCTCAAATTTCAGCAGTGGGACCATGGCTTATATTACCCAAAAGTTGGTTTACTTCAAATCTTATCTCTTTGAACAAATGATTTAATTATCTTCAGGCCTCCTGACAGTCTGCGACCAACAAAAGACAACTGCATCTCTGGGCCTCATGGTGGAAGTTGGATAATGTCTACTGATTCATATGCATCCCTGGGCCCCATAGTGTAAATTTAGGTAATGTCTTCCTATTGAACTGCATCCTGGGCCTCATGGTGGAATTTAGATTATGTCTTCTGATGCAACTGCGTCCCTTCTTGCATAAGCTGGTCTAAATCCTCCATTACATTCCACCCCTTGGTCACAGCCTGTCACTTACGAGACCTTACAAGCATTTGAGTACAGAAGGAGCAAAAAAGAGAAACTAAATCTATAATAAGCACAAAAATAAGCAATAATGCGACCACCCAACGGAGAATATTGTGGCCCAATCCCCCAAATGTACCAGCTAACCATGAAAAAGGATTCCAATCAAGGCTCAAACTATCCTTGTGGGCCACAATACCCAGACACTGAAGCTCATGAACAGATTTTGAAACATGCTTAACAATATCAGATATATTAGTGGATACATTGGGCCATATTCTCCACGGGCAACTCCCTCGGAATGCCCTCGACATTACAAATTCAATTGCTGGCATCAAAGCAGCTGTTAAGCCAGATCAACAGGAGCACAAGATGGAGGACCTGGAACAAAGAAACCTGACATTTGTCACTCACGATGCCGTAAGCGCTCAGTATTTAAACATACTAAATCATCCTGTCCCTCAATAGCTACCCACCGAGTATTACCCTGTGCAGGTGTCACTATTTCCCCTTTTACAGGAGGGCCACTACCTGATGGTGCCACCCATATCTTTTGTCCAGGATTCTCTGGCTCGGGAATGGGGGGGCAATGACTGTTTTTCCTCTGGAATAGGCTGTAGTTCAGAAGCGTGAAGAAGTCGGTGGAAAGGAGTACCTCCCTTCAAAGGGCAATGATTCAAATTGTCGACTGCCTGCTGCAGCACATGGCACCACCCCTTCAGAGTCCCCAGTGGTGTTAACAAATGAATTTGTTCCTTCAGTAAGCCGTTCATTCGTTCAACTAACCTGGCAGCCTGCGGGTAATAAGGAATATGGTGGACCCATAAAATACTGTTGTCAGCTGCTCAATCACAGATTGCCTTCCGGGAGAAGTGTGAGCCATTATCAGACTGAATTTCCTCTGGTACATCATAACGAGAAATTAAATGGTTTAGTCCTTGTCAGCCGTCAGCCGTCTTGGTGGGAAAAGCAAAAACCAGGCCCGAAAAGGTGTCAACCATTACTAGAATGTAATGTTTACCCATACAGTCTGGCATAGGGCCTATGTAATCAATTTGCCAGACTGCAGCTGAGTGAGCACCCCGTCTTATTTGGCCATGTGGACCAGGTGGAACGGTGCGGGGAATTATAGGCCGGTGAGCCTTACATCAGTAGTGGGCAAAATGATGGAATCCATTATTAAGGATGTAATTGCAGAGCATATGACTAGCAGAGAAGGGATCGGACGGAGTCAACATGGATTTACAAAAGGTAAATCGTGCTTGACAAATCTATTGGAATTCTTTGAGATGGTGACAGGTAAAATAGATGGGGGAGAGCCAGTGGATGTGGTGTACCTGGACTTCCAAAAGGCCTTCGATAAGGTCCCGCATAAACAACTGGCTTCCAAAATCAAGGCTCATGGAAGAAGGGGTCAGGAAGCTCCAGTGTGATTTGGATAAATTGAGGGACTGGGGAAATACATGGCAAATGCACTACAATGTGAATAAATGTGAGGTTATCCACTTTGGTAATACAAACCGGAAGGCAGATTACTATTTGAATGGCAATAGATTAAGAGATGGGGAAGTGCAGAGAGGGGTACTTGTACACCAGTCTCTGAAGGTGAGCATGCAGGTACAGCAGGTGGTTAAAAAGGCAAATGGTATGTTGGCCTTCATATCAAAAGGGTTTGAGTATAGGAACAAGGATACCTTACTGCAGCTGTACAGGGCCTTGGTGAGACCCCACCTAGAGTATTGTGTGCAGTTTTGGTCACCTTATCTAAGGAAGGATGTTCTTGCAATGGAGGGAGTGCAGAGGTGATTCATCAGGTTGATACCTGGAATGGCAGGAATGACTTATGAGGAAAGATTGCGCCAGTTGGGATTGTACTCGCTGGATTTTAGAAGATTGAGAGGGGATCACATAGAGACATAAAATTCTGGCAGGACTGGACAGAACGGATACAGATGGGATGTTTCCAATGATGGGAAAATCCAGAACCCGGGGCCATGGTTTGAGGATAATAGGCAAACCATTTAGGACCGAGATGAGGAGGAATTTCTTTACCCAGAGGGTGGTGAATCTGTGGAATTCATTGCCACAGAGGGCAGTAGAGGCAGGATCATTAAATATATTTAAGAGGGAATTAGATCTATTTCTTCAGTATAAGGGTATTAAGGGTTACGGAGAGAAGGCGGGGACGGGGTACTGAACTTTAAGATCAGCCATGATCTCGTTGAATGGCGGAGCAGGCTCGAAGGGTCGAATGACCTTCTCCTGCTCCTATCTTCTATGTTTCTATGTTTCACAAGCTGGCATGCTGGGCATGTCCGCACAACCATGCAGGCATTGTTCTGATGGATGGGGAAGGCATGTGTACGGGCCCACATAGCTGATCCCTTCTCCCCCAAATAGCCACTCTGTTTGTGTGCCCATCGAGCCAGGGGGACGGTATCGGCACGGCTGATAGTGGCAAGCTGATCTGTGACTGCATTATGTTGTGCCATGTTTGTCGTCGCATTGGTATGGGCGTCAACATGATATATGGTTATCTCACGATGATGGGAAGCATCCCACAACAGCTGCCACAACTGTTTGCCCCATACTGGGCGGTCATGTATCAGCCAGTCATTCTTTTGCCAATCAGGCATCCATACCATGAGTCCATTAGTCACAGCCCAGGAATCAGTAAACAAGCGAAGAGGGTGATCATGGGGGTCTAGTGGTAAAGTGACCGCCTTCAACTCAGCATACTGACTGGAGCCACCATCCCCCTCCTCTAATAAGTGAGTTCCTGACCTGAGATGGTAAGCCACCGCCTTCCACTTCTGCTTTCCTTGCACCCATCGCTGCTACCATCAGTAAACCAGGCGTCCTCTTGTTCTGCTTCCTGTACCATCTCTTCCGTGGCCCCTTGGATCATGAGGCGGGGGTGAACAGCAGGTGGAGAGGGCAGTATGTTAGGCACATGCTGAGGAGTATCTGCATTATTACCATGGTCATCTTTCCAGATATTCCCGTCCCATTCATCAATTACATCAGGATCGTCGCCATTCTTTATCATGGCACGAATACAATGTGGATCGGGTTCTACTCCATGCCTTTCTTTATCTGCACAGAGCTGCTGCCGGAGTTTAATATTACAGCAGATCGTTTGGACATGCTTATCTTCCCATTCTTTGGCTCGGTCCTGACTATTGCGAACAATCTCGCTCATCGTGGAACAGCGTTGTCGCATGGCTTCTAGCTCCTCCTCTAATTGCTCTCTCTTGTGCTGAGATTCTACTTCTCTTTGAATTAATTCTGCTTCACGCTGAACGGAGTGGCGTAAGGCTGTGGCCAGCAGCCAAAAACTGTCTGTCAGCATCCCCTTTTTACCAGGAAATTTACTTTCTCGAAGGAGAGTAGCAACTCACTCTCCTAGAGGTGCACTCGATGGGTCTAACTTCTCATCCCAACTAATGGGTGGTCCCAACAAAGACAGGGTATTGGCCAACGTGCCAAACCCATCGTCTTTGGAAGTCCATCCCGGAATCAAGAACTGCTCAGGGCTCACCTCTTTCTTTCAGCGAAACATCTTGAGACCAACCCTGCTCGCAGCGCCAATTGTCTTGGGTAAACTTATACCTCTCATTTTGTTCATTTTAGATTGGTCACAGTGTTTGAGCTACCAAAAGAAAATAGACACACACACACCGAGAGCAGTTCAGTTTTTGTTTTTTTTTTAATTTTTTATTTTTCACACCATAAATCACATTATCCATGATATACACTATTTCTTTTTCACACATATACAGTGACTTTTTCTCCCCCCCCTCCTTCCTCCCAAGCCACCCCCCACCCCCCACTCTCATCCATTTTAGGTATACAATCTAGGTTGCATTAAGCCAGTCAGACAATGTTGTCATTCAACAAAATTACACCAGAAATTCTACTGAGTCCATTCTTTTCTTTCCTTCTCCTTCCATCAACTTAGGTAATGTTTGTCCCCGGTAGGTTTTCGCTATTGTATTTAATGTAAGGCTCCTATACTTGTTCGAATATTTCAATATTATTTCTTAACCTATATGTTATTTTTTCTAATGGAATACATTTATTCATTTAAATTTAGTAGTTTCTTCCTTTTAATTTGGTTATGTATTCCATTAATATTTAAAGTCATATAGTTCAGCGTAGCCCTTTTATATTTTGTTTATCTTCTCTTTCCATTTTTCCATCATTACCTTTCCTCCTTTTCCATTTCTGTTTTCTTATTTTCAACTCTTTATAAGACAACATTCCTACAACATCCAACATTTTCCTTATTCTCCTATTTCTATCTTATTTATCCCCAATCTCCCCTTCACCTCCTGAGTTGTCCTTTATCCCTTGTCGGACAACCACATCTCCCCTCTCCATTTGGATTTGCGAATCCACTCGCAAGCGTCAACTGATTTTGCAGTGACCGCTATTTCCCCCCACCCCGCCCCCCCAGAAAAGATTTCACTTTTCATATGTCACAAAGGTCACTCTTTTAATTCCCTCCTTATTCTCTCTATTCCATTACCTTCCCTTATTAATTCTTGTCTATACTATCTATATTTTCCTCTAAGTACAGATACATTCACGTATGCTCATTGTCTCTATTCACTCTTATACCTCTTTACCCGCTTACATATCAATCGTGATCATTTTTACTCTCATTACCCGTCTTCATCCCTCAGTCTATTTTTGTCTTTACCCACATACATATCAATCGTGATCATTTTAACTCTCATTACCCGTCTTCCTCCCTCAGTCTATTTTTGTAATTGTTCTGCAAATTTTCGTGCTTCTTCTGGATCCGAGAATAGTCTGTTTTGTTGTCCTGGAATAAATATTTTCAATGCCGCTGGATGCTTTAGTATAAATTTATACCCTTTCTTCCATAAAATCGCCTTTGCTGTATTGAACTCTTTTCTCTTCTTTAGGAGTTCAAAACTTATATCTGGATAAATGAAGATTTTTTGCCCTTTATACTCCAGTGGTTTGTTGCCCTCTCTTACTTTTTCCATTGTCTTCTCCAGTACCTTTTCTCTTGTAGTATATCTTAGGAATTTTACTACAATAGATCTTGGTTTTTGTTGTGGTTGTGGTTTAGAGGCCAATACTCTATGTGCCCTTTCTATTTCCATTTCTTGCTGTAGTTCTGGACATCCTAGGGTCTTAGGGATCCACTCTTTTATAAACTCCCTCATATTCTTGCCTTCTTCATCTTCCTTAAGGCCCACTATCTTTATGTTATTTCTTCTGTTATGGTTTTCCATTGTATCTATTTTTTGAGCTAGTAGTTCTTGTGTCTCTTTAGTTTTTTTATTAGATTCCTCCAATTTCTTTTTTAAGTCTTCTACCTCCATTTCTGCTGCTACTGCCCGCACTTCCATCTTGTCCATTTTCTTTCCCATTTCTGTTAAGGTCATCTCTATTTTATTTATTTTCTCTTCTGTGTTGTTTATTCTTTTTCTTAAATCCTTAAATTCCTGTGTTTGCCATTCTTTAAATGACTCCATGTATCCTTTAATAAGAGCAAGTATATCCTTTATCTTGCCTTTCTTTTCTTCTTCTATTTCACTGTACTCTTCCTCTTCCTCTTCTTCTTCCTCTGGGTTGACCATCTGTTGTTTCTTTGGTGCCCTTTCCTCCTCTTCTTTCTTGTTTCTATTGTCTTCTGTGGTCTCTTCTTGCTGCAGGTGTTCTGCAGCTGTCGTTGCCGGCTGTGGAGATCGACTCCCCAGCTGGTCCCCCCTCCCGTCGGTGTGTTCTTTTTCATTCGCATCGCGCATGCTTTTACTCGGCTCTGCGAGCCATTTTTGTAGTCCATTATTTACCGACCTGAGGGAGCGGGTTTCTCTCTCCGCAGCGGGCCTCTTCGGACAGGTAAGGCCTTCACCTTTTTCCTCTTTTGTCTTCTCTTCCTCTCTTCTTACCGTTGCTTTCGATTTTTCTTTTTTTGTCGCCATCTTCTTTCCACCTTTATACTCACTTTTCTGTAACTTTTATTTCTGTGCCTTTGTGTTTTCCTTTGTTTTTCCCGACTTTTCTGGAGAGGGCTGGAGTTCACCGTCCGGCCACTACTCCATCACGTGACTCCTCCCCGAGAGCAGTTCAGTTTATACAAATCTTTATTACTAAATCTAAAGCTGAATTCCCACTACAATATGCAAGCCCTTCCCAATTATACTTATCAATGCCTGGATTGGTCCCAACTGCCAAAGCGAGATGACGACTGCACACTTGTAGTAGGTTGTCTGGGCGCCAGTAGCAGCTTCTCCACCTCCCCGGACCGGGACGTTGGTTTGGAATCTTGAAGTTCTTCTTCTTGCTGAGAGATGTTGCCACCTCTTGGAGAGTCTCAAACTTCAGCAGTGGGACCATGGCTTATATTACCCAAAAGTTGGTTTACTTCAAATCTTATCTCTTTGAACAAATGATTTAATTATCTTCAAGGTCTCCTGACAGTCTGCGACCAACAAAAGACAACTGCATCCTGGGCCCCATGGTGGAATTTAGATTATGTTTTCTGATGCAACTGCATCCCTTCTTGCATAAGCTGGTCTAAATCCTCCATTACAGAGGCAAATATGGAGGGCCCTCTCAACCCCCAGCTGGAGTAGTCATGCAGCTAAATGCTTGCCTGACCGCTTGCAGTATCTGTCCACTAGCCCGACCAATCCTTGGCTGAGTATTCCCGGGTCTCTACGACCTTGTACTGGCCCCTCACCCATCCGCTCGGACCCTCGCCGTTCTCGGCAATCTCCTCATTGTGGAAGGCCAATGAGGGGTCCTGGTTTCAGGTCTGGGATCGTGTGGTTACCAGCCGGGCTTGCAAGGTCTCTGGGTTGCGGGGGGTGGGGGGAGATGTGTGCTTAATCGGTGCCAGCTTCCTCAGTCGTCATTGTCCAGCCATACTTCCCCGCCCACGATGATGGTTCTGATCTTGATAGGATTGACCTGCCAGCCGGATTGGCAGGTGCCACTCTTTGACCAGCTGGCAGGCAGATTCAGCATATCTAGCCTCCAAACTGCTGGTGCGCGCCCTGGCCGCGTCCAGTGCCTTCTGCAGGGACCTGCGCTGGTGTTTCAACAATTCAATTTGGGAGGACAGGTGACCGCCCACAATATCCCAGACAGGCAGGGAGGCCATGTGTTCCTCCACATTGAACAATCAGGCAACATAACATAGAAAGCAAAAGACAGTCAGCTTCTCGGGCCTGAGCCCTTCTACACGTGTACAGAACATGTTCAGAATGTCTCAAGCCCAAACAATCCAATGCCTTTTGCTTTCCATGGATGCTGCGTGGCCTGCTGAATTTCTCCAACACAGATCCCACTTTTTCCATTTTAGCGTCTACTTATACCCACTTTTCTTGTTCTGAGGAAAGGCCATTAACTTAGAACTTCAACTTTGCTTCACTCACTACAGATTTCTATAATTTAATAAACTCTTAAAAGGAAAACTAGTTCAGATCAGGGTTTCCCAAACTGGGCTCCGTGGAAAGGCATGGGGTTCCGTGGAAGAAATGACAGGGAGTGTTAACGATCTACCTGTTTATCTTTAAGTCACTTATTACCTCAGTCTTTAATTCAATTTGGTTCTGGGATGGCAGCAGGCAGCACACTCCGCCCTAAGAAAACAAAATAGCATCAGGAGGCCTGATGTCAGCAGTGCAGACGTCAGGCCTGTGCATCACTCTCAACCAATGAGAATCCAATTTCTGTCGGTGCAAAGCTGGCCTTATTTTACTGATATTCCATGTGTGCAATATTTAGAACTATGGATCATTGGATTAAAAAAGAAACTAGGAGACAAGATAATTCAACTGAAGAAACTACTGAGGTGCCACCGTTTTTCATGAAGATTCTTCGATTTTGCTGATATCAGAAAAATCAAGTGTTATAAAGAAACGAAGATACAACAAAAATTATTTATTGCTTGGGTTCACCTCAGCCAAGAGTGAAAAGGCACCAGATGCACAATGTTTTTTATGTGGTAAAATTCTGTCTAACAGGCAACAAATGATTTCAACGTGGAGAATGGTAAGTTTATTTACTTTCTTATCTTGATGAAGGGCTCAAGCCTGAAACATTGGTGATGAATCTTTACCTTTGCTACATAAAGGCACTGTTTGACCTGCTGAATTTCTCCAGCTTTGATGTGTTTTTTCACTTAACCATGGTGTCAACAGGATCCTGCATTTTACCCCTTCTTACTATACCAGGTCCTTTAAACTGTAATTGATGATTGGGGTACCGCGATTTCCAAGTGCTTCCCAAAAGGGTTCCGTGAGCTAAAAAGTTTAGGAAGCCCTGGTTTACAGCAATTGCCAATAACTATTACAGACATGAGGTATTTAGAATTAATGTTCGCTAAGCAGGAATTTGTCACAAGCCTTTCCCATCTAGGCAGCCAGCCATTCCACTGCTGTTGAAAGCTGAAATTTGGGTGCAGCTCCTTGAAGGTAACAATAAACCCTTTGCAGTAGTGATCTGGAAATTGCTCAATCATCAATGGGGTTCAAAGTGCCTATCCATTTGAATCAGGAAGTAGGCATTCCAAGACATTTTATAATCTAATCACTTTTTTTTAGGAATGCAGCAATATAGACAAGTGGAAAAGGAAGAAAAACTGGATCAGCAGGTTGAGCTAACAGCTGCCGAAACTGAAACCCTGAGTGCACAACATTAGTGGCAGAGTTACGGAAAGGCACCTTCAGTTACCTTTGGAGGGTGAAAAAGCCACATCAGAACACCAATGACTCAAAAAGACATCCAAATTTCATAAAAATATTACCAAGGTTGATCTGAAAATTGTTCAGTTATTTTAAGATAAGTGTATTTGTGATAATTCTTTTAATAATTACTAAAATAAAATCTAACAAAAAAATAACTCAGAATCTGTGGAAATTTTAACAAAATAATTTGAAAATGCACTGTTCATGCAGTTTTACAGAGGACGCCGTTGAGAGGACCATGTTAACAAAATCATTGGATCTAACAAAAAAATGAGCTGATTTAAATCAAAGAATTATAACCACTAAAAATAAGCAACCTTTACATGGATGGATGATCACCCTAGCATTAAAATAAATTTAGAACATGAACATTTTCTATTATTTCCATACTTATGTTGTCACAGGCACGTGCTTCAATATTTCTTTATCAAAATGCAAAGTAAGAACAAAAAAAAAAGAGCCTTGGTCAAGTGTTGATTGTTTCGAAACAGATGTTCCTGTGAGGAATACTTCAGGGATTATGTCATTGATGATACAGTCAATATTCTTTATCCAGAAGGTCAGGTTTGATTCCTCTGTGGTGAGCAATCCAACCTCATCTGATGTGGCAAGCCGGCCACTACAATTAAGCACAATTAGGCTCAGGGAAGTAAAGGGGTGGGTGTGCAGAACAGATAAGCATTGTTTCCATTTTTGATCAAGGCTATTCAATATGCAACCTCAAATGGGGTTGAAATAATCTCTACAGCAAAATAATCTGGTAATCTTCTTGGATTAGAGGATGGAAAGTGTTTAAAGTTATGGAAGTTAGCTTCTGTGGTCTGTAGACAGGGAGAAGTTTGGTGTCACAAATAGATTAAAAAGCTTTGGGCAAACATACTTGTTAGATTTCCTGAACCAGCAGAACGAGGTTTGCCCAAGTGCTCAGACTTTTTATAACTTTGACTTTTATTCAAATTTATTAGACGATAGGGTCAATAGTTCATGAATCATGGGCACCTGAAGCAACATTTTCCAAACAAGGCAACCTCTGTTCCAATGTGGGTCAATTAATGTTAACATATTAAGTACCGATGATCGAGTATCGGGGGGAAAAAGTGAGAGTTCTAACAAAGTAATTTCTTTTAAAGAAAATACAAAAAGTTAAATTGTTCAGGTTAATGCAGTTAAGTTTAATTACTACTGAGATCAGTATATTTTTATAGCAACAGTTCAGCATATGGTAACTTCGCAGCAGATATTAGTTCCAGTGTGGTGGTTCCTGGAAATCAACTTGAGTCTGTGTCAAAATGTCAAATATGAAAAGAATGCACACATTTGAAAGCCATTCATACACATGCAACACAAATACATTTGGATGAGTAGATAAACATGTCATAAAATGACAATTTGTTTTAAATTATTCCTGCAACACTTCTCAATAAAGTTTGTAATTATGTACCTTTAACATGGTAAACGTTCATAAGGTTTAGAGCTAACAAGGCTTTTTTCGGGTCACGTTGGTAATAACAAAAGCTTAATTGTGGAAGCTTTAAGATAGTTTTAGACAGTGAAATTTCAGAAGGCAACCTTGGGTTCTTGAGCTCTAAAGGACGACTAACAAAAGTTTTGTATTTAAGGTCAAGAACTGCTTAAGGCTAGAAATGGATGAACAAAGGTGATAAATAAGATTGGAGTAGAAGCACAAAATGAGTGAGAACATGGAGAGATCTGAAAATAAAATGGAAATTTTGAAATCAACCCATTGTTCAGAGGAGTTAGAGTCTCCAAAGTGGTCAATATTGACCCCTAGGGTTCGATGGGACTATCCAAGGGGTCACAAAATGCCAGGGGGTCGATAAACACTTGGGGGAGGGGGGAGAGAGGGAGTGAGTCAATTGAACTTTTGCAGTTGAAAGAATTGTAGAGCCCAGCATCCCCACTCCTGCCCAGAAGCCCAAGGTGACTTCTTCGATGCAGATGGCACTGCACCCGATGTTGAGAATGGAGTCGCTGTCGCTCATGCTGAAGACTTGGACCCAGCTATGTTTGGCATCTTCTCAGCCAGAAGCAAAGGTTTTTTTTAAACTGTTATTGTAATCACTTCCTTGATTCATTTACAGATTTGCTACTTGGCAATTGGGGTGTTGTTAACAAAGTTTTGGGTGTTGCTGGGAGGCCCAGACACCATACATATGGTGTGCCATTTCCCTCACTAATGAATATGGAAACGGCACACCTACTTATTTATTTTTGAAAATGCCTGGGGGTCTATGAAGGATCAAGGATTCCATGAAGGAGTCGATGGTCTAAAAAGTTTGGGGACCCCTGAGTTAGAGTGAGTTATCAAGAATCTGATGCAAGTTAATGTACTGTTAGGAGTGTTGTTTAGCCTTATGGAGGGTATAAGGAAGGAAGCCAACCAGGATTTGATTGGAATAATCAAGAGGAAATGAAAGTTTCAGTAAAACTTGAGTTGACGCAGTCAGAACCGAGAAAGTGGAGGGTGATCCCAAAGAAGATTTAGATGTGTATTGCAAATCTCATCATGGGGAAGATGCAACATTAGGCTTGCAGCTAGGGAATTTGAGCCTTCCAATGTCAACACAGCTCTTTCTTCTCGAGCCCCATTATCCAATCCCTTTCACTCTCCCCACTACCCACATAACCCTCCCATTTAATCGGTTCTTTCACTGTTCCTGTCAGGCCACCATCCCTCCCTTGTATGGTTTTACCCATTTCCTTCCTTCAGCAACAATCTAAGAAATATTTGTGTGCATTATCACTATCACGGGTCATTCTAAAAAGAGGACAAGCCAAATTGAATTTCTATTCATAACTTTCATATATGTAGCAGCCTGAAAGAATAACTGGAGTAAGATTCCCACAGGATCCAATGTTATTTTTACTGTGGGATATTAGAGGAGTTAAACCTAAATTAAAATTGAATATTTATCAAGTGAAATTTGTTCACATTGCTTTGGCAATAGCTAGAAAATGTATTGCTACAACTTGGAAGTCGGACACTGATTTGGGATTGGATAGACAGCATGCAGAAGTTTGGAGCTGTATTCCACTTGAGAAAATTACTTCCTATTTAAGAGATAAAAATCATACATTTTGTGAAATATGAAGCCTATATTTACAAACTGTTGGTATTAAAACTTAAATGATTCTCGAAAATTCCCTTTCTCTTATGGTCTCTATGCATGTATGTTGGAAAGCGAAGTGCTCCTGTTGTGGTTTTCTTGTCCCTTTTTTTTTTAAAGTTTGTAGGGGGTTGGGAGGGATTTTAGAGTAGGTTTTTCTTTCTTTTGTATTCTTTACTCTCTTTTTATATAAAATACCACATGCAGTTGGATTAAGTTTGAAATATTGCGATATTGTGGCAGCACACTCTCTCATGGCGAGCCAGCCCCACATGTAACGCCACGTGGCAGGGCAGCCATGGGAAGATGGCGCTGTCAGAGTTTTCTCTCTGCCTCAAGTCTCCTGCCCAGTGCACGCCTGCGGCAGTGATTATGATGTCACAATGCACGAGGTGACATCATGCTGCCCTTAAAAGGGCACGCGCTGAATTTGAATAAAAATAATAATTAACAGCTTTCAATGTGGTGGCTGAGTCTTTCTTGGCTGTGTCCAGCACTACAATATTTTATTTAATATAAAACCACAAACATATTTTTTTAAAAATGCAGCAGCCATTTCAGAGGGGGAATGCAACTGTACTTCAACCAATATTACACTTGGAAGAAGAGGAAACAATATCCTACAAGTTCAACTGCCTCCTGTTGAGTTTGGAAAAAGGGATACTGATGTTGAAGCTATTGTTTATAAAATTCATGAAACTACCCAAAAGATGAAAAAGGTTTTACCACTCCCATTAATAAAACTTAAGAGAAATAAACTATGTGTAAAGACACAACAATGGAATGCTGATATCGATAAATGGTGTTGCAATCTGTGCATTTAGCTGGAAGGTGGAAATATTTAAGGTGGTGCCTTTCATCAGACAGAAACTACCTCCCAAAAGAATCAATAGAAACATTAGAAATTTACCCAATAGTCAAAAAGGTTCAAATACAGAAACATACAAAAGGAGGAAAAGAACTATTTTGGTGACCTATTCTAGTCAGGAAGAGGTCACCTTCAAATGCAAGACATTACCAACCCATCTCCATCACACATTGACCAAGCTGTATGATTTTTCAGTATTAGTTTTAACAAAATATGTCCATTTTGTGGACGAGATTTCTGACCAAATTTGTACAATCTGATTTTTTTAAAAATTGAACTTGTTAAGTGTAGACAGCTGCTCTGCACCCACTGCAATTGTGTTGCAGCTGCCATTCTCACCACAGCACTACTGCGCATGCGCAAGTCCCCGCGAGGCAGTTGAAAACTGAGCTTGGCTGATACCATATGCCATTTCACATAGCTCCCACTGTAGATAGTGTTGCTTGAGCTTAGCAGTAAAGCGTTGACTAAGGTTACCACTCGTGCTGTCTGTTTATTTGGTGTGATAACAAACATGGTATCAGAAATGGGATTGCATGCATCTTAAGCCCGAAGTCTTCAAGTGAAAAGTGAGTAATCAACGCCACACTCGTAACACATTTGTAACTGCGACATAAGGGCGGAGGGATTTAGAAGGCCTGACCCATTCGTGTTTGAGGGCAATGAGGCTAAGAATTGGTGTGTATTCAAATGAGAATACAACATTTTCATCGTGTAGCGCATAACGATAAGTCTTCCTGAGTCAGAGCATACATTTTACTAAATTTGGTGGGCCCCGAGGCCATCGAAAGGGAAAGGTCATTCATTACACAAACGAGGTGCATGAAGTGGGTATCATTATCAGCCTGGCTGAATCGAGAGAGGGCCCCAAGTGTTTTAAAAGAAAGTTTTGAGAAATGTGCAATCCACAAAAGAATCTAACAATGGAAAGGTAAAGATTTAATACCAGAAACCAGAGGCCTGGCGAGATGATTCACTCGTACATCAGCAACCTAAAACCAGAGCAAAGGCTTGAGACTTCGGAGCACTCTGTGAAGAGTTGATTAAAGACAAGATAGTCTGCGGCATCTGCAACAAAGACATGAAAAAGCCACTGTTGCGTGATAGTGAACTAATGCTCACAAAGGCCACCTCCACATGTCTGGCCTACAAAGCCACAGAGGAGAACAGCAGGAAGCTAGCCCATCCACAGCAGCAAGGCGTGAGCGTAGACACAGTCCAGGCAGGACCTATGAATAGGCAGTGGCCAGAAGCCAGAAGACAATGAAGCCAACCAAGACCTACTATACCTTCATCTCCGGGGCAAAGACTCATGTCTAAGTAGACGCAGACAACCCTGCCGGTGGCAAGGAGGCTCCTGGAGCTCCAGCTAAATGACCTACAAGAAATTAAGTCCAAGCAACTAAGCAGGAGACTAACACAGAAAAGGTGCTACGACAGGAGCAGCCAACCACTCAAGACATTAGCAGAAGGGCAAGTCATAAGGATGCAGACTCCACAAAGTTACGACTGCAGGGGCATAGTCGAAAGGAGCTGCCAACAACCCAGGTCATACCTGGTAAAATCAGAAGGGTGTATTGGAGAAACCATCGAGACATCCTATCTGTAAGGGAGTCACCCCATCCCAAACCATTCCTGATGAGACTATATACCAGGATCTGAAATGTGAATTTGGGGTAGGTGGAATTCTCTCAGGAACAACCCATGAAACAAATGGTGGCACCCCTGAAACCACAGATAGTGCATCCTCTCAAGCTGAAGCACCCAAGCATCCACTTCCACCAGTGGCTACTGCATAACACACGCTGGGTATATTTGTAAGCCCAACTCAAAACACTGGGATTAAATTGGACTGGCTGTTCATTGCTGAACTGTAACTATTGTGAAGTACAGCATCAACATGGATTGTGGTATGTGGGGAGGTTGCTCAAGAAAGTGGATGTCGACAGTCACTCCCATCGGCTACTCTGCACCCGCTGTCACCGTACCCGCCACAGAGATACTGCGTGTGCATGAGTCCCCGCGAGGCAGTTACACAAAGCTCCTGTTGTAGATAGTGTTGTTTGAGTTTAACAGTAAAGCATTAACTAAGGTTACCGCTTGTGTTGTCTGCTTATTCGGTACAATAACAAACAATAAGAAATGCAAGTGACTACTTTAGATGCAATAATGCAGCATTTTAGTTGCTATAATGACAAAATCTTACAAGATACAGCAGATCTATGATAATATTCATCAATTCATAGCCAGAAAATGTTTTCCTTAGTGGTTTATTGTAAATGGCCTTTCTACACAATTGACAATGTTGTCATTAACATCTCACATTGAAGACCAAACCTTCTCACTGAGGTGGACAGATTAACCATAAAAGTCCAGGTTGTTTCTTTCAATTCTATTTCAAAGTAAATTTTACAAGGCTGAAAATCCCTAGATTAAATAACCAATTAGATATTCACAATTAGCATTTGGTTAAAGAACATTTCTACTGGGAGATAAAAGATTGAGAAACTTTTTAAACATGTCTGCAACCATTCTGTCTGTTTAAAAACTTCTAACACCCTTATTTCATAGATGTTTTCTTAAAATGTTCATTTCTGATTTTTCACAAGTCCAATTACTTCACTGAGGAGTTTATTTCTACATTTGTTTTTTTTTCTTTCTGTAAAATAATAAGGCATCACCCTAATATTGCTGAATTGCATCTTCCTTAAAGCACGTGTTACATGTGACTACCTCTAAGCTGTTATTCTCTTGGAATGCAATTGAAGTAAACTATTGGATATTGTATTGCACTTTGGTAAAAAAAATAATTTAAATCACATTTTATTGTGTCAAAGAGCAGGCAGACATTCATTTGTTACTATTTTGTGACAAGATTCTATTCTATTCAGCAAAAAAAAGGTTAAATACAAAATTTCAATGAAGCAATGTATTTTCCCATTATCAAAATATCAATTTATCTGCAAAACAAAAAAAAGGACAAGACTTCCTAGTTGGAGGTGGGTTTCAGTTTGCAGAAATCAGAGTGACCACAGGACATGACATTGTTTGAAAGTGTAGAAACTTTCAGTGGGCTAATTCTATTCAGCTCTGGGAAGCTCAAGAGGAATGTATGGACTCCTCTTTCTAACAAAATTATAATTATAAAGATGTAGTGATAGAGGCAATTTCACGTTTTAATGATTACAAATCCTCTTTGCTCATAAACGATGCCTATGCTGTACAGATTTGTAAAACTTTGAATGATATGTATCATAATAATTCATTTCAAGTATCATCTGAAGAGAACCAGACCCAAAATTTGTTTGGTCACAAAACCTCTTGATTTTTTATATCAATTGAAATAATCTATTTTAAAGTAATGCACTTTAAAGAAATCCTAAATCAAGTCAAATTCAGCATTCGTGAGGCAGTTGTCATGTATGACACTCAAAGTCAATTATGCCTTGACTTTGAAGAAATAGAATACCTTTCTTGAGAAATTACAAGTTGCGGAGTGGACACGTCCTTATTAATAAATGCTGTGTGTATGAAACATTTTCACTTTAATGCCCTCAATTTTTGCTTACTACATAATTTGTGTATCCTCTAGTGAGACAAAACTTTCTTCGATTGTTTATTGTTAGTGTTATTTTGCTTTGAAAATATTTAAATTCACATGAAAAAAAAACATTTTGTTCACGCTACAAGGAAAGAAAAAAATGCCACTGTACTTATTGCAAAAGAAAAACCAACAGTGAAGGTTCTTTGACAATTTTAAATGGTAATTCCTTCAGGAGTTACTTGATCAACAGTCAGCATAATTATCAATCCTAGGCACTTTGCCAGAGGTCATTTCTTTTCTAAAAAGAAAGATCTGTTACCCTGAGTCACTCTGAATACCTCCAACTAGATTAAGAGTGGCATTAATAAACACATGAAAGGAGGTAGTTTGCAAATAGTGGTACTTGTTTAGGCGGGGGGGGGGGGGATATCCTCAAAACAGAATCCAAGGGAAAAAGGCCAAATGAAAGAGTAAATTTTGATAAACAATGTTATCCACATAGCAGAACAAGTAACTTGATATATAATCTAAAATTCAATGTACATTCACTTGATATTAACATTACATTCACAAGGGCTGGACATAGAATATGCATGCATAAATAAAGAGAATGTTATACTTTGCAAAGTATCAAACTTTCACTTGGATAATGGCCCTTTGCATTGGCCAATTGACACTAACATTATACTTCAAAATTCTAATGTTTACAGACAGCCCATAAGCTACCTAACAAGTCAAATTATGAGAAAAGGTTTAGCCAACAGTCTCACCCCACTTTGTTTCCACCAAGCACTCCATGGCAGTGACATCCTATAACATGGTAGTGAGGTGAAATGTAAGAAGCTGGTCAAGTATACTGAATCATATTAATGTATGGATTGTAAGTATATAATTTCATTTAGTCAATTTCTCTCAGAATGAACTTGAGAATGAAGTCACCAACAGGATTTTTCTAAATATTTGTGTGGCAGTTGCAAATTCTGCCTCCCTAATGTGCGACTCAAATCCAGCAGCAAAAGTATTAGGATTTGGAATAGATTGTCATTTCCCCTGCAATGTTGTTTCATCAGGGCAGGATTCAGTCAGTCACAGATTTTTCAATTTGTCTTTGTTCTTCTGAAATTTTTGATGAACAACTTTAAGAGTGGTCAGGAAGTTCCCAAGAAATAGCACCAGGAATGTGAGAGCCAAGACAAAAACCTGGGACGCAGAGAAAAATAAAATGGGTCAAACAAACTGGTAAAAGAAACAAGCTACAGCTTTTGCACTGCTGACAAGTCTTTTGCTAGATTGTTCACAAATGTGACAACCACCATCAACTTCTAAATACAAAGAAAATAAATTGCTTCCCAGAAAAATAAGCACTTTGAAACAGTTTATAAAGTACACTTGTTGAAGCCTTCATTATCACTTGGGAAAATGCAAAGCTGCAGGCAAACGAAGCATACCAGTCAGACAGATTATTACCCTCTAATAAGACTGAGGGTTGGCATTTTTCAAGTAACCATGTTTTTAAATGACCTAATCATGAAAATCCTCTGGCAGAACTTCTGAAGAATCTCATTTTAAACAACTGCTTCAAGAAGCTTTGCTTCACACATTTGTGACTCTCAAGCTCAGAAGAATGAGAGGATTTTGTTGAAGTATAAAAACTGTCAGGTTGCTCAATGGATTTCCTACCTGGAAAATTCAGGGGTTGAGTCCCAAGGTAAAGGTACACTTACTTAAGACATGCAATTCCTTCTCAGGGAGTAAGCAAATTGTGGATTTGAAATGAAAGATTTTTGGATTTAGATGAATCAATCAATAGGGATCAAACAGGAAAGGTACTATGGTTTTAAAAATAGGGATCTTATAGATAGCAGTATAAGTTCAAGGCTTTCTGGCCCACTTCCCCTGTTTACATACTGAGAGTCAAAGTTATATTTTGGCTGAAAATGAAAAGAATATTTCAGCATGCATAGTATGGATTCATAGGTCCAGTTGCACAGTGAACCAACCAGATAAATAGCCTGCTTTGGTGACCCGAAAACCTGAGGTGGAATTCCAGTTCTGGAAGTAGAAAGCCAATAATCGTTGCGACAAGAAAAAAGCTGGTCAATAACATCCTTTCGAGGAATTAAATTGTGAACTTACAACAAAAGTTTGGACAGATTGCCATTTGAAAAGCAACAGGGGGATTTGATTTTTTTTTAATTTTTTATTTTTCACACCATAAATCACATTAGCCATGATAAGGGGGATTTGATTGAAGCACAAAAGTTCTGAGTGGTCTTGACAGGGAGGTTGTGTTGAGAATGGTTTTTTTTTGAGACAATCTGGTTTAGAATAAGGGGTCAGCTATTTAAGAGAGGTGAATTGAAATTTCTGAGTCGAGTTTTTTGGAACTCTTCCTCAAAAGGTATTGGAAGTAGAATCTGTAAACATTTTAAAGCAATGGTAGATATGTTATTGATAAGTGGGGATGAATGGTTACCAGGCTTGGGAGGAAAGCAGGCTTGGGGTTACAATCAGATCAACTGTGATCTTATTAAATGGTACAGCAAACTTGTGGGATTGAATGTCTATTCCTGCTCCAAATGTGTATATCCATATGAGTGGATGGGTTTGCTTTGTGATAACACAAGATAAAGAACCAAGCAAAGTATCAAAATTTGAAGCAAGGTTTGGACCACATATAAAATCTGCTGCAGGTCAAGAGGAGGTCAATGTTGGAATAATTTCATAACAACACAATTCTGTTGATGTACTCACTTGCCATTCTTTGCATCTTTCATGTTGTGAAAGTCCAAAAAGTGTGAGTGAATTGTACAATTGCCAAAACTGCAAAAGAGATTTTACAAAAAAAAAAATTTAATAGACATAAATACACTTGAATTTTTGGTCATTTTCTCTCTGCAATAATGTCCTCATTCCTCCTGAAAACAAAAGTTCCTTTCTCTGGCACAACTCCAGATGTATCTAACAACTATCAATGGCTAAATGAAAGGGGACTTCTTCTGAATCCAATTATGTGAAAACCTTAGTGGGAACCAAGGATAATACAGTAAAACCCTTGTTATCTGCAATTCAAGCAACCGGCAGCATCAAGCAACAGGCCAAAAAAAAGTAGTGCATAATATATAGGTAAAAAATATGGAAGTTTAATATTGGCGTGCCTCACTGTTAGTTCGCCAATCATGCAACACACTCTCTCAAGTGACTGGAAAATTCACTAATCTGGCATCTACTAATCCCCATACATGCTGAATTCTAGAGGTTTTACTCTAATTATTTTCCTTTGATCTAGTTGAAGGCTAAAAATGTCATTGTTTTAACTTCCCAAAGCTTATTTATTTGTTGGATAAGACTAAGCATCATGGGATTACAATCACCAAAAGGCAGCTTTTAAGGGGAACTTATTGTAGGACAGTAATAATGCTGGTAACTTTAACCAGCCCTCCTGCAGTGTTTTATCTCACAGGGCCTTTTTATGGAGCGACGCCGCTTTGCAGCCGTCTTAATGAGCTAAAAAAAGGCAGACTTACCTTTTATGGAAAAGGTCTACAAGGCCTCTCCAGCATTGCTTTATGGAGAGCGGCATCCGGAGCTGAGGGAAGTTGGGTGAGTGGTGCAGTAGTGCCACCCATTGACATGAGGTCGAGCATACACACGGAACAATGGCCGCCTTTGTTACCCATAATCCCCCATGCAGCTCCAACCGCTCTGGGAAACACAGAGCAGTTCCAGCTGCATGGGGGATTATGGGTAATAAAGACGGTAAACGATCCCGCATTAAAACAATAAGAGGCTCACCCCGCTGGGCTATGCCATGCCCTTGTCTGCCTCCTTCCAGCTGGCTTGGTGAAGGAGGGAGGGGGGGGCAAAAGGAATAGGACATTTCCGCAGGAGGGAGCCCTAACCCCAGCATAATCACCGTGGGAGCCCTGGTGGTGGCTTCTGGGTCCCGAGCTGACGACATAATCGCAACGCCGTCAGTCTGGCCCTAAGCAGCTGCCTTCATGGCATTGTCTTTATGCAGAGAGGCGAAATGACTCGCTCCACCTCTGGAACTACCCCTCGGAATCAGAGTCCATATCGAGCATCCGTTCTTGGCGTTTTTATAAAGGTAGGTGCAGCGATGTCAAGGCGGAGAATATCTGTCTTTACATTTGCTTTTTTTAAAAACCACTAGAAAAAGGCCGACAGAGGGTCACATTTCAGTGAAGAACATAATAGGGAATAGTTCCTATTCACTGTTCTCATTCCACTCAGATTATCCAAAGTGTGGCATGCTAAACTAATTGAAAAATAGGAAGCCTTTAAGATGTTTTTAAGGTACATTCTCATAAGAAAGATGGATGGGAAAATTAAAGTCTGCTTCATGGACAATCAAGCAAGAAAAGAAAGCATGAGACAGATGCTAGGTTATTAATACAACAACCAGTCTAAATACAGATAATGCAGAGGGGAAGTAAAGGAGATAAGAGTCAAAGAGAGAGCAAAGTGATTAACTGCAAAAGGAAAATGAAATTCAAAAATATTATGCACATTTGAATAGGAAAAGTGTAATAGGAGAGTTGGAGCCAGTGGTCATGGCAAAGGTGAGAAATAGATTTTGGGAAGGAAAATGCTGCTCCTGGAGTCTCACTAAGAAAGAAAAATGTAATTGAGATTCTGGTCGAACCACAACTGACCAAGTTGGCCTGATCCTGAAGACATGGCTGTTAGCAGAAGGTTGCAAGAGATAAAGCTCCTCAACCTCATCCTCTCCAATCTACCTGTGATAGACACAGTATGATCTTTTTGGAGACAAAGTTGTACCTTCACAGCAAACAGAATTGTGGCAGAACAAACCTGGTAACCCATGAAGAGGCATGGACCATCAGTTGCAGTATAATGTTAAAAGGAATATTGGAGAAACTCAGCTGGTCAAACAATGTCCTTTATGATGCAAAAGTAAAAATACATGCCTGATGTTTTGGGCTTGAGCCCTTCATCAAGGAATGGAAGAATGTCGGCAGGCGTCTGAACAAAAGATTGGGGGAGAAAGGGGAGGGGGGGGGTAAAGGCAGGAGATGATAGGTAGAGAAGGGAGGGAGGGAGGGGACAGTAGCGATCAGGGGGAGGAGGGTGGACAGGGAAGGGAGTAGTGGGAGAACTAGAAAGAGGAGGGGATAAAAAGGCAAGCAGGTTAGCAGAAAGCAGAGAAGTCCATGTTAATACCATCTGGCTGGAGAGTACCCAGACAGAAAATAAGGTGTTGTTTCTCCAATCTGCGGGTGGTCTGGGTGGGAAAGTACACAAGGCCATGGACAAACATGTGAGTATGGGAGGGTAACTCTGAATTGAAATGGTTAGCTGCAGGGAGGTCTCTGTTGTAGCAGAGGTGCTCAGTGAAGCGAACTCCCAATTTGTGACTGGTCTCTCCGATGTTGGGAATGCCACAAAGGGAGCACTGGATGCAGTAAATCAGCCCAGCGGATACACAAGTGAGGTGTGTTGCTTCACTTGAAAAGCCTATTTGGGGCTCTGGACCGTTGTGAGGGAGGAGGTGTGGGCGCAAGTATTGCACATCCTGCAGCCACAGGGGAAGGTGTGGTAGGGAGGGGGGGGGGGGGAAATAGGTGGGGAGAGATAAGTGCATGAGGGAATCATGGAGAGAGCAGTCCCTTAGAAGGCAAAGAGGGGAGGAGAAATGTGTCTGGGGTGGGATCCTGTAGTAAGTGCCAGAGATTCCGGTGAATAATGTGTTGGATGCAGAGGCTGATGGGGTGGTAAGTGAGGATGAGGGCAATTCTATGTTTGTTGAGTCTGGGGGGTAGAGGGGCTCAGGGCAGATGAGTGGCAAATGTAGGAGATGTGGGTGAGGGCTGAGTTGATGGTGGTGGAGGGGAAGCCACATTTGTGGAAAGTGGCAGACATTTCAGAAGCTCTGGACTGGAAGACCTCATCTTGGGAACAGATGCAGCAGAGACAGAGAAATTGAGAGAAGGGGATGGAATCTTTGCAGAGTGTAAGGAAATATAGTCAAGGCAGTTATGGGATTTAGAGGGTTTGTAGTATATGTCAGTGGAAAGCTTGTCTCCTGAGATGGGGACAGAGATACCCAGAAAAGGAAGAGTGTTGTTCCAGGTGAGTTTGAGATCAGGGTGGAAATTGGCCACAAAATTGACAAGCTCATTGTGGGTGCATGAGGCAGCCCTGATGTGGTTGTCAATATACCAGAGGAAGAGTTGAGGGGTCTTGCCTATGTAAGCTTATACCATGGATTACTCTACAAAGCCACAGCCTGATCCACAGCTAATCCTTTAATTTTGACAATTCCACCACCAGACACATTTTCTCTTCTCCTCCCCTCTCTGCCTTCCATAGGGACCGCTTCCTCCGTGATTCCCTCGTGCACTCATCCCTCCCCACCTATCGACCCCTGGCACTTCCCTTGTGGCTGCACAAGGTGCAACACTTGTGTCCATACTTCCTCCCTCACCACAGTCCAATGCCACAAATAGGCCTTTCAATGAAGCAACACTTGTATATCTACAAGACTGATTTACTGCATCAGTGCTCCCTTTGTGGTCTTCTCTACATCAGAGAGTCCGGTCGCAGATTAGGAGTTTGCTTTGCTGAGCGTTTCCTGCCCAGGAGCCAACCATTTCAATTCTGGTCATACTCCCATGTACTGTCCCACCCAGATCACCCAAAGATTGGAGAAACAACACCTCACTTTCCATCTGGGCACTCTCCAACCAGATGGCATTAACATCAAATTTTCTGCTTTCTGCTAACCTGATCACCTTTTTCCCCTCCCTCTTTCTAGTTTATCCTCCCTTCCCCATCCACCCACCAAGCCATTCCTCCCCCCCTGATCGCTGCTGTCCCCTCCCTCCCTTCTCCACCTATCATCTCCTGCACCCCCCCTTCCCCCCCCCATCTTTTTGTTCAGTCGCCTGCTGACATTCTTCCATACCTTGATGAAGGGCTCAAGCCCGAAACGTCGGTTATGTATTTTTTACCTTTGCTACATAAAGGACACCATTTGACCAGCTGAGTTCCTCCAGCATTTGTGTTTTTACTTCAACCTGGTAACCCACGAAGAGGTTTAAAAGTGGTTTACTTTTAATATTAGAAGAAATCTTAGGAAGACTTTTTTTCCAGAATGTGATTGGAATCTGGAATGTTCTGCCAAAGTGGATGGTAGAATTGGTTACATTTAAGTATCCAGATGAGTACTTTCCGAGGCATAGGGAGCTCTGGGTCACGTGCTGGTGAATAGGATTGATGGCCATGGTGAGCTGAAGGCCTTCTTCTGTGTTGCATGACTAATTAAGTTTCAGCCTCCTCATTGCCTTGGACTAAAGCTAAACATTAGCCATACAGCTAAAAGTAGCACCCTCAGACATCAAGAAAGCATTTGGCCAAAAGTAAAAGTTAGTTTGACCATTAATCTAAAGTCAATTTGCTCAAACCTTGCAAAATGGAAGTTGGTTGTGGTTGTTTGGGGTCAATTATCCAAGCCTAATGAAATAACTGCAAAGGTTCCTTGGGAGCATCCTAGGACTAACATCTTCAGCTGCTTCATCTCAGATCAGCAGTGGGGATGTTCACTGATGATCGCACAATTCTCACTTCTATTCACGGCTCTTCAACAAACAAAGCAGCGAGACCCTGAACACATTCAGCACAAGTGGCAAGTAGCATTCATACCACAGGAATGACAAGCAATGACCATCTCCATGGGACTCTAACTACCACATACCTTTGAAATTACTTTCAGAGAAAGTATTTCTGGGCAGAACTTCTAAAATTAGAGATGACTCAAAACTTGGAAGCACCGGAAAATTGAAGATTATTTGACTTGTTGAGCTTGCATCAGCTCTATATCACCACAATTCAACTTGTCTCACTCCCCTACTCTTTCACTATATCCCTACAAATACTTTCCTTTTGAACACTTATTCCATGCCCTTTTTAAATATTCAGATTTAACTCTTTACAATGAATTTGGATTATTCACCTTGAATTTGGATTCAATGTAGACAGAATAGGCAAAGAGTAATTGTTTTCCAACACAGCAGTCATGAATTAGGACACACAAAAATGGCAATTAGCAAGAAAAAAAAGCGATGAAAAGAAATTTAGTTTTTAAATAAAAAAATCCATAGCAAGTGACAAGGGATAGTAAACTCGTTACATTTAAATATTTAAAAGTGGCATTGCACAAGTATTCAAAAATATTTTCAGGGATATGGGAAAAGGTGGCTAAAATTGTGGTTGTCCAGAGCTGGCAAAGGCTCAATGGGTCAAATAACCTTCTTCCATGTTGTAGTCAAGTTTATTGTTATCTGATTGTACAAGTACAACCCAAGGAAAGAGCATTCTCTGGTCCTCAGTGCAAGGAATACAGACACACAACCAGACATAAACACGCATACAGACAAACCATATATATGTAGGACAAGTATTTTATCTATACAAATTTTTTAAAATTGTTTTGTACATATGAGAGACTCAGATAGTTAGTGTGAGCAGTTTCTTTGGTTGTTCAGCATTCTCATCGCCTGTGGGAAGAATGGATGTTGTATAATGCACCCGAGGTGATAGAGAGTTTAGAGTAAAGGAATCATTAGGGGCCAGAGATCATAATATGATTGAGTTCAATTTGAGATTTAACAAGGAGAAAATAAAGTCAGATGTGTCAGTATTTCAGTGGTTCTCCTGAAGTCCTCTATCATCTCCTTTGTCTTGTCCATGTTGAGACTCTCATAATATTTCATGAGATTTTCCACCTCTTCTATGCAGTGTGACTCAGCGTTGTTGCTGATGAGGCCGACTCCTGTTGCGTTATCTGCAAACATAATGACACTGTTGGAGCTGGATCTGGCAATGCAGTCGTGGGTCAGTAACATGAATAGGAGCTGGCTGACCACACAGCCCTGAGATGCACCAGTGCTCATCGTGACGGTGCTCGATGTTCTGCAACTGACCTGGACAGACTGTGGTCTTTCTGGTAGGAAGTCCAGGATCCAGTTACAGAGAGGGGTGTTCAGTCCCAATGAGGACAGCTTTTCCACCAGCATCTGGGGAATGATTGTATTTAACGCCAAGCTGATGTCAATGAACAGAAGCCTAGCTTATGAGGCATCTTTCTCCAGATGGGCCAGGAAGGAGTAAAGCGTCAAGGCTATAGCATTGTCTATGGAACAGTTTCTTCTATAGGCAAATTGAAATGGGCCTGTGCTTTGATGCATTCCATCATCAGACGCTCGAAGCATTTCACGATGGTGGAGGTCAGTGCCACAGGCCATTAGTCATTGAGGCCTGCTATTGTCACCTTGGGGTACCGGGATGATGGTAGCTGACTTGAACCATGCGGGAACAATGGACTTCTGTTGTAGATGTTCATGAAGACTTCTGTCAATTGGTCTGTACAGTCCTTCAGTTCCTGACCAGTTATGTTGTCTGGTCCCGCCGCCTTGTGTGGGTTCACCTTGGATAGGGTTCTCCTTATCTCGGTGGCAGATATGATTGGGGGCCATTTATCAGGGGAACACAGAGCTTTATTTGGTGTCATCCTGTTCTTCTCATCAAACCATGCATAGTTGTTCAGTTTGTCCAGAAGGGAGGTGTCATTGTCCTCAACTTGCAAGGTTGACTTGCAGCCTTGCCATATGTGCCTCGTGTCACCAGTGTCGCACATCTTCTGTACGTACCCCTGCTTTGTCTCCCAGATTGTACAGGAGAGTTCAGCCCTGGCTGATCTCCCTGAGAAGTGAACAAGTTTACTTTACCAGCGGTCTGTATGTTGGGGTTAGCATTACAGATATGTGCTCTGAGTAACCAAGATGGGGGCGAGGTCCAGCCTTGTACGCACCAGGAATGTTGGTGTATACCCGATTTAGGATGTTCTCTCCTCTGGTGATGAAATTGACATATTGTTAAAGCCGTGTTTTCAGGTTGGTGTGATTGAAGTCACCAGGAACAATCATGGCAACGTCAGGGTTGGAAGACTGGATTTCGCAGACGGCACCATAAAGCTCCTTCGTGGCATCACCACCATTAACTGAAGGTGGAACATAGACTGTGGCAATCAGCACGGCCGAAATTTCTCTGCGCCAGTAGAAGGGTCTGCATTTCACCAGGAGACACTCCATCTCTGATGAGCAGAAGATATTCACAACAGACACATTGGTGCATCAATTCTCATTAATGTAAATGCACAGCCACTCTCCTCGAGACTTGCCAGAGAGAAGCAGTAATGTCTCTGTCTTCCCTGATGGAGATAAGGCCATACTGCTGCATTGCTAAGTCTGGAATAATGTCCTGGAGCCACAAGAGCACAGCAGCCCTGCAGTTTTTTCTGGTTCAGAGGCAACCTCAGGTAATCTATTTTCTTCCCCAGCGATCTTACATTTAGAGTAAGATTGTGGGGGGCTTGGGTTTGAAGGGGTTAACTCTCAATCTAATCCAGTGGTTCTCAACCTTTTTCTTTCCACTCACATACCAATTTAAGTAATCCCTATGCTATCAGTACTCTGTGATTAGGAAGGAGTGAGTCGGAAGGGAAAGTTGAGAATCACTGCTCTAGACCCAATTAAATATTTTGCTTGGGAAAAATCGTCATTGGCCCATTTCTTTTGGAGTTGTGAAACCGTGCAAATAACGAGTCAATTATGTATGATTAAAACAGTGGGCTTCAAACTTTTTCTTTCCACCCACATACCACCTTAAGCAATCCCTTACAGAGCACCTCTGGCATAGGGAATATTTAAAGTGGTATGTGAATGAAAAGAAAAAGGTTGAGAACCATTGATCTAACCATTGTTGGTTTCAATTAAAACATTTGAAAGCATTTTCAAAGTTATTAGAAAAAAAATCAATATTGTTTCACTTACATGGCCAAAGAAAAGAAATGGAAGGAGAAAAGTCAAACCCCTCCACATCCACGACTGAAATCCTTCTGCAATTAATAAAAATAATCAACATGCAGAAATTAATCCAAGATGGTTGATGGAAACTTATTAAGATCAGAGTTTGCTATAAATAAAATCATATCCAGTTTTCTACATTAAATGTACAAAGCCAACAAATTGAAAATTGAAAATATTTCATAAATGCTTTAAGTGTCAAAATCCTCAAATACAGCAAACATTATGGTCAGATTATCTTCACCACACTGACTGTATTCAAGGACAACTAATCATCAGCTGCACAGGCAACATGCAGATCTAGAGAATGAGCAATAATTAAAAAGTTAGCTGTGATTCTCATCCACTCAATATGAAAATGCACACTGTAACAACTGACACTGATAAATTAGATTAGATTATAGACATTTAAGGTCTTTAGCTACATCACATACCTACTGTAAGATCCATGTGATCCCTTTCTCCCAGTGCTCGCAATCTATAAAGGCAGCCACTTTGGTAATAATACTGCAAGAACTGCACACAACCTAAAAGAAATGTATTTATGATCAAGAAAAATCCTAAAGTGCACATTGTCAGGAGACAATATAATTAATGGCAATGGTTCTTGATCCTCCAAAATATTCCATATGGTTTTCAATACTGTTAGCAGTTTACCGTTTTCCAAATTCTTTGCCCACCAATAGACCATGTTACTCAACTTCATTTGTTCTACATTACATACTCTCCTTAGATAATATTGTTTGACTCTGTTCCAATGTGAAAACTGCTCCCTCCCTCCCCTCCAAATAAAAAAAGCCTTGAAATGAGTAGCAAGTTATCTCTCATTTCCAGCCAAGGCAAAAAGACTTTGCCTGCAGATATAGAATATGTGGGGAAGTTTTGACAATGAAAAAATGCCTAATTTTCAAGTGGGCTATCTGTCAAGATCTCAAGGAAGTCCACCATCCAGAGAATATACGTCATGCATATTTGCTGCAGAGGCGACCATAGCACGAGTACCAAATAAATAATACACAACTTATTACTTCATCTAAAAACAAAGGTTGGGCCCTGTTTGGAGGGAGGTAGTAAAATGGCAATTGCTGCATTTCATAGGATATGCATAGGATAGCACTGTGAGGAGAGGCGAGTGGGTGATGATGGAGATGGAAACCAGAGCATCCAGTAGGGAGTAGTCCTTTCTGAATACGGAAAGGGGATGGGAAAGGTAGAGATCTGGTTAAAGGGTAAATTGCATTTACAAGAGAGAACTCTATTCTTTGAGTTAAATAGGACAGTGGGGGCAAGTGCAATATACAAATGTGCTGGATAAAATCAGCAGATCACACAGCATCTATACAAAGTGAAGGGTAATCAAGATTTTGAGCTGAAGCCCTTCTTCCAGGTATGATCAAAAAAACAGACAGGCATCTGAATAAAAAGGTGGGGGTTGGGGAGGGGGAGAGGAGGGAGGAAGGGGCAGGGGGAGGGGCATGGGCCAACTGGTAAGAGGTCAAATCTGGATACAGGGATAGGGTAGAAGAGAAAAAAATGATAGGGGAAAGAGGGTAACTCTCTGAAAGGAGAGGAAGGGCAGGAGGTGTAGAGCTGAAGGATAGTAGACAGAGGAAAAGGGAAAGAGATAGACTTGGAGAAGGGGGGTTAACAAAAATTGGAGAAGTTGCTGTTCTAGCAGAAACTCAACAAGTCAGGTGGCATCTCTAGAAATTAAAGAGTGACCAATCTCAGTTCTGATAAAAAGGTTGATGATCTGAAACATCAATTTTGTCTCCACAGATGCCATTCAACATTGAGCATTTCCAGTTGTTTTCCAATCATTTAATTCTCCTTGTACAGGTACACAATCCTTTATCCAGACATCTAAAATCCAAAAGCTCCAAAAGCCGGCATTTTTTTTCCTGGTGCTGCTACAGCGGGAGGGAGAGAGAGGGAGAGAGAGAGAGGGGGAGAGGGGGAGAGAGAGAGTGAGAGAGAGAGAGAGAGAGAGAGAGAGAGACAGCAGTGTGACTAGGTTGGGCGGGGTGGGTGGGGAGAGACGGCAGCATGACTTGGGTGGGCGAGGGGAAAGAGAGACGGCAGTGCGACTCAGGTAGGCAGGAAGAAGAAAGACGGCAGTGCGACAGGGCGGGGGGGGAGAAATGGCATTGCGACTCAGATGGGTGGGGGGAGAGATGGCAGCGCGCCTTGGATAGGTGGGGGGGTGGTGGGATAGAGGCACCAGCACGACTGGAAGGGGGTGGATACGGCAGCATAATTCGGGTGGGCTTAAATCTGGTGTTACAGAGACTGCTGAGAGAGTGGGAGACGAACTGGATATATGCAAAAATGATCTAAAAATTTCTGGACTTGGAAGACAAACCACCAATGGGTGTGGCTGTGGAGTAGAAGAAGGCCCAAAAACATGAGTCATTGTCTGGAAGACAGTTTAGAATGTTGAGCATTTTAAAAGAGATGAACATTCCTAAGGCAGCCAGAAGGATCTGGACCAAACCATTGTTCCTCTCTTTGCAACCAACACAAGAAGACAACTTTGAATTTTGTGCTCTCCCTCTCTCTCTCTCTCTCTCTCTCAAAGATCTTTTGGCTTCAGTTTACCAAACAAACTGAATTTTGTTTATGATCTTTGCTTTGGTTGTGATCGAAGTTTTGTGAGTCTTGTGTCTAAGTTTTTCTGTGGGCTGGTTGGAAATATAACTTAGACTTTAATTACATATGTTATATTTAAGATGGGGAATTTATTAGTTTTACACTATTATAGAAATTTGCATAGTAACCAGTGGGCATTATTATAAAAGGGGGGGGGGGGGGGGGAATTTGAATTAAAGTTTGAAGGTGAATTTTTGTTAATAAAGTAATTGTTCACCTTTACCCCTGTGTGATATGCCTTCTTTGTGGTTGCTGGTTTGATCTTGTAACACTGGGGCAGCAGGCTTTTGTTCTGAAATCCAGAAAAATCCGAAATTCGGAACACACTGTCCCCCAAAGGTTCCGGATAAAGGATTGTGTACCTGTATATAGTTTCATCCACATTAAACTCTTCAATAAGGAGACACAAAATCTCTGCTTTGATGCAAAGTAATTATTTCTTAATGGATTTCTCACTACTCTAATTTTTTTCCCCATTATGAAAAGTGGCACAAATTCACAGAAACAAAATTTTAAAATAGATATAAAAATCTACTCACTCTGATAAATAGAAAATGCTAGAAATTGACTGCGAAACATTTGATACATCAACCCATTGGGCCTTAAAAACAAACAAATAGTAGAAGAGATTCAGAAAAATGTGTATTAAAGTTATCAAACAACACATTTAATCATACTAATATTCAAGTAATGTTTACAATTAGGAGATTAATACAGAAGTTTAAAAATACAGTACAAACAAAAAGCATCGCATCCTGTTTTTGCTTCATTTAACATTATATTGTTGCCTCAGCAAATCCACACGCTCTTTAGTATTTAATACTCATGGTATTGTGGCTTGTATAATGACTTTTAAGTACATCTTGAAAGTGAGGTTTGACAATGAATGACTAATATTTTTAGATTACAGAGGTAGAATTTAGATTACAGAGGTAATCTTGCCATTCAAACTGGAATAAGCACTCAGTAATGTAATCCTGCTTTGCTGCAGTGCATCTTATTATTTACACTTTTGATCCAACATTCATTAATATTTCAGTACAATAAAAATCTACAAGTTTTAGTTTGAAACTTTTAATCGACCAAGCCTCAACTTAAAAAAGTGCTACATTTCAAATTGCTTTAGGTGCTTCCTGCCATCATTATGAATAACTCATCTTTAATTTTAAGGTTAAAATATCAAAGGGCTGCACTAATTTGTAATGGTATCAATCAGACAAAGCTGTATTGCAATTTCAAGGACAAAAATCCTTTAGAATAGAATGTAGTTCTCAAGTTGCAGTTCTCAGGTTGTAATTCTACTGGACCTTTGCACATCTGTGGCACAACATCCAACTCTCAGTATTCTAAAACCATTTACACAAGTGCTAAAATTGCACATATGCAATTCCATATTCGCATCATAATCAAGCATACAAATTCATCTTGCTTTTTAAGTTAGGTGCACTGCTGCTAATCGTAATGCCAAAGTAGTTCACATAAGGTAGACCAGGGAGTAGAATTTTGAGCCATTCAGGTGCTATGGACAAATACCATGTTTATCCACTGAATAACTGAGAGGGAACCAAGTTAATTATTTTGAAGTTTACTGTGTCAATTGCTATTTACCCCCCCCCCCATAAAAATAGAATATTTTAAATATTTACTTCTAACTTTGCTGCACGAAAGTTTGAAACTTACCATGTTAACATTACCCCAGAGAGAAACGTAGACACATAATGATGAGATACCCACCAGCCCTTGATTCTATCAGACAAAAGAAAGAAATAAGAAGGTAAAACATTAATGCTTAAACTCAAATTAATAAAATCACTTGAATGCACTATACTAATACAAAACAGCAAAAAAAACTTTAAAACCTTTCTCCGGTACTGCATGAATGCAAGTTTTAATAATTTCCTTTTTCAATATTTTTATTAAGTTTTTACTAAAATACATACATACAGAAAAAAATTGATGCATAACACTGATACAGCTGTAACAAAGTAAGCAAACCGTTAACAGAATTTTTTTTAACCTTATACAACATTATTAATTCAAGGATATATTAAAAAAAGAGAGAAAAAAAATTTAAAATGATTATATAATCATTTTATAACCCTTCCAAAGTTTGCATGGCAATATAGAGAGTACACTACTAGTAAAAATAAGAAGAAATGCAAATCCACAAGAATCACGTTACATAATTATCATTCCCATTAAAGGTTATGAAAGTAATTCGAAAAGGAGTCCCAAGGATTAGAAAATTTTAAATTTAAAACACTTGTTGAACATCTATTTTTTTCCAAAGTTAGATATGACATCATATCGTAACCATTGATTATGAGTGGGCGGGACAGCATCTTGCCATCTGTAATAATTTACATAATTCTGTTACATAATTTACGTTACTTTCCAATTGCTTTTTGGCTGCGACTAATTAAAAAATGGACTTGGTGGCTAAAACTAACATTGAAAATCTTTTTAGTTTTCATTCCAATCTCAATTCTCCTCCAACATTACAAAATAGCTACAGAACATTCTAGTCACAAAAATGAAAGCAAGGCAAACTATCATCACACATGGGCAAACATTTACAATCTGGTATTGAAAATGGAATTCCTAACTTCCTTCCAGATACCACAGAATTCCAACTTACAGTTGCTCCTTTGTCTATTTCTCTGTAATTTAACAAGTAATTTGTACTTTGGATTCCAATGCAAATTTCGATCAAAGTAGAAAAATTAGTTCAGGACTGATACAAACTATGCCAGGGTGAGTTACTTTCTCTTGCTGTGAATTAGGAGTTTGTTTTTTTAAAAAAAATAATGCACTCATTAAGGAAAATTAGAGAGCTGCAAGAGGAAGTGACATTTTAGCAAATGGCAAAAGAAAACAACCATAAGGAAAAAAGGTAGATGGTTTACAAAGAGAACAAAACAGTACAAAAGCCAAATAATTAAGAATAGGACATAAAGGTAAAAGCAAAAGAACTTTTGGCTCATAAACCAACTCATTGCTGTCTGATTTAATACAACACAAGCAAAAATTTTGAATTCCTCTTCAAAAAACAATAGCGTAAAGAGAAAAAAATCCTGAAGAAATTATTTCACTCAATATGATCAATAGAATTTGTATGGTGGAAATAACATCTTCTGCACTTTCTATTGGTATTAAGCATTTTAAAAAGTACATTATACATATAACCTACAAATTCTCTCTGATGTGATCCAGTAAATTAAAGCTTCAGTACAGCACCCTCTACTGTAGTATCTGTAGTATTTATTGATCTTTCTACTGCAGCTATCTGGAGGCTTAAATGAATCTAGCTCAATTTATAGAGTTTTATTCTGTAAATTCGCATGAGAAACAAGTCAGAATTAGCCAAGTTCTTTATTTAAAAACATCTTCTGTTCCTGAAGGCATCATCTTTTTGCTGAGGGTAAAATTTCACAGGTGTTCCACAATTTTTCCTCATATTAAATTCAAGCATTATTTGTGAACATTTTGACAGGAAAAAAAATGTTTTTTTTTCAAATCTCAGGCAATTGGAATAATTCTTCAGCTAACATTTCTCCAATACACATGTATTTATAGCTTGCCTCACTTAATTGCAGGATGTGTTCCCAGGAATACTGTACTACTGGAAATGAGATGGGATAATTTTAGTATTGTATAGAGAAAAATGTATTTTTGACAGCACTAGTGTGTCAGGAACCTGGCATGGACACTCAGCCTTCCATCTACTGCACATTGCACTGCCAAGAATCTAACACAAATTTCCCATGGCATGATGCAAAGAGATTACCTGTTCATCTTAATACCATGTAGAAATCTCTGGAATGGGGAAGAGCTGCACTAGGAAAGATAGCGAGACAGCCGTTTCCATCACATCTAGCAAGTGGCAACAAGGAAGTCACTAGAATCGGGTGATCTATCAACACCAGGAATAGGTTTGACAATCTCCAAAAATGGCCCACATTCAGCATTAGTCAGGGAAGGTCACTAAAGCACATCTCAGTACTAGCGGTTAAATCACTTGCTCCACCTCACTCAACACCAACACTCACAGCCAATATTTCCATTGTTGGAGAAAATAAAAACACCAGGAGATGGCAAGGTCCAGGTACTGAGAATAATAGCGCACAGCCCAAGCAGAAGTCCTTTATTTATATGCAAGCACATGGGAGTTTGTACCTGTCAATGAATACTGGAGGACTTGGAGCACTATAGAAAAATCAGTGTCCTGAGGAGAAAACACAAAGCAGGGATCCTATTTCACTTCTTTAATTCATAGAGCTTGCTGATTGTTGACAGACTCTGCCTCTGTGTCTCAGATGAGCTGGTAACAAACCTAAGGTATTCTCAGCCCACGCTCCCTCTACATTTCACTTTATTAACTTGCTAAGTATTAAGATGGTAACACAAAAGTTGTATTATTTCATTTTAGCTGAGATAAATTAAAACAAATCACAACACTTTTTCCCTCTAAGTTCCATTTTACATACCCCAGTGGGTAAGAAGATGGTCTGGCTGATACCATCAATAATGGAAGATGCGCTCTTTAGGAAATCTAATGTACCAGCTCATTACATTTCACAATTTATGTTACGGCCATCATTACCAACACTGGCATAGTATTAAATTTAAAATGTTTTTTTTTTAAAAACATGTGAATCAAATCTTCAGGACTCTCATCTCAGCTTTCTAAAAGTTGCTCAAGCTTGATAAGCCCATAAAAACTGATACTATTGAGGAAAATGGAGTCATGTCCTCAGAGTTCAAGACAAATGATGGCAGGCATTTATTGATTTTTTTCACTAATGGCAAGATGTTAGGTGAGAGGAAAGTCTGCCAGCTAATGTGTTATTTTCCTCTCAGGCAAAAAGGTAGGTGTGAAATGTGCTCCAGCATGTCTGTCCACCTAAATCAATATTCTACTGCTGACAGTGGAGAGAACAGAGCATAGTGGACAGCAGAAGTTTGGGAATTTACAATGCTTCAGAAACTTGCAGGTGGCTAAGTGTGACAGTGCAACTGTTAGAAAATCAGAGACAAAAGTAAACAAAAAGCAATTTTGGAGTTTCTGCCAGATCAATACAAATTAGAGTTGGGGGAAATCAACATCAGGTGCAATTACTATGAAGCTGTGGTTGGAATAGTATATATGGAGATCACTCTTGCCCTTCCATAAAAAAGAACAGTATAACCATCTCCTGGGTGTTTGTAATGGAGGATTTAGACCAGCTTATGCAAGAAGGGATGCAGTTGCATCAGAAGACATAATCTCAATTCCACTATGAGGCCCAAGATGCATATTTAGTAGACACACCGAAATTCCACTATGGGGCCCAGGGATGCATATGAATCAGTAGACATTATCCAACTTCCACCATGAGGCCCAGAGATGCAGTTGTCTTTTGTTGGTCGCAGACTGTCAGGAGACCTTGAAGATAATTAAATCATTTGTTAAAAGAGATAAGATCTGAAGTAAACCAACTTTTGGGTAATATAAGCCATGGTCCCACTGCTGAAGTTGAGACTCTCCAAGACGTGGCAACATCTCTCAGCAAGAAGAAGAACTTCAAGATTCCAAACCGATGTCCCGGTCCGGGGATATGGAGAAGCTGCTACCAGCAACCAGACAACCTACTACAAGTGTGCGGTCGTTGCCTCGCTTCGGCAGTTGGGACCAGTCCAGGCATTGATATGTATAATTGGGAAGAGCTTGCATATTGTAGTGTGAATTCAGCTTTAGATTTAGTAATAAAGACTTGTATAAACTGAACTGCTCTCGGTGTGTGTGTCTATTTTCTTTCGGTAGCTCAAACACTGTGACCAATCTAAAACGAACAAAATGAGAGGTATAAGTTTACCCAAGACAATTGGCGCAGCGAGCAGGGTTGGTCTCAAGATCTTTCGCCGAAAGAAAGAGGTGAGCCCTGAACAGTTATTGATTCCGGGATGAACTTCCAAAGACAATGGGTTTGGCATGTTGGCCAATACCCTGTCTTTGTTGGGACCACCCCTCAGTTGGGATGAGAAGTTAGATCCATCAAGTGCGCCTCTGGGAGAGCAGGTTGCCACTCCTTCGAGAAAGTAAATTTCCTGTTAAAAAGGGGACGCTGACGGATTGTTTTTGGCTGCTGGCCACACAGCCTTACGCCACTCTGTTCAGCTTGAAGCAGAATCAGTTCAGCGAGAAGTAGAATCTCAGTGTAAGAGAGAGCAACTAGAGGAGGAGGTAGAAGCTCTGTGACAATGCTCTTCCATGATGAGTGAGATTGTTTGCACCAGTCAGGACCGAGCCAAAGAATGGGAGGATAAGCATGTCCAAACGATCTGCCATAATATTAAACTCCGGCAGCAGCTCTGTGCAGATAAAGAAAAGCATGGAGTAGAACCTGATCCACATCGTATTCGAGCCATGATCAGGAATGGCGACAATCCTGATTTAATTGATGAATGGGACGGGAATATCTGGAAAGATGACCATGGTAATAATGCAGATATTCCTCAGCATGTGCCTAACATACTGCCCGCCCCACCTGCTGTTCACCCCCGCCTCATAAGGCAACAGACTTCCCAGTCGAAAGGGGGGGATGATGTAAGGGAAGAGATTGAAGGGATAGATACCCCGATCTCCCAAGAGGACCCAGGGGAAAATACCCGAACCCCTGCTTATGCTCAATGGCCCACCCCCTCTACGGGATGGCCTAGGCCTCATCCTGTCCACTGGGCAAAGGACCCTGTGGGCCAAAGTGGGAGCAGAGGCCAAGAGCAGTCAATGATACGTGACTTCTCTATAAAAGAGCTGGCTGCCATTGGAGATCGATATAGGCAAAAGGCGGGAGAAACTCTGGCGGCCTGGCTCCTGCATGTTTGGGAGCAAGGAGGGGGTAATGTATATTTAACCCCTGAGGAATTGTTGGGATTAGGAACATTGACTACTGATATCCGGGTCACTGCTGAGCTGCGGAGTAGAGGAAGAGAGAGGGATTACTTACTTGCCACTCTAGGGGATGCCCTGCTACGAGTATACCCATCACCAGTAGATTGGGATTTACATTTACAGAACAATTATGGCACCCCAGAGGAGGGTATAGCAGTAATTCGTCAGCAGGCCCTGGCCTCTGCCTTGTATGCAGGGCGTTTGAGGCTGTGGGTACACGAGGAGAGCCCTGATGAAGAGATATTCACGGCCGGAATGCATACCAGATTAGTTCGTTCCGCCCAACCCACTGTACGGGGACTGGTTCTGTCCGTAACTAGTCCGCTAATTGGGCACCCTGTGTCTGAGGCGGTGCACGCCTTATCTGGGCTTAGAGAATTAGAATTGGGAGGTAAAATCCACTCACGTACAGCCCAGGTTACATTAGACAAGCAGGATGAAAAGAGAGGGTCTGCTGGTAATAACGGACCGACAAGAAAGGACCTTTTTCTAACCTTGTTAAGGTTAGGCGTACCTAAAAGTGATATTGATGGGAAACCTACTGCGGTCATTTATGCCCTTTATAAGAGGAAAGCAGGGGAACATCATCCCCAGCTGTTGAGTCCTCCTGGCCCAGCTGTGCCTTCTGCTCCCACTGCTGCTCTTATCGAGCCAGCTTCTCTTGCTCCAGTTACCCATGATGAGATACAACAAATGCTTAAAAAGACTCTTATGAATAATAGGGGCATGTGGGCCTGGAAGCCCCCGAACCCTACTAAAGCATGAGCGTGTGGGCAGGACCCCCGTGTCTACTCCATTGAGATACAGCGGATACACGGGGACTCACGGCCCTACATACCGTTAACAGTCCATTGGGGTGGGGGTAATGACCGCCAATATTTGGCCCTGGTTGATTCCAGTGCGGAGCACTCGGTGATTCCAGGTAACCCCGACCTCTGGACTGGACCAACATTTCGAATAGAGGGGATGGGAGGAGCGATCACCCTGGCGAAGGAAATAAAAGTCCGTGCCACGGTGGGTGATGGCCCTTCCCCTATATGGTTACATGCCCTGGTGGCTGCCACTGACGAGTGTATCCTGGGTATTAATATGTTGGCTGGTACGGCCCTTAATACTAGCCAAGGGGGATTTGCATTTGGAATTCAGACTATTACAAAAAGATTAGTGATAGGTCGGGCTAAGTGGGATCCTGTGATGGTATAATTGGGAAGGGCTTGCATATTGTAGTGTGAATTCAGCTTCAGATTTAGAAATAAAGCCTTGTATAAACTGAACTGCTCTCGGTGTGTGTCTATTTCCTTTCGGTAGCTCAAACACTGTGACCAATCTAAAACGAACAAAATGAGAGGTATAAGTTTACCCAAGACAGTGCTACATCCTGGAATGAAAAGTTGAGAAAGGTGAACAAGTGCACATCATTTTCTGAGTATCAGAGGAGGTGGTAATGGGGTGGGTAGAGTAGATTTTCCTGTAATAATTGTCAGTTGAGTATCTTTGCAATTATTATGCTGAATTACTGGCGATGTCGATGTCAGGGTGGATCAGCAGAAGTGTTGATTCAGAGCTTTCAATTGCAGGAATACAAAATAACATTATTGAACATTGCACAATTTGTTTCATCAGAAACACAAAGCAAACTTCCAGTGTTTCATATTAAACAGTTTGATAAATCCTAGCTGAGCAAATCCTGGCACTTGTGTGTTTAAACACTTTTAATCCATTTTTTTCAAGAGAGAGGGCCTGTTGTATCAATGCAATCATTGTCTAGGCTTACATCAAGAATTAGAGCAAATAGAAGAAAAAAAAATCAGTAAAGTATCTTAGTAGTGCGACATAATCAGTCCTGAAAATAATATTCGCATATATTGAGAGTCAGGTAGTTCAAGTATCCTATTCAAGCATAAATGTTAGACAAGCTTTTGAAGCAATTTGCAGATAAAGTATCAAGGCTGCCAGTATGTTTAAATATTGTATTAAATACAGGTTTTCTAATCATGTCAACAATTTTAAAACAAGAAAGTGTTGTTAATTTATTGCTTTCAGTCTACACAGCAGGATTATTAAAATACATATTACAGAAGAAATAGAATTCTGTGGTATGTAGAATTCTATTTTATATGTATTTAAAATATCAAAAACTCAAAATCTCTTCTTCACAGAGAGAGTGGTGGGTGCATGGGATGCGCTCCCAGCTGCAGCGGTGGAGGCAGGTACAGTAGGATCTTTTAAGAGACTATTAGATAGGTACAGTAAAATTCCCAGTATCCGGAATTTAAGCAACTGGAAAAGGGCTATCAATTAAATAAATATATATATTTTTAAAAAGGACGAAAGTTTTAAAATTGTAAATTTTTTCCGAAGCAACATTCAGCCAGCAGAGCACCCCGCCTGTAGCAGATATTTGAATAAAGTTGTGTTTGAATAAAATGGCAGCGCCCAGGATGAAGATCCAGCCAATGCTGCTTGTCGCTGGGTAACTTTCCCAATGTCTCCCTATCCCTGCCTAGTGAGAGTTTAAAAATCTTTATTAGTAGTATATTAGTAAAGCTTTATCTGTAAACTTGGAGGAGAGGGGGTTAAATATGACAGCAGCACAGTGAGCATTGCACTAACCGCTGTGCTGCTACAACATCAATGACAGAGGATCGAATTCCAATTTAAATTTTGTAAGTTACAGGAATTACCTGATTAAAGTGAACTTTACATTGTTAAGGACTATAATACTGATTTTTTTTCAAATTATTTTACATTTTGCACTATCTTTTGTTTTACAACTGTTTATTCTTAATGCAGGTGTATCAGTTCGGAATTATAAGAATGTGCCTCTGGCAACCGGAAGATTTGCATATCCAGCATCTGCAATCTCATAGGTGCCAAATTCTGGGGATTTTTACTGTACATGGAACTGAGAGAAATGGAGGGTTATGCTGTAGGGAAATTCTAGATAGATGTTAGAGTAGTTTATTAGGTTGGCACCACACTGTGGGCCAAAGGGTCTGTACTCGACTGTAGATTTCTATGTTCTTTCTTACCTTGATCCATTGCTGATAAGGACACTCTCTCTTATTGTTAAGGTGCAATAATACCAAACCAAGAGGAAGTTAAATATTTCATCGATTACCCTAGGGAAAAAAAATGTAATTGTTACCACAAGTTTATTGTAGTATAATTCCTACCAAAATAAAGCTTAGAATATTAGATTAAGAGTATACCTTCAAAATCACAACAGAAAAACATTCTGATTTTTAAAACCAACACAAATAAATATGGAAATCCACATAGTCTAGTTTTCCATCAAGCATGGTACCAGAGTGCATGGTACCTTACTACCAATCTTATCTTGAATTTCAATTCAATTGCAAATAGAGCTAGAATACATTTACTTTCTGGTAACAAAATATTGGAGCCTCAATATTCTACCTGTAGCCTCTTAGTGTTTATTATCAATTAGATATCACCTTAAAAAAAAAAGAAACGCATCAGAAAACATTTATTTACTAAAATATGCATATAATGATTGGTTTCAGAAACATGGAAGAATTTATTTTATTTGGTTTATTCCTGTAATGTCTAGCTGGAGAAAACAAATTCCCATTAGCCACTTCATATTTATTTCTCAGTTGTTCAAAAGACACGAGATCCCTCCATTTAACAACCATCAACATATCTTATTCCTTTATAATACCATGAATTCAATATTTTATTACCCAGATTCATAGGCAGAGATACATTTTTACATAATGGTGTTCTTAATAATATACTGTGGCGGCCCCTCACAGCCCCCTCAGGGTGCCTCACAAAATGAAGGACGAGCACGACGATCCAGCAGGCTGCATGAGGCACACAGCGCTGCCCTCCAATTGGCTGTTACTAAAGCAACTTAACTGGCCTATCAAGGAAAGCAGATCGCAAATGCACCAATCAGCGCTGAGGGGGCTTTGACCATGCCCCTCAGCTTGAGAATAAAAGCAGTGCTGCAAGCCCAATAAAGTTCAGTGTTAACTACACTCAAATGGGGTTCGTGTCGTTCTTTCTGGGAATAGCGTGTTCTTTCTGAGCTAACCTTCATTCAGCTATAACCTCTCCTGCGCTATAGGCGCCACAGAACCATAGCTTGTAGCAGCTAGCTACTGTACCTGCTTTTATTCCCAATACACTAAATTATTTCTTGCCATATTCTAATATGTATTTATATAGAGTTATCCATCTTTTTTGTTATTAACTTAACACTCACTTGCAAATAAAGTCCTTCGCTGGGTCTTCTTCTATTGAATTCAGTCCCATTCGGATCCAAGAAGGGGGACTGTCTTCTTCAAAAGAGAATGATAAAAAATCTTGCTTGTGCTGATAAATAGTATTTCTTAAAGTCCGGAAGTCTAAGTCCTCCCAATTTATCGTCCCATGTTAGTTTTTCCAATGAAATTCTCAGCACTTTGTTATTCTATAGGAATTGCCGTATGTAATTATTCAATAATTTAAAGAATTTTTTAAGTAGTGCAATAGGCAACGATTGAAAAATATACTGTAATCTTGGCATCACGTTCATTTTAATACAATTTACTCTTCCCACTAGAGTAATCGGCAGGTCTTTCTATTTCTGTAAATCTTTCTCTATTTTTTCTAAACAAAGAGTGTAATTAAATTTATACAAGTTCTGTAAATTATTATCTATCATTATTCCTAAATATTTGATTCCTTCTGTCTTCCATTTAAATCTACCATCTTTTATCATAATCAAAATTTTTCAATGGCATTATATCACTCTTGTCCATATTTATTATATAACCTGATATTCTTCCATATTTTTCTAATGTTGATTGTAATTTTATCAAGGATTCAGCTGGGTCAGGCATATATATAGCACATAATCAGCGAATAAGATAATTTTATGTTCTTCCTGTCTAACATTGATGCCTTTAATATCCGAATCTCTCCTTATAATCTCCGCCAGAGGTTCAATAGTTAGGACAAAAAGCACCAGAGACAGAGGACACCCCTGTCACCTGATCTACTCAAGGGAAAAACTGCTAATGTCTGATGATTAGTTATAATTTTGGCTTGTGGTTTATGATAAAGAATTCTTATCCAGTTTATAAATTTTCTGCCTATCCAAAATTTCCCATGTTTTAAATAAGAAATACCAATCTATTGATCAAATGTTTTTTTCTCCATCTAGAGAGATGGTTATAATTGGATTTAACTCCAATTTTGCCATATGTATTATATTAAATTGTGTACTTAGACTATTTGCTAAGAATATCTTCCTTTGACAAATCCCACCTGATCTGTATGTATTAATTTTGGTAGATATTATCTCAATATATTAGCTAATGCCTTTGCAAATATTTTATAATCAGCATTAAGGAGTGATATAGGTCTATAGGATGAAGCTTTTAATGGGTCTCTACTTTTTTCGGTAGCACTGCAATTAATAGCAGATGATAAAGATTTCAGGATTTGGGTCTCCATTTCCCAGTCCAATACATCCATCATTAGAAGTATCAATAAAGTTTTGAATTATTTGTAGAACTCAGGAGGAAACCCATCCTCCTCCAGAGATTTGTTAGCTTGTAAAGTACCCAAGGCTTTCTCGATTTCTTCTCTTGTGAAAGAGGCATCTAAATCAAGTTGTTCTCTATCTTCTAATTTTGGAAGTTCAACATTTGTTAAAAATTCATCAATCTTATTTTTATCTCCTAATAATTCTGATTTATATAGTTTCATAATATTGTCTAAAATATTATTTCTTTCTTTTTGATTAAATGTTATAATATCAGCCTCTGTTTTCATTGCATTTATCATTCTAGATGACACTTCTGCCTTTAACTGCCAAGATATAACTTTATGCATCTGTTCTCCTAATTCAAAATATTTTTGTTTCGTTTTTAATTTTTTTCTGTTCTACATGTCTGTAATGTTATATTTCAATTTTTTATTCTCCAATATCTATATTTTTCTTGTGACCCTGTTCTCTGATATTAATTCTAATTTAATTATATCTTTCTCTAGACCATCCAACTATGTAGCATATTCTCACTTAAGATTTTTTGGATAAGAAATAATTTGTCTTCTTAGATAAGCTTTAAGTGTATCCCATATTTAAAAAGCTATTATCAGTACATGAAAAGATTAGTTTCACAATATAGTTCTATCTGTCTCTTAATAAACTCACAAGAATGTCTAGATGGTATCTCAAGGCCACATTGTTGAAGTCCTTCCTTTTCAACAGTGTGGCCTTGAGATACCATCTATACACTCTTGTTTTTCTATTATTGCAATAGTTAAAGTTAATGGCAAATGCTCTAATAAAAATCTCGTCAAATATTCTATTTTCACCACTATTTTTTAAACTGGGCAGACATTAAAAACAAATCAATCCTTGTATGTGAATCATGTACTCTTGAGTAGAATGAATAGTCTCTTTCTATGGGGTTAAACTGCCTCCATATATCAATCAAATTTAAATCCTTCATAAATGATGGTGATGTTTTTGCAGCTTTTGCCCTTGTTTCTGTTCTGGCTGATTAATCCAGTATTGGATCTACACAGAAATTGAAGTATCCTCCAACCAGTATAGTATGTCTTCCCTCTGCTGTTTTTAAAAAGATATCTTTCATAAAGGTTTCATTACAAATCTTCCAGCTTTTTCAGTCAGTGTCTCTTCTATTGAATTGGTATATTTTTGTTAATTAGAATCACTACTCCTCTTGCTTTTGAACCCACTCTCTTTTTAATTTAGCATGTTCCACTTTGGTAAGCTGCATTTCTTATAGAAATACTATATCTGCCTATAATTTTTTTTAATTTGTGCCAAGACAACTCTTCTCCTTTTCACCATTCCGTTTATCCCATTAACATTAAAACTAATAAATTTTATCATTCTGCCCATATTGATTTTTTAAACAATTATTGTTTAACAATAAAACCTTTTTGATTGTTTAAATAAGTGATCTTTCCCATTTAAAAAAAAACATATACAATGTCCCTGTCCTAATGGTGACGTAAGCAGGAAACCCTGAAAGCTTGCAAAAAAAGCCTGAGGAATTTCTTAAGGAAGAAGAACCCCCCCCCCCCCCACCATCTTTTATAGATACTCCTCTCCGGGTGCCATTCTCCCCCTAGACCAGAGTTTCCTCCTTCCTACTACTTTTCCCAAGTTTTCTCTTTTTTCTGAGCTCTCCGTGAAAATTTCAATAAAATTTACTTTTCAACAATAAACACAAGGGTGGTTTTTTTAAAAAAAACTTTTACTTAGACCCATTATAAACATTCTTCACTGTTTTCCTCTTAGGCATCTGTAGCTTTTCCATAAACCTCGCAGGAAGTCTTCCACCTCATTCTTAGTCTTGAAAAATCGCTGATAACCTTCTGCTACTTCGACCCTCAGGTTGTATCATCGAATATTTCAGGTTTTTGGAACACAATTGTCTTTTTACATCATCAAACTTCTTCCTTTGCTTAATCAAAGTAAGACTAAAATCTTGAAAAAATGGCACCTTTTCATGGTCAATCTTGGGGGGGGGGGGGGGAGCCATTATTTTGCTTAGAGTATGATGAGCTGTTTCAATATGCAGATTTTCTCTGAATTTGTCTTCTCCCAGCATTCGCAGGATCCATGTTCCAAAGTAGTTCAATGAATCTCTTTCCTCAATTCCTTCTTTCAGTCCGATAATTCGGACATTATTTCGCCTGCTAAAATTCTCCATGTGGTCAATCTTGTCCAGCAGACCATGCCTGTCCGAGCCCCATTGCTTTCTCCAAAACCTTAGCTTATTTTATTTTTACCAAGTCAACTTCTGCTTGGGCCATTCTTGACATTAAGTCTTCAACAATTTCTTTAATTTCAGTCATCCTTTCAGTCATGTCTCTCATTACATTTTTGATGCCAACAAATCAGTTGCTCAGGTTTTCTATTTTCTCCAGGATCACACTTAGTTCTTGTCCTGACTCCTTAGCTCTGCCAGTAGATAGTGCCTATCTACATTTATTCTGTCTATCCCCCTCAAAATATTAAATATCTCTATCAAATCTCCCCTCATTCTTCTACACTCCAGGGAACAAAGCCCTAACCCATTTAACCTTTCTCTGCAACTCAGTTCCTGAAGTCTAGGCAACATCCTAGTAAATCATTGCACTCTTTCTATCTTATTATCTTTCTTGTAGTTAGGTGACCAAAACTACACCCAATACTCCAAATTTGGCCTCACCAATGTCTTGTACAACTTTACCATAACATCTGAACTCCTGTACTCAATTTTTTGATTTATGAAGGTCAATATACCAAAAGATCTCTTTGCAACCCTACCCACCTATGATGCCACTTTCAGGGAATTATGTATCTGTATTCACAGATCCCTCTGTTCTACCACACTCCTCAGTGCCCAACCATTTACGGTGTATGTCCTTTGTTTGTCCTTCCAAAATGTAACACTTCATACATGTCTGCATGAAATTCCATCTGCCATTTTTAGCCCATTATTCCAGCTGGTCCAGATCCCTCTGCAAGCTTTGAAAACTTTATTCACTATCCACAACGCTTCCAATCTTAGTGTCATCTGCAAACTTGCTGATCCAATTTACCACATTATCATCCAATTCATTGAAAGAGATGACTAACCTGCAATGGTCCCAGCACCGATCCCTGAGGCACACCATTAGTCACAGGCCTCCAGTCTGGTTTGAGAAGCAATTATCCACTACTATTCTCTGGCTTCTCCCATCCAGCCATTGTTGGATCCAGATCACTATTTCACCATGAATACCTAGCATCTGAACTTTCCTAACTAACCTCCTATGTTGGACCTTGTCAAAGGCCTTACTAAAGTCCATGTAGACAACATCCACAGCCTTTCCTGGTAACTTCATCCAAAAACTATAAGATTGGTTAAATACGACCTACCATGCACAAGGCCATTTTGACCATCCCTTATCAGTTACTGGCTATCCAAATACTTGTAAATCTGATCTCTTGGAACACCTTCTAATAAGTTACCTATTACTGAAATAGGGGTCACTAGCCTATAATTTCCAGGGTTACTTTTGGAGCAATTTTTAAACAACAGAACAACATGAGCTTCCCTCCAATGCTACGACACCACGCCCATGGCTAAGAGCATTTTAAGTATTTCTGCCAGAGCCCCTCCAATTTCTACATGATCTGGCTTCCCTGATGACCCACATTCTGCAAAAGGAGCGTTCCCCTGCCTTGCCTGCCATTCCCACTGTTTATGACTATAGGAAAAAAAACTAACCAAAACCTGCCCTTACTTGTGCCTCCCTGCTGAATCCTTTTTGTTCTTCGAATAGGGTGGCCCTTTCTTACTTCAATTCCTACTATCCTTCGCCCCTCACCTGTTGAGCCAAAGCTTTAGCACTCTGACTCAGCCCACTATAGGCCCTCACTTTTATAGTGATACTCAACTTCTTCCTCTGATCAGCTTCTTTCTGCTGCCTCGCCCCTTTTTAAATTCTAACTGCTGCAGCTCCTCAGGTCACCAGACCTCTCTTACTCCAATCAGCTTCTTCCTCCAATCCTGATCTTTCTGCTTCAATCAGCTTCCTCTTCCAATAGAAACAGAAGAATGAGGTAGATCTGCATCTGGGCTCAGAAATGGTGTTCTGAGCATAGAGGAGTGTGGACAAAACAGGGGTGAGAAGCCTTAGGTGCAGTGGAAGTTCCAATGAAATCCCAAAACTCAGCAATGAAAAGATTTAATCAAAAATCTAAAGCTCCCATCTTCCTTATCAAAAAGACAGATATTGTAATTGTGACCACCTCCAATAAAAGAGACAATCCTGAAAGTGATAGCCAGAGGGGCTGCCTGCTGTGCACTAGAGAGAAGGTCATCATCAGGGTCCTCCTTCAACATCTCCCAGTGGTTGAACAGCTGCTGCTAAATTCACAAAAGTGTGATTCAGTCCAACCAGAAGCATTGAGGATGTGATCTGCAGTGAATAACAACTCCAAAAAAAAATGTACGGAACTACTACACATAGCCCTTCGAAATCTAAGAATTCAACCCTATCTTGGACTTATTCCATGATAGCTTGGCAGGCCAAGTCATTTGCAAGCTTGACACCAGACTCCCAAATCAATCTAGTTCAAGCTTGGTCACAGAGAAAATTCATTGGATGGACAGAGGAAAAGGTTTAAGTATAAGCACAAAGCCTCCTTGAAGAAATAAAGCATCCCTACCAATTCCTGGGAGTCTCTGATCAAAGTGAAATAGTCACTTTAAAGGATGATATTGAAAACAAAGTCCATGCACAGGGAAGACACAGAGGCCCTGAGTAAGTGCCAGAAGACGTGGACCAACAAAACAAACTACCCACCTATGGGTGTCTATAGTTCCTACAATGACCTCATTAGTTATCGCTGTACCAATAAAATCAGAATGGAAGACATTCCTCCTTGATTCAAAAGGATGCTTAGGAAAACTGTGATGATATGGACACCATTGACAAGACAGTATCAATGACACATTACTAAATCCTCTTTAGAAACAGCAGAAGATTATCAGAGATAGTGAACCTTTAAGAGAGAATTAGAAAAATTATATTAAGGTTCAGAGACTTCAGTTATAGGGTAGACTAGAATGTTTATATTTTACTTTGGAGCAATTTATGGGAGGGTCGAATAAGGGTGTCCATCAACTTTAATAGGCCAAATAAGTAAAGTTTTTTCTCATGGCAGAAAGAAAACAAGGCATACAAAGAAAATAAGATTATGTAGCAGGCCATTTCAACATGGATATGAATGCAACGGTAACTTTAAAACAAAGAACTGGGCAATCATTTGAAGTGGAAAATTTTCCAAGGACAAAAAGGGAAAGTGTAAGGGATTCCAACTAAAGGCATGGGCATCTTAAAAAAACAAGTTTGTGATTTATCTTTCTAAAATCTTATGAAATCATATTTTAATTTCTTATGCCACAATATTCCTCTCTTCCGAAGACAAGGTTGTGATATCTTGTGACTACATCATCACAAGGATCTGGCTTGTAGAAGCTTTGGAGAAAAAAAATGATAATTAGCACAGGTGCAAATCATGCATTCCTTGGTGTCTAGTTTTGCATTTTTTCCTCCCTCACCCCTTGGGGATGTGGCATTAAAAAAACTTATTTATTGCTTTGGCTTGGCTTCGCGGACGAAGATTTATGGAGGGGTAATGTCCACGTCAGCTGCAGGCTCATTTGTGGCTGACAAGTCCGATGCGGGACAGGCAGACACAGTTGCAACCGTATTTATTGAATGGTTCACTAAAACTCCAAACCACTTATGGATCAAGTTTATATCCATCAAGTAAAAATTCAAAGGATAGCAACAGCCCTCTGGCACCTTTTAAGTGGCCATTTTATACAAATGAACCAAGATACAACCAGGCCCAATCCCTTTCATACCATGAATTTTCCTGCAGGAATGTGGATGGCAGCCTAGTCAGCTTCCTTGGCCCAGAATTCTAAGATCAATTTTACTGACTCCATTGGAACTTCATATCACGTCAATTAGTTAGTGTGCAGAAACATGCAATTCATTACAGATCATAAACAGCTGATACTTGAAAACTAGCCACCTCTTTTATACCTGTCCAATGTTTTTATTATGGACTTTAATTTTAAAAAATCATGTTTTACAACATAAACATTGCTTTTTGCATTTATCGAGTTACTTATATATCCAGAGGATCTTCTATTAAAAAAAAACAATTCAATTAAAAGCAAGTTTTTGTTGGTAAGTGTATGCACTCAGCAAAAAATTTAAATCAGAAATGGCCAGTCTTTTTCCATGCACTAGATTGGAAACTTATTCCTTTAACATTTCCTCAGCCTCATTTTGCCCAGAATGGTAGAAAAGAATTTCTTCTCCACGTAGCAAATGCAAAGAATTGAATAGGTTTGAGTGGACACAATTCAGCTTTGTACAAGTAGGAGATTATGATCAAAAACAAGCGATCCCAGAACTGAAAACATTCTGCACAGTAACATGGAATTTATTTTTCCCAATTGCAAGTAAAGCTGATTACTAGGGCATAAGGAAACTTTGAGTGCATCTCGTCAATGCAGAAAGTTTGGACCAAATTAAAAATTTAATTTGCAGTTGCCCTCAAATCAATGATGGACCAAAAAAAGCCTTACCTATTCAGCAGAAACATGCAAGATATTGCACCAAGCAACAAGATAATTGTCAGATAAAGTTTAAATTTTTCATATTCATCTTTGTAAGCAAATCTGTGGAAAAACAAAATGATTAAGATTGCCACTATTTGGAAGGAAAAGAAAATATTTTAATTTTAGTATTCTCCTTCAAATCTGATAAATAAACAGTTTTCAAATTTAAGGCCTCAGATATAGGTTTTGTATAAATTAAAGAGTTTTAAATGACAAAAGCGAACATACATTCAATTGCAAAAATCTAATCAGCAATATTTCAGATCTTTGACATATATATAATTTTGTTAGGAAGGTCTTGGAAGCAATTGTGGCAAGTTTTAAGAATTTAAATTAGGCCTGCTCTTGGATTTTAAAGTTTTAAATTATTTTTGCACTGCAAGCTGCTGAAATAAAACTTTTTTTCTGCAGCAACAGGAACAGATGAGTATGGCAAATAACTATTCATCAACCAAACTGAAGGATTTTGAATTTAATAACAAGAATTAAGAAGAAAAAATAATTGGAATCAGCAAGTTAAATGTCAAGGCACAGGAGCGTGCGTTTTCTTGTAATTAAATATTTAAAATCTACAACCATTGAAACCTGAATAAAAATACATTTAGAACAGTTTCATATTTACTGCCAGAGAAATTGATCAGGAGACATCATTAAATAGGGAACTTGTGATCAAGTCAAAATTTCTTTGGTAGATTTAGTTTATGACATCTGCAAAAGAACAGGAACCAAGTGATGAAAAATCAAGAAAAAAAATTGTATTTCTGTCTCTCAACAGAGCCAGTGGAATTTCAAGCAAAAGAATAGCAATGAATGGCATTGTAAATTATGAGAGCTTGTAACATTCATAAAATAAGACTCCAATATCATAAATTGACCAGCAAAAGATGTTACAGAGTGCATCCTGTAATCTCTAAACTGTATAGAACTAACTAAACATGGTTTTGGTATGAAATAATTTTTTATTTGGTCTAATAGAATTTGAGGAAAATATATTAAAAATTTCTAGGTTTGATTCTCAGTCTGTGTAGAATGATCCAATCTCATCGATGTAATAAATGAATAACTGTAATAAACTCATCACCTAAAAAAAATCAATGTCCATGCTCAAGAAATTCCTTGTCAGAGGAATTGGATAAATTGGTAAAGAAGCTTGAACTCTGGACTAACAATTACACTGAACAACAAATTTTCTTTCCCCCCCACCCCAGCAAAAGGTTCACCTCCTGAATAATAAATTGGGGATTACGATAGATAAGTGGAACACAAAGAGAATTTCAGATTCGCTGTATCACGTAGGAAGTTGGAAAAACATTAAATTAACTCTTACTAAATTTAGCATTTTTAATCGCATAATGATGCTGACACATTGCGTTAGTTCAACTGAACCAAAAATGTTTTGCCCTTGATTGTCATTTGTACTCAGCATCTGATGCATCTCGTGTCAGTGACCAACAAGAGTCAGCCAGCATTGATGGATTCCAGTTGCCCTGATAACGCTTTTCCATGGTTGCAATATCCTGGTGAAACCTTTCACAATATCCTGGAGAAACCTTTCACCATATTCATCACTGACTGCACCAAGATCAGCAGGGAAGAAGTCCAAGTCTGAATTCAAAAATGTATTTTCATTGATTCATGGTTTTGCCTGCTTGATGCAGGTTGTCAATCAGCTGGATGTAGTTTGGTACCTCTGTAGTGGCCAAGAAAATTCTCAACCACATCTTTAAATGCCTTCCATGCATGCCCAGGCCAAAGACAACATTTGCATAGTACCTGCACTGAGAGCTTGTTTGGACTGACAAAAACAGCTTGCTTCATGGGCAATGTATGAGTAGAATTAAAATATGATAGGAAATCACAAAAGTAGGTTATATCTAAAAAATCTGATGGGAAAAATTTAAGGTAATTTTTCATGTTCAGCCGCCCAAAATACACCCAAAAGTGTTCAGGAAGCAAAATCTTCATTGTCCAGTGTTGTAAAGTACAAATGCAGGATTGGAGACCTTTGTGAAACTCTAGTTAAGTATTTCACTGACAGACCAAATCAAAAATAGATTCTTATACAAGATACATAAAATTGGCTGTTTGCAGCCACTGATCAATGCTTTAAAAAAAATGTAAAGAAACTACATTTTGCCGGACAGAAACAAGTGATCAAAATCTTTGGAGAACATGCTAGAGTTGCCAAACACAGATCAAACTTAAAAGCGGTATTACTTAGCCTGCTTGCTGAAAAGAGTTACATTCACATTTCCAAGCACCAGGTTTAAGTACAGCCTAAAAAAAGAGAAAAAAAAAAATGAAATTTTCCAAAGATTCCCAGTCGCTGAATATTTAGCATCACAATCATAAAAGGTGGTTTCGTCGCAAAAGCTCTGTGAGCAATTCACAAAAGTGATGGATACTGGTCACAGTATCACTAAAGTACAGTACAGCTACAGACTGGTCACAGTATCACTAAAGTACAGTAAAGCTACAGACTGTTTTTCTTTAGATATCTTAGTGGAAGTTTAGCATTATTTTCAGTTTAAATTAAACATGCTTGCAGTTTTCCTTATGACAAGCACACAAACTAGGTGCACATGGAAGATATCTAGAGTAAAAACTCCAATTGCAAGATAACTCAAGCTCACCAAACTATTTTTCAAGGCTCCTTGCCAGCCAACATTAACACTTCCAGTTTTATATTAAAGAAAAAAACAGGATTTGGGAATTGTCAGTCTTCAATATACCTTTTGAGCCACTTTCCCCAAACTGCTGCAGTCCTCCTGGTGAAGGTATCTCTATAAAGCTGTTCTGTAGGAAGTTCCAGAAGATAGACCCAGTGACAATGAAGGATAAGGGACCAAGTCAAGATGACATGCAATAAGTCCAATTTGAAGAGAATTTGCATGTGATTTGGGGGGGCTTTGTGCATGAAGCCATCCTTGGTAGTGGAGATCACAGGTATAATCAGAATTTATTGTCATGAACAAGTCATGAAATTCAGTGTTTTGCGGCAGCGTCATAGTCCAAGCATTCATATTATGAATCATATTACAACAATAATATAAAAAATAAAAATAATAGTGCATGAAAAGTAAGGCAGTGTCTTTTGTTCATTGATTATTCAGGAATCTGATGGCAGTGGGGAAGAAGCTGACCTTGTGCCGCTGAGTGCTCGTCTTTAGGCTCCTATACCTCCTTCCTGATGGTAGCAGAGTGAAGAGGCCATGACCTGGTAGGTGAGGATCTTTGAGGACAGAGGCTGCTTTTTTAAGACACCGCCTCATGTGGATGTCCTTGATGGAGTGGAGTCTGGTGCCTATGATGTCGCAGGCCAAGTTACCCTCTGGAGTTTTCCTTGTGCTGAGATTTGGAGCCTCCATACCAGGCAGAGATGCAACCAGCCAGAATGCTCTCCACGGCCCACCTGTAGAAGTTTTCGAGAGTCTTCGGTGACAGACCGAATCTCCTCAAGCACCTCACAAAGTAGAGCTGCTGGCTTTGTGATTGCATCAAACATTGTTGATTTTCAAAGTACTAGGGAGTAGCCTGGTAAGTAAGCCACTGCAATGCTTTTTTTAAAAAAAAGCCCAACACACATGGTAACCACATAGAGGAAATTAATGTTTAGATGATGAATAGGGTATTAATCAAAGTCTGCTCTGCCTTTGATTATTTAAAATAGCTTTTTTTTTGAGAATTATTGGAGCTCCATTCAGGCAAGCGCAAAGTATTCTATCACATTCCTGAGGACCCGTTCTGTACATAGGTGTCAGGAGAGTTTTACCAAGGGATCTTCGGTGTCACATTTGGTCAAATTCTCATTTTGATCAAATGATACCTTTTCTCAAGTATTAAGTCCTGTACCACTTGATCCCTTCAAATATTAACTTACAATCCACCAATTATCACTGTTTTTTTTTTGCCTCTGTGGTTAAATGTGAAAGAAGTTCTTTGGCATAAGTACTTTTCATAACTGCAGGAAACCCCAATGTGTTCACTGTTAATTAAAATATTTTTAAGTGAAGCAATGGTTGTCATATAGGGAGTCATGACTGCTCACTTTAACATCCCTACACTGTATATGTGTGAAAAAGAAAAAGTGTATATCATGGCTAATGTGATTTATGGTGTGAAAAATAAAAAAAATTAAAAAAAAACAAAAAAAAAATCCCTACAACAACAGAGGATGAATACTTTAAATGATTTTGGTTTAGAGCAAAATGTTAGCCACACAATTAAGTACTATCACATCAGTCTTTAGAGTGACCAAAAAAAATTTAAAATGTCATTTATTTAGAGAACACTGTCATTACTGAAAATCCAACATGTATTGCATCACCACAAATGCCTTCAAATTGAATGGTTTGCATGTCAGTAGCTATGAGACAATGCGAGTCTGAGCAGGTATGGACAGAAAGATTTCTTCCGCTAAGGAGCCTCCTTCCTTGAGGGGAAGTGCATTCTTTCCTCTTGCTTGCTTAATTAAAACCATGGGCACTTCCTGTGGAGAATGCACGCATGCATCCAGTCATTCCCAAAATGGGCGGTGCTGCCCTCCTGGAGGCAGTAATGAAAAAGGAGGCAGTCAGGGGTGGTGAGGAAAAAGAAGGCGGTCCAAATGTTTCTGGCAAACTCAGCCTGCAACACTCATCATGAGCTGTCAGGTGAGGAGGGGGTTGGGGTGACTGCTCAGGACGGTGACTGCCTGGGGTGGGTCCACTGGGATGGTGACCAACCATTCGGGTCGGGGATTGCCTGGATGGGACCGTGACCAACCTCTCTGGATGAGGACTGCCCATGTCAGGACCGCTGGGATGACCAAGTGCTTGGGGCGGGGACTGACTGCGTTATATCAAAACCTGAGTGGTTTTTCAGAATAAAATATGGATGCACCACAACAAACAAAGAAAGTGTAGGCAATATAATATAGTGTGAAGACAATGTAGTTACAGGCGACATGTAAATTTACCCTTTTATATTGATAAATAAATTACTTGTGAAATATGTACGCTTGTTTATAGTGTTAGATTAGTTGTGTTTAAATTTGCAGTAGTCCTAATACCAAGAAAGAGGGGTGTGGGTGTGGCCTGAGAGCAAAGGGGGCAGCAGTCCAAAAAAGTTTGGGAACCACTGATTTAATCCACACTGCTAATTCTTGACATATATTCATGTTTCCTTATGACATAAAAGGCAGCCATACAACAGAAGGAGGGGTCAAGTGATGCAAAGGGAGTGAGAGGAAGCAGAACTCCGGAGATCCCAGATCTACAGGAAAATAAGAAAAATATCAAAATAACAACCAAAATACTTACTGGTGACATGGGAAGACACCAAGAACAACAGAATGACAAAGAAAAATAAAACTACAAGCAAGAACAGTTCTGAGACTGAATTGAGGTGGCTCATGGTGGAGAAAATGGCGGGGCCGCTTTGAGGCCCGCCTTAGAAGATGTCACCCAGCCTGTGGAGTCCGCCCTGCAAGAGAGCCGAGGCTGAGGAGGTAACACTTCCCTGGACCAGCAAACAGACAGCAGGAGCAGCATGAAGTGGCTTGGGGAGGGGGGAGGCTCAGGACCCCCTTCCCGTAGCGAGAGCACCAGATCCGGCGTTTTCGTGTCGAGCACAATGCTTGCGCTACAGTTGGTGAGAACAGTGATGGAGAGGCTGGGAAGTGCAGGAGAGGAGTCGAGTTGGGAGGCGGTGAGTCCAAGAAGGTCCAGCATCGGGTCGGGGGACACGATGAGCATTAGCGGCGAGAGCGATGAGGATGGGTACTGCAACAGAGGTGGCAGCAGCAACAATGGAGGGGAGTGCCACAAGGCCGGGAAAAGACTTGCTAGTGAGGGAAAGGAGAAGGAGGGTTGGGAGCCCTCCTTGCAAGATGTACTGGAGGCCTTGGGCCTCATGGAAGATAGACTGTTTCAAGCAGTAGATAAAAGAGCCCAGGACATGACCAAAAAAAATACAAAATGCAAGGTGCCCTCTTAGGTCTAATAGGGAGAATGATAGAAGTTAAAGACAAAGTGGGAGCAAGTGCGACAGGATAAACAGGATAGAAGACAAGCTGGACGTGCTGGTAAGGGAGAGGGAGCATGTCTGGGGAAAATTGGATGCCCTAGACAACTATAGACATAAAAACAACATAAAAATAGTGGGAAGGAGGACTCAGAGGGGAAAATCCCTGCAAACTTCTTTCAGAGCGGGATCCCTGAAAGAGCTGGGCAAAAATATACTGAGAGAAAGGGTGGAGGTGGAGAGGGCACACTGGTCACCCCATCCAAAGCCGGGCCACAGGCAGAAACCTCGTTCGGTCCTGGTAAAGTTGCTACGTTACCAGGGACAGGGAAAAAAATTCTAGGAGCACCAGCAGCCAGTGCAAGAAGGAGGGGTGGTTGATGGAAATAGAGGGTTTTAAGGTATTCTTCTACCCTGATATTAGCCCAGTGCTTTTAAAGCGCAGAAAAGGGTTTGAACTAGTCAAAAGGCTGGTAAAAGAGAAAAGATGTGAATGTGTCCTGAGATATCCAGCCATCCTGAAAGTGGTACTGCCGGGAGGGGGGGGCAAAGGAGTTGGGAAAGGCACAGCAGTTCACTAAGGAATTACCTGTACTCGTGGGGGAGGGGAAAGGGAGGAAGAAAAGCTAAAGTAAAAATGGAGATGAATGTATGACACTGTAAGCTGGCACTGTAAAATGTAAAACATTTTGGTGTAAATATTTGGTTTATGAAAATGCATGTGAAACGAGAAGGAAAAAAAGGGATTTGGGAGTGGGGTGGGGGTAGGGGAGAAAGATGAAAGGGAAAGGTGTGGATCACAAAGGCCGAATATTAGAGGGAAATGGCAATGGCATTGGATAAGTGATTGCTGGGGGTGGGGGTGTGAGGATGAGGGGGATGGAGATGGAAATATGGCAAAGGGTTGAGGTTTGTTGCAGTATTATGTGTTTTTTTTCTTTACCCCTTTTTTTTTTGTCGGGTATTTTTTTCTCTTATCTGTCATTTTTGGTTTTGTTGTCTTTGCTCTTGTTTTATCTTTCCAGGGTTTGTCGTGGGCCCGGCGGGCTGGAGCAGATGGCTGAATGAAAAAGGTTGAATGAATGATGGATATGAGCAGTGAAGGTTTGGGAAAAACAAAAATCTGGGAGTCCCTGGAGTAATGGCAAAGAAATATAAATTACGTTAGTCTTAATGTTAATGCTTGAACGGACAGGTGAAGAGGAAAAGAGTCTCGGCACATATTTAAAAAAAAAGGGAGTTGATCTGGCCTTTCTCTTTAACAGAGCAGAAGCATCAAAAACTAAAAAGGGGATGGGTCAGAGGCAAGAGGGTGGCAATTCTGATAGGGAAGAGTGTTCCAGTGAGAGTGCAGAATGTGATTACAGATAGAACAGGAAGATTTGTAATGGTGCACTGTCAGATATATTCAGAATCCTGGACCTTAGTAAATGTGTATTCCCCCAACTTCGATGGGCTTCAGCCCATTAGAGGGTAGGATCATGGAGGCTGAGTACACAGCAAGACTTCTCTCATACCATTCGCCCTGATGCTAACAATAGAAATGTCAGATAAGCAGAATACAATATACAGATGGCATCTTAATATGTTGCTGTTAAAGAAGCTAGAGTTCTGTAGTTTTGAAAGAGCGCAGATAGATATGTTCTGTGAGACCAACTGTACTTCTCCAGATAAATTTCTCCTCAAATCATATTTGAGAGATCAAATAATTGGATACACCAAAACAGTAAAAAAAAATGGAGGGAGGTGGACGAATTAGAACAGGAAATACTCGACTAGAAAAGTTTTTTTTTAAAAATCTGGTTCACAAGACAAGGTTCACAACACAAGGACCATTATAAGGCTCTAGCAAATAAAAAAAATTGAAATACAATATGCTCCAAACATATAGTATGGAAAAGGCCATAATACAGTCAAAACAAAAATATTATGAATTGGGAGAGAGAGCCAATAAAGTCATCTCTTGGGAGCTGAGGACAGAACAGACCTCAAGGACAATCAATGTGATACAAACTGGGAATGGCAGGATCTTGCACAAGCCAGAAAGAGATTAGTGAGACATTCAGGGAATTCTATAAGGGTTTATATAAATCAGAATTTACAAGGGGGTGGGGCAGGGATCCGATAAGCCAGCGAGTTCCTATCCAAATTAGAGTTACCAAATTTACACTCAGAAGAACAGGAAAGGCTAGATCTTCCCTTCACGGAAGAAAAGATAGGGAAAACATTGAATTCACTGCAGACTAACAAGTCTCCAGGGAAGGATGAGTTTTCACCTGAGTTTTCTAAGGAACTTAACGATTTATTGATTTCTCTCTATATGGAAGTGGTGGACCAGGCAATGGAGACCCATACCCTCCTGGAATCTTTTTTGACAGCAATCATTACGACAATCCTTAACGTCATCTTTTTATAGACCCATTTCACTGCTAAACACAGATTATAAGATACTTGCCAAAACCCTGGCAAATAGATTGGCAAGACATTTCCAAAACCAATAAAGAAAGATCAAGCGGGCTTTGTGCAGAAAAGACAGGCAGTGGATAACATTGGAAGACTGTTGAGTATAATGCATCTGGCGCAAACCAGAAACGTGAGGTTTATCTGTGGTCCTTGATGTGGAAAAGGCATTTGACAAATTGAAGTGGGATTTTCTAATCAAAGTGCTGGAAAAGTTGGGGTTCAGGCCAACTTTTAAAAATTGGATAAGGGTACAGTTACCACGCGCCCAAGGCAAACATTGTGACCAATGGACAAATTTCTCCAGCTTTCCCACTGACAAGATATCAAGTAAACAAGGGTGCCCATTACCTCTTGCCCAGTTCATTCTAGCCATAGAGCTACTGGCTGAAGCCATTGGTATCCAGACAGTAAGGGTTTTAGAATAGGCCAGTAAGAACATAAAATCAATTTATTTGCTGATGACATACTGATATATCTGACAAACCAAATAAACTCGTAGTCCAATCTGCGCTCTACTTTGGAGGACTATGGGGAGATCTCTGGGCATAAGGTCAATTGGGACAAGAGTGAAATCATGCCACTTATAGTCAATATCAAGAAAATAGTAATTTAAATTGGCCATAAAATGGAATCATTTTTCTAGGAGTCAGAATAGACCAAACTTGAATAATTTGTAGAAACTAAATTATACACCCCTCGCTTGGGAGAATTGAGGAGGACCTAAATAGGTGGATATCCCTGCACATAACATTAGTGGGAAGGTTCAACTGTGTTAAAATAAATGTGTTGCCGAGACTTCAATACCTCTTCCAAATACTGCCCGTGGCGTTGCCCCGGGGATTCTTCCAAAGTTTTCTTTCTCGAATAAGGACATTTCTATGGAATAGAAAGGTAGCCAGGGTCTCTATGGAAAAATTGACCTAGGTTTACAGTCTGGGCAGACTACAAATGCCAGGCTTCAAGAAAAATTACCGTCAAGATATATCGCCTCATTACTCGAGGGGGGAGGTGTACCATCCTGGGCATAAATTGACCTGCAAGTGAGAAGGTAGCAGAGGATATTAATTATAAATGGGACCTCAAATTGTTATCAGGAAAAACAGGCAGCCCTATACTAAAACAAAATCTCCATTTGGAATCAAAGTGCGCCTGTCCCAATATACCCAATTCCAAATAGCTTAATACGATTGATGGAGGGTAACAAGATCCTGGACACCTGGTGTCATAATGGGGTCAGGTGTGTGGAGGACTGTTACGAGCGGCGGCAGCTAATATCATTTGAACAATTTAGGAATAAGTATGATTTATTAAATAAGATGTTCCACTGCTACCTTCAGATAAGATCTTTTCTGCAGGACAAGTTAGATCCAACTATAGCCCTACTAGCGTGCAGTGATGTAGAGACCTTGATTCGGAGTGGGAACACAAGGAAATTCATCTCGTTAATGTATTTCTTGCTCCAAGCAGAAGGACCTAAACCAAGCCTTCACAAATCAAGGCAGAGATAGAAGTCGTTATGAGGAATAGTGATTGATGAGCGGTGGTAGTCTGACCTGTGTCGGACCAGCATGACTGCAATCATTAATGCTCAGTACAGGCTGGTGCAATACAATTTCCTACATCAGCTATACCTGATGCCGCAAAAACTGAACAGATATAAATCAGATTATCAGACCAATGCTTCAGATGTGCCATTGCGATAGGAACCTTTGTGCACGCAACATGGACATGTACCAAGGTGAGACCCTTCTGGGTAGAACAGGGACAATCCCTGGGAAAAAAAAATAGGTAAAGAATTCCCATAGGACCCAGAGTTGTTCCTGTTGGGAAATGTAATGAACATAAGACTTATGATGAATCTGTCCAAATTTCAAATCCAATTTGGAATGATCGTATTGGCAGTGGCCAGGAAGTGCATAGCGGTTACCTGGAAGGCCGACTCCTGCTGGAGCATAGTGTGCTGGAACACAGAAATGCAAAGCTGTGTTTCCCTGGCAAAAATTACTTACAGCTTAAGGAAAAAATATGATACTTTTATAAAAATTTGGCAACCATACCTAAATTCCATAGGAGCACAATTATAGGGTGGACCATTGTGCCTTACTGCCCTACCTTCCCCATCTACCCCTCAATTGGAGAGGGAGAGGGGAGTCCACCCCATCCCAACCAGGAAAAGTCAAGAAAAAGAAAACAGCCTGAGCACTGGCCGCCATGACGTGACAAACCCATAAACCTCTGATATATATTTCATACCTTTGCTGTGAATGTCCTGAATGTTGTGTGTAACTGTGGTTGGTTGAATGTTAAATGAGGAGGGCATGGGGGGGGGGGGGGGGTGTGGAGGGAGGGAAGGGGACAGAGAAAGCTTGAACGTCACAAAAAATCTTGCATAAAATTGATAATTATAAATTGTGATCAATATTGAAAATTTCAACATTAACATCGATAATATTGATAACTGCTTGAGTTGAAGTTTGTAAAATCATAAATAAAATATAATTATGTCTATGTTAGCACTTAGACTATCTTCCCTCCCATTTACTTCCCTTACACATTCCCATTAATGTGTCAGATTCTCCTCCCTCTTTCCTATCCATGGGCTAATTTACAGTAGTCAATTAACATATCACCACGCATTTGGGAGTAAGTCATGTAGTCACAGGGAGGACGTGCAAACTCCTCACACACACCACCAGAGGTCAAAACTGAAAGCTGGTTGCTGGAAATATGAACTGCATTATCTGCTGCTTAACTGTGTCACCTACATTTATAGATATATTCTTTTAAAGATTCTTGTTGTGGGAAAAAGCATACCCATTTTTTTTCGGTAAAAATGCTTCCATATCAAAGAAAACATTGCGCCGCTCTTTGATATCATTATTAATTCTCTGTATGGCTTCAATTTCTTCTGCATCAGCATAAAGTTTACATCTGTGTGGAAAAACAAAATTCATAAGATTATGAGTTATTAAGTGGACAATGTTTGGCCTTACTCCAACTTTTTTAAAAATTACTCAGATCTGTTAAAATATCAAAACTTTTTCTGAAGGATAAATAGAGGGGTGGGGCTAAGTGAGTGTTGATGATAGACAATTTCTGTCAATTATGCCACAAACTTTTTTTCTCCCCTGAACCCTTTAACTTGGGGGGAAAAGTGATAAAATATGCTGGCAGTCTAATTTGTAACAAGACATGAGAAACTGTATCTTGAGCCTCTGAACAAACAGAATCTGCAATATATAATCGGGGCTGCACGGTTAGCGTAGCAGATTCTATGTTCTTCCCGAGTCTACGTGGGTTTCCTCCAAATGTTTTGGTTTCCTCCCACCCTTCAAAATGTACTGGGAGTGCAAATCAATTGGGTATAATTGGGCAGCATGCACTTGTGGGCTGAAAGGGCCTGTTACCTTGCTACATGTCTAAATTTAATTTACTATAAATTTAAACCTCCTGATTCAACAAGATTAAAAGGATTAGATGAAAATTCCCACAGTGGGTGAATTATGATAACAAGTTCAACACAAAGTTTTTAAAAAATGAAACAATTGGATCAAAAGACAAATCCAAAATTTAAAAAACATTCACTAATTCTATAATTAAAAGCAAACTATGTTCTTAATTGCCATACCAAACATTTTATGGCCAAATAATCCTGCAAAGCCAGCAAGTTTTAAAAAAATACAAGCAGTGTAAGGATTTATAACAGTAGAAATAAGCAAGTCTGGTATCAATCCTGATACCATCAATTATCAAGAAAAACAAGTAGGAATGGGAACTAGGGATTTAGATGCATGTCATTAATTTTCTTACCTTCGGAGACTGCACGCAAGGTCTTTTAGTCTTCGTTTTTGTTTACTTACGGAGTTGCTACATTTAGTCTGAAGATTCGTTAGTTCGTCAAGTTTTTGTCTATACAATTTGTGAGTTTCCTATGATGGACCAAAAAAAAATCTACAAATTGATCTAGAAAACAAAAGGCAAGGTTGCATATAACAAATACAATGGCAGCCAAAATAAGGGCATTGAAGCAAATCATTTGACAAACCAACCAGTTGCAAGTGAGCAAAATTAATTTTTGTGCATAACTTTAGTTCATCTTCTGTTTATTTTTGGGGAAACTCAGCGATTCTTTTCGAGTTTTTCTCATCTTCTGTGCAAATTGAATTCCTTTGCTCTACCCAGTCATCAGATATTCATTGACAACACCAAGTAAACCAAAGATTTTTCTTTGGGGTGGGGGTGGGGAAAGAAATAATATTAGCCATGCATTAGTCTTTAAATTATTTGGTCAACTTAATGCATTTTTTTTTAAAGTGTTGAACTGTAAATTGCTATAGAACTAGATGAGGATCATTAGATTTGTTACTCATTTTTCCCTCTCTGAAAAACCAAACTCCTTCCACATTTCCAATGATTTAGCTCAGAGGTGCTTATAGGTTTCTTCAAGTTTAAAGAAACTCCTTATTCATCTAAACTACTTTTACATTTATCAAAATTGGATATTAAGCATAACCCTTCAAGATACTAATTACTTCTGAAGATATATTACCACAATCTTGTTTGGTTGAAATTAGAGACATTTTGGTGAAGATCATAAATGCAAAAACTCCATGATCAATCCATGATGTCATTATCAAAATGCCAAAAGCAGGTTTTAGATTGTTTTTTGAATGCTGGGAGGAGAGATGCAACAAGAACATAGATAAAATTTCTTACTTTTTAGAGGACATTTTTGGGGGCTCTGGGCTTAACTGGCAAGATGTACCATTTATTGTAGTTTCCTAAATTAACCAGAGGTGGCAATCAGCCCCTTTGGGAACTGCTGCAGTTCCACCAATTAAAGTATTCCAACAATGCATTGAGGTAGGGAGGAACAATAAAGAAACAGAAATATAATTAATATGCAGTCATGGTGACAGGCAACTTGGAGGGGATGCTGCAGGTGGTCCCATTATTGTATGTTGCCCTTATTTTTAATGGCAGGAATCAAAGTTAGGGAGGTGCTGTAGTGAATAGCTAAAGTGTATTTTTTAGATGGTAAACACTGCAGCCACATTGCACCAAAGGTGGAAGGATTGGAGGGTACCAAAGCAATCTGCTTTATTCTGGTGATTGGAGCCAGGTATCGGAGCTGGAATTTGAGAGGATGATGAGGGCAAGAAGGGTTTTCGAAGGACCTCGAGCGCTAAAGCCTTCCTCATTCCTGGTCAGCAAAACCAAAGAAATTATTGTGGACTTCAGGAAGATGTCAGGGGAACTTGAACAGTCCTCATCGAGGGCTCAGTAGTGGGAAGGGTCAAGAATTTATCCTGGAGCCTCCATGTTGATGCAGTTACAAAGAAGGCTTGCCAGCGGCTGTACTTTGTGAGGTGTCTGAGAGATTCGGTATGTCTCTGAAGATTCTCGTAAACTTCTACAGGTGTACCGTGGATAGCATTCTGGCTGGTTGCATCACTGCATGGTATGGAGGTGCCAACTCTCAGGACAAGATTAAACTCCAGAAGGTTATTAACATGACCTGTGACACCACAGGCACCAGAATTCACTCCATTGAGAACATCTACATGAGGCGGTGTTTTAAAAAAGCAGCCTCTATCCTCAAACATCCCCACTACCCAGGCTATGCCCTGTTCACTCTGCTACCATCGGGGAAAAGGTACAGGATCCTAAAGATGAGCACTCAACAGCACAAGGACAGTGTTACGAGTCCAGAAAACCCAAAACCTAGCAGCAATAGAAATTCACTAAGACAAATGGTTACTTAAACAAAAGTTACTTTTAATTTTCTTGAAATATAAAAACAGGATCAAACTTTAACTCATTACTATTAACTTAACACCCTTCTAATTCTAAGCTTATGTGTATATGTTCAGGAAAGTTCTTTGATTCACAGTCCAATCTCACTTCTCACTCCTCCAAGTTCACTGGTATCAAGCAATTCTAATACGTGCACAGAATTTAACATTTCTGAATCTTCACCAGGCTTTGGTGCTTAAATGGTTACTGCTCAGGAAGGTTCTAGTTGGATTCAGAGAGATACTTGTTGCTCGTTGAACCGTCACAAACTGATTTCCTCCAATCTTGCTGAAGAAACTTGCTCCATTATGGGTTTTCCAAATGATAACTCAGAGTTCCTCTTGTTTCCTTTATTTCACGAGAAACACTCTCGCCAGCCATTTCCTCTTGTAAGGACCTCTAGGGTTTTTCAACAGGCTGAACTCAGAACTCACAACCCATCTTCAAAATGGGGTTTTAAGGTTTGCCGGAAGGTATGGAAGATCAAGATCCTCTTCATTTTTTTACGGAATGGATCCCACAAATATTGAGACAAGAATTTTTCTCTGGAGGCTTGGTATTGGAAAGAGCTCACAGAGCCTTAAGAAGAAGACCTCCGCCTGATCAATCACCGAGACCCGTGATAATTCGATGCTTGAATTATTTGGACAGAGAAATGATACTTCGTCTAACAGTGCAAAATGCGAGACAACGACAAGCTCCGTTAATGATTCAGAATAGTAGAGTTTTTTTTTATCCCGATTTGAGTCAAGAGGTTACTCAACGTCGGCGTTGATTTAATCCAGTTAAAGAAGTTTTATGGCGTAAAGGCTATAAGTCTACTTTACGTTATCCGGCAGTGTTGAAGGTGTTTTGTGGAGACTTTCAATCTCGGTTTTTTGAGAATGAGCATGAAGCAATGATTTTTGCTGATTTGTTGCCAGATGTATGAGGATCAAGACGTAGTCCACCATTGTCTCCTAAAGAAAAATCTGGTTGCTCTGGAAATGGAAGAAATGGTAGAAATAGAAGAAATGGGAATGGAAAGAGTCCAACTTCTCTTGAAATGAAGTCACCGAGTCTGCAATCTTTTGGATGAATAGAAGAACCTTTTTATTTTTACTTTCTTTTTATGTCATTATGATATCTTGTTGTTAGTTTTTGTTTGGCTGGGGAGGGAGAGATTTGCTCTATGTTCTATTAGTCATCAGCCATAGGTGGGTGATCCACACCCAAGTGTTGTTTAGGGATTACTACCTTTTGGTAGTTTTTTTGGGGTTTTTTTTTCTTTCTTTTTTTTTATTTTATTTTTTTTAGACTTTAATTTGTGGTTTCTTTTTCTCCTATTGGAGGGCCTATTTACGTTGATCTGAGTTTTTATATATTGATATTATTAGTTCTCAGTTACATTAGTAGGTATGTCAAAGTTGAAGTTTGCTACTTTTAATGTTCGAGGTTTAAACAGTCCGATTAAGCGTAAATGTATTTTGGCGTATATTAAGAAAATGAAAATTGATATCGCTTTTTTTACAAGAAACACATTTGAATGTCAAAGAAAGTATGAAATTGAAAAGGGATTGGGTAGGACATGTATATTACATAATCAGAGTTTATTACACTGGAGATTAAAAGGAGTGGAAAATTTGGGAGATTATTTTAAAGACGGTAAATTTTTATCTTTTGATCAGATGAGGGATAGTTATGGTATTGATAAGAATTCTTTGTTTCTTTATTATCAAATTCAATCTTTGGTAAAGCATGTGTTTGGTAGAGATATGATTTTACCTGAAATGACTAAATTTGAGACTTTTCTTATGAAGGTACCAGAGAAGGGATAAATTTCAGTTATGTATCAAATATTACAGGATGGTATGGATAAAAAGGGTTGGGATAAATCTAAAGGTAAATGGGAAGTGGAGATTGGTTTTATTTTTTCCGAGGATGATTGGTCAGATATTTGTTATGATAGTGTAACTAGACTGATAAATGCACGTTATGCAATGATTAATTATAATTTTTTTACATCAACTATACTTAACACCTGAAAAACTAAAAAAATGTTTTTTATGACTCAGATTTGTGTTTTAGATGTGGTAATGCGGTTGGAACTTTTTTTCATGTGGTTTTGTCATGTATAAATAAACAATCTTTTTGGAAAAAAATTCAATTGTTTTTAGAATACCTGTATAAGATTAAAATACCTTTAGACCCGACGGTATTTTTATTTTTATTGTCCCGCATCGGACTTGTCAGCCACAAACGAGCCTGCAGCTGACGTGGACTTTTTACCCCCTCCATAAATCTTCGTCCGCGAAGCCAAGCCAAAGAAGAAAGAAGATTTTTATTGGGTAGTTTGCAACCTTTGAAAGGTTTGGGATTAGATAAATTTCAACTTGCTTTTGTATATTTAGCATTATCTGTAGCGAAAAACTGTATTGCTAGTACGTGGAAGGATATGAATATGATTGATATTAATAGGTGGCATAATGAGATGAAATATTGTTTAATAATGGAAAAAATTACGTTTCACATGATCATTAAATTTTTTTTCTTCATAAGTGGTTGTTATATTCAGAATATTTACATTTTGATTTACATTGATTAGATTTTAATATGTATGCTTCATTTTTCTTTTTTTTTCTCTTTTTTTTCCATGGCTCTCCTCAGGAGAGTTGGCTGAAGGGGGGAGGGGGGGCGGGTTTCTCTTTTTTCTTTTATATAAAATATAAAATGTAATGTTCATGATATGTTACTTATTTTATTACCTGTATCTTGAGTGAATAAATAAAGATTTTAAAAAATGGGGTTTTAACAAGCCTGCCAGCTTATCATGTTGCAGCCTTAAAAGCCACTGCAGAACTCAATTCTCTCTCTCTCTCAAAAAGAGAAATCCTGTTTGGTCTTTTCTCTCTCTGCTTGCAAAACCACAAGACCCCTCTTAGAACAGCAAACTGCAACCAGATTTCCAGCACTGGAATCAGTTTCCTGTGGCTGGCCATCTGTTGCTTTAAAAACAATAGTCAATTTACTCCAAAGCATCAGTCCAATTAACACCTACTTGTGAAGTCTCCATAGGTATTCTTCTAAGTTTCTGTAAAGTCACTGTGGACATGAAATGTCTCTTTCAACAAAGCTCTTACATTTTACAGATGTGTTTTGTAAGTATCTGTTTGTGAAGTGACCTACACTAAACCCCCACAATCTCTTTTAAAGACATATTAATATATAATATAAAATATAAATACCCTGTAACAACAGCTTCTTCCCCACTGTTGTCAGATTCCTGGGTAATAAATGAACTTACTTTTCATGCACTATTATTTTAATTTTTTTAAGGTAATATTGTAAAATGTTTATAATATGAATGTTTACACTCTGGTGCTGCTCCAAAACTCTGAATTTCATGACTTGTTCATGGCAATAAATTCTGATTATGTCGGGAGGTTTGAATCTGGAGCTCAGGTTGCCTATGGATTAAACAGAGTGGCTGCAGAGGCTTCAGGTGCACTGGAGGCAAAAGAGCAAAACAATAGACACTCAGTGACTCTTTTGCTTCTCTTTCTCTTGTATGGCAAGTGGCACCAGGCAACACTATTGCAACTCTGTCAATTTCAAGTAATTTTACATTTTGTATTATTACAGTAGATGACAATAAAGGAATCTGGAATCCCTATCAGAACTATGCTTCTCTAGATCAGCCATCCTCATTCTTTTTTTTGGCTATGGTCCTCTTTGGACTCTGGTCGAAGTTTATGGACCCTCCCTTCCCGGTGAAGCAGTCAAGTTTTGTTTTTTTCTGTACTTCTCTTCTACTGACAACATTTTTTAAAACGTTACGCGAGGTAAAAAGAAAACAAGGCTTCTACTCAAGCGTGCTATGAGCCCCCCATTGGGGCTGCATGACCCTAGTTGAGAATGGCTGCTCTAGATGGAGTAAGTACTATGATGAGTTTATCCCATGTGGAGAGGATTTAGATTCTCAAGTCTCTCACTGCAGGATGCTTCAACTTGTTCTTGTCGTCACTCTCATAGGCAAACAGCTGGCCCAGTCAAGTTTCTGCTCAATGGTGATCCCCAGCAGTTTAACTGTAGGAGACTCAAAGATTAGGCCACATAATATCAAAAGATGGATAGGTAGATTCTCTCTTATTAGAAATGGTTATTGCTCGACACTTGTGTATGCATGTTATTTATCAGTCCATGAGTGAATATTGTCCAGGTCTTGTAGTATGCTTCATTTTCTAAAGAATTGCAAATGGGTTTGTACATTGTGTGAACATCCTAGTTCAGACATCATTGATGAAACAGCCTCAAATGGTTGGGCCTTGTACAGTAAAACAGGAATAATCAGGTACCATCAGAACTTTGTTGGTGTCAGACCTACAGATTTTTTATATTACTGGATATTACTTCTATTAATACTGATTTTTAAAGAAAGCCCTTTCTGGGGCTAGGACTGACAGCCACAACCACCTTTCATTGTGCAAAGTACAATTCCTATTATTCATTCTCTCTTTGATCCCCTTTAACCATGATGTCAAATTCTATTAATACTCTATCTATAAATTTGCAGATGGAACCACTTTCATAAGCCAGAATAATGATGAATTGGAATGTAGAAGGAAGATCAAGGGACTAATGGGTTGGTGTCAGGGCAACAACTTTTCCCTCAACGTCAGTAAGAACAAAGAGCTGATGATGGACTTCATGAAGAGGGTTGGAGCTCACTCCTCTGTCCACATTAACGGCTTTGTGATGGAGGTAGTAGACTGCTTTTGGATCCTAGGAGTAAACTCCATCTCCACCGATCTGTACTGGTCCAACCATGCTGATGTGATGGCCAAGAAAGCACACCAGTGTGTTGGAACCAAGGGGTTAAGTAATCATGGAAAATATGCCTATGTACTATTCATTATGTATTCATTAATCCATTACTATATAACAATTTACTATTTACTTCAATTATACTGTTTAAGGGAAATATTAATGCAATTAAGTAACAGTCACAGTATGTAGAAAAGTTGGCTGATTATAGTATGTGTAGAATTTGCTGCCTCCAAATACAAAGAGAGAAAATACTTTCATCCCCAAGGTTACACTGCTAATTGTAAAGCACAAGACCGGAGAGAAAACATCAAAAACACACATGGGAATAACAGGATAGCAGATAGGAGAAGTTAGACAAGATGAGGTTGGAGGAACCATAGGGTCAGTGATTTATTCTGAAACAGGCCAAGGACAGGAAGATAAGTGTATTGCAAGGATAAGTGATAAGAGTACCATGACTGAGAATGTCAGAGACAAACAAAATGGATAAACCAATTTAGTAGGAATGATAAGTCATAAGGGTACACGGGAGATGTTGATTAGAACAGAAGACTATGGCCAGACGAGAACAAAGAAATAATTAGAAATATCTGGTATGAATTGACTTCTGATCAAAACAACAGGATGTTCTGGCCTTGGGGATTAAGATAGGAGGTCTACACCATAGATAATTGCAGAGCAGGAAATTGCTTGAGATAAATTTTATGCAATGAGTCTATCAAAGAAAGCCAACTCTTGGTCAATGTAACAATGTTGATCTATATAAACAGAAGAGACTGGACAGTAGGAGTCAGTCTTGGAGAATAGCTCACCGAGCAGGTGACCTATGAACTAACGACTGAACCAGAGCTCTGTTAAGCTTTATTCTTGTACTATGTAATAAATTGATTATGAAACCGAATACCTTCTCCTATCACTTCATTCAACGAGCACGCTGGACTCAGACAACACATAGACCAAATTGAGGGTAGGGTAAAGCCAGAGTCCGACAAGTGCTTCGGCAGAAGCCAGAGGAAATTTAACATGTCACCTGCATCCCTCAAAAAACATCTTGAAAGTATCCTGTCAGATGCACCACTGTGTAGTATAGGAACTGCTCTGCCCAAAACTACAAGAAACTGCAGAGTTGTGAACACAGCTCAGACCATCACACAAATATCCCCTTCATCAATACTTCCCACTGGCTCTGAAAAGGAGCCAACATATTAAAAGACTGCACTCTCTTCACCATTCTCCCATATTGAAGAACATTCACAAATGCAAAAACATGCATCAACTGATTCAAGGACAGTTCTGGTCTCACTATTACACTGGACAATGAAGATTTTTCTTCCTGAACGCTTTTAGCAGTATTTTATTGATTTTGAACTGCATATTACAAAAATCACCTTAAACCTTTCCCATCACGTACTGTATTCTTTTTTAGATACAACCTATTTTTGTGGTTTCCTGTGTTACTAGCCCAGAGGACCCCAAAACCCAGCAGCAATAGATATTCACTAAGACAAATAGTTACTTAAACAAAAGTTGCTTTTAATTATCTTTAAACATGAAAACAGAATCACACTTTAACTTATCACTATTTACTTAACTAACCTAACTTAACCCCCTTCTAATTCTAAGCACATGTGTATGTAATGTGTGTGTAAGTTCAGAAATGTTCTTTGATTCACAGTCCAATCTTACTTCTCATTCCTCCAAGTTCACTGGTTGCAGGAAATTCTTATACTGTGCACAGAATTTAACATTTATAAAGATCACCAGGCTTTGGTGCTTGAAAGGTAAATGGTTACCGCTCAGGAAGGTTCTTGTTGGTTTTCAGAGAGAGAATTGTTGTACGCTGATTATTTCATCAGCCACTTCAGTGTCTTGCTGAAGAAACTTGCCCCCTTCAGGGTTCTCCAGATGATAACCTCTTTCTTTCAGGTCACCACAGAGTGTCTTTTTGTTTCTCTTATTCCAAGTGTAACATTAGACAGCTCGTCTTCTCCACAAGGGCTTTGACCAGGCTGAACTAAGCACTCACAACCCGTCTTCCAAATAGGGTTTTCCATGAGCTTGCCAGCTTGTCCTGTTCTAGTTCCAGTTGCTGCTGCTGACTGTAAAACAGATCTCTGTCTCTCTCTCTCTCTCTCACACAGAGAGAAATCCTGTTTGACTCTCTCTGCTTGCAAAACCACATGTCCCTCTTAGAACAGCAAGTTCCACTCCAGGTTGTGGCTCTGACAAGCTCTTTCATCTGTTGCCTTTATGTAAACAACAATCCATTAGTGAAATCTCTTGGGCACTCTCCAAAGCTTTTGCAAAGACTATTAGCCCCAACATGTCTAGCATGAGGAGATCTCCAGTATTTTAAATAAGATCTGTTTTAAAGTGTTTGTATGTGACCTACACTAACAAACCTGCCCAATTTATCTCACAAAAAATATCTATATTCTGTCACACCTGTTATATTTTAAGTCCACCAGAATATTGCCCATAAAGCAAGCTGTTTTGATCAGTCCATGCACTCAATGCAGGTGTCTTAGGCCTGAGCATGCATGGAAGGCATTTAAAAATGTTGTTGAGAATTTTCTTGGCAATGACAGAGCATCAAACAACACTTCAGCTGATTGACAACATGCTTCAAGCAAGCAAAAACATGAAGTGCAACGTGTCATTGAAAATCATTCTCTGCATTTGCACTTGGATGTCTTCCCTGCTGATCTTGGTGCAGTCAGTTACAATCATGGTGAAAGGTTTCACCAGGACATTGCAACCATGGAAAAGCAGCATCAGGGCAATTGGAATCCATCAATGCTGGCCAACTTTTGGGGAGGAGTCACGCGATGGAGTAGTGGCCGGACGGTGAACTCCAGCCCTCTCCAGAAAAGTCGGGAAAAACAAGAGAAAACACAAAGGCACAGAAATAAAAGTTACAGAAAAGTGAGTATAAAGGTGGAAAGAAGATGGCGACAAAAAAAGAAAAATCGAAAGCAACGGTAAGAAGAGAGGAAGAGAAGACAAAGGAGGAAAAAGGTGAAGGCCTTACCTGTCCGAAGAGGCCCGCTGCGGAGAGAGAAACCCGCTCCCTCAGGTCGGTAAATAATGGACTACAAAAATGGCTCGCAGAGCCGAACAAAAGTGCGCAAACGCGCATGCGCGAAGTTTCGCGCATGCGCAATGCGAATGAAAAAAAACACACCGACGGGAGGGGGGACCAGCTGGGGAGTCGATCTCCACAGCCGGCAACGACAGCTGCAGAACACCTGCAGCAAGAAGAGACCACAGAAGACAATAGAAACAAGATAGAAGAGGAGGAAAGGGCAACAAAGAAACAACAGATGGTCAACTCAGAGGAAGAAGAAGAGGAAGAGTATGGTGAAATAGAAGAAGAAAAGAGAGGCAAGGTAAAGGATATACTTGCTCTTATTAGAGGATACATGGAATCATTTAAAGAATGGCAAACACAGGAATTTAAGGATTTAAGAAAAAGAATAAACAACACAGAGGAGAAAATAATTAAAATGGAGATGACCTTAACAGAAATGGGAAAAAAAATGGACAAGATGGAAGAGCGGGCAGTAGCAGCAGAAATGGAGGTAGAAGACTTAAAAAAGAAATTGGAGAAATCTAATAAAAAAACTAAAGAGACACAAGAACTACTAGCTCAAAAAATAGATACAATGGAAAACCATAACAGAAGAAATAACATAAAGATAGTGGGCCTTAAGGAAGATGAAGAAGGCAAGAATATGAGGGAGTTTATAAAAGAGTGGATCCCTAAGACCCTAGGATGTCCAGAACTACAGCATGAAATGGAAATAGAAAGGGCACATAGAGTATTGGCCTCTAAACCACAACCACAACAAAAACCAAGATCTATTGTAGTAAAATTCCTAAGATATACTACAAGAGAAAAGGTACTGGAGAAGACAATGGAAAAAGTAAGAGAGGGCAACAAACCACTGGAGTATAAAGGGCAAAAAATCTTCATTTATCCAGATATAAGTTTTGAACTCCTAAAGAAGAGAAAAGAGTTCAATACAGCAAAGGCGATTTTATGGAAGAAAGGGTATAAATTTATACTAAAGCATCCAGCGGTATTGAAAATATTTATTCCAGGACAGCAAAACAGACTATTCTCGGATCCAGAAGAAGCACGAAAATTTGCAGAACAATTACAAAAATAGACTGAGGGAGGAAGACGGGTAATGAGAGTTAAAATGATCACGACTGATATGTATGTGGGTAAAGACAAAAATAGACTGAGGGAAGAAGACGGGTAATGAGAGTAAAAATGATCACGATTGATATGTATGCAGGTAAAGAGGTATAAGAGTGAATAGAGACAATGAGCATACATGAATGTATCTGTACTTAGAGGAAAATATAGATAGTATAGACAAGAATTAATAAGGGAAGGTAATGGAATAGAGAGAATAAGGAGGGAATTAAAAGAGGGACCTTTGTGACATATGAAAAGTGAAATCTTTTCTGGGGGAGGCGGGGTGGGGGGAAATAGCGGTCACTGCACAATCAGTTGACGCTTGCGAGTGGATTCGCAAATCCAAATGGAGAGGGGAGATGTGGTTGTCCGACAAGGGATAAAGGACAACTCAGGAGGTGAAGGGGAGATTGGGGATAAATAAGATAGAAATAGGAGAATAAGGAAAATGTTAGATGTTGTAGGAATGTTGTCTTATGAAGAGTTGAAAATAAGAAAACAGAAATGGAAAAGGAGGAAAGGTAATGATGGAAAAACGGAAAGAGAAGATAAACAAAATATAAAAGGGCTACGCTGAACTATATGTCTTTAAATATTAATGGAATACATAACCAAATTAAAAGGAAGAAACTACCAAATTTAAATGAATAAATGTATTCCATTAGAAAAAAAAATAACATATTGGTTAAGAAATAATATTGAAATATTCGAACAAGTATAGGAGCCTTACATTAAATACAATAGCGAAAACCTACCGGGGACAAACATTACCTAAGTTGATAGAAGGAGAAGGAAAGAAAAGAATGGACTCAGTAGAATTTCTGGTGTAATTTTGTTGAATGACAACATTGTCTGACTGGATTAATGCAACCTAGATTGTATACCTAAAATGGATGAGAGGGGGGGGTGGGGGGGTGGTTTGGGAGGAAAGGGGGGGGGGGAGAAAAAGTCACTGTATATGTGTGAAAAGAAATAGTGTATATCATGGCTAATGTGATTTATGGTGTGAAAAATAAAAAAATTAAAAAAAAAAAAAAAAAAAAAAATGCTGGCCAACTTTTGTTGGACACTGATATAAGACACATCAGATGCTGAACACAAATAAAAATCAGCAGCGAAACATTTTTAGGTCAGCTGAACTAACTCAACATGTCAGCATCATTATGTGATTAAACATGCTAAATTCAATAAAAGTTAATTTAATGTTTTTCCAACTTCCTACGTGATACAGAAAATCTGAAATAATCTTTGTGTTCAGCTTGAAGTTGTCTATTATAGTTTTTAGATTGTAATGATGGGAAAATAGTGGGAAAAAATTAACATAATTACTGCCTGTGTAGTCGTTCACACTGGGCGCCTTTTTAGACTGCAAGTACCTGAGGGTTTGGATGTGCAGTAGAGTGAATGACCATCAACAAATCTTTCCTCCAAAATGTTGTAGGGGTCCTGGAGGATAAATCGTGGTGCAGGAATTGACTCAAAATTCCTGCACATTCCTTTTTCGGCTGCCCATGTAGCAGCAAAAATCCTTGATTGTGCCATTAGATGCCTGCAGTCTAAAAACCATATATCATAATCCCCATTTTTTTTTATTCAGGAAGCAAACCTTTTGAAAAAAATTGCTGTCCAGTGTTATCAGACTCATGAACAAACTTCACTGGAAAATTATGATGCCTTTTCTCAGTTCTAAACGATTGCTCTCCTCAGCTGTGCACTCTGTATTGTGTTTATATTAATCCACTATGCATGGAATGACAAGGTGTACTGCTTGCAAAACAAACAGTTTAAAATTATAATTGCATGTTATTAATGCAATATTTTCATTTTCTTCTCTGACCATTTCCCAATTTATATTGTCCTACATACAATTATTCTTAAGGGACCTGTGAACTATCACCAGTAATTTCTATCCTTTCTTCATCCAAAATGATTCTGCCTTGATCACCCAATCATCATTATTGCCACTTCTGAGACAGTTATGTTTTTTAGACTGCAACGTCAGGAAAATTGTGGGAAAAAATTAACATAATTACTGCCCGTGTGGTCGTTCACACACTGTGCGCCTTTTTAGATTACAAGTGCAACAGTCCCGGTGGTTGGACGTGCAGTAGAGTGGATGACCGTCAACAAATTTTTCTGGTATGATTTACACTGCTGGCTTCCTCCAAAAGGTTGTAGGGTTCCTGCAGGATAAATCATGGTGCAGGAATTGACTCAAAATTCCTGCCCATTCCTTTTTAGACTGCCCGAGTAGCAGCAAAATTCTTCGATTGTGCCATTACATGCCTGCAGTCTAAAAACGTCATTCTTTATTATCAGGTCTACCTATCCCCTCTTCTAATTCTCTGAAATATCTTGGTCATCTTCTCATCATTTCTTTGCAAATGCTGTCCAATAATGCTAATTCTATTCGTGCAGAAAAGTAGCCTTGAATTTTGTATTTTTACCTGCTCTGATCTGCAGCAGCATGCTTATGTTTGTCAGCTCCACTCCTTACTTTAGAATTTGAGACATAATTTTGTTATCCCATATCATCTTGTTCTTCCTATGATTTGCCAAAAATTCTCTCACCCTAGCTACTTGTAATTTATGCACAAAACTGTTTATTTGATTCACCATGACAACAGTCCCAAATGAAGACCTTCCTGAAAGAACAGAAGAGAGAGATATCCTATGACTATGAATTTAAATCCATTACATTCTGTAACCCATACTTTAATCTCTCTGATCTTGTTCACTTTATGTTAACTTGCAAGCAGATCAATAATACATAGATCATCACCTTCATGGTTTTATTTTTTTTTTATTTAGACTTTAGTTTCTCAGAATTGCTTTCTTAGTTTTACCCATGTAACTGAAAGTGATGTTGAGCTCAGCACCAAAATAAATTTACACTCCCACTTAAAATTCCTCCAGGACCAACAATGATCCTTAATCATGGTGCATAGCAGACCATTCTCTTTTACTTGCAACTTGAACGAGCCATTGTATTTATCATGGTTTTACAGTTAACTTGCTCATCCTTCCTACAGTCTCATCCAAAAAGGTTGCATATAAATGTCACTCCTCAACATTCCCAGGAATTCAGGACCTCCCAGCCTTTCACACGGTCCAAATTCCTGGGAATTTGTCCTCCCCGGCAATTTAGGGAGAGTCCCATCCCTAACCGAGGATGCAGTAAGAGTAAGTACCCCCCCCCCTATATCACATCTCCAGAATGGAGGACCATCGCCTTCCCAAGATCGTGTTATATGGCGAGCTCTCCACTGGCCACCGTGACAGAGGTGCACCAAAGAAGAGGTACAAGGACTGCCTAAAGAAATCTCTTGGTGCCTGCCACATTGACCACCGCCAGTGGGCTGATATCGCCTCCAACCGTGCATCTTGGCGCCTCACAGTTCGGCGGGCAGCAACTTCCTTTGAAGAAGACCGCAGAGCCCACCTCACTGACAAAAGGCAAAGGAGGAAAAACCCAACACCCAACCCCAACCAACCAATTTTCCCCTGCAACCGCTGCAACCGTGTCTGCCTGTCCCGCATCGGACTTGTCAGCCACAAACGAGCCTGCAGCTGACGTGGACATTTACCCCCTCCATAAATCTTCGTCCGCGAAACCAAGCCAAAGAAGATATCCCATCCCATCCGTCAATTGCCTGCCCGTCGATCGTTCGCCTTCCTGCTCTCTCCCTCCCGGCCATCAGTAGGTTGGTCACCCACCTGCCCGGTCCCTCCCACCCCGGCCATCTGTCGGTCAATCACCTACCCACCCCACTGTGCTTCAGGGCTACTTTGGCACGTCGTGACAGTGGCACAATGCAGGACGAATAGCCAACTTCGTTTCCCATAATCTTTCACGCAGCTGGAACCACTCTGGGAAATACAGCTGCACGAGGGATTATGGTTAACGAGGTCGGCCATTCATTCCGCATTATGCTGCCATCGCGACAGGCCAAAGCGACCTACTGGTCCCTGGTGGTAAGTAACTTTTAATTTTCATCACCTACTTGACACAGCACGCAAGCGCTGACATCATGAGACTTCCCTGCTTGGCCATTTGGCTCTTCACACTACAGGGAGAGGGTGGTCCGTGGAAATTTCCCAGGGTCATGGAGCTGTTTAAAATTCCTGGGCCAACCTTTTCACACCACAGTTCCACGGGAGGGTTCCCAACAAAATTTCCTGGGAATCTCCATTTTACAATGCGGTGTGAAAAGGCCTACAGTTTCCACCTACTATTCCTAACCCTCTTCAAATCTACTTGAAGTTTTGTTTGATATTTCAGGTTATATTAGGGTAGAACTTTAAAATTGTACAATTAAGAAAAGCAACCTTGTTCTCAAAGAAAAACACTAAAGTCTGCACTGTGTAAAAGCACAATGCTAGAGAAACTCTGGAGGTCAAACAGTGCACTTAATTTAGCAAAGATAAAGATACACAACCAATGTTTCTGGCTTGAGCTCTTCATCAAGGTATTTATTTTCATAAATCATGATTCCAGTCTTCTTAATAAGGTGCATTATTTTAAACAGTAGTATTAAAATCTGTATACCCAACCACCAACTCCTATGATGTTATTACATATTCACAAATTTAATTATTAAACTCACATTTGATACATTACGTGAATCCTTTTATGGGTACAAAGAACGTTCAGATTTACAATACATACTCACTCTTACACGGTTCACCCAACAATCTAGATAAAATATTCTCAACTCGTAACAGATTTAAAACGTTTTGGTGACAACCAATGCTTTTTAAAAAAAATCACTTAACATTACTGACCAGCACCGTATCCTGACAGTCAATGAAATTAATCGCTTTCTATACATTGACACCAAAGAATTTATGAGCACTGGATTTAAATGTAATTCCGGTAAACAAATTAATTTGCCATTTAATAATCCCACTAAGAATCAAATAATACGTGGAAATGCACAGTACAATTTTCCCGAACAGCACGAAACAATTTTAGAACTACAAGAGTTTCAAATCTGGTGAACAAGAGCCTTCCAGCCTAGACCTTTCCGAAACCTTCTACAGACAAAGCCAGAGGGGGCTTTGACAAAGCCAATGTGATTGGGGTAGCATGACAGAGCTAAAGTCGCGTTCAAAACTTCCGGCGAAACGATATCACCGAACGAACTGGATCTTCACATTTTTATCCTTTTCCCTCTTGGTTATTGCATGCAGTGCCATTTACCTGTAGCTGATTAAATTCTTTGTCTAACTCCTGCCATTCAGCGCGGAAGCGCTGCAGTGACATTGTCTAATTCACTTGCTACGAGGGCTGCCGGGAAATCGCCGTGACGTCAACCAGCCCACTGCAGCAGTGCCAGCCAGGACCTGGCTTGAGCCGGGCTAAGCAGATCGGGGGGCTGCAGGACGGTGGATTGTGACTGATAGCTTGAGCGTTGGCAAAAGACCAATTGTATTTTAATCATCTTTAAAATAGTGGCTAAATAAACAAACTCTTGAGGGTTAGGGTTACCCTAATCAAATGCTATTGTAGACACAGTGCTTTGATTTTAAAATATGATCTATAACATTAGATTTATATTTTTTTTAAGTAGTTGAACGTTTCAGTTAATAATTTCATTCGAAAAACCCGAAATTAGCTGAACAGAAATAGCAACATGCGAACAGCATTGAACTGTTGATTATAAAAACGGAAATAACTCAGCAGGCCTGGTTATCAGACGGTATTGCACAAAGCAAGAGTTATGACCTTTCATCAGAACTTTAAAAAAAAACTGGTTCTTGCCAGACCATACCTTATTGTTTAGTTTTTCAAGTATTTTCAGATTTCCGGCAAAAAATTGATATCTTTCTACAGTTATACAGGACCTCAATGAGACCACACTGAGTATTGTGTACATAAGTACACAACACAGCAGGTTCACAAGTAAGTCACTTGCCCCCCTCAAAACAGTCATTTCTTCTGTGCCAGTTCCTCATAGAGTTCAATTTAGTGATCTTTTAAAAATATTTCTATTTCCTCTTTAAATATCCCCAACTCATCTAGCCTCCACAATCCTTTTGGGTAGAGAATTCCAGAGATTCACCACCTTAACCATATAACCATTTACGGAGCGGAAACAGGCCATGTCGGCCTTTCGAGTCCGCACCAGTTCACTAGAACAACTCCCTTCTGTGTGTTTGAATAAAGAATCAGTTCTCTGGTATTTGGTAATCCTCCCCTGGGAAACAGGTGCTGACTGTCCACCCTATCAATGGATCTCACAATCTTATAGACCTCTATTAATTTACAACCCTGAATCTTGAGGCTGTGACCCCTAGTTCTGGTCTCACTCACCAGTGAAAACAATTTTCCTGCCTCTATCTTATCTATCCTTTTCATAATTTTATATGTTTCTATAAGATCTCCTCTCATTCTTCTGAATTCAAGTGAGTATAAACCCAGGTGATTTAGTCTCTCTTTGTAGGTCACCCCCTCACCTTTGGGATCACCCTGTTGAACCTCCTCTAGACTGCCTCCAAGGCCAGTCTATCCTTCCTCAAGTATGGAGACCAGAGCTGCACACAGTCCACCAGGTGCGGCCTCACCAGGACCTTGTACAGTTGCAGCCTTCTTTGAGGATTTCCTATTCACCTTTTAAATGGCTGCTTCCTAATCTTGTAATGATGTCCCCTTGTTCAAGATTCTCTTACTAGTGGAAATATGCATTAAACAAAAGAGCTGGAGAAACTCAGCAGGTCACACTGCATCGATAGGAAATAAATTGTAACCAACATTTCAGGCTTGAATCCTTTGTCAAATGTTGTGCCCAGTTTCTATGCCATTGGGATGTTGGCACACCTAAATGAGGAGAAATTAATTTTCAAGTCCATTTTATTTATTATCTACAGTAATTGCACAAGTACAACCCAATGAAACAATGTTCTCTGGTCTTCAGTGCAAAACATGCAGACACAACCAGACATATATACATAAAGACAAACAATACATATACAGGACAAGTATTCATGCATACATATAAATAAATAAATATTGCTTCATAAATATGTTTCAGATGGTTAGTGTGAGTAATTCCTTTGGTCGTTCAGCATTCTCAATGCCCACAGGAAGAACCTGTTTCTCAGCCTGGTGGTGTGGGCTCTGATGCTCCTGTATCTCTTTCCCAATGGGAGCAACTGAAAAATGCTGTGTGCGGGTTTGACATCTACAACACCTCACTGCAGCATTCCAGCTCCCCCACGGGTTTCAAGGCAGCGACCATCATCCTAGTAGCAAAGAGGGCAACAATAACAGGTCTCAATAACTACTGCCCATGGTACTGACCCCCATCATTATGAAATGTTTCAAGCATCTGGACAGGGGAGTGAGCCCTTGACTTATTTAATGATCCAGAACAGATATCTGCAAAGTTTTCTTCTCACTTTCAACCCAGGTCTAATCATAAAATTAAACGCTATGAATTTCAAGGCTTAATGCAAGAGACTGATGAAACTGTTGATAACTTCCTCACTAGACAAAAATTGTTGCTGCAAATGCAGATTTAAGGATAGAAGGATTAGATGATCAACTAATATGGGGGAGTGCCCATCCCATAGTGCAAAAGTCTCTTTTAGGGAAGTATAGCTTGAAGCTGGTTGAAGCTATAGACGCAGCCAGAGCCTTTGAAGCCACAAGGATGGAAATGAAATCCCTATCTATGCAGAACCACCCACAGCAAAGATGCTATAAAGAATACAATCAGAAAAGTGAAAACCCCCAAGACCCCCAGCAAGTGGAGCAGACAACACCCCTTCAATGACCGAAACAAATGACCCACATGTGGTTCTGAATGTAGAGCCTGTGGTAAAGCAAACAAGTCTGGTATGAAGAAAACAGTAATACCAGTGGAGAAAAAAAAAAGACAAGAAGATCCACCACATAAAAGGAAACAACAATGAGGACTCCGACACCCAGATTCTGGATATGAAATCCATACACCTTCACGAAATGTCAGGTGAGATGAAAGAAGAAAGCAAGTGGGAGACAAGGATCCAAATACATAGAACAATCCAGAACAACCCTACGATATTAAACCTAAAGGTGAAGCTGGATACTGGATCACAAAGCAACGTTCTTCCACTCAAACTCTACTGTGAAATGTTCCCAGAGAACATAATAAAAGGATATCCAAAAAACGGTGGATTGAAAACAGCAAATGTCACTTTAACGGCCTATGGTGGACCCATGATCAAGCAGCTAGGGAGAGCTAAGATCAATGGCTACCATAAGGGAAAGAACATCCTTTGTACATTCTACGTGGTCGGTGCAGATGGACCAGCAATTCTAGGACTGGATAGTTGCCAGGAGTTGCAATTTATCTCTGTCAATTATGAGATCCAAACAAAGAAGATATCGAAAAGCATCAACAGAAACACACAACAAAAATAGGAAACGATTTCCACAGAAGTACCTTCCAGGACATGGCACACAGTGGGAGCAGACTTGTTCACTGAGCTTCCATTCATCAAAAAAGGTGAAAGACCTGAGAGCATCAACTATCACCTCAGAAATGAGAGCAGTCTTTGCTGAATAAGGAATACCTGAGCAAGTAATATGTGACAATGGAATACAGTTCAAGTCACAAGAATCAGAAAGCTGGCTGCAGAGTATGGGTTTGTTATCACTACATCATCCCCATACTACCCCAAAGGTCATGGGTTCATTGAAAGACAAGTGCAAACTGTGAAACGCACACTAGTTAAGTGTCGCGAAACAAAGGAAGACCCATACCTAGCTACACCTTTAAGGGCTGACATGAAGTCCCTGGTAGAACTTCTAAATGGCAGGAGATACTAAACAACTCTGCCTCCAGAAGACCAGGAGAAAACCAGAAGAAGACTGGCTGACACACAAGAAGAAGGATGCCAGCATTATAACAAACATGCACAAACATTGCCAGAACTCTTCAGAGGGCAGCATGTGCATATTCAAGAGCCGATGATGAAAACATGGACCAGCAAAGGTCATCAGAGAAGCTGAGATACCAAGATCATACATTATGAAGAAAGACTCTGGCAATCAGCTGAGGAGGAACAGAATTCACATCTGGCTGACACAAGGTGTGATGAAGCAGAGAGCTTTAATACCAGCAAAGCCTACAACACCAATAACAAGTGAGGTATCAAGTGAAGAGACCACAACCACTAATACAGAAACATCAACACACCAGTTGTCCGGTGAAGCACAATAAGCTACATCACCTACTCGTGTACCAACAACACAGAGCCCAACGGTTGCAGCCAAATCCACAAGATAGTGATGGAACATACTGCCGCCAGTGCGGTATCGATAAGAACTATTTAAAAATAGTTGTGTAAATAAATTAGTGTACAAGTTCAGTTACTTAAGTTGTACTGGAAAGAAAGTGATAAACAACACTAAATTTTTCTTTATCTTGAGAAGGAGGGATTTTATAAAGTCATGATAATGTGAACTATTTTGTAACCACCTAAGAATACACCCTTCTCACTGTAGCAACTGTAGTGTACTTCTGTGGAGTGTATGTATATGTAAATGTGAGTGTGTGAACAGTTTCCTGAGATGGTCGAAGGTATCAGTAAGTAAAGTCTCTTTTATTATTTGAATCTTGCATCTCTAAGTTATTTAAGAAGCCTTCCAAGAAACACAGAGACATAACAGCAAGCATCAAAGCACACCTCCCAGAGACACTGGTCCCATTTCAATACTCTTATAAAAGAAATCATTCCATTGCTGATGCTATTTCCTTATCCCTCCACTCAATCCTTACCCACCTGGAGAACGATGCCTCATACTCCAGGCAGGCTGTTCATCGACTTAAGCTCAGCATTTAATGAGATCATTCCGCAGAGGCTGGTGGAGAAGGTTTCCTCGCTGGGACTCTACACCCCTCTCTGTAACTGGATTCTGGAGTTCTTAGTGGAAAGACGACAGTATGTCCGGATCACTAGCAGAACATTGAGCACTGTAACGCTGAGTACCAGCACACCACAGGGCTGTGTGCTCAGCCCTCTCCTGTTCACGCCACTGACCCATGACAGCATCGCCAGCTCCAGCTCCAATAGAATCATGAAGTTTGCAGATGATGCAATAGTAGTTGGTCTCATCATTACAGCGAAGAGGTGGAAAATCTCATGATATGGTGCAAGAATAAACAACCAGAATCTCAATGTAAACAAGACGAAGGAGATGATCGTGGACAATAGGAGGACCAGGAACAACCACCCTCCACCACACATCAATAACTTGGTAATGGAGAGAATAGAGAGCACCAAGTTCCTTGTAGTCTACTTAAAAAGTGACCTATCATGGACTCACAACATCTCCTCACTTGTTAGGAATCCGCAACAGCAACTGCGCTTCCAGAGAAGACTGAAGCAGGCAATAAACATGAACTTAAAAATAAACGAGCTTGATGCATTTTTTTTTTGCTTTATCGTTTAATTTTGTATTCTATTATGCTCAATTAAAGATTTCCTCCTGATCATGGCACTTTTGCTTGGTTTCTATTTAGTTAATTAAACCTACCCATGTTATATATTCTAGGTTTAGAAATACACTGCACATGGAGGCGTGATGCTTTATTCATTGTTTAATGCAAATCTAAAATGGCTTCCCACAGCTGATGTTCGGGTGTACTGTGGAAAGTCTTGTTCTTACGTCACCTCCAAACATCAATTCAGCTGGTGTTTGTTTGGTTGTAGAGTGTGGCGTGTTTCTATATCCTAATAGGAAATGTGCCATTTTGTGACTCCATGATACATTTAGGAATTTTTTTTTAGTTTTCATGGGTTTTTTGAAAGTCTGTACAAAATGTTCTGCTTCCCCAATAGTGCTTGGGTGGTATGGTGCTGACAAGACATGTTGTATACTGTTATTGTGTAGGAATACCTTAAAAGCCCTCCGAAACAAACTGTGCACCATTATCAGAAACCAGTTCAATAGGTAATCCATATATCACAAATATACTTTGTAGTCTTTCCATTGTCTGGTCTGTTGTTGTTTTTCCTCATGTGTGATACCACTGGTCATTTAGAATGTGCATCAACAATAAGGATGTTTTCTCCCATAAAAGGACCAGAGAAATCAATAGGAATCCTGTACCATGGTCATATTAACCAATTTCTTCTAAACAACGCTGTCCCTTTGGTGTCAACAATGTAGAGGGATCTTTTTTTCGGTGTCTGCCATTATATTCCATGTTTACTTTGCATTTTCCAAACACCTTGACTTTCTCCCCGTGAATGTTTTTAACACCATGTTGGCCTCTTTAATGGCGAGGTGAGGTAGCAGTCATGTTTTTAACTTCATTGGCATTCACGACACTGCTGCCTTCTGGTCCCACTCCATTTGAAGAGGTTCGTTGTTGATTTTCACATGGACACATATTTACGATTTCTTATCCTTTAATCCGCAAAGATACATTATTTCCAGTGCCTTGTCTTTCTCTGAGTCGTTAGTTTCATTGGTAGAGTTTTTAATCTCATCATCCTTCTCTTCACTCCAGAGGGGTGTTTTCTGTATGCAGGTCATTGCTTTTTCTCCTTCTTTCCCTTGGTGGCACTGTCTTTCTTTCTTGGACGTCTGGGCTCTGATGTACATCTGGATTTTTTTCTGAAATAACAATTTCTGTCGTTGGTTTTTCTGCAGCAGAAGCATTCTTGGTGGGAAAATTTACCCATCACCTTTGATTCACCTTGACCAATGTCCAAGTTGTTTTTGGCTTCTTGTAGAGCTTGTCGAAAGAACCAAAGACTTGTTGATCCAAACCAAAGCTTTTATTAGCAAAAGACAGGAACTCTTCACAGATGGCCGACCAGTCCGGAATGATCCGACCTGGCTAGGGACACAACCCTTTAAGGCCCAGACAGTAGGCGTGGCTAAGCTCTCAGCCAATCGCTGTAAGCACAGTCATTACACTCTAGATACTGTAACTATATACATTGGTGATAGGTCTGTACTATTACACTTCTTTTGTACTTAGCAATCGCTCTCTGGCACTGCAGTCTGCTAAATCCATTACTAGGCGGTCTCTTAATGCCTCATTGAAGAATGCACCAAACTCACAGTTCTCTGACAGTCCAGGCAATTCAGTCAAAATTTGCTTATAGATTTGCCTGTTTTCTGCTTTTTGAGATAATTTTTTTTGTTTTTCTGCCTTAACTAGTGGTTTGGGGTTTCGGTGTGCTCTAATTACAGCATAGAACTCAGTATACGTTTTTATATTTGGTCTTTCAGATGCTAACAGATTTCATCAGTTTTAATGTCCTGGTTCCCACTTGGCTCAGAAACAGCACTAGTTTTTTGTTCAAAACAGGTGTGTCTCTAATATTTTAGGCAAGACAATGTTCATCAAATCTTTCTACAGTCATACCAGTCTTCTTCTGACTCCACGAATTTCACAAACTGTCCCTCCGCCATTTTTGAGTTGATTTTCCCACTTTTTCTTCATTCTCTGTGTTTGAGCCTTTGGGGCTCACTGTTGTGGTAGCCTTGCATTGCCACTTTAAATCTTCACGCCAATGTTTTGATCACAGAGGAGGTCTGTTTCAATCATCGTCACCAATCTGTTATGTATTCTAGGTTTAGAAATACACTGCACTTGAAGATGTGATGCTTCATTGTTTAATATAAATCTAAAATGGTTCCCTGCAGCACACAGTATATATGTGATGACATTATACGTACACAGGCTTATGTACATAACAACTCCCTTCTTAACTTTCTAAATTTACTCTTTCTGTAGTCCAGCATCCTTCATTATTCCAATTCTTTCTAGTTCTTGCAGTAAATCTAACAATGTTGTAGCCATTGTTTTCCAACAGTTCTACCATCCAATTTTGTTAATTCCTTAAATTTAATTCTTACGACGAATCAGAGCATGCTGCTCTATATTGTTGGTGAAGAAACTAGGAAGCAGTCTAGGATATATTGCTTAAAGTGTTCCTCAATTTGAGCTTTTCTTTGAGTTTGTATTTGAATACTAAAACCTTCCATTCTGTCATTTTGTAATACACTTCTATACTGTCTGCTGTGTCCACAGTTATGTTTGTAACTGGTATGACTCTACAATTTCAGTCAAGGCCTAGGTTCTGTTTTTAATTTAATTATTCTAACCCAAGGTATCTACTGCTTTTGAATTTTAAAGGTTATTCAGTTTCACCCATGTTATGAGCCCAGAGGACCCCAAAACCCAGCAGCAATAGAAATTCACCAAGACAAATGTTTATTTAAACAAATGTTACTTTTAATTTTCTTTAAACATAAAAACAGGATCAACTTTAATTTATTACTATTAACTTAACCCCCATCCAATTCTAAGCGCACGTGCATCTAATGTGTGTTTAAGTTCAGAAAAGTTATTTGATTCACAGACCAATCTCACTTCTCATCCCTCCAAGAGCACTGGTTGCAGGCAATTCTTACACTGTGCACAGAATTTAACATTTATAAAGTTCACCAGGCTTTGGTGCTTGAAAATTAAATAATTACTGCTTAGGAAGGTTTTTTGTCAGATTTCAGAGAGATATTTGTTGCTTGTTGGACACCCACAACTGATTCCTTTAGATCAGCCATTTCAGTGTCTTGATGAAGAAACTTGCCCCATCAGGGTTTTCCAAATGATAACCTCTTTCTTTCAGGTCACCACAGAGTTCCTTTTTGTTTCCCTTATTTCAAGTGAAACATTATGCAGCCAGCCATCTCCTCTTGTATGGACCATGTCAGAAATAAAACTTCTCACACATGAGTCTCTTTAAAACTGATGACACGACAAGCTTTATTTACAAGTCTGCAGAGTTGGACTCAACTGGCTTCTCACCAGTTAAGCCCCGATACATACAGTGCATTGATTTTTATACCCTTATTGTTTGCCCTTCCCCTTCTTATTAATACTGTTTTAATTGGTTAGTATTGCAAAAGCATTCTAAGTATAACTGCATTTTTAATTATCACGTTCGTTACGTACGCTGTGAACTCTACATACACTAAATTCTGTTTCTCACCCTTCTTATCAATCTTTTGTCTCCTGCATGTCTCTCACTATGACCATGAAAAGATAGGTTTAAAAAAAACATATCCAGCTGAACCTTTTGTCCTTGGCTGCTAGTAAGCTCCCTGTCCATTCTGGCTTCCCTTTTTATGATTAATCATCACATTTTAACTTAAGTCATTTTAACCTAAATTCTCTATATAACAATCCACCCCTTTCTCTCTTTAAAATGTGTGTAATATATATAGATATGAATGGGGATTTTAACCTGGGGAAGAGAAACGTTTCATGATACATTAATCTCGTGCTGAAGTAAAATTCTAACGGGGTCTCCCAGTCCCCCTGGTTGCATAGCCTGTTGGACCATGGAAATCACCAGGCTGCGTAGACAGGGAATAATACAGGGCAAAATAAGTAGGAGGAATAAAATACCTCCGATGACCCACAAGAAGGTACGCCACCAGGTTCCCCCAAACCATTTGTCCATCCAATTTAATTGTGCAAAAGGATGCCAGGTTTGAACCGGTACATGGGACAAAGTACGAATATTATCAGCGATTTTTCGAATGGCTTGGCCATTATCATCAATCTGTAAGCAGCAGTTAGTCAAATTAAGCTTTCCACATACACCTCCTTCCGTGGCTAGGAGATAGTCTAGGGCCAGACGGTTCTGATATATAGCAGAGCGCATTTGACCTTGCTGGGATGCAAGTAATTGCAGGGCTAGAGCTGTTTGATTTGTAACAATTTCAAGGAGTGCTTGTAAGCGAATAATGCGATTTAACATATAAATAGGAGTACGATAACCCCAGGATCCATCTTGAGCCCATGTAGCGGGACCATAATATTGAATTATGCGTTCTGGAGGCCAATCATCTCCCCATTGTCCCAAATGTACCGTGCTAGAGCGGGGCTGACGGTGTAATGTATCAAAAACCTTCACGCCTAATTTATGACCGTGATCGTGGGGTAGGAGGAAAAATTCTGGGCGGATTATTCCTAGGAAACAAGTTCCACTCCACTGTGAGGGAAGACGAGTATAAGCTTTATTACCACATATCCAGAATAATCCATTTGGGGATACTCCATACCCCCTTTCCTAAACTCTTTTAAGAACGGGGTTTGATTGGTATGGTCCTGTGATGGTGGAACTGGTACAATTCCAAAACTGAATACTGCTATTAGACAGGGGTAGGCAATTAGTTTTAAAAACAGTGGATAAGAACCAAGTCAGGGGTTTAGGAAACCAAATGAAAATACCAGGCGAAATGCGAATCCATACAGCCTTGCAGGGACTTTTTCCTACTGGGTATTTGCCGGTTCGTGAGAGACAATAAAAACCAGAGGGGACGTTAGAGAGAGACCAAGTTTCTCTTGATCTCGTTCGGTTAGTTGTCCAAATTCGGGAAATCATGGTCAATGAATTGAGGGGCTCCCCCCACCAAGGCCATTGCTCTGACATCCGTGGACCCCCGCAGACCCAACGATTGGTTACATTAAAAGTTCCTGCAATTTTAGTTGCAAGATCTACAAAAAGGTTATCTCCCCCAACTGCATTACCGAAACTTTCATGGTTATTTGGATGGACTCGAACTAAGTCCGGCTGTCTTAAAGGGGCAGGCACTTTCGAGTGTGGAGTGGAACTTTTCATTGGAACAGTACGCTGGTGTATGCAAAACCAGAGTCCATCAGGGCATGGTGGGCCTGAGTCACCCTTCCAACCGTTAAGAGGGAAAGGAGTGGTATTAGGAATCTGTATATAATGACCCATATTATTTCCTTCTTTTTCCACACAAGGGGTATATGGATGTTGGGTGGTATTTTCTGCCCAGCATTTCTCAGGAACTGAGGTATGGGAAATGAAATTACCTTCCTTTCTTCCCCAAATGTGGTCCTGAAACAGGACCACTGTGTCTCTGCATTTCTTACATTTCACACCTGATAAAGACATAGGCAAACTAAGAAAAATCAAAGAACATAACAATAACATTGTGAATCAAGTCTTTCTGCGAAATCGCAAGGTAAGAGGTTTTTCTCCAGGAACACAAGTCCAATCTGAGTTCGTATCAGGGTCCTGAGGCGCCTCTACAGGTCCCTTAAATCTGGATGCGTGCGTCCACCCCTTCTCTCTTGTTCGTGCTGCAGCCTCTGTAGTTAAGAGAACTTGGTATGGACCTTCCCACTGGGGCTGGAGTTTTTCAGTTTTCCAGGTCTTGATGAGAATCCAGTCTCCTGGTTCCACTTTGTGTAAAGAAAAGTCTAAAGGCGGTGTTTGTGCCAATAGTCCTCTCTTTCGTAAATCTGCAAGAGAGCGTGATAGTGCCTGTAAATAGTTCCTAACAAATATATCCCCTTCCCCCAAGGTGGGACACCCCTCAACTGTACTCCAGAAGGGAAGCCCAAACATCATTTCATAAGGGGACAACCCTACATCTTTTCGTGGGGCAGTACGAATTCTCAATAAAGCCAGGGGCAGACACTTTATCCAAGGCATTTTAGTTTCCACCATTAATTTTGTCAATTGCATTTTTAGGGTTCCATTCATACGTTCAACCCTCCCTGAGCTTTGTGGATGCCAAGGGGTATGTAATTTCCAAGAAACCTGTAATGCATTACAAATCAATTGCTGGATTTTTGAAGAAAAATGTGGACCCCTGTCTGAGTCTATAGAATCCATTATACCATATCTGGGGATTATCTGCTCTAGGAGGAGGCGAGCTACTGTAGAGGCTGTAGTATTTATTGTTGGGAAGGCTTCCACCCATCGGGTAAAGTGATCTATTATCACCAACAGATATTTCCATCTTTGGACTTGAGGTAACTCTGTGAAGTCGATCTGGATACGTTGAAAAGGGCGTATGGCTAATGGTTGACCTCCCATGGTCCCTGTCCTCATTACCTTCTTATTAATTTTTGTGCATAGGTGACAATTCTGCACCTCCTGTTGGGCCAAGGTGTAGATTCCCTTACACACATATTCTCGAAGCACTGTGTCACATAAGGCTTGGGTGCCCCAGTGGCTCTGATGATGCAGGTGTTTTAAAATATTGCGAGTTATTTCTTTATTTAGAACCATTCTTCCATCTGGTGTCTTCCATGTTCCATCAGGCAGCTGGCTTGCGCCCAGCTGAGCCATGTCCTTTTCTTCCTTAGCAGTGAAAATGGGAGCCTTCTTTATGCCTTGTCTTATTGGGATTAAGGTCAGCAAACGAACTTCTTGTTGCATGGCTGCCCTTTTGGCTTCTTCATCAGCCAGTCTGTTTCCAATTGCTGTCGGGGTATCTCCCCTCTGATGGCCTGGTATGTAGACCACTGCTATTTCCTGGGGTAATGTCAAGGCTTCTAAAGTCAGAGTAATCATCTGTTCGTGTGCCAATTCCTTTCCTCTTGATGTAATTAGACCACGCTCCTTCCAGATCTTACCAAAGGTATGCACTACCCCGTATGCGTATTTGGAATCAGTGTAAATCATTCCAATTTTCTTTGCCAGTATTCTGAGGGCTCTCTGCAAGGCATATAGTTCACAGGATTGTGCTGACCACCTTCCGGGTAGTCTCGTGGATTCTACTACTTTCCAAGTATTTCCTTCTATTATAGCATATCCACTTCTTCTCATTCTGTCAACACATCTGGCGGAGCCGTCAATGTAGAATTCATATCCTTCTCCCAGCGGAGTATCGCAAAGGTCTTCTCGGGTCTTGGTCTGAAGATCTGTCAACTCGACACAGTCGTGCTCCACCTCTCTCTGTTTCACTGCCGTATAAAAACTGAGCTGGGTTGCAGCTATTAATCTTTGCAAACTGTAGATCTTCTCCGACCATTAAAATGGTTTCATACTTTAATATGCGAGAATCAGTCAGCCATCGATGGGCAGTTTGTGTTAATAAAACACTCACAGAATGGGAGGTGTACACAGTCATCTTTCCTCCAAAAGTAAGTTTACGTGCTTCCTCTACCAACAGAGCAGCAGCCGCTACTCCCTGGATACACGTCGGCCATCCGCGAGACACTGGGTCCATCATTTTGGAAAGGAAAGCCACTGGGTGTCGCTGACCGCCTTTTTCCTGTGTTAAAACTCCCACAGCTGTTCCTTGGTTATAAGTGACAAATAGCTGGAAGGGCTGTTTTAAAGAGGGCAGAGTGAGTACTGGGGCTCGTGTCAGGCGATGCTTCAAGTCCTCAAACCATCCCTCCTCCTCCTGGGTCCATTTCAATGGATATTCATTTTCATTTGTCAGCTTTTCATACATAAACTTCACCAAAGCTGAGTAGTCCTCTATCCATAACCTACAGTAACCTAAGAGTCCCAGGAATTGTCTTATTTCCTTCTTATTACGGGGTAACGGCATTCTAGTGATTCCCGCAATCCGTTCAGGGGTAATCCGTTTCTGTCCTTTACTTATCTGGTGTCCCAGATATACCACAGTTCTCTCAACGAACTGTAACTTGTTGCTGGACACCCGTAGACCCTTTTTCCCCAGATAATTCAAGAGTCTAATTGTATCTCCCCTCATTTCTTGTTCCTTGGGTCCTGATAATAGTAAATCGTCCACATACTGCATTAGTTGGGAATCATCAGATTGTGGATAGTCCGCCAGGATTTGTTCTAGCATTTGTCCAAACAGGTTCGGAGATTCAGTGAACCCTTGGGGCAATACAGTCCACCGAAGCTGTCTCCGTCTACCTGTCCATGGATTTTCCCATTCAAACGCAAACATATCTCTACTTTCCTCTTCTAATGGACACATCCAGAAGGCATCCTTCAAGTCGATAACACTAAACCACTCATGGTCTGGGGGAATCCGACTCATAATAGTATAGGGATTAGGCACCACTGGGTGGCGGGTCTGAACAATAGCATTCAAACTTCTTAGATCCTGAACTAGGCGATAGGATCCATCTGACTTTTTCACTGGGAGTATAGGGGTGTTATAAGGTGACATGCATTCTTCTAATAGTCCGTCTCGTATTAGAGTCTCAATTACCGGCTGTAGCCCTTTTCTCCCTTCCAAAGAAATAGGATACTGACGTTTCCTTACCGGCTGATGACCTGGTATTAATGTGACATGTAAAGGTGGGATGTCCAGACCTCCTCGATTTCCCTCCTTATACCAGACTCTCTCGTCAATCTGCCGTTCATCCTCTTCCTTTAAAGCGCAGAGGTGGACTCGCACTTCTCCGTCCACAGGGAGAGCACCCAAACCTAGGAGAGCCTGTAAGTCCCTTCCTAGGAGGTTAAATCCAGCTGACGGTAACAACAAGAGGTCTTGTACCCCTTCTCTTTCTTCCAGTTTCACTGTTACTTGGGGAATTATTGATACCATTCTGGGAGCCCCTTCTATCCCAGAAATTGTCAAATTACTTTTTACAGGCTCAGTTCCGATTGGCACAGTTATTACACTACTTCGTTCCGCTCCTGTGTCCACCATAAACACCACCTCTTCTCCCTTGGGACCAATTTTTAGTTTTACCAGGGGTTCCCTCTTATACTTGGTCCCTAACATTTGGAACCCCTGACACCCCTAATCTTCTTCCATAAGTTCGAGGGCACGCAATTCCCTCTTGTATCGGGGGCATTCCCTCTTAAAGTGTCCTTCCTCATTGCAGTAATAGCACTTAACGAACCTCCGGGGTCTTCCCTCTCTTGGATATCTTGGATTGTTTAGAGGAAGGTTTTGTTTTCTTTCCCCTCTGGATTCAGCATTCATCTGTCGGATAGTCTGTACCATAACCTTTGTCGCCCTCTTTTGATCTTCTTCTTCTCTCTGCACATATACTTTTTGCGCCTTTTTTAACAGGTCACTTAGGGGTTTTTCGCTCCAGTCCTCCTCCTTTTCTAGTTTCTTTCTAATGTCCTGCCATGATTTGGAAACAAATTCAATTCGAATAAGCTGTTCACCCATTGATGTACTAGGGTCCACGCCCGCATACTGTTGGACATTCTTTCTCACCCTCTCCAAAAAATCAGTAGGGGACTCGTCTTTCCCCTGGTGGTTCCCAAATGCCTTGGTGAAATTGTGACCCTTTGGCACAGCCTCCCGTATCCCTTTAATTGTCCACTCTCTATATTGTCTCATACTTGCCAATCCCTCGGGTGTTCGTTTGTCCCACCTGGGTTTATTTAAGGGATATTTTTGTTCATGGGGTCTGGGGTCCCCAGGTTGTTCATATTCCCACATGAGGAGGGCAGCCCGTCGAATCATCTGCCTCTCCTGGGGTGAGAATAATGTTCCCATTATTGCCTGCATCTCTTCCCACGTATATGTGTTTGGTCCCAGGAATTGGTCGAGCTGTTCAGCCAGTCCTATAGGATCTTCCAATAACTTTTTCATTTCTTTCTTAAATCCCCGCACCTCTGTACTAGTTAGGGGAACATTCACATATCCCGTTCCCCCTCCCGGTCCTCCCATAGGAACTTCCCTCAGGGGATTTAGGCTTATTGAAAACTTTGATGGTCCTGGACCAGTCTGGGATCTTGTCCAGGGTCGGTTTACCGGTGGAAGTTTAGGGTCCGACTCCCTTAATTCATCCTTTTTTTCCCAGCCCCTTTCGGGGCAATCAGATTCATCACCTTTCCCCTCCGGTAATGAGATTTCCTCGGGCGCAGTAGGCACCGGGGGAATATAAGGAGGGGGAAGGTTGTCCAGAGGTTCCCATTTCTTTTCTCCCGCTACCCTCAATTTAAAACATTTTGTTAAGGATCCTGGCCAGGGAACCCAACAAAATGCATATGCTGACTCTTCTTGATTCACCTTTGGTCTCGAATTTACATATATGTTTAATGCTTGTCTAACCCAATCCTCATCAGATCCAAATTTCGGCCACCAGACCGAGGAACCTTTAATAGGTTGTTTCGACCAAAGGAGACAATATTGGACCATCTTTTTCTTGTTTTTGTCTCGATATCTTTTACTATCCCAATTTTCAAACATTCTCCCCAAAGGGCTGTCAAGGGGAACTCCCAGGAATTGTCCTGAATTTTCAGATGAGCCCTTAGATTTTGATCCCCCCATTTTCCCACCTAGATCTGTTTATCGTTGCTGAGGACCCTCTCGTTCTGGACCCTATTCCCTTCTTCTCAGACGCCTCGTCGGAGGTACTGTCCCTCCTTCGGTTACCGCTGAGGTTTCCCTGGGGTTGACCCCTCTCTTCTCGGCACTTCGTCGGAGGTGCTGTCCCTCCTTCGGTTACCGCCGAGGTTTCCCTGGGGTCTATCCTAGAGTCCCACGACAGGGTCCTCACGCCACGACAAAAGCTCTATACCTGATCTATTACGTTAGGTTTTTTATCCAAACAGGTGTATCCCGTTACACCTGTTACCCAATCCCCACACCACAATCGTAAGTCGTCATTTATCGGTGTCTTCCCGGGGATTGAACCGTCACCCTTCTCCTCTCCGTCTTGTCGTGTCACCTTGTCCGGATACCACTCGCTCAAGCCGCCCGAAGCGACGAGCAAGGGACTAGGAGCCGCTGAACTCAGCGGGGTGCACCGCCTCCGATGTCCCTCTTCTCGCCTCCCCTCACGGCCGGAGTGTAGATCCCGGACGAGCCCCCATTTGTCAGAAATAAAACTTCTCACACATGAGTCTCTTTAAAACTGATGACACGACAAGCTTTATTTACAAGTCTGCAGAGTTGGACTCAACTGGCTTCTCACCAGTTAAGCCCCGATACATACAGTGCATTGATTTTTATACCCTTATTGTTTGCCCTTCCCCTTCTTATTAATACTGTTTTAATTGGTTAGTATTGCAAAAGCATTCTAAGTATAACTGCATTTTTAATTATCACGTTCGTTACGTACGCTGTGAACTCTACATACACTAAATTCTGTTTCTCACCCTTCTTATCAATCTTTTGTCTCCTGCATGTCTCTCACTATGACCATGAAAAGATAGGTTTAAAAAAAACATATCCAGCTGAACCTTTTGTCCTTGGCTGCTAGTAAGCTCCCTGTCCGTTCTGGCTTCCCTTTTTATGATTAATCATCACATTTTAACTTAAGTCATTTTAACCTAAATTCTCTATATAACAGACCACAAGGGCTTTGACCAGGCTGAACTAAAAACTCACAACCCATCTTCAAAATGGGGTTTTCCACAAGCTTGCCAGCTTGTCCTGTTCCAGTCCCAGCTGCTGCTGATGCTGAACTGTAGAACTGAATCCTCTGTATGTGTGTCTCTCTCTCACTCAGAGAAAACCACATGACCCTCTTAGTACAGCCAACTGCACTCAGACCCAATCCGGACCCAATCTTCCGAGTTCGTTCATCTGTGGCTTTCCAAAACAAAAATCCATTACTCCACAGCATTGTGAAGTCCTTATAGGCAATCTTCAAAGTTTGTGCAAAGGCACTTGAAGCCTGAACTCTCTGACTTGAGCAGAGCTCCAGCATTTTAAATGAGATCTGTTTTGAAGTGTTTGTATGTGACCTAAACTGGAAAAAACCCTGCCACAATTTATCTCCTTTAAAACATATCTATGAACAATATAAAATATAACATAATCTATCACACCCACAACCTTCTATTTTCTTCAATGCAAATATTTATATGATCCATGGACATTTAACATCTCAGATGTTTCTAGTCTTCATTTAGCTGTTGTGTCAATCTCCAAAAATTTGACAATTTCTTGGCTTCATATGTAAAATTCAATGAGATTAATAAGTGAAGCGTAACTTTTATCCACGAAAACAGTTCAGCATTAAAAAATAACACCATAAATCTAAAGGATCTAAACTCTATAGCTACTCATACCTTTAAATGTTTCATTTGGAATTACGGTGAGTGTACAAAAGATGAGTTGAAAGTTGCCATCCGATATTTCACATTCAATTACCTGTACATACCTACCATGGGAGGTAAAACACAGGATTCTGTTGACATCGTGGTTAAGTGAAAAAAAACAACAAACAAATGCTGGAGAAACTCAGCAGGTCAAACAGTGCCTTTATGTAGCACAGTTGAAGAGACCTTTCTGTCTGGAGCCCTTCATCAAGGTGTATCTACCATGGGTCGTTTTCAGATGACCTTCTTTGGACAGGGTTGTGAGAGATGGGAAAATTGATCTAAAATTATGAACATGGAAGAAACTAAAGTTCATCAGTAAATGGCTGTAACCAGTTCAAACAGGATAAGCTTGGGGCTTAGGATACAGGAAAGCAGAGTCAGCACGATTAACATAAGAATCTTCTAGTCTTTGTGACAAGACCATAAGACTAAGATAAGGAATGGTAAGGTACAATAGAATGTAGGAAGTTGAGGTAGTCTGGATCAGATAAGGGTCTCCTAGCCCTGGACAGAAGTACCAAGTCATACATTTCTAATTAGCTAACCATACACAGATTTATACATATGAAATTAGCCAACCCAAGATAGAATGAGTCAACTCTGCATATCAAGAGACTGTAGCCCCGAGAATCAGGAAGGTGTGAATAAGGACAATGACATGATACCCCCTGGTCCTCCAAGTGTACTGAAACTGCACGTAGGCAGGAAGGATTGCCTATGCCAAACCCATCCAGGGGGCAGAAGAATGTAAGGGGGAGGGCACTCTGATACTGAAATTGACTGTATAAAAGTTGGGTGAGCCCCAGTGTATGTGTGTATTCCCAGGGTAAGGGGAAGCACCCAACTTTGCATTGTTGTAGTAATAAATGTTTTTTGTTCTCAATTTTTGTCTCGAGCAATTTCTTTAAAGGTACTTTAATTTCTAACAAATGGGGGCTCGTCCGGGATCACACTCCCTCCACTGACAGAGTACCCCGACGACGAGAGTAGGTGCACCCCGGCTGATTCAGCTGGACTCACGGGCGACGGGTGGCTGGTCAGTGGAAGAAGCGAGTGATATCCGAGAAGAGGCATTGAGAACAAACGACGGAAGGAAGCGCACTAGAGCAGTACTACTAGAACTCGGTAAGAGTATTTTACTTGTTTATAAGCATGGGAATAATGGGTAGCAAAGAGGAGAGTCCTGGTACAGGATGTGAACACCAGATAGCTACGTACAGCCCGCTTGGGTTGATGTTATCTGAGTGGGGCACAGGAAAGACCCGTGGTAAAGAGAAACTGACGATGGTCAGGTATTGTTGTATTGAATGGGTTAAATACCCGGTTAAAGGGAGCTCCGTGTACTGGCCAAAATTCGGATCCGAGGATGAATGGATGTGTAAAGCTTTGAACCTATGGCTCTATCAAAACCAGAAAGACAATGTTGAGAGCAGGGAATATGCAGCCTGCTGGCTCAAGGGATCCATTGAACAGCTGGTTTTGAATGAGAAAGAATTCAGGGATAAGAGAGAGGAGGAACCTTTTGTCCCTGAATCACAGGGTTGGGATGTGTTACATTCCCTCGCTCCACCCTATGTTCCTCCTATGCCGGCTCCTATCTTTCCTTCCCCTCCTATGACCTACCCTTCTGCACCTTCCCCACCTCCCCCACCACTAGAGAAGAGAGAAGAGAGCAGGAGTGGTATGATAACTTGCTCACAAAGCACTCGATTACCACCTCTGTTGGCAGGAGGGAGAGGTAACTTTAATTCAGAACAGCGTGAGACTCTTCAGGAAGAAAGGGCAGAACCCTTTGATTCATTTCCCAGGGAGCAGGAACCCAGACCTAATAAGCTAGAAACCAATTGGATGAGACCACTGCGGGAAGTTCCCATGGGAGAGGGTCTCGGTTTCGTAAATGTGCCCCTGACCAGTACTGAAGTGCGTAACTTTAAGAAAGAACTGACCTCCCTGATAGAAGATCCCCAGGGATGTGCCGAACAGTTAGACCTATTTTTGGGACCAAATATATATACAATATGGGGGTCTCGACATAGAATCCCCAGCAGGGGAACAATTGGTACTAACAGGTTTTGTTACCAACTCAGCCCCAGACATTAGGAGAAAATTACAAAAGACAGAAAATTGGCATGAGCAGGGAATAACCCAGCTTCTACAGATCACACAAAAAGCATTTGTCCAGACATCTGAGGATAAGCAGAAAGCAAAGGCTAACATTTTGATGCAAGCAGTTAAAGTAATAGTAGATGAGTAACATGAAAAAGGCAGGGACTGTGTGCCAGCTCCTGAATGTTGGGAGAAGCGTCGGGAGTGGGAGAGTAGAGACCAGAGATAATTTCATAAATCACGACTTCCCACTTCAGTCACTGACCAATATTGATTAAAATTCATGCTAAAAATTAAATGTCATAAATGATCGTTTTTCAATACTGTAGAATTAGTGAATTTAACTACCAGTTAATTCCAATTTATGAAATAAATTGTATTCAAATGTGATTTTGCACAGGGAGTACCTGAGAGTTGAGTGATGTTATAACATTTGCAGGGAGAAATGTTTGCGCAAATAGGGTGAGTTCTATACATCTTAACTTTAAGTGTATGTGAGATAAAGAAAGGATCTGATGTGTAAAGTGGCTGGATCAGCCAGTTGAAGGGGGAGTGTGCATGTCCTTTTAAGTGCACTGTGGCACTTGAAATTGAGGCTTCAGGCTCTTGTCTTGCAGTTAGAGGTATGGAGTCCTATCAATACATTTAGTACATTTCTTCTACACATTCAGCAGTCAAGGTCCGTGAGTTTAAAGATCACCCACCTCTGAAGAATAAAGAAACCTCTGGGGATTCCTATGGGGATTCCTATAAGTTTAATCATTCATTTCTCTGGTGCATTTTCCTCCGGAGTGAAATTAATGCCTCAGCACAATTTCTCTGTATTGCCGCTGTTATTTAATTCATGATAACTTTCCCCCATTCATCAGGTTTATATTTAAATCCGGTAGTGCGGAAGTTACATTGTAAATAATCACGGAGGTAAACCCTGCGCAACTGGATTCAGCTTAATGGAGAAATAAACCTGCGAACTGGTCTATGGTGCTGTGTGAGTACTGCAATAGGTGGAATATGATTTAAATTGGTGGCATAGTTCAGAACAATTGGGTGCATAAGAATAATAATATCATTAAGAACTCACAGATCTTGTACCAGATGCTATTCAGTACATCTTGACTTAAGGACTGGAGAAATTGGCATGTTAGAATGAGATTGGCATGGTACCAATATTTCTTGATTCAGTAATGACTCCACAAGCTCCAGGATTCATGCAGCAGAACTTTTAAGTGGAATATAATAGAAACTAGCCTGTACTTAAATTATTGTGTGTGCAATCTTCATAAGAACATCTTTTAACTTTTTTTGGTGCCTGTTTTACAGACTGTTTTAAATAAGGCCAGCTCCTGTGAGCTGTGGCACAAGGCATTTTACTTAAGGCAGAACTAAAGGTTGAATATGTTTCAAGTTCTCTTGCAGGGGCTCTTGTGCTGCAATGTCTGTTATGTACTCACTCTAACAAATTGGAGGGTTGTGCCCCATACAGACAAGCAGCTCCAACTGCATTTTAATAAGGTCTAACATATTCAAAACCCATGCAAATATGGTTTGTGTTATATTTTACAATTTTTACACTAACACAAAGGAAAGTCAGATTGTTATTCATTTTATTAAAATCTAGTGATTGGTTATATGTAAAAGCATGGCAAGAGGATCAACTAAAACCTGCCTGGGATGGTCCCTTCTGTGTACTTTTAATTACAGACACCGCAGTAAGAACAAGAGAGAAAGGCTGGACCCACATTCAAAGAATTAAACCAGCTTCTGAACCACAACATCACGACACACAGATTCAACCCCCAACCTGGCGTGCAGTCCCTCATCCTTCAGACCTGAAACTTACACTGCGCCGTGACAAAGTGCCGTAATGTTACATTTATTGTCCTATTTTAATGGTTTATACAGTTATTGTTGTATTTTTTATTGTTGTATTTTAATGGTTTATACAGTTATTGTTGTATTTTTTATTGTCGTATTTTAATGGTTTATACAGTTATTGTTGTATTTTTTATTGTCGTATTTTAATGGTTTATACAGTTATTGTATTTTTTATTGTCGTATTTTAATGGTTTATACAGTTATTGTTGTATTTTTTATTGTCGTATTTTAATGGTTTATACAGTTATTGTTGTATTTTTATTGCCGTATTTTAATGGGTTTTACATTTATCGTTGTTTATTCAGTTATTGTTGTATTTTATTGCTGTTTTCAATGGGTTTTACTTTTATTGTTGTTTATTCATTTTTTTGGAATATTGTTCGTTAAATGGATATGTCACTTCAGTACTCGCTATGTTTTAAGTCCCCCTGGAATAGGGGCAGCAGAGGTTACAATTGTGCTCCTTTAGAATGTAGACAGGGCATGGATTTAATGTATAGTCATAGTGGAATATGGGTTAACAAGGGATTCCAATACGGACCAGGGGAACTGAACAGCTTTAGTGGAGTACATCTAATTTGTATCTTAGCCTACACAGGTATTAAAGACAGGAGTTTTGAAGCGATAGCACAAAGGACATGGTGGGACAAAGACAGACAGAATGGTAGTCAGGATTGTACATGTAGCAGAGAGAGAGAGAGTTAATACATATGCTAATGTACACAGACAGGCTGCAACTCACAAGTTCAATGATACATATGCTAATGTTAGCAGACAAGCTGCAACACACAGTTAAATCACAAGAAACAATCCTTCCCCAGCTTGGTCACTTTTCATCACCCCGTGAAGGGGAGCACCAGTTTCCAACAACGTGAGCTGCTTGACACTTTAATATCAGGCTCCAAACAGCCTTCGGAGATCGGTGGCCCTAGGGTTCGGGGCTGAAGAGGACATCAGATACTAGCCACAATTCAACGGAACCGCCTGACTACTGCTACTCGTTCGCTGCTGAAGGCAGCGTTTCTCACAGACTGCTACTTGTTGCTGCTGAAGGCAGCGTCTCTCACAGACTTCGTCAGGACAATGCTTACAAAAGTCGGGTGGTTAAAAGACACTGCTTCAATGTTTCAACGTGAATCTGCCCATGCCCATGTTCAGACGTGGCAACTTCGGACTGATGTGGGATGGACTAGACTCTTTACTGAGAACTGGAGCCTGATACTCACAACCCTAATAAGCAGCTGGACTTGCTACTCTGACCTTCATGGTGCTCCCCTACCTAAAGACTTTACACAGGTGTTACATTTCGGTTATTGACCAGCTGGGTAAAACTACACCTAACACTTGAAAGATCAGTATTACTGATCTAAAAGAAAAGTGAGGAAGGGGGGGGGGGGGGGGGATCAGTCACACTGACACTAGTAACTGTGAGAGATGGGAAAATTGACCTAAAATTATGAACATGGAAGAAACTAAAGTTCATCAGTAAAATGGCTGAAACCAGTTCAAACAGGATAAGTTTGGGGCTTAGGATGCAGGAAAGCAGAGTCAGCACGATTAACATAAGAATCTTCTATCCTTTGTGACAAGACCATAGGACTAAGATAAGGAATGGTAAGGTACAATAGAATGTAGGAAGTTGAGGTAGTCTGGATCAGATAAGGGTCTCCTAGCCCTGGACAGAAGTACCAAGTCATACATTTCTAATTAGCTAACCATACACAGATTTATACATATGAAATTAGCCAACCCTAGATAGAATGAGTCAACTCTGCATATCAAGAGACTGTAGCCCAGAGAATCAGGAAGGTGTGAATAAGGACAATGACATGATGGGACACCCACAGGATACCCCCTGGTCCTCCAAGTGTACTGAAACTGCACGTAGGCAGGAAGAATTACCTATGCCAAACCCATCCAGGGGGCAGAAGAATGTAAGGGGGAGGGCATTCTGATACTGAAATTGACTGTATAAAAGTTGGGTGAGCCCCAGTATGTGTGTGTATTCCCAGGGTAAGGGGAAGCACCCAACTTTGCATTGTTGTAGTAATAAATGTTCTTTGTTCTCAATTTTTGTCTCGAGCAATTTCTTTAAAGGTACTTTAATTCCTAACAAATGGGGGCTCGTCCGGGATCACACTCCCTCCACTGACAGAGTACCCCGACGACGAGAGTAGGTGCACCCCGGCTGATTCAGCTGGACTCACGGGCGACGGGTGGCTGGTCAGTGGAAGAAGCGAGTGATATCCGAGAAGAGGCATTGAGAACAAACGGCGGAAGGACGCGCGCTAGAGCAGTACTGCCAGAACTCGGTAAGAGTATTTTACTTGTTCCTAAGTATGGGAATAGCGGGCAGTAGAGATGAGAGTCCTGACACAGGACGTGACCACCAGATAGCTACGTACAGCCCGCTTGGGATGATGTTATCTGAGTGGGGCACAGGAAAGACCCGCGGTAAAGACAAACTAGCGGGCAGTAGAGATGAGAGTCCTGACACAGGACGTGACCACCAGATAGCTACGTACAGCCCGCTTGGGATGATGTTATCTGAGTGGGGCACAGGAAAGACCCGCGGTAAAGACAAACTGACGACGGTCAGATATTGTTGTAATGAATGGGTGGGATACCCGGTTAAAGGGAGCTCCGTGTACTGGCCAAAATTCGGATCCGAGGATGAATGGATGTGTGAAGCTTTGAACTTATGGCTCTATCAAAACCAGCCAGACAATGTTGAGAGCAGGGAATATGCAGCCTGCTGGCTCAAGGGATCCATTGAACAGCTGGTTTTGAATGAGAAAGAATCCAGGGATAAGAGAGAGGAGGAACCTCTTGTCCCTGAATCACAGGGTTGGGATGTGTTACATTCCCTCCCTCCACCCTATGTTCCTCCTATGCCGGCTCCTATCTTTCCTTCCCCTCCTATGACCTACCCTTCTGCACCTTCCCCACCTCCCCCACCACTAGAGAAGAGAGAAGAGAGCAGGAGTGGTATGATAACTTGCTCACAAAGCACTCGATTACCACCTCTGTTGGCAGGAGAGAGAGGTAACTTTAATTCAGAACAGCGTGAGACTCTTCAGGAAGAAAGGGCAGAACCCTTTGATTCATTTCCCAGGGAGCAGGAACCCAGACCTAATAAGCCAGAAACCAATTGGATGAGACCACTGCGGGAAGTTCCCATGGGAGAGGGTCTCGGTTTCGTAAATGTGCCCCTGACCAGTACTGAAGTGTGTAACTTTAAGAAAGAACTGACCTCCCTGATAGAAGATCCCCAGGGATGTGCCGAACAGTTAGACCAATTTTTGGGACCATATATATATATACAATATGGGGGTCTCGACATAGAATCCCCAGCAGGGGAACAATTGGTACTAACAGGTTTTGTTACCAACTCAGCCCCAGACATTAAGAGAAAATTACAAAAGACAGAAAATTGGCATGAGCAGGGAATAACCCAGCTTCTACAGATCACACAAAAAGCATTTGTCCAGACATCTGAGGATAAGCAGAAAGCAAAGGCTAACATTCTGATGCAAGCAGTTAAAGGAATAGTAGATGAGTAACATGAAAAAAAAAAGGCAGGGACTGTGTGCCAGCTCCTGAATGTTGGGAGAAGTGCAGGGAGTGGGAGAGTAGAGACCAGAGATAATTTCATAAATCACGACTTCCCACTTCAGTCACTGACCAATATTGATTAAAATTCATGCTAAAAATTAAATGTCATAAATGATCGTTTTTCAATACTGTAGAATTAGCGAATTTAACTACCAGTTAATTCCAATTTATTTTTTGTTATTTTTTTTCTTTTTTTTTTTTTTTTTTTTTATTTGTTTGAAAAATAAATTTGTATTTAAATGTGATTTTGCACAGGGAGTACCTGAGAGTTGAGTGATGTTATAACATTTACAGGGAGAAATGTTTGCGCCAATAGGGTGAGTTCTATACATCTTAACTTTAAGTGTATGTGAGATAAAGAAAGGATCTGATGTGTAAAGTGGCTGGATCAGCCAGTTGAAGGGGGAGTGTGCATGTCCCTTTAAGTGCACTGTGGCACTTGAAATTGAGGCTTCAGGCTCTTGTCTTGCAGTTAGAGGTATGGAGCCCTATCAACACATTTAATACATTTCTTCTACACATTCAGCAGTCAAGGTCCGTGAGTTTAAAGATCACCCACCTCTGGAGAATAAAGATACCTCTGGGGATTCCTATGGGGATTCCTATAAGTTTAATCATTCATTTCTCTGGTGCATTTTCCTCCGGAGTGAAATTAATGCCTCAGCACAATTTCTCTGTATTGCCGCTGTTATTTAATTCATGATAACTTTCCCCCATTCATCAGGTTTATATTTAAATCCGGTAGTGCGGAAGTTACATTGTAAATAATCACGGAGGTAAACCCTGCGCAACTGGATTCAGCTTAATGGAGAAATAAACCTGCGAACTGGTCTATGGTGCTGTGTGAGTACTGCAATAGGTGGAATATGATTTAAATTGGTGGCATAGTTCAGAACAATTGGGTGCATAAGAATAATAATATCATTGAGAACTCACAGATCTTGTACCAGATGCTATTCAGTACATCTTGACTTAAGGACTGGAGAAATTGGCATGTTAGAATGAGATTGGCATGGTACCAATATTTCTTGATTCAATAATGACTCCACAAGCTCCAGGATTCATGCAGCAGAACTTTTAAGTGGAATATAATAGAAACTAGCCTGTACTTAAATTATTGTGTGTGCAATCCTCATAAGAACATCTTTTAACTTTTTTTGGTGCCTGTTTTACAGACTGTTTTAAATAAGGCCAGCTCCTGTGAGCTGTGGCACAAGGCATTTTACTTAAGGCAGAACTAAAGGTTGAATATGTTTCAAGTTCTCTTGCAGGGGCTCTTGTGCTGCAATGTCTGTTATGTACTCACTCTAACAAATTGGAGGGTTGTGCCCCATACAGACAAGCAGCTCCAACTGCATTTTAATAAGGTCTAACATATTCAAAACCCATGCAAATATGGTTTGTGTTTCATTTTACAATTTTTACACTAACACAAAGGAAAGTCAGATTGTTATTCATTTTATTAAAATCTAGTGATTGGTTATATGTAAAAGCATGGCAAGAGGATCAACTAAAACCTGCCTGGGATGGTCCCTTCTGTGTACTTTTAATTACAGACACCGCAGTAAGAACAAGAGAGAAAGGCTGGACCCACATTCAAAGAATTAATGACAAAGTGCCATAATGTTACAATTTTATTCGTTTTTTTTAATGGTTTATTCAGTTTTGTGTATTTTATTGCTGTTTTCAATGAGCTTTACATTTATCGTGGTTTATTCAGTTTTGTGTATTTTATTGCTGTTTTCAATGAGCTTTACATTTATCGTGGTTTATTCAGTTTTGTGTATTTTATTGCTGTTTTCAATGAGCTTTACATTTATCGTGGTTTATTCAGTTTTGTGTATTTTATTGCTGTTTTCAATGAGCTTTACATTTATCGTGGTTTATTCAGTTTTGTGTATTTTATTGCTGTTTTCAATGAGCTTTACATTTATCGTGGTTTATTCAGTTTTGTGTATTTTATTGCTGTTTTCAATGAGCTTTACATTTATCGTGGTTTATTCAGTTTTGTGTATTTTATTGCTGTTTTCAATGAGCTTTACATTTATTGTGGTTTTATTCAGTTCTTCTTGCATTTTATTGCAGTTTTCAATGAGCTTTACATTTATTGTGGTTTTATTCAGTTCTTCTTGCATTTTATTGCAGTTTTCAATGAGCTTTACATTTTTTGTGTTTTATTAAGTTCTTATTGTATTTTAATGAGCTTACATGTATTCTTCATTGTTGTTTACTAATTTCTTTGGAATATTGTTCGTTAATGTTTTAAGCCCCCCTGGAATAGGGGCAGCAGAGGTTACAATTCAGCTCCTTTAGAATGTAGACAGGGCATAGATTTAATGTATAGTCATAATGGGATATAAGGGATCCCAATACGGACCAGGGGAATTAAACAGCTTTAGTGGAGTACTCTCGATGTTTTAAGTACTTCTGGAGAAGGGGTAGCAGAGGTTACAGATTGTACTGTTTTACAGGCTAGAGAGGGCATAGAGGCAAGGTATTTAGAATACGGATCAGGGAAACACAGTGGGGATAGGCAGTCACACAGTGAGGCACCTGTGTACACAGACTAACCGCAAAACAAACAATGTACATTTCACACAAAGGGGGAAACTAACAAGCTAACCGCAAAACAAACAGACACTTCACACAACCACGAGACACATAATCCCCCACCTGGCTCTCTCTCTCTGATCATCCCTGAAGGGGAACACCTGTTTTCAGGGAGCTGCTGCTCATCTGGTGGTTATATAACGTGGAAAGGAGCGAAGTAGAGTGCAGGGTGTCAAAATCCTCACAAAGGACATGGTGGGACAAAGACAGACAGAATGGTAGTCAGGATTGTACATGTAGCAGAGAGAGAGAGAGTTGACACATATGCTAATGTTAGCAGACAAGCTGCAACACACAGTTAAATCACAAGAAACAATCCCCCCCCAGCTTGGTCTCTTTTCATCACCCCATGAAAGGGAGCACCAGTTTCCAACAACGTGAGCTGCTTGACACTTTAATATCAGGCTCCAAACAGCCTTCGGAGATCGGTGGCCCTAGGGTTCGGGGCTGAAGAGGACATCAGATACTAGCCACAATCAAACGGAACCGCCTGACTACTGCTACTCGTTCGCTGCTGAAGGCAGCGCTTCTCATAGACTGCGACTCGTTCGCTGCTGAAGGCAGCGCTTCTCATAGACTGCGACTCGTTCGCTGCTGAAGGCAGCGCTTCTCATAGACTGCGACTCGTTCGCTGCTGAAGGCAGCGCTTCTCATAGACTGCGACTCGTTCGCTGCTGAAGGCAGCGCTTCTCATAGACTGCGACTCGTTCGCTGCTGAAGGCAGCGCTTCTCATAGACTTCGTCGGGACAACACTTACAAAGGTCGTGTGCTTCAAAGACACTGCTTCAATATTTCAACGTATGGGATGGACTAGACTTTTTACTGAGAACTGGAGCCTGATACTCCAAACCCTAATAAGCAGCTGGACTCACTCCCCTGACCTTCATGGTGCTCCCCTACCTAAAGACTTTACACAGACATTACAATTCGGTTATTGACCAGCTGGGTAAAACTACACCTTACACTTGAAAGATCAGTGTTACTGATCTAAAAGAAAAGTGAGGAGGGGGGGGGGGGGGGGATCAGTCACACTGACACTAGTAACCAAAGATCAGTAACACTGATCATGGTGAAAGATCAGTATTACTGATCTAAAAGAAAAGTGAGGATTGTGAGAGATGGGAAAATTGACCTAAAATTATGAACATGGAAGAAACTAAAGTTCATCAGTAAAATGGCTGAAACCAGTTCAAACAGGATAAGTTTGGGGCTTAGGATGCAGGAAAGCAGAGTCAGCACGATTAACATAAGAATCTTCTATCCTTTGTGACAAGACCATAGGACTAAGATAAGGAATGGTAAGGTACAATAGAATGTAGGAAGTTGAGGTAGTCTGGATCAGATAAGGGTCTCCTAGCCCTGGACAGAAGTACCAAGTCATACATTTCTAATTAGCTAACCATACACAGATTTATACATATGAAATTAGCCAACCCTAGATAGAATGAGTCAACTCTGCATATCAAGAGACTGTAGCCCAGAGAATCAGGAAGGTGTGAATAAGGACAATGACATGATGGGACACCCACAGGATACCCCCTGGTCCTCCAAGTGTACTGAAACTGCACGTAGGCAGGAAGAATTACCTATGCCAAACCCATCCAGGGGGCAGAAGAATGTAAGGGGGAGGGCATTCTGATACTGAAATTGACTGTATAAAAGTTGGGTGAGCCCCAGTATGTGTGTGTATTCCCAGGGTAAGGGGAAGCACCCAACTTTGCATTGTTGTAGTAATAAATGTTCTTTGTTCTCAATTTTTGTCTCGAGCAATTTCTTTAAAGGTACTTTAATTCCTAACATAACCAAAGATCAGTAACACTGATCATGGTGAAAGATCAGTATTACTGATCTAAAAGAAAAGTGAGGATTGTGAGAGATGGGAAAATTGATCTAAAATTATGAACATGGATGAAACTAAAGTTCATCAGTAAATGGCTGTAACCAGTTCAAACAGGATAAGCTTGGGGCTTAGGATGCAGGAAAGCAGAGTCAGCACGATTAACATAAGAATCTTCTAGTCTTTGTGACAAGACCATAAGACTAAGATAAGGAATGGTAAGGTACAATAGAATGTAGGAAGTTGAGGTAGTCTGGATCAGATAAGGGTCTCCTAGCCCTGGACAGAAGTACCAAGTCATACATTTCTAATTAGCTAACCATACACAGATTTATACATATGAAATTAGCCAACTCAAGATAGAATGAGTCAACTCTGCATATCAAGAGACTGTAGCCCCGAGAATCAGGAAGGTGTGAATAAGGACAATGACATGATGGGGCACCCACAGGATACCCCCTGGTCCTCCAAGTGTACTGAAACTGCACGTAGGCAGGAAGGATTGCCTATGCCAAACCCATCCAGGGGGCAGAAGAATGTAAGGGGGAGGGCACTCTGATACTGAAATTGACTGTATAAAAGTTGGGTGAGCCCCAGTGTATGTGTGTATTCCCAGGGTAAGGGGAAGCACCCAACTTTGCATTGTTGTTATAATAAATGTTCTTTGTTCTCAATTATTGTCTCGAGCAATTTCTTTAAAGGTACTTTAATTTCTAACAGGGTGATGTCACAAAACAAGTTCACATCCACCCTATATTTACTGTCAAATATTCTTTTCATGAAGCTGAGATTGGTTTCACAATATTTTATGTTTTTCTTTCATCCTTATTTCATTTTTCAATGGGGAAACACACACTCCACGGGCCGTAAAGCAGCGGCCACGGGGCCTACTCCAGTTGCCATAGTAACGAGGCGCCTGTTTATAGACCAACAAGAGCATCAGTCACTGCCGGGGATTGTTGCTAAATATCCTGCTGGTTTTAATACCTGAATTATGTCGGTGCCGAAACGATTGGTTGTTAGTCTTCGCTCGGCTTTTCAAAAGCCTGTTTTAGGAAGGTTTCCCTTTTGATCGTCGCTGAAGCTGGTTGCCCTGGTAACAGTCGCGGCCGCCGGACCGAAAGCGCCGGGCATCGCAAAAATGCCATTTCTAAGACCTCGAAAGCCAGCAGAAAGACGCTGGAAAGAATGGGATGGAAACGCGCAGAAGAACGGACTGAAGAGCACCGTTTATGCAGTAAGTGGGGATGAATACACCGGAGAGTGGCGGGACGATAAGAAGCACGGTAAGAATAATAACCTTCGCAATCATGCGATTGAACATCATGGTGGTTTTTAAATAAAGTGCAGGAGGTCTGTAATGTTTCCTTCCACACTTCTGCAATCCGTTCCCGGGATCTGGGCGACACTAGAAAAGGCCATTGTGTTGAGTGAGTTGCCAGGTCATTTGAGAGGGCAGTTTAGGACACTGCTGGTGTGTCTGGAATCAGGTTTAAACATGAAGAGGAAAGGAGTCAGCTTTTCTTCCTTTTTTGTGTGTGTGGGATGTTGTCATGCTGAACTCTACTGTATTCCTGATAACTTGGCTCCATCCACCCTGTCCTGTGACCCCTCTCTCTTTTGACCTTGTATCAAGCCTCATCGCCCTGACCCTTCCCCAGAAAGCCTGGGGTCACGACACTGGATGAGGTTCTTGTCCATTGTGAATAAAAGCCTCGAGATCAGTGGCTCTGTCTCAGCCTCTCGAGTTATTTACTGTGCGTCAATTTATTCACTTTTTTTTGTTTTATCACTAATTGTACTGACAATAACCACAGCAGCAGTGCGAATATAAGACAGCTTTAATAAACTAATATGTACACTAAGAGATCTTGTCTCTCTGCAAGACGAACCTGGAAGGCTAGACTGTTGCTCTGGACTGCTTTATATACAAGGTCACCGGGGTGACCCCTGGTGACCTAATGGTGTAATAACATATCACCACACTAATAATGGACCAACTCCTGGAACCTGACAAGCTGGAGATAATCCACAGTCGCCAGATTCCTCAGACAGCTTTGAACTCTGGCTACGCTGTTTTGAGGTCTTCCTTCATCCTTCCGGCATCGTGGCCACTGACTCAAACAGACTTCATCTTCTCTTCTCCGGGTCGGACCCTGAGTATTTAACAATGATTAGGGACGCCACCACTTGCGTGGAAGCAATGGATGTGCTTGAGGGGCAATACAGGGAGAAAGTTAACAAGGTATATAGATGCCAGACATATGCTGGCCGCCAGGTGAATCAGGTGATGAATTCCTCCGGGCTCCGTAAGGATCTGGGAGGTCTATGTTGCAGCCATCAGGTCTGACTGCATGTGCCAGTGGTTACTCGAGCAGAGTAAGTTAGACTTAAAATGAGTGATCGATCTTGCAAAGTTGCTGGAGATCCCCCTCTGCAATGCAGAGGCATACTCTGCGAACAGGCTCACACCCCCCAACTTGGGACGCGGGTCTACAGGCCACCGGTCCACTACTGCGTCTGATTAACAAGTCCACCACAGCCTCTGTCTTTGCAGCCATTCACAACACCCCTGAAAATGCTGCCTGGCAGGAGATGCGGCGTGTTCCAAGTGCAGGAAGAAGGGCCACTACACGAGTATGCCCATCGCAGCCCTCCAGCCCCAGCGCTGCCACGTGCGCAGCATGTCAGCCAGCATCTTCCAGAGACATCCACGCCGCAACATGGGGGCTGCAATCTTGGATGCCACCGACTTTGGGGAGACCCACGTTGCCATCAGTGTAATGCCACTGACTTTGGGGAGACTCAGCATGGGTCGGACCACAGACTGACCTTGGCTTCGTTGGTGCTGGACCAGAACACCCCTCATCAACACGCCTGCTCCATGATGAACTTCTCCATCAACGACCAGGTGACTAAAAGTCCTTTTTGAAAGCAGGAGCATTGAGAGCTTTATTCAACCAAACGTAGTCCAATGTTACTCCCTTTGAGGCCCTAGCCTCAAAATCTTACTCCACAGAAATACATAGGTACACTACAGTAAAGCTAATCGTGTGGGGCATGACATATAGAGACTTTAAGCTCCTCATTATGGAGCAGCTCTGGGTGCTGGTACTGAGGTTAGGCTTCCAGTGCCACTTAGAGTGTCACTATGTAATATGACAGGCCTCTCCCATCCCTCACGGTCAGCAACCCACAGTTCCTTAACTGGCTGCTCTGTTCCCCCCCCTCCCCTGCTGGCCCAACCAACACGCAGTCTTTCTACCCACCCGCTGCTGTTCACCAATCTTGCCTCCAACTGTAAGCCAGTCTCTACAAAAAGCAGGGGATACAGTGAGGAGAACAGGGTGTTTATAAAGGTGGAGATATGATGACTCCTGGACGAGGGGCTTATTGAGGCCAGCACCAGCCCCTGGAGAGCTAAGGTAATGGTGTCAAGTGTGGGGGTAAACACAGAATGGTGATTGACTATAGTCAAACTATTAATTGCTACCTACAACTGGATATGTATCCCCTCCCATATATCGCGGATATGGTTAACCAGATCACCCAGTATCGTGTGTTCTCCACAAAAGACCTGAAATCTGCCTACCACCAACTCTCCACCCACCCTGAGGATCATCAGTACACAGCTTTCAAAGTGGACTGCACCTCTACAACTTCCTCAGTCCCCTTTGGAGTCACCAATGGCGTTTCCATCTTCCAACAGGAGATGAACCTGATAGTAGACCAAAATAACCTACACGCAATCTTTCCACATCTGGATAATGTCACAAACTGCGGCCACGACCTGCAAGTCCATGACGTGAACCTCCAGAAATTCCTTACCACCGCCAAACGCCTGAATCTGACCTATAATAAGGATGAGAGTGTTTTCCGCACTACTCAACTGGCGATCCTTGGCTGCATCATGGCGAATTGGGTAATTGGCCCTGATTCCCGATAGCATGTGGCCTCTGCTAGACCTCCTCCTTCCCCTCAGCCTCAAGGCCCTGAAAAGGTGCCTGCGGTTCTTATTATGCCCAGTGGGTTCCAAATTATGCAGATAAAGCCCGCCCCCTTATCAAATCCACCTCCTTTTCCCTTAAAGTAATGCATGGCAGCCTTCTGCCGTATAAAGGAGGATATTGCGAAAGCCGCAACCTATGCGGTGGATGAATCTGCCCTCTTCCAGGTGAAGAGAGTTGCATCCAGTTTTTGCCCTGGACTCACCCTCAATCAGACAGGCCATCCTGTTGTCTTTTTCTCCTGTACCCTCCGGGGCCCTAAAGTCCGGCACTCCTCTATAGAGAAGGAGGCTCAGGCAATAGTTGAGGCAGCACAGCACTGGAGGCATTACCTGGGTGGCAGATGTTTTTTTTAATCCTGCTCATGGACCAATGGGTGGTGGCGTTCATGTTCAGCATTAAACAGCAGGGTAAGATAAAGAACAATAAAATTTTGAGGTGGAGGATCGAGTTCTCCACCTACAATTACAACATCCTGTACCAGCCAGGGAAGCTTGAGGGACATGTGCCAGTGCACAGGTGGATCACCTCAAAGCCGTCCACAATAACCTCTGCCACCTCAGTGTCATGAGATTTTTTTCAATTTATCAAATCTCTGAATCTGCCATACTCCATTGGGGATGTCAGAGACATGACGAGGGACTGCGGGATCTGTGTGGAGTGCAAGCCTCACTTTTACAAACTGGGACACCTGATAAAAGCCACATGCCCCTTGATCGCCTGAGTATGGACTTCCCTCCATCACTAATCGCAATACCTACTTCCTAATGGTTACTGATGAGTATTCGCGGCTCCCCTTTGTCATTCCCCTGCCCTGACATGACCACTATCACAGTTATTTGGGCCCTGCACAGCTTGTTCACCCTGATTGGGTACCCATTTTACATCCACAGTGACCAGGGGTTGTTGTTCATGAGCGACAAACTGCAACAATTCCTGCTGGCCAGGGGTATCGCCACCAACAGGACCATGAGTTATAACTTCGGGGGAATGGTCAAATAGATAAGAAAGAGAGAACGGCCCCTTGCCCTAAAGTCCAGCAGACTGTCTGTCTCTCATTGGCAGAAGGTCCTTCCAGAGGCGCTGCATGCCACTTGATCTCTGGTATGTAGTGCCACTAACACTACCCCTCAGGAAAGAATTTTCTCCTTCCCTAGGAAGTCCGCGTCGGGGACCACGCTACACTCTTGGCTGACATCTATGGGGCTGGTCCTGCTACAAAAACACGCGAGGGGACATAAAACCAACCCCCTGACCAAAAGGGTTCATCTCTTCCATGTGAACCCCCTAATAAGCGTATGTAGCCTACTAAAATGGGCACAAGGAAACGGTCTCCATCTGGGACCTTGTGCACACAGGGGGGCCCTGAGGAGCACAGCCACCAGGCAGCACCCCCCACTTCTGTAGTCACTTGTTATGTACCGTTGCATCCTCCCCCCCCACCCCAGTCACTCCGGCTGAGCTGTCATGCCCTCTGCAGGTCTCAACATAGCGCTGGAGGTCTGGGATGAGATGGCAATCCCGGCCAGGGCTCTGCCAGTTCGTAAGGAAAAGGAACATCAAGCCACCGGACCAAATGAACCTATAAGACTTTGTGGCCCATATCATCCCGCCAGACAATTTTAAAAAAAGGAGTGAATTTATGCTGAAATGTATTGTATTTCTGATTTCCTGACTCCATCCCCTCCCTCTTTTGAACCTGTATAAAACCTGTACAAGACCTCCATCACCCAGAAAGCCTGAGTCATGACACAACGTGAGGTCCTTGTCCATTGTGAATAAAAGCCAGTGACTCTGTCTCAGCCTCTCCAACTACTTACTGTGTGTCAGATGGTCCTTTAGCTTTTTCTTTGCTATGGCTTTTGACTGTGGCATGTTGGCTTACAATCATCTTCTGCGATGGTGGGGCTCTCAGTAGGAAACTGAGATAGATCATCCACGTAATATTTACGACTTCTTCATCCTTAGCACTCGTACTGGATCCTGCTATCTTTAAGGATGAGGATGTACTTGAATTCCTCCTCCTCCTGCTTAATTGTTCACAAGCATTCGTAAAAGGATGTAGCAGAACTATTGAATTTAGATCTGATCCAATGGTGAAATTGCTTAGTTCTAGCTGTTCATGGTGTTTAACATGCAAATAGTTGCAGTTTAACCAGATAAAGATTTAATTTTTAAAAATGTGACCAGTGGAGCTTTAGACAAATTCTTTATTACTGGTACTCTTCATTGAACCAAGATTCGTTGGTACCTGACAAGATTATATTGGTAGAATGAGGGATACAGGGGCCTTTTATTAAAGAAGGTAACAGATCCAGAAAGTTTTTCATAAATCTGGCAACTGCTTGGTCACCATTGCAGGTACAACTTTTTTCTTTTTCAATATTTTTATTAATATTGAAATTTCACATCCAAAAATACAGAGTACATATGGATATGTTAAAATTCAAAAAGATGCATTACACTTAAATCACATCATTTCATCCAAGGTACTCCACTTTTTAATCAAACAGATTATGTTGTATATTATTTAAAAAAAAGGAAAATATAAACCCACTAGCAAGAAAGAAGCTGTTTGGCCCCCCCAAAAAAGCAAAGAAAGACAGAATTCTTATGTGATAAATTACCTCATTAGTCAACATTTCTAGAATCATAATAAATCAAAGGTTATAAAAGTAATTCAAAAAGGGTCCCCATAGTGTTTGAAAATTTACCTTCAAATCAGAAATTTAACAGAACTTTTTAATATTAAATTAACTGTTTACAGTTTTCAGTGGGATTAGATTTGAAGATCATGAGTGAATTACTGATCTAGTTACAGGAATGTTGAGATAAGTGTACTATAGGAAAAATATGAAAGGACGGGCATTGACAGCTCTGATTAGCGCGCTAATGCCAGGATAATAAAAATAAAGATAAATTTGGCCATGGACATGTTCACAGTGGAAAGGCAATAGAAACTAAACACTTTCTATACTTGCTGGTGTTACAGAGTTCTGTGTTGTGTATTGGCCTATATCTTGTGTGGTTTTGTGTTGGAAATTGACAGTTTGCCTTAGAGAGCCACGGTGAAGGTGGACTGCTGAGAGAGTGGGAGACGGATAGGGCATGTGCAGAAGATGATCTTGAAATTTCTGGACTTGGAAGACAAGCCACCACTGGGTGTGACTGTGAAGTGGAAGGAGGCCCAAGCAGAATCATTGTCTGGGAGGCAGTTTAGAATGTTGGGCATTTTAAAAGGAATGAACATTCTGAAGGCAGCCAGAAGGATCCAGACCAAGCCATTGTTCCTTTCTTTGCAAGCAACACAAGAAGACAACTTTGAATTTTGTGCTCTCTCTCTCTCTCTCTCTCTCTCTCTCTCTCTCTCTCTCAAAGATCTTTTGGCTTCAGTTTACCAAACAAACTGAATTTTGTTTATGATCTTTGCTTCAGTTGAGATCGAAGTTTTGTGAGTCTTGTGTGTTTTGTGTTTGTTTTGTGTCTTAAGTTTTTCTGTGGGCTGGTTGGAAATATAACTTAGACTTTAATTAAATATGTTATATTTAAGATGGGAAATTTATTAGTTTTACAGCATTATAGAAATTTGCATAGTAACCAGTGGGCATCATTATAAAAGGGGGGGAATTTGAATTAAAGTTTGAAAGTGAATTTTTGTTAATAAAGTAATTGTTCACCTTTACCCCTGTGTGATATGCCTTCTTTGTGGTTGCTGGTTTGATCTTGTAACACTGGCAGTAAGTATTTAAAATATATGTGAATCATTTGTTTTAAAAATGCAATTTATTGCAATTTTTGCACCTCAAATTAACAAATTTTGTGACATGCTCATGACAATAAATTCTGATTCTGCAATACACGAATTCGACGTGCCCTTCCAAAAGCAGTCAAATTTAATTTTTTTTGAAAATTTTATTTATTAATCATAGTAAATCATACAATAAAAATACAGACAAATACATAACATTTTAACCCTTTACAACCTCCACCCCCTACCCTAACCCACCCCACCCTCCCAAACCTCTTCTAAATGCCCCAAAGAAAGAGAAGAAAGCAAAAGGAGGAGATCAATTAACATAGCACCCATCAATTATTTGCCATGGTTTGGGGCACCACCACCAATGCGTGGGGAATAAAAATTAATGATTCAACTGCGTATATTCCACATATGTGCTCCAGGTTTTAACAAAAAAAAAGAATAATTATTACGTAAATTATACATTATCTTTTCCAACAGAATACAAGATCGCATTTCTAAATGTCATCATTGAATACTCAAATTAGACCCATTTTTCCAAGTAAATTGTTAAACATTTCCTAGCCACAGCTAAAACTAATCTCAAAAAAGCAATTTGAAATTTATTCAATTTTAACTCCAAGCTCAATTTCTTAATATAGCCTCCCAGACAATGACTCTGCTTGGGCCTCCTTCCACTTCACAGCCACACCCAGTGGTGGTTGGACTTCCAAGTCCAGAAGTCAAGATCATCTTCTGCACATGCCCTATCCGTCTCCCACTCTCTCAGCAGTCCACCTTCACCTTGGCTCTCTAAGGCAAACTGTCAATTTCCAACACAAAACCACACAACACATAGGCCAAAGAATCAAGTGGAATTTAAAATTTGAAAATAGCTTCTAAAAGTTCCTTAATTCTCTACCAAAAAAATCTCACTGTCTCGCATGACCAAGTGGAATGTAAAAAAGAATCAGTTTCCTTATGACATCTAAAACATAAATCAGAAGAAATAAACATAATTTCTCCTGAGTTAAGTATAACTGATGAAGAAAATTATAATAAACCAATCTATTACCTTACATTTACAATTTTAGTCATACTATCCTCAGATAAAATCATCCAATCATCTTGAGAAATAGATATGGACAAATCTTTTTCCTATTTTTATTTAGATTTATAAACATCCAGCTTGAACATTTTATTCTGTAATAAAGCATACATTTCAGATATAAGTCCTTTTTTTACCATAAATTTAAATTATTGTAGGTCCCTTGCATTTAGGCCTAGATTACTGATTGATTCAGTGATTTAAGATATTTTGCTCTTGCTCACAAACAATGAGAGTCCATTTAAATCTACTATTTAAAGTGTTTCTCTTTACCAGTTGAACATTATCCTGTATGAGTTCACTCTCATGCTATCAAAGCATTAAAAAAAAACATAGCTGCTGTTACGAACCATTCATAATGAGCAGCAATAGACAATGAATCAGACAGTGTTTAATTTTAAACCACTAATTTTATTTCTTACTCTTAAGCTATAGTCTTAACTCTTAAACTATCAACACTAAATATATCCCCAGGTATGTGCAGGTGTCTAGTGTACCCAAATCATTACAGTCCAGGCTTACTTCAAAGTTCAGTCTTTCAAATTCAGTGTTGAAGCATAGGCCTTTAAAATTTGATGCCCAGAATCAATGTTGAACTGATAGGAAGACTGGAGTTGTGGCTGCTACAGACTCATGAATTCTCCTTGTGTTGCCTTTGAAGAAATGTTCATCCACACGAGCTGTGGTCATAACACTCCTGGTCCTTTTGTAGGCAAGACTCGAACTGGGTGGCCCCTATGAAGCTTCCAAGACCTTAGCATCAGTCTCTCTAAGTAACTTCACTGCTAGTCACACTTAAAATGAGGCAGTCTCTCCAAGTGACCTTCAATGTTGGTCACCATCAAAATGAAGCACGTTGCTTCCCAAGAGACCCTGAATTCCATAGAAATGGCCGGCCGCAAGAGCTGCTTCAAAAAGTTGCTTTCTCTTCAGCAGTCAGAATGGTTCTCCCTTCAAGGAATTCTACGAACAATTATACCGAACTGAGAATGAAGGGAAAGAAGACAAAATAGATGAGTTTTTAACTAAAATTGAACTACCAAAATTGCAAGAAGAGGAGCAAAACAAATTCATAAAACCATTTGAAATAGAGGAAATACAGGATATATTAAAAAAGCTACCGAACAATAAAACGCCTGGAGAGGACGGACTCCCAATAGAATTCTATAAAACATTTAAAGAGTTATTAATTCCTCCTCTCCTGGAAGTAATGAACCAGATAGAGGAAACACAAAACTTGCCAGATTCATGTAAGACAGCAATAATTACAGTAATACCAAAGATGGGGAAAGATCCACTAACACCAGCATCATATAGACCAATATCTCTACTTAACTCAGATTATAAGATAATAGCAAAACTATTAGCAAACAGATTGGCCAACTGTGTACCAAAAATAGTAAAACTAGATCAAACTGGATTTATTAAGAAAAGATGAACAACGGACAATGTCTGTAAGTTCATTAACTTAATCCATGCAGTACAAGGAAATAAGATACCAACAGTGGCTGTTGCTTTAGACACAGAGAAAGCCTTTGACAGGGTAGAATGGAATTATTTATTCAAAGTATTACAGAGGTTCAACCTACCTGAGAAATATATTAATTGGATTAAAGCATTATATAAGGGACCATTGGCGAAGGTGACAGTAAATGGATATGTATCGAACCAATTTAAATTAAGCAGGTCAACTAGGCAGGGATGTCCACTATCTCCCTCACTGTTTGCTTTAGCAATAGAACCTTTGGCAGAACTGATAAGAACAGAAAATAAAATAAAAGGGATAAAAGTAAAAGGGAAGGAATATAAAATCAATTTATTTGGAGATGCCATCATAATATACTTAACAGAATCAGAAATATCAATAAAAGAATTACATAAGAAATTGAAGGAATATGAGAAATATCGGGGTACAAGATCAATGCAAATAAAAGTGAAGCGATGCCAATGAATAATGCAGTTTACACAGAGTTTAGAAAAGAATCACCATTTAAATGGCAAACACAAGCAATCTGACACCTAGATATTAGATTAGACAATAATTTAGGCCACCTATACAAATTAAATTATCAGCCATTAATGAAGAAATTACAAGATGACTTAGAACATTGGAAAGAATTGCCACTAACACTGATAGGAAGGGTAAATTGCATTAAAATGAATATCTTCCCAAGGATTCAGCCTCTAATGAATGATATGGTTCAATTGAATGCTAGTATAAGTTCAGAAATGAATACAGTTAAAGCACATGTGGATGCATCTTATGAAGAATTTTAAAAATTTCAGACTGCTTTTTCGGACTGTAAACAACAAATGACTTCTAACATAGAAAAAGTGCTGAAGGTTGAAAAATCAGTTATAGAATTGGGAGAACGCGAGAAGGAGCTAGAGAGGAAAATAGACTACTTGGAGAATCAAAGCAGAAGGAATAATGTGAAAATTGTTGGTTTGCCAGAAGGTATAGAAGGACAAGATCCTTTTCATTTCTTTAAAGACTGGATCCCGCAAGTATTAGGGCAAGAATTTTTTCTGGAGGATTGGTACTGGAAAAACCCCTAGAGCTCTAAGAAGAACACCCTCAGCTGGTCAACCATCGAGACCGGTAATAATTCGATATTTGAATTATTTGGACAGAGAAGCAATACTTCGACTAGCAGTGCAAAATGCGAGACAACAACAAACTCCGTTATTGATTCAGAATAGCAGAGTTTTTTAAAATCCTGATTTGAATCAAGAGGTCATTCAACGGTGACGTCGATTTAATCCAGTTAAATAAGTTTTGTGGCGTAAAGGTTATAAGTCTACTTTTCGCTACCCTGCAGTGTTGAAGGTGTTTTATGGAGACTATCAATTTCGGTTTTTTGAGAATGATCGTGAAGCAATGATTTTTGCTGATTCATTGCCAGATATAAGAGGACAAAGACATAGTCTATCATTGTCTCCTAAAGAAAAATCTGCTTGTTCTGGAAACGGAAGAAATGGCAGAAATGGAAAAAACGGGAATGGAAAGAGTTCAACTTCTTCTGAAATGGGATCTTCGAGATTGGAATCTCTTGGATGAAAAGAAGAATTTTCTTTTTCTTACTCTATTTTTTTTGTTATTATGATATTTTGATGTTATTCATTGTTTGGCTGGGGAGGGAGAGATTTGCTCTAAGTTCTTTACTAGTCATCAGCCACTGGTGGGTTACCCACACCCAATTTTTGCTTAGAGGATTACTACCTTTTGGTAGTGTTTTTTTTTGGGGGGGGGGAGATTTTCTTTTTTTCTCCTTTATTATTTATTTATTTTCATTTTAGTTAATTTTTAAATTTGTGATTTTTTTTCTATTGGAGGGCCTATATACGTTGATTTGAGTTTTTATATAAAGATATTATTGATATATAGCAATAATAGTAAGTATGTCAAAGTTGAGGTTTGCTACTTTTAATGTTCGAGGATTAAATAGTACGATTAAGCGTAAATGAGTCTTGGCGTATATTAAGAAAATGAAAATTGATATTGCTTTTTTACAAGAAACACATTTGAATGTGAAGGAAAATATGAAATTAGAGGGACTGGGTTGGGCATGTATATTCTTCTTCATTTAATTCTAGGGCTAAAGGCATAGCAATTTTGATACATAAAAAATTATCTTTTGAATTACAATCAATGGAGGAAAAGGCAGGATGTATTCTTAAATTGAATTGTAAGATTTTTAGTGAATTTTGGACTTTACTTAATATTTATGCCCCAAATGCAGATGATGAAATATTTATTTCAGATGTATTTTTATGTTTGGGTCAGGCTAATGATAATATTTTAGTTGGTGGTGATTTTAATTGTGTTTTGGAACCTTTATTAGATAAATTTCCGAAGTAAGTTAAGAAATCCAAGATGTAAGTTCAGGTTCAAGCGTTGATGAAAGATCTTAATTTAGTAGATATTTGGAGAAGTCTTAATCCGACAGAGAAAGATTTCTCCTTTTATTCATCTGGACATGAATCGTTTTCAAGGATTGACTTCTTTTTAGTATCGGCACACTTACAAGGAAAAATACAAAAAGCGGAATATAAAAGTAGGGTGATTTCAGATCATTCTTTGTTATATTTTACATATGCAACTTCTGAGAAAATTCAAGTGGCCCATCGTTGGAGGTTTAATACAATGTTGTTAAAAATATGGAATATATTGATGTTTTGAAAAAACAAATTAATTTTTTTTTAAAGAAAATTCTAATTTTCTTCAAAGTAAGTTTGTATTATGGGATGCTATGAAAGCTTATTTGAGAGGACAAATAATTAGTTATACTTCTAAAATAAAAAAAAAGAATCGATTAAATCAGAGTCTTGAATTAGAGAATCAGATTGATGAGTTAGAAAAGGCATTCCAGAAAGATGCTACAGAAGATCAGAAAATAGAATTATCTAGATTGAAATTGGAATATAATACTTTGCAATCTTATCAATTTGAATGTGTGATTAATAGGACTAAACAACGGTATTATGAATGGGGAGAGAAAGCACATAAGGTATTGGCATGGCAATTAAAGAAAGAACAGATTTCGAGAACTATTAATGCTGTTATATGGAATTCTCTTATTACTTATAAACCTCATGAGATTAATGATGAATTTTGTTCCTTTTATAAAAAGTTATATACATCTGAAGGAAAACAAGAAACTGGATCGGTTGATCTTTTTTTATCACAGTTGAATTTACCGATATTAGAGGATGCAGGTATACAGGAGTTAGAAGAACCATTTACTGATTCGGAAATTAAAATGGCTATGCTGGAAATGCCGAACGGCAAATCGCCTGGTGATGATGGATTTTCGGTTGAATTTTATAAAATTTTTTATGATGATTTATCTACAGTGTTTGGGGATGTATTACATCAAGTTGGGGAACATTATGAATTACCTGAGTCTTGTTCTAGTGCTTTAATTACAGTAATCCCAAAAAAAATAAAGATCCTTTGAAAGTATCTTCATATAGACCAATTTCGTTGTTAAATGTAGATTATAAAATAATAGCTAAAATATTAGCGAATAGATTGGCTATATTTTTACCTAAGTTGATTCATGTGGATCAAACAGGTTTTATAAAAAATAGATGTGCTTCAGATAATATTTTGCGCGTGATTAGTTTGATTAATACATTTCGACAATCTTCAGATCACCCAATGGTGATATCTCTAGATGCAGAAAAAGCATTTGATAGAGTTGAATGGAATTTTTTGTTTAAAGTTTTGGAGAAATTTAAGTTTGGTCCTTTCTTTATTGGTTGGATTAGGGCTCTATATAGTAAACCGGTAGCTAGAGTATTGACGAATGGTTTGATTTCGGAACCCTTTAAGTTATCTCGATCAACTCATCAAGGTTGCCCTTTATCTGCGTTAGTGATTGAACATTTAGCACAGCTGATAAGACAAAATACACAGGTATGAAAATTTTAGATGAGGAGTATAAAATTAATTTATTTGCTGATGATGTATTGGTGTATATAATAAACCCAGCTCAGTCACTTTTGCACTTGAAGGAGTGTTTAATAGAATATGGATGTCTTTCTGGATATAAAGTTAATTGGGGGAAAAAAGTGAAATATTACTGGTAAGTGAAGGAGATTATTCAGTTTATAAGAATATTATTAATTTGAAATGGACTGATCGAATTAAGTATTTGGATATAATTTTGAATGTTAATTATCAATCTTTATATAAATTAAATTATGTTCCGTTAATAAAAAAATTAAAACTGATTTGATTAAATGGAAAGATTTACCTATTAATTTAACGGGTAGGATAAATACAATTAAGATGAATATTTTTCCGCGTATACAATATTTGTTTCAATCTATTCTGTGTTTACTTGATAATATTTTCTTTTGAGACGAATAAAATGGTTAGGGAGTTTTTATGGAGAGGTAAATTTTCGAGAGTAGCTTTGAATAAATTAACTTGGAAATATGAGTTAGGGGGATTACATTTACCACATTTTCAAAATTATTATGAAGCAGCCCAACTTAAATTTATTAGTTCATTGATGGATTTGGTACAGTCTCCTAGTTGGGCCAAAATTGAGATGGCAAATATTTCTGAATTTGAAATACATTAATTTTTGTTTAGATGGAATATAAATTTATTACAACAATATAATGTGCCTATACTAAAACATTTAATGAAGTTATGGATGAAGAAAAATAAAATGATAGGCTCTCGGGGTAAATTATCAGCTTTGACTCCGTTGTATAATAATCAACTTACTTCTTTTTCAATACATAATCGAAGTTTATTGCATTGGAGATTTAAAGATATGAAAAATTTGGAAGATTGTTTTAAAGAGGGTAAATTTTTATCTTTTAATCAGATGTTGTTTCTCTATTATCAAATTTGATCTTTGGTAAAATGTATGTTTGGTAGAGATATGATTTTACCTGAAATGACTAAATTTGATACTTTTCTTATGAAGGTACCAGAGAAGGGTTATATTTCATCTATCTATATCAAATATTACAGGATGGTATGGATAAAAAGGGTTGGGATAGATCTAAAAGTAGATGGGAAGCGGATATTGGTTTTATTTTTTCCGAAGATGATTGGTTAGATATCTGTTGTGATAGTGTAACTAGATTGATAAATGCATGTTATGCAATGATAAGTATAATTGATGTAAAAAAAATTATAGTTAAACACCTGAAAAATTAAAAATATGGTTTTCATGAATCAGACTTGTGTTTTAGATGTGGTAATATGGTTGGAACTTTTTTTCATGCTGTTTGGTCATGTGTGTGTGTATATACACACACACACAATCTTTTTGGAAGAAAATTCAATTGTTTTTAGAATACCTGTATAAGATTAAAATACGTTTAGATCCGACAGTATTTTAATTGGGTAGTTTGCAACCTCTGAAAGGCTTGGGATTAGATAAGTTTCAGCTTGCTTTTGTATATTTAGCTTTATCTGTAGCGAAAAAATGTATTGCTAGTACGTGGAAAGATACAAATATGATTGATATTAATAGATGGCATAATGAGATGATATATTGTTTAATAATTGAAAAAATTACATATTTCGTGTGATAATTATAATTTTTTTTATTAATAAGTGGTTGTTATATTCAGAATATTTACATTGATTAGATCTTAATATGTATATTATATTTTTTAATTTTTTTCTTTCTTTATGGCTCTCCTTAGGAGAGTTGGCTGAAGGGGGGATTTCTTTTTTTTATATATATAAAAAATAACGTTCATATTTATGGTTAATTGTTGTATATGTCATGTACTATTTGTTTTTTGAAGGAATAAATAAAGTTTTAAAAAAAAAAAGGATACAAAACCTATTTCAATCGTTACCAATTCCCTTAACAGAGAAATTCTTCAATGAACTAAAGAGAATAATAAGGAAATTCTTATGGAAAGGGGGAAACCGAGGATAGTGCTAGATAAATTAACAGAATGGTACAAACAACGTGGTTTGCAGCTACCAAATTTTAAAAATAATTATAGAACAGCACAATTAAGATATCTATCAGATTTTTATCAAACAAGGGAAAAGCCAGATTTGACCAAGATAGAGCTAGATAAAATAGGGGAGAAGGTACCAGAGCATATACTTTATAAGTGGGATGAAAAACTGGTGCAATATAGAAGTTCACCAGTACTGCACCATTTACTCAATATTTGGAAGAAGATTCACGTAGAAAGGAAAAAAACAAATTACCAACTACCAAAATTATTATTGACGCAAAATCAACTAATCCCTTTCACAATAAATAACCTTTCCTTTAGAGAATGGGAGAGAAAAGGAATTAAAAGAATAGAAAATTGTTTTTTGGGAAATAATTTATTATCGTTTGAACAAATGAAGTACAAATATGGAATATCTCATGTTTGCATATCATCAACTGAAAACCTACTTAAAGGACAAATTGGAAAGCAGACTGAGATTACCAGAAAGAAGCAGCTTTGAATATGTGATTACAGACAGAATGATAATTCAAAGATTTATAACAAACATGTACATCAAGCTGCAAGAGAAAGAAAATGATGAAATAAGCTATTTCTTTCTTTCTTTGGCTTGGCTTCGCGGACGAAGATTTATGGAGGGGGTAAACCCAAACAAAAGTGTGAAAAAGACCTAAACATAAAGATAAAAACTGAAATATGGGAAAAGTTATGCTCTGGAACTATGAGAAATATAATAAATATGAGGTCATACATGATACAATATAATTGGTTACACAGGCTATATATCACGCCCCAAAAGTTAAATAAATGGGATCCAACATTATCAGATAGATGTTTTAGCTGTAAGAAGGAAACGGGAACAACAGTACATACAATTTGGGCATGTGAGAAAGTGAAAATGTTTTGGGAAGATCTAAATCAGGTATTAAATAAAATCACAAAAAGCAACATACCAAAAAATCCAGAGATCTTTCTTCTAAGTAATATAAGAAGTAAAGAATTAGGCCTCAAACTGGATGAAGTGCAAAAAAGATTTATTATGATAGCCTTAGCTGTAGCAAAAAAATGTTTAATGTCAACTTGGAAATCAGAAGAGAGCCTGAGAGTACAGCAATGGTACATGGAAATGAATAAATGTATTCCATTGGAAAAAATAACATATAATTTAAAAAATAAAGTCTCATTATTTGAACAAATTTGGGGACCGTACATGGATCACAACAGAGAGGGCCTACTGTGGACCTCCACCCCCTAAAATGATAGAATGAGAAGAAGACAAAATGAACTGATCCAGTGTGTAAAAGTAGATGGCACAATTTTCTTGTTTATGTTCATTGTTTGATGACATTGTTTAATGGGTTTATTGTATTGTATATGTTGAAGGTTTAATGGGTTTGGAGGGGGGTGGGAAGGAGGGAGGGAAGGGAGGGGGAAAAAAGGGGAGAAAATGACACTGTGTATATTCAAGAGGGAAATGTTTGTGTGTATTTTGATTAATATGGTTCATAGTGTGAAAAATTAAAAAATTAAAAAAAAGAATGGTTCTCCCTTTCAAAATCACTGGTCTTAAATTTATCAAATTCTGGAACAGACTGTGAAAAGCCTTCCCTCAGTTCTTCCAATGTATAGAATTATCGCTGAACTGTGATTTTTGTAGTGCTTGTGTGAAATGTTAAATGTTAACTGTGACCATTCAGTCCCTCATGTCTGTACTTACCTTTACAGTGATCATCCCATTTTACTAAAACGGGAGCTCGTAATACTGCAAACAGAAGGAAACTTGCAGACGGCAGCCATAAATGCTGTTTTCATAATGCATAGTTGGAAGAGATACTAAATGTTATATTTGGGTATGATGGGACAGAGCTATGAATTTCAGTATGTTCAGAGAGCTTGGAGATATGGCACTGTACAGGTACACAATCCTTTATCTTGTACCCTTGGGGGACAGTGTGTTCTGAATTTTGAAATTTTCCGGATTTCGGAAACCCCACCTGAATTGTTCTGTCATATCCACCCCCAACCCCTTCCGGTCCCTCGGCTGCCTCCCCCAACCGCCAGTCCCTCATCCGCCTCCCCCGACCACCCAGCAATCTCCCCCGACCGCCGGTCCCCACTTGCCGGATTTTGGAGCTTTCTGAATTTTAGATGTCTGGATAAAAGATTGTGTACCTGTAATAACATAAATGAATCAAAGGTGGATTATAGGAAGAAGATGTAACAACAGCTGAATATTGAAGTTTAGTTTATAAATTGCAAAAGAAACAAAAAATTCCTAAATTTTAAATAATTTCTTATTCTTTATATTTTAATGTAAATAGGAAAGGGAACACAGAAGTGGAAATCTAATGGAGCTATTTACGATGGTGACTGGCAATATGGAAAAAGAAATGGCTTTGGAACCTACAGTTTACCAGATCCAGTCAGTGGAGAATATAGGAAAGTATATTCAGGCGAATGGAAAAATGGGAAAAGACATGTGAGCACAGAATTATTTTATGATTTAAGTATCAGTTAATTGTTTTGTAAAGCACATCATTGGCACGAATAGTGTCTAATGATAAGGGAAAGTAAAAAGTGAGCAATTTAACAAAGAAATATTAAAACAACAAGTAAACGCATCAATAGATGTGAGGGGGAAAAAAAATTAACAGAAGTTAATGTGAGTCCCTTGTACACTGAGATAGACAGGAGAAATTCTATTGGGAAATAATGAAATGGTAGAGAAATCAATCAAGAATTTTCTAACAGTCTTCACAAGAGAAAATGTATAAACCTCTGAGAAATGGTGGAGAATAACAGGTGTGGAGAAAATGAGCTGAAAAAATTAGCTTTATAATAAGATAGAAATGGGACTGAAAGCAATTGATTTGATGATGACCATTATCCTATTATCCTTGATTTTAAAAACAATTATACTGTCATACCCTCAGCACTTGTCAACAAGCTCTAAAATCTGGGCCTCTGCCCCTTTCCTGCAACTAGATCTTTGATGTCCTCAATGGAAGACCACAGTCAGTAGGAATCAGATATGTCTTCACTGATGATCAACACAAGCACACCTCAAGGATGCATGCTTAGCCCACTGTTTTACTCATTCTACACACGACTGTGTGGCTTGACACAATTCAAATGCCGTCTATAAATTTGCTGATGACACCATTGTTGTCAGTAGAATCAGAGATGGCAATGAGGAAGCGTACAGGAGTGAAAGAAATCAGCTAGTTGAGAGCTGTAACAACATCAACCTTGCACTTGACATTAGCAAAGCTAAGGAACTGATTGTGGTCTTCAGAAGGAGGAAATTAGGAGAATAAAATCCTCATTGAGGGGGTCAGAAGTGGAAAGGGTTAAGAACTTTTCTTGAGTGTCAACATCTCTGAAGATCGATCCTCGGGCTTCCTTGTTGATGCAATCATGATGAAGGCTTGCCAGTGGCTATCTTTGATGAGGAGTTTGAGGAGATTTGATATGTCATTAAAGACTCTTGCAAATTGCTACAGGTGTTACTGTGGAGATCATTCTGACTGGTTGCATCACTATCTAGTATGGAAGTGCCAATGCATGGGACAAGAAAAGATTAGAGAGAGTTATGAACTTGGCCAGTGGCACCATTGCTTCAGTCTCCACTCCATTGAGGACATCTACAAGAGGCAGTGCTTTAAGAAAGCAGCCTCTATCCTCAAGGACCCTCACCACCCAGGCTATGCCCTATTCACACTTCCATCAGGAAGAACTTGTATGAGCTTGAAGAATAACCAGAATTAGCTTCTTCCCCTCTGCCACCAGATTTCAGAATGGACAATGAAACACAGATGCTACCTCATTTTCTCTTCTTTGCACTATTTTAAAAAAAAATGTAATTTATAGCAATGTTTGTACAGTAATACTGCCACAAAACAACAAATTTCATGACATGTTCATGAAATTCTGATTCTGATTCTGAATTGGCTATGAAGATTTTAAAACTGTGTCCTCATAATTTGGACATTGGGAAATATACACCCAATTTTTAGGAGGATTGAGAGACAAAAATAGTGAATTGAAGATCAGTGAAACTGAAGTCACTATTAGGTTAATGCTAAAACCTATTATAAGTGACAGTATGACATTTAATTAAATAGATTGAGCAGAATCAACCTGGATTTATGAAATGGAAATTGCATGATTACAAATCTTTTTTAAGACTGTAACTATCAAAATAAGTTTGGGTGAATGGTAGACAAAATTTAAAGCATTTCATGTATGTTACATTCTAAATGTTGTATTATCTGACAATAATGAAATCTTTACCTTTTTTACCTGTTTTATGTATTTGGACTCCTAGAGGCCTTCCCTTAAGGGGTAAATTGAAAATTGATTTAAAAAAAAAACTCAAAATGGTGTAAGAATAAATAGGTCATTTTGAATTTTGAGACCATGACAAGTAGCGTGCCCCAGCTGCCATAATGGACATCAATGACTGGATGAGGAACCAAGTGTAACATTTCTAAAGCTATATGAATGTGTGAAGATGTGGCATGTGCATATCACACTGGACAATAAAGATTTTGCTTCCTGAACACTTCTGGGTATATTTTATGGATTTTGGGCTTCTGATCACAAAAATCACCTTAATATTTCCTATCACGCTCCATTTAAAAAAAAAGGCTATAACCTATTTTTGTGATTTCCTGTCATATTTTAAGTCTACCAGTATATTGCCCACAAAGCAAGCTGTTGTGGTCAGTCCAAGCATGCCTGGGCATGCATTCAGTGGAGGTGCTGCAAATATCTTTGGCCTGGGCATGCATGAAAGGCATTTAAAGATGTTGTTAAGAATTTTCTTGGCAACGACAGAGCATCAAACTACATCCAGCTGATTGACAACCTGCTTCAAGCAGGCAAAACTATAAAGTGCAACATGTCATTGAAAATCATTCTCTGTATTTGCACTTGGACGTCTTCCCCACTGATCTTGGTGCAGCCAGTGACAAACATGGTGAAAGGTTTCACCAGGACATTGCAATAATGGAAAAGCAGCATGAGGGCAACTGGAATCCATTTAGCAGGTGATCAAGAACACAAATGGAATATTGTCCTTCATTGCAAGAGGGATTGAATTTAGGAATAGAGAGCATATGCTGCAAGTGTATAAGGTACTGGTGAGACTGTGTGCAGTACTAGTCCCCTTATTTGAGGAAGGATGTACTGGGTTCACCAGGTTGATTCCAGGGATGAACAAGGAGAGATTGAGACATCTGGGATGGTACATGCTGAAATTTAGAAGTCTGAGAGGGGATCTTATAGAAAAATATAAAATTATGAAAAGCATAGATAAGATTGAAGTCGGTAAGTTGTTTCCATTGGTAGGAGAGACAAGAACTAAGGGATATAGCTTCAAGATTCAGGGTAGTAAATTTAAGATGGAGATGATGAGCAGGAACTGCATTTCACAGAGAGGGTAGTGAATCTATAGAATTCCCTGCCCATTGAAGCAGTAGAAGTGACCTCAGTAAATATATTTAAGATCAAGGTTGGATAAATTTCTACATAGTAAGGAAATTAAGGAATATGAGGAAAAGGCATTGTTATGTTGGGAATGTATCAGTTTCAGTGGGTTCACAGAGAGACGAATCTGTACACATGTGTCACAATCAAAGGTAAATTTATTGTACATAGGGGAGAATGACAAGTGATACTTTATCACTCATACTACTTAATAGCTATATTATGGCAGCCTGTGGCATTCCAACACTCAAGATGGCATCCGAACATGGCGATCCAGCAAGTGCCATGACGACTAAATCAGCTTTCTTCATGAGCTGCCAGCTGCATGGTGGGAAACAGCGAGTACCAGCGGGAACGCCAGCCTATCTACGGCTGGAAAGCCGGTGACGTCACTTTCACTGGAAGCAGTGAAACCACCAGGCCCTTCAGGCCTATACAAGGCAGGGCGAATCATCAATAAAGCTAGTATCGACTGTACTCAACTCATGTCAGTGTATTGCTTTCATACTCTGATGTAGCATACTCTACATTGGTGACCCCGACCCGTCCAAATGGGGCTTTGGACTTGATGATGGAGGAACAAGCAACTCTCCATGCAGTTTCACTGAAACTGTCAACGTTCTGGACTTTGCAGCCGCTGGTGTGGTTCAAGCAGGCTGAGGCCTAGTTCAAGATTCGTCAGATCACAGCCAATGCCACGAGGTACAAGTACACAATCCTTTATCCGGAACCCTTGGTGGACTGTGTGTTCTGAATTTCGGATTTTTCTTGATTTCAGAACAAAAGCCAGCTACCCCAGATTTAACCCCACCCAAATTGCGCTGGCGTCTCTCCCTCCCCCTTGTCCACCCAAGTCATGCTGCCGTCTCTTCCCCCCCACCTGAGACACGCTGCTGTTTCTCTCCCCCACCCCGCCCTCCCGCCGCCCAACCTAGCTGTGCTGCTGTTCCTCTCCCTCTCCCTCTGCTGTACCAGCACCAGGAAAAAAATGCCAGTTTTTGGAGCTTTCTGGATTTTAGATGTCTGGATAAAGGATTGTGTACCTGTAATATTATGTGATGAGCTTGTTCAACTAGGACACACCCAGGGCGTTGATTTCCTCTGTCAGCCTCCGGACCAAGGCAAATATGTGGCTATCAAAGAGCTATTAACCCACACTTTTGAGATCTCGAAACATGAGCTCATGGCCTATCTGCTGCACGTGGATGATTTGGGGGACAGGCCACCTTCTGGTCTCATGATTGACATATTAGCATTAACCAATGGCTACAAGCCTTGCCTGCTCTTCGAGCAGATTGTCCTGGAGTGATTACGGAGGATATCCAACTGCTGCTTGCTGAGGAGGACTTCAGCGACCACAGAAGGTTGCAGCTCAGTGGACATTCTCTATCCTCTGGGGAGTGAAGAGAGACTCCAGTATCGTAGTAGACCAAGTCGCAAGGCCTCAAGCACAGCAGACGACTGGATCACCACAGATAACCTGCAGGCTAATGGACCACCCCCTAGTTGAATAGTACTATTTCTATCACCAATGGTGGCATTCGGAGGACCGTTGATGCCGCCCTCCCTGCACATTTCAAGGAAGCGCCATGGCTGACCGTCACTAGTGGCTGTGGTGGCTGGCCAACGAGTCAGCCTTCTCCACATGTGGGACTCCTTATTGGGGTAACGGTTCCTAGTTGATACTGGGCCGAGATCAGTGTCCTGACACCTGCAACAGATAACCAGGCCCAGCCCTCAGGGCCATAAACAATTCCAACATCTGAACCATTGGCCCCCGCACCATCCCGCTGGTGAACGGCTGGTTCACATGGACGGTCATCCGGGCAGCAGTGCTGCAATCTCTACTGGGAACAGACTTTCTCAGGGCTCATTGTTCGTGGACCTAAAAGGGTGGCGGTTAGTGCAGGCCAGGACTTTCCAGACCTTCCCCCAGGAGAGGCCAAGCTGACTGGCCTCCACCTCCACCTCCATTCCATCATTGCTGATGATAACGATTTTCCATGTATCCTGGCAGAATTCCCTCCATTATGGTACCACAATTTACCTCAACAGAACCAAAACATGGGGCATGGCACCACATCCTTGGGTCTCCCCCTACACGCCAGGGCATGTTACCTCCCCCCTGAAAAACTCAACCTCGCTAAGGGGGAGTTCCAGAAGATGGAATACCTAAGGATGGTGCAGTAGTCAGACAGTCCCTGAGCATCCCCCCCAGACGTGGTACCGAAGGCAGCAGGAGGATGGAGACAGTATGGGGATTATCGCTACCGCAACAAGGCCACCACGCCATCAGGTATCTAGTGTCCCACAGACCAGACTTCACTGTGAAAAGGGGGCACAGATATTCTCCAAGGTCGACCTCATAAGGGGCTATCACCAAATCCCGGTCCACCTGGAGGACATTGGTAAAACTGCCATCATCACACTCTTCAATTTGTTTGAGTTCCTGAGAATGCCTTTCGGACTTATAAACATGGCTCAGACATTCCAGAGGCTGATGGATGTGGTGGGCCGGGATCTCAAGTTTGCATTCATTTACTTGGACAACATTCTGATAGCCAGCTGCAACCACCAAGAACATGCGGCCCACATAAGGCAGTTATGCACCCGCCTCAGTGAGTTTGGCTGACCATCAACTTGGTCAAATGCCAGTTCGGGCAAGAGATAATAGACACAGGGCGACACCTCTGCTCAAAAAAGTAAAGGCCAGCAGGCGTTTCAGCAAGCTACATACAGTGAAAAGCCTCCAGGAGTCCACCGGTATGATTAATTTATACCACTGCTTGCACTCTCTCTCACACACACACACACACACACACACACACACACACACACACACACACACACACACACACCTCTAAATGTAGTCCACACCTTACCAATGACTCCTCTAGCGATGTCCACAGTTAAGTAGCTTGACGTGGAGCAGCATTTGTAGTCAGGACTGAGGGAGGGAACATAACTGGAGTTTATACTGTTCTGAGCTGGGCTTCTGGCCAATGGTGATGCTGAATCATTTAAATGAGCAAATGGAAAGGTGTGCACCAATGGGTGGCCGAAGTCCAACTTTGATTGGCAGGTGATGTAACTTCCAACTAGGTTTCATGTGATCCTCTACCATCCACAATGTTCCACACAGGGAGGCTGTATGATTCTCCGCAATCCACATATTACAAGCAGGTAGGTGGAAATGAGCCTAACATCAGATCAGCCATAATCACATTTCTTATATTCGTATCAATGCTGGCTGACTATTGTTGGATACTGACATGAGGCATCAGATGCTGAGTACAAATGAAAAACAGCGGCACAATATTTTTGGGCCAGTTGAACTAACTCAATGTGTCAATATCATTATGTGATCATGCTAAATTCAATAAAGGTTAATTTAATGTTTCTCCAACTTCCTACGTGATATAGCAAATCTGAAATTATATTTGTGTCCCGCTTGAAGTTGTCTATCCTAATTCCCAATTTTTTTTCAGGAAGCAAACCTTTTGTCCAGTGTAATTGTGTGTTAAAATTTAAGATCATTCATTTTGGTTGGGGGGGGGGGAGAAACAATGGAGTTTTTTTTAATGTTGTTAATTCAAATTGAAAGGTTTTGGTGCTCAAGGGACGTTCGGTGTCTTTGTAAATAAATGACTAAAAATTTGTGTCCTGATTCAGCAAGTAATTAAGAAGATGGAATGTTGGCCTTTCTTGCAGGATATTTCAATACAGAAGCAGATGTTTTTCCCAAGGTATTGGGTACATATCCTTATGATAGAGAGAATGCAACCGATGTCACCAGATTGATTCCTGGGATAGGGTGTTTATCTGTTGGAGATTATAGGCACTTTGGGCATATGTTCCTCTGAGAAAAATCAATGAACCATATTCAGTTCTAAAGGGACACATTGGCAATTGAAGACTGAGATAACAATAAACTTCTTCACCTGGTGAATAATTTTTAGAAAAATTATCCATCCAAGAGCTGGGCAGACACTAACACTGAATGTATTCAAGGGAGAGATCAATTTTTTTGTATATTTAAAGTATCAGGGTTAGTGTAGAAAGGTGGCACTGATGGAAAGGATGAAATGTGGTGGTGTGAGCAGTGGAAGAAACACAGCCACCCCGTTGAGGGTCATTAACCACTGTTTTTATTCAAATTCAGCGCATCCCTATAAAGGCAGCATGAGCTCAGTCACCTGGTACATTATGACATCGTAATCACTGCCCAGGGATGCTGGAGTCAGAGAGAAACCTCTGATGATGCCATTTTCCCATGGCTGGCCCGCCACGTGGCGATACAAGCAGGGCCAGTTCGCCATGAGGATGTGCGCCATTACACAACCCCCTCCCCCCCACCCCCCCCCCAGAACCAGCTATGTGTCCTGTCGCTTTGGCTGCCAGCCCTGGCGCTTGGGCGCAGCCGTCTGCACTGGCTGTGATAAGTCCAGATGGGCCGCCTTAAGGCAGTCCACCGTAAAAAGTGTCTCTCTTCCCCCCAACGTCCAGGGTGAAGGTTCCGCCGGACTGGTGCAAGACTTTGTATGGTCGCTGTAGTGGTGCACCTTGTGGTCCCCTCCGCACGAAAATGAACTGGGCCGAGTCGAGCTCTTTGGGGAGATGAAACGGCCAGGTGCTGGGGGTGGGGGAGCTAGGGAGGCCAGTTGCCTGCGTAGGTCCGCCAGCAGGTTTTTGTCGGTGGCAGTTGTGTCAAGGTGTGGGCCGAAAAACTCACCTGGCAGGGAAAGCGGTGCGCCATAGACCATCTCCGCTGCTGAAGCCTGCAGGTCCTCCTTTGGTGCTGTCCTAATCCCAAGGAGGACACAGGGTAGTTCATCCGCCCAGACTGATCTGCAGAGCCTGGCCATAAGCGATGTCTTCAGGTGCCTGTGGAACCTCTCCACCAACCCGTTGGACTGCAGGTGGTATGCTGTGGTGTGGTGGAGCTTGACCCCCCAGGAGCTACGCCATAGACAGACATGAACTGCACCCCTCTGTCACTAGTGATGTGCACTGGGACTTCGAAATGGATGATCCAATGGCTGACCAGAGTCCTGGCGCACGTCTCCGCGGAGTCCTCCTTAATCAGGACGGCCTCCGGCCTCCTTGTGGCCCAATCCACCACTGTGAAGAGGTAACGAGCCTCCTTGGACACTGGCAGGGGCCCGAAGACATCAATGTGGATGTGTTGGTATCTGCGAACCGCCGGGTCGAAGTTCTGAATGGGGGCTCGCGTGTGTCGCTGGACCTTGGAAGTCTGGTACCTGGTACAGTTCCTGGCCAGTTCCACCGCCACCTTCTTCAGCCCATGCCACACAAACCGCTCCACGACCATCCGCACAGTTGTCTTTACTGCTGGGTGAGCAAGGTCGTGGATCAGACTGAAGACCTTCGCCCTCCATTGCAGCAGGACCACCAGGCGCAGCGTGCCTGTTGAGATGTCACAGAGCAATGTGTCCGGGCTGCTGGGCACCCGGACATCCTTGAATTTGAGGCTCGAGATGGCGGTCCGCAAGGCCTGTGTCTCTGCATCATTCCTCTGTGTCTGAGCCAGTTGCTCTTAATTCAGGCCGGGCACGAGAGTGCTGATGGCTGGACGGGAGAGCGCATCCGCCACTGTGTCGGATGTCAGTCCTGAACTCAGACACGTACGAAAGGTGGCACTGCTGTCTGGTGGACCACGGATCCTTGGCCATCGCCAGTGCTTGAGTGAGGGGCTTGTGATCCGTGAAGGCTGTGAACGGCCTGCCCTCGAGGAAGTAGCAGAAATGATGGTTGGCCAAATACAGTGCCAGGAGCTCTCGGTCGAAGGCGCTGTATTTGTGCTCCGGAGGGAGCAGCTGCTTGCTGAAAAATGCCAGTGGGTGCCAATGTCCATCGAGCCACTGTTCCAGAACCCTCCTCATTGCTACAGCTGAGGTGTCCATGGAGAGTGCCGTGTGCACCTCCAGCTGCAGGTGCACTAGCAGCGTGGTGCTGGCTAGAGCCTCCTTTGTCATGATGTAAGTCCTGTCCGCCTCCTCTGACCATGATAAAGTCTTTTCTTTGGTGGCCATGAGTGTGAACAATCGGCGCATGGTGCACTCAGCTCCGGGGATGAAACAATGGTAAAAGTTCACCAGCCCCGTGAACTTTTGGAGGCCTTTCAGGGTGGAGGGTTTGGGGATCGTTGAACAGCCTCTACCTTCTCCAGCACCAGCATGGCCCCAACCGCCGAAATGGTGTGCCCCAGGAAGTGGAGGGACTCCTTGCTGACTCATTTGGTTGCGTCCACCAGCCGGGCAAAGAGTGTGCAGAGATGGGCTTTGTGTTCATCGCGGTTGCAACTGGCAATGAGAATATCATCCAGGTAAATGAATACAAAGTCCAGGTCTTTTTCAACCACATCCATGAAGTGCTGGAACGTTTGGGCCGCGTTCTTTAGACTGAAGGGCATACGCAGGAACTCAAAGAGGCTGAAAGGGGTGATAATGGCCTTTTTACCAACGTCGTCTGGATGCACCAGGATCTGATGGTATCCCCGAACAAGGTCCACTTTGGAGAAGACCCATGCAACATGGAGGTTGACAGAGAAGTCCTCTATGTGGGGCATCAGATACCTGTCAGGGGTGGTTGGGTCATTCAACCATCGGTAGTCCCCGCACGGTCTCCAGCCCCCGGATGATTTCGGGACCATATGTAGCGGCGATGCCCAGGCACTGTCCGAGCGCTGGATGATTCCCAGTTCCTGGAGTCTGGAGAACTCCTCCTTTGCCTCATGGAGCTTCTTGGGAGGCAGCTGCCTGGGTCCAGCATGCAGTGGGGGGCCCTGTGTGGCGATGTGGTGGAAGACCCCATGCTGGGGCAGGGTGGTATTGAACCGTGGCTCTATGATGGCGGGGAATTTGTGGAAGATCTTGTCGAACTCGTCCCTGGTGGCGATTTCGGGCCTGTAGGCTTCTGCTGTGTCCAGTCGGGTGGAGTGGAACATTCGGGCGTTGACCAGCCTTTTGCCCTTCATGTCAACCAGCAGGTCGTGAGCTCTGAGTAAGTCGGCCCCTAACAGAGCGGTGCCCTCAGAGGCTAGGATGAACTTCCAGTGGAACTTCTTCCCAATCTGGATCTGTGCCCTGCGGGTGCCGTAGATCCTGATGGTGGAGCCGTTGGCCGCCCGCAGGATTGGACCTCGAGATCGGGTGCGAGCCGCTAATGCTGTGGGGGGAAGGATGCTGAGCTCAGCCTCTGTGTCCACCAGGAATTGGCGGCCGATGGATCTGTCCGTCACATGAAGGAGGCTGTTTGTGTGGACAGATGTCGCAGCGATCATCGGCAGTTTCCCTGAAACCCGCAAGGCTGGTGGCACTTTCGGGCTTGCGCTCCCCAGCGCTGGTGGTAGAAACGCCAGGTGGACTGGCCCTCCTCTTGCTTGGTCTTGGGAGCAGCTTGCGGTTGACTGGCTTCTGATCGTGCCACCTGGTTGAGGGCTGCCTCGTTCTCCCACTTCGTGTGCTAGAGGGCATCCACACGGGCTGCTGCTCTCCTCGGGTTCATGAAGTCTTCATCTGTGAGGAGCAGCTGGATGTCCTCTGCCATCTGATCCAGGAATATCTGGCAGAAGAGAAAACAAGGCTTGTGGTCTTCTGCCAGGGTCAGCATTTTGTCCATCAGTGCCGATGGACTACGGTCCCCAAGCCCATCTAGGTGAAGGAGCCTGGAAGCCCGTTGCTGGGGAGCTAGCCCTAAAGTTCCAAGCAGCAGGTCTTTGAGGGTGGTGTACTTGCCCGTAGCCTGGGGGTGGTGGATGATGTCGTCCACCCTCGCTGCCGTATCTTGGTCCAGAGCACTCACGACATGATAGAACATTGTGGTATCTGAGGAGATGTTGCGGAGTTGAAATTGTGCTTCCTTCTGCCAAACCATGTTCTTGGTCAGTGGGTCCAAAATGGGGGGAAGCTTGATGGAGACAGTGTTAACCTCTGCTGAATCCTTGGTGTTTTGAGTCCAGAAAATCGTCTGGGCTCGTCAGGGTCACCACTGTGGTGGTGTGAGCAGTGGAAGAAACATAGCCACCACGCTGAGGGTCGTTAACGACAATTTTTATTCAAATTCAGCACGCCCCAAAAGGACAGCATGAGCTCAGTCACCTGGTGCATGGAGACATCATAATCGCTGCCCAGGGTGCGCGCAAGAAGGGATGCTGGAGAGAAACCTCTGACGACGCCATTTCCCCATGGTGCCCCGCCATGTGGCGATACAAGTGGGGCCGGTTCACCATGCGGATGTGCATCACCACAGGGCCATGATTTTCATGAAGTGCTGAGTGGTCTGGTCTTGCATTTTTGTATTTTCTGGTATTAATTTTGTGATTCTTTTTGATTTTAATTATCCATTAGAGTTGACTACTTCAAGTCGATCTGGTAAAGATCCATATTTCATTGTTATATTTATCTATTTCTGAGTGGTGTAACAATTTTGTCTCCAATGGATTATTTACCATGTATTTGAAACCAGTGTTATCCCATTCTATTAAATCAGGTGCCCTAAATTGCCAACATTAGCCTCTAAATATAATTCTTGCATCTTGTGTGAAAATTATTTGAAATACAATAAAACCCTTGGTATCTGGCACCTATGGGGATTGGAAGATGCTGGATTAGTGAGTTTCTGGTTGCTTGAGACTCACTCTTAGAATACCTAACTAATGCACCAGCATTAAGAATAACAGTTTAAAATACTGTATTGTACTTGCACTGAACAAACTTCACTTGCATAAATATATAAACCTTAAAGTATTTTACTTTATTTTCAGTCATACTCTTTGAAAATATTTGACCGTTGCTGCATCTGTTGTTCCTCTCCCTCCATGGAGCCACCCGAAAGGTGAACAATAACATTATAGATAATTAACCCTCCAAGTTTATAGATAAAGCCTTACCAATATACTTTACAATATACTAATAAAGACTCTTACAAAATGGTGTGACAGATTTGTGCTAATATTAATCTTCAAGTATATAAAATTCTATATTATATTTCTTAGTAAGGGAAGAAGTGGGCTGGAGGGACATATACATACATTTACATTTTACAAAAACACAATTGTACTCAGAGAGTCTTTTTAAGGGGAAGCTGGCAGATCTCTGAGACCATTTGTCTATAAATCCATTGGTCAGTGGAAGCTATGTAAACAGCCGTAACATGAAGTATTCAAGAAGGATTGCTGATCAAATAAGAGACCATCTGTTGATTATCTATGTTTTTAGAATTGAAGCTAAGAAGTTAGAGTGCTGACAGATGGCAGCTGTTCAAATAATTAAGTTCTTGATTCAATTACCTGTGCAGACAGGCCAGAGCCTGTTGACTCATGATTCATACTTTTGAAGAAGGCATTATGAACTTCAAAGACAGAAATGGTGTCATGTCATGTGATGAGAAATTTTGAAGAATATATTACTGAATGAGAGGCATTTTGAAACCAGAGATTATTTGCCATCCTGTAATTAAGACAGGATTGAAGATAGAGTAATCAGAAAAGCTACTGTTACATGTCACTCCTGGTCAAAGGAGAACACAGAATAAGTGGCTTTTGAATGAGGAAGACCACTTCTTACTGTCTTTTTAAGAGGACAGCCTTGTTATGTCCATGGAAATGGTAATTTTTGATTAAGAAAGCAAAAGTAATCTTGCATTTGAAGCAAACATTTTTATATGGTTACTTAGTTCAGCCCTTGCCTGGGTTTATGAAATCATCATGAAAGAAAATAGCCACTTCACTGTCTCTTTGAAAGGAGGACAGATTCATCGTATGGAACACACATTCCAAAACCTCCAGATTAAGAGAGAAAAAATCATTTGTATGAAGAAACATTGCTCTGAACACAACTCTACAGATATTTGAGAATTTTAAAGAGGTCTGTTGACAATGTTTCAAAAGAATTGTTTTTGAGCAAGAATTTAAAGAAATCTCACACTTATTCCATAATTGCTTTTGAACAGCAGTAAAGGCTTTGAGTTTCAACACAAAAACTTTCTGAGACTGAACTTTTAAATCATCTCTTCAGAATCAAGCTTAAACTATAATAGTTTAGGTTTAACACACACACATATATTTGAGCATAATGACGTTAAGAAAGAAATGTTATGTTATTACTAATTAATAAAAATTGTTTTTGAAGGTACCATTGTCTATGGTTATTACTGCTAGCTTAGTAAGTAACAGCTCAGATAAGGAGATATTTTAAGAAAGTTACCCAACGGTGTGTGGATTCAACCTGCTCTTCATCCTGGGTGATGCCATTTTATTCAAACACAACTTTATTCAAACAGCTGATATGAGCAAAGCATGACCAAAACACTCTGCTGGCTGAATATTTGTTCCCATCTTCAAAGAATATTGACTTTTACAATTTTAAACTTTTATTTTAATTTTTATCTTGTTTTTAAAAAAATATTTATTGTTCTAGACTTTTGTTTGCGGGTTGTGTGAGGTTTTCCAGTTGTTTAAATTATGGATTACAGATGTTTTATTGTATAAGGTGTGGCTTTTTGTTTCATTTTTTTTATTTTGAAACCCTAAAGTTTTATTGGACCTTCAAGGGTACCATTAATATTTTCTTACATAATGATTATCATTTTCACTTTGTTCTTTGATTTAAAAAAAAATATTTGTAGGGCTTGGGAATCAACTTTTACTCAGATGATGATGTTTATGAAGGCCATTGGTATTCTGGCAAGAGAGATGGCTGGGGCAGAATGTACTATGTTGATTGTTCTACATATGAAGGTGAATGGTCTAATGACTTGCCCAATGGTCAAGGAATGCTCCGTCTTGGTGAGTAGTCTTTTACAAGATACTTGGATTATTTAAGACTAATTTTCTCAAATGAACAACAAAATTGTAGCTTGAATGTAATTTTATTTTAAAGTTTGGATTAAGAAAAAGTTCTGCTAATCAAATCTAGAGCTCATCTATATCTGCTCACATTCTTTCTTTGGCTTGGCTTCGCGGACGAAGATTTATGGAGGGGGTAAAAAGTCCACGTCAGCTGCAGGCTCGTTTGTGGCTGACCAGTCCGATGCGGGACAGGCAGACACGATTGCAGCGGTTGCAAGGGAAAATTGGTTGGTTGGGGTTGGGTGTTGGGTTTTTCCTCCTTTGCCTTTTGTCAGTGAGGTGGGCTCTGCGGTCTTCTTCAAAGGAGGCTGCTGCCCGCCAAACTGTGAGGCGCCAAGATGCACGGTTTGAGGCGTTATCAGCCCACTGGCGGTGGTCAATGTGGCAGGCACCAAGAGATTTCTTTAGGCAGTCCTTGTACCTTTTCTTTGGTGCACCTCTGTCACGGTGGCCAGTGGAGAGCTCGCCATATAATACGATCTTGGGAAGGCGATGGTCCTCCATTCTGGAGACGTGACCCATCCAGCGCAGCTGGATCTTCAGCAGCGTGGACTCGATGCTGTCGACCTCTGCCATCTCGAGTACCTCGACGTTAGGGGTGTGAGCGCTCCAATGGATGTTGAGGATGGAGCGGAGACAACGCTGGTGGAAGCGTTCTAGGAGCCGTAGGTGGTGCCGGTAGAGGACCCATGATTCGGAGCCGAACAGGAGTGTGGGTATGACAACGGCTCTGTATACGCTTATCTTTGTGAGGTTTTTCAGTTGGTTGTTTTTCCAGACTCTTTTGTGTAGTCTTCCAAAGGCGCTATTTGCCTTGGCGAGTCTGTTGTCTATCTCATTGTCGATCCTTGCATCTGATGAAATGGTGCAGCCGAGATAGGTAAACTGGTTGACCGTTTTGAGTTTTGTGTGCCCGATGGAGATGTGGGGGGGCTGGTAGTCATGGTGGGGAGCTGGCTGATGGAGGACCTCAGTTTTCTTCAGGCTGACTTCCAGGCCAAACATTTTGGCAGTTTCCGCAAAGCAGGACGTCAAGCGCTGAAGAGCTGGCTCTGAATGGGCAACTAAAGCGGCATCATCTGCAAAGAGTAGTTCACGGACAAGTTTCTCTTGTGTCTTGGTGTGAGCTTGCAGGCGCCTCAGATTGAAGAGACTGCCATCCGTGCGGTACCGGATGTAAACAGCGTCTTCATTGTTGGGGTCTGCTCACATACCACTTTAAGTAATACCTTACTAATCACAGAGCACCTATGGCATCGGATGCTACGGCACCTCTTACCAGATGACATAAGGGAGAAAAGTTTATATGAGAGGTGTGTGAAGTCCTTCACAATGGTTATTGCTTTTTGCATGCATTGTGTGTCGTAGGTGTTTGTCATGGTAGGAAGAGAGCCCCCAGTGATCTTCCTTGCTGACTTCACTATCCTCTGAAGGGTCTTATGGTCTGAATGGGAATGCTCTCAATACCTCCTCTGTAGAATGTAGTGAGAATGGAGGGTGGGAGATGAGCTTTCTGCAGCCTTCGCAGGAAGTAGAGGCACTGCTGGGCTTTCTTGGCTATGGAGCAGGTGTTAAGGGACCAGATGAGATTCTCCGCCAAGCGCACTGATTTGGCTGTAGCTGAGATCCTCATGGAATTTGACCTTGATTTCATTGTTCTTGTGGAAACACAAGTTTTTTTTTCATCCTTCAATGGGAGTTGTGAACCTATTATTAATTTCATTAGGGGAATTGTTGAATGGCCAAGAATTTTAATCTTGATGGCACAGCCAACTGTTGCCTCCCTATGCTTTTCATAAATATTGCTCCAGGAACATATCCAGCCACAATCATTCTCTGTCATTTGCTTTTCATTCTCCTGATGATTTTCACTCAGTGCTGCAGTTTTGGTTTTGGATCAGACCAGTTCTCTTGCTAAAAAGTTCTCTCTGGTCTATCAGTCTTAAAATGATCCAACGGTTATGCCAACAGTGAGTGTTTTGTGTTCTTGTTTTGGGGGCCCTCCAAACCTGTGACTTTAATCTGGACAAGTGAGAAAGCAGCAGGCAATGCAGGCAAAGAGTTAGGGGTTAAGAGCTTTTCTAGCCTGGTCCTCATTCCACAGAGTCTTGATTACTAGAGATTTCATTGTCGTTGACTTTGGACAAATCTTCAAAGTTGAAGAAGAGAAAATGTGCACACTTATACTATGACTATATAATCCCCAGATTTGCCAGATCAACCCAGTGTAACATGACTGAATGCACTCAGAGACAAGTGAGGTGTACAAACACAATTTAATAGCTTACAATCAATGGCCGGTAGACACAATAGTCCTCGGGTGAATCTGAGGTAAGGCAGGAAAACTAGGGTTTATATTGAGGTAGGTGAGGGTGGAGCCATCCATCTGAATAATACATAGACAGTAAATTCCAGTTCACTGCCATCACCCCTTCCTTCAGAATTGAGCCATTAAAAAAATGAATACTTTACAAATATTCACAAGTTAGGGCTGTCAGTGGTCTGGTAATTCTGGTCGAACGCCGCAGTACTGGAGGACTTTGGGCTTCCTGGACCCCCTGTGGTACAGGGTCAGTGGGTCTTTAGGATCTGGCTCAGGTCGTGGGGTGGATTGGTCCACTTCCTAAGCAGTGCTCTTCGGGACTCTGTGGGGTACTCCGTAGTTCCTGGCACACTTGAAGCATTGGATCCTCAGTTCCGGTGAGTGCCAGGTCTTTGATCAAGATGGTGTCCTCTCAGCCATCAGGGTATGCCACTTAGGCATACATTGGGTTGGCATGCAGCAGGTGCACCCTCTTGATTAGGGGGGTCTGTCTTGCTCTTCGTCATGTGCTTTCTCAGCAGGACTAGCCCTGCTGCCATTAGCCAAACCGGGAGAGTAGTCCCAGTCGTGGATTTCCTCTAGAAAGTAAATATAAGCTCGTGAGAAGTTGTGTTGGTCATCATGCAGAGGTGCGACCTTATGGAATGGAGCGCCATGGGTAGGACTTCTTGCCAGTGTGAGTCTGGAAGGCCTTTGGACCAGAGAGCCAATTTCATGACCTTCCATACAGTCGCTTTCTCTTTTTCAGCTTGTCTGTTCCCCTGGGGATTGTAGCTTGTCGACCTGCTTGAGGCAATGCCTCTCATGAGCAGGCACTGGCGTAGTTCTTCGCTCATAAATGATGAGTCCCGGTCGCTATGGATATAGCTGGGATACCCGAACAGGGTGAAAATCGAGTGCAAGGTCCTGATGACCATGGTGGTGTTTGTGTCTGGGCAAGGGACGGCAAACAGAAAACGTGAATACTCATTGATGACATTGAGAAGGTACATGTTTCTGTTGGTGGAAGGGAGGGGACCCTTGAAATCGACACTAAGTCATTCGAAGGGGTTATCAGGTGCACTTTGTCGGGGCGGTAGAAGTGCGGCTTGCACTCTGCACAGACCTGGCAGGACCTGGTCATTTCCCTGATGTCCTCAATGGAGCAAGGCAGGTTGCGTACCTTGATGAAATGAGCCATGCGGGTGATGCCTGTTCCTGGGTGGCAAAGCTCATTGTGCTCGACCGCAACTGGCCAGTGTGTGCAGAGGTACAGCTTCCTCTTGACAGGGCATCTGGAGGTTCATTGAGAGTACCTGGCCTGAATGCTATGTTGTAATTATAGGTAGAGAGTTCGATCCTCCACCTAGCAATCTTATCATTCTTTATTTTGCCCTTTTTTTCCATTATTAAACATAAATACCACCGATCTCTGGTCGGTGAGCAGTGTAAATTTTCTGCTGGCCAGGTAATGCCTCCAGTGCCTTATGGCCTCTACAATGGCTTGAGCCGCTTTCTCCACAGATAGGTTCCAAAGTTCGTGGCCTTGTAGATGCGGGAGAAAAAGGCAACTGGCCTTCCCGCCTGGTTAAGGGTAGTGGCCAGAGTTACATCAGAGGCATCGGTTTTCTATGTGGAAGGGTGCATTCTTGTCCACCGCATGCATGGTGACTCTGTGATATAGCTCAGAATATAGTTGAAAGTTGCCTGATCTTCCGCCGACAATGGGAGAGGTGGACTTTAAGCGTGGGCGGACCTTATCCACATAGTGAGGGACTTACTGGGTGTAGTAGGAGAAGAAACCCAGGGACTTCCTTAAAGCTTTCATGATCCTCGGGATTGGGAGGTCTAACGGGGCGCATTCGATTTGGGTCAGGGTCAGTGATGCCATTATCCACCACATAGCCCAGGATCACCAGACATTTCGTCTGGAAAACGCAATTACTGGAGTTGTATGCGAGGTTCAGGGCCTTTGCCATGTAGAGAAACCTCTGGAGTTGGTGACATGGTCTTCCAGAGAGTGTCCACAGATGGTGATGTTGTCGAGATAAGGGAAGGTGACCTTCAATCCGTACTCATCGACCATTTTGTCCATGTCTCTGGAAGATTGAGACCCCATTGGTGATTCCAAAAGGGACCCTCCATTTTGTCCATCAGTCTCTGGAAAACTGAGACCCCATTGGTGATACCAAAAGGGACCCTCCGGAATTGATAGAGCCATCTGTCTGCCTCAAATGTTGTGTAGGGGCGGTTCTCGGAACGGAACTGTAACTGATGGTATGCAGCTTTCAGGTCAAATAGACCCGGTACTACACATGTCTGAAATTCGAGGGAGGGAGTATGTGTCCAGGAGCGTAAAATGATTAATTGTTTGGCTATAGTTGATCACTAGCCTGGACTTTTCTTCCCCTTTCACGACTACCACCTGGGGTCTCCATGGGTTGTCACTATGCTTAATGATGTTTGCTTTGAGTAGCCATTTTGTCTCAGCTCTGATAAATTCCCAATCCCCCACATTTAGGGTGGAGAGACCGCATGTGGAGTCTGGCTTTTGCGACCACACCACGCCAGAGTACTCCACGGTCACTCTTTTAAGGTGACACAGGAAGTCCAGGCCCATCGACAAATCCTTCAGTACATACAGTCAGAACTTACAAAAGTCCCCCCCTTTTACAGTTGACGTACTATTATAATACACCTGGATTGTCGCAGTGTGCGAGTGCGAAGCTAGGAAAATATGATAGTCTGTCGTGTGAAAAAAATAAAACTTGTATCCAATAAAGATTTATAAAGTGCCTTTAAAGTGTTACAGGACTTGTATCACAAAAATCTACAATACTATCTTTTTTATGATAAGCAATATACAGTATTAATAACATATATTACAACTGGACAATGATAAGCATTAAATAATTTAAAGTTCAACAACCTGAGTAAATCAAGAGGAAATTTACCGGTTTTCCCTTTTTTGCTGGTTGCTATAATTAAAATTCTCATTTTTGTTTTCAGCTTATTGATTAGTGGTTTTGAAGTGATGCCGATTTACTTGCAGTGTGATAATGCAGCCTGACTAAAACAGAACTACCACTGCGTTGTTCAGCATAAATATTCATAAATGTAGATCCCCCAACGCATAAGATTTTTGATGGCCAAACACTGCCATGGACCCATTGCAGATAGAACAAGTTGAAGATGCCACAAATGGCATGCAATGCTTCAAAATTGACAGTTTGTCACCAATATTTCAAGAAATTTGCATATATCAACATTGAAGGATGTAGATATTCTAAGAGATACCAGTGGGATAAAATATATTGGTTATTTAATCTTGTAGTATGTATATAATTTAGTAGTCCTGTTTTGATTTAGCTAATGAAAATCGCTATGAAGGTGTCTGGAAAAATGGAAAGAAACATGGATCAGGAAAGTTTTTCTTCTTTGAGAAAGGCCAACTCTATGATGGTGTGTGGATTGATGATGTCCCAAAATGTGGAAAACTGATAGATTTTGGCCGAGAAAATGCTATTCATCCTACTCTCTATCCAATGCCACAGGTATGTTTTATGGGTGTATGTTTGAACATACACACACTTTCATGTACTTTTTAAGACAAGCATGGGAGGATCTTGTTCAGTCCACTTAATTTACTGAAATAAAGCAGCACAGGGCTAATTTTACTGAGACATTTCTGAAGCATGTGGAAAATGAAAATTAATTGATGCCAGTATCCCTTGTCTCATCATCGACCAGGTCAGGAAATATTTAATCAGAAACCTATTACAAACATACAGCACAATGGTTTTGAATATTGTTAACAATGGAACAAGTATTAAGTTGAATTATTTAATAATGAACATTAAACTATTAAATGCACAGTATTTGCTCACAAATATATTTTTCTTCTCTTTACACTTTTGTGCTATTTCATACCTTCTCCTTTATGGAATTTTTCACTCCTTTATTTTTTGCCAATATCTGAAAGTTGAATGTTCCTTTGCTGAAGTCTGCAAAATATTTTGTCCTTTTAAAAATCAACAATTTTGCAATCTCTTTAAAGGCTCGTTTCTGGAAGGTGCTTTTTGTCAGATTATTTTTCTGGCCTTCCTACCCAATTGCATATTATGCTCATTGTGCATTGATGGTCATATTATATGGATTTAGATTTTTTAAAATGGGGTCCAAATTTATTTCTAATCTTTGATTTTTGTTTTGGTTTCTTTGCTGCTAAAATCTGAGTCGCTCTATTTTTCACCATAATTGTATGAATTAACTGCTGGTGCTATTACTTTGACAGCATTATTGCTCTGTATTTATAATTTGTAGCCTGTAGCGCTATAGCTGAACTGCACACAGTTTGCTTTTATGATTACCAAGAATGCCAACTCACAAGACATTATCACTTTGTAATCCTTCAGCCTTTCATTCACTGATCTCAAGCAGAATCAATCTAAGTTGACCTTCCTCAGCAAACTTTGAATTTTATCATTTGAAATTAATTCTCTAACTTTCTCATTGTCAGTTACGTTGTTTATTTTTTCTGCTGAATAAATTGTTATTGTACAGTAAGTATGAACGCAGTGAGGCATAAGACATTGTAGATGCTGTAATCTGGAGCAAAGGGCAAATTACCGGAGGAATTCAATGGGTCAGACAGCACCGTGGAGGTGTGGGTGATGGGGGGGGGGGAACCTCAATATTTCAGGTAGAGACCCTGCATTAGGACTTAGCTTCAGGACACACGCTGTGACCTGGACTTTACACATGACATTTACTGGTTTGGGCACTCAATTAAAATGTTCTTAAAGTTGTATGTATTATGATAATTCTGTGGGTCTTATTTAAACAAAACTTATGATCATTCTCACTCCTTTTAAAGCTATTATATAAAAGCTGCAGCATCTCATCTTTTCATTAACTAAAATCTACAAAATTATTTGGCTACCGAGGAATGAATGATTTAAAAACAAACAATGTAATTGCTGCAAATAAGAGCCTTATTTTATTTCTTCAGATAAAGCTAAGAAACCCTGCTGCTGTGTTAAAGGAAGCCCGATCAAAGTTTCTGGATAACAATGAGGAGGATACTAGTCAACATTTCATCTCTTCTACAATTTCAAGGCAATGGTCAGACTTGTAATGTTTCAGGTGTATTATTTGTCCTTTTTGGAGTGCCATGTACAATGAGTCTTTAAATAATCATTTGGTACTCAGCTGCATTCTCATGCATAAACTGTGCATCTGCAATTTGCAAATATTTTCTGAGGTGATAGCATTTATTCTGGATCACAATATTCATTCTTCTGAATGCCTGATGGTTGAACAGTAGCTGCTTTTGTAAAGGAATGCTCCATTGTGTTGGTGGGTTGATTTTCATATTTGCTGGTGAAGTAACTTTATTGATAACCAAACTTCAGTGATCATACATCAAGATTTTGTTTACAAGTTTACATTTCTGCCTGCCCAGTTAACCACATCATCCCCTCCAAACTTCCAGCAGATTTTCACATGAAATGCTTTGAGTACATTGAATTTTTGCAATGCTTCTTCTTCTCGTCTTATGCCACTATCACATCTGAAATTTATAGATACAATTCTATTTTTTGCTTGGGTATATTTAATTAGGTTATAAAAATAACAAGACACACCCATATATCTCTTTATTATTATTTACTGGATGGATTCAATTTCTTAATTTCCAGTTTCTGCTACTTTTTTTTGTCTTTGCAACTGTTTTTTTAAATATTAAAAAGTCATTCTCACATATGGACTTCTAACAAAACATTTACAGAAATATATTAAAACCGAAAACTGTGCAACCCATTTTCCACATGGAAAACTATCTGTTTAAATATACATTTGAGAGAAGGGTGGGAGAGAAACAAAGGATCTCTTGTGTATCTAATTCAATTATGCAGTTGCTGTTTCTGTGAAGACATCTGTGGACAAGTGTTCTGTTACTTGAAACAGAGAAGGTCATATCTAGAAATCACTCCAAATTGACATTTGAAGGTGCCAGGAGTTGTAGGACCAGGTGTGTCCACTTTTAAGGAAAATTTTATTTCAAGTAAAGATATGCATGTTCCAGATAGTGAAACAATATGTGGGGACATTATTTAACCTCCAGACAGCCAAAAATATTAAGCAGGTTAAATTAGGCACAGGCAAATATACTGTTCTAAGAGTTGACACATTTCCAATAGATCGGGAATCAGGATACTTTCAGATTCCACAAAAAGACTCAAGGTGAAATGAAAGTAACAATAAATATCCATAGAAGAAAGAATGGTAAATACATTTAAGAACAGAATTTAACCCTACTGTTCTAAATGCACAACTGAAAACATGCAAATATATTCTATTTCTGATGATAAAGGAAGCTACAACAGATCTGAATAATCCCTCCAATCCTGCTTCTCCTTTTATACCCTGCAATGTATCCTCTCTCATGCTTGTCAACTTCCCACCAAAGCTCCCATCATCCCCCTTGGAATCATTTACATTTACCAATTAACACATCGACCTCTACATCTTTGGGATGTGGAAGGAAACCAAAGCACCTGACAAAATTGATAGCTACAGGAAGCACGTGCAAACTTCTTACAGTCTACACTGAATGTCAGGATTGAACTTGGGTCTCTGGTGCGGTCAGGCAGTAACATTATTTGTTGCACAACCGTGATGCCCTGTACTTGTTTATAATTGACCTTTGAGATTATTTTGTGTCTCTTTCAAGTTTTCTCATTTTAAACAATTATGAACCAATTACACCATGCATAACTGTATTGCATATTTCAATTTAATTACTATTTAATGTTGATTATTAAAAGCAAACAAATTCCTCATTTTCAGTAAACAGATCAATATTGAAAATGTTAACAAAGATCTTTTAGGTACATCTTGAAGGACACAAGTGTTATTTCTATGGCAAGTACATTTCCTCTATCAATGTCTATTATTTTGGGCTGGATTGACAGTTATTTATGACGTGACTTTCTTTTGTAAAATTCTGATCATTTTTAATCTGTGGATCAGAAACCCTTATGATTCTACATCTGGTTCACAAGGATCCTGTTCCCATGCTCAGTTTAAACTACCTGGTTCACTAGAAAATTTATTGTACGACTGTGTAACATCCTAAAAGGGAATTAAATATGCACTAGTGTATTAAAAGGAGTAATATCCAATCGCCTGGAAAGCTTTCTAGACTGGAACCAAAGACCATGAAGAGCCAGATTTTTGGTGCCAGCCTATCAGAGGTTCACGATACAAAACACAATGATCATGGTTTGAGAAATAATGTGTATTTTGTTTTGAAGAATTTGCTAAATTACAAAATGCTTTAAATGAACAATTCCATAATTTGTTTGAAAAAATGTAATCTTTGATATTTGAATTATAAACTAAAGACTTAAGTAAACATTTATATTTTGTATTTTCGTGTGTGTGTGTGTGTGTGTGTGTGTGTGTGTGTGTGTGTGTATAGACTCACAATTTGTATTTTCCCTATATTGAACAAAAAAGGTCTGGATAGATAACTATTGAAGTGATTTCAATGGTTAGGAATTAGCTGAAAAGAAACAAAACCCATCAGCCACTAAGCCAATTAAAAGAACAAGTACCAAACCATTCATCTTTCTGGAGACATCGTGAAGCATAATGGATTGCTCAGGATATAATAATAATTTGAGAGCGAGTTAAGTAAAAACAAAGCAGCCATGTCAATTGAGTTTTGTTGGACATGCAAGCTGAAGGATACCCAGCAGCTGTGCTGAATAAGCCTTCTTGCACGAATATCAAGGATTCCATCTCTCTTCAACATAGAGAGATATATTATTTTGTCTGGTAGCATCTGTTCAAAAACAACTGATACAAAAGAAATCACAGACCTGTAAGCTTGTGTATGCAATGGAGAGGCTGGGTGTAAATCAGTAATTGGTGAAGCAGTTACAGATCTGCAGATTCCATTGACTTGATATTTAGTAGAAAGTATGGATTATGATAGGGAATCTTAAAAGTTTGGCCAAAGAAAGAGCCAGGAGGCACACACTGCAAAGATCCACCACTGACCATAATTGAGATTGCAGGAGCAGACAAATGCCTGAAACACAAGGTAATAAGATAATTCTTGGCAATATTTTAAAAGATGCAGTTAGAAACCAACATAATTCAAAACTTTCTTTATCGTGTACAAAAGTTTAAAACTCACTAAGATGAGTCTATGCCCAATTAATTAATACAGGTTTAAACCCAATAAAATATACAAGCTGTAGTTGTGTAAACCTAACATTTAATTATTAGAGAATCTAGAGTGAGAGTTCATCTGTCCAAGGAGAAATTAGACTTTTTGTGAGCGGGTCATGAGTTCTCTTTTTCAAAAGATCGATGGAAACAGATCTGAGCACTCTTCACAAGCAAAACATTATCACAGAGCGGGCAGAAATGCAGAATTGAAGTCGCAATACTTCAACCATGATCTTATTAAATCTATTGCTGTGCCTCATGTTGCTTTTATAATGCAAAGGTGGAATTTAGAGAAACAGTGTTGTTATTAATATTTGGTTGAATCCTGATATTCTTCCTTCAATATTCGTATCTGCTAACAAATGAGATTTAAGGAAGGTGTCAATGGGCATCTAGACAATTTTTTAGCTGCCCTTACAGAATAGCATCACATTTTTTTAATGCAAGATTTAAGGTTGCATTTCACATTAGGATTGTCGTCTTAACCTGATCATTGCTTTTGCTATATGCTGAAGGATCAGTTGTGGCAGAATTTAGACAGGAACCAGATGGCCAGAGGATGGTTAATGTTTTGTCCTTTATCAAGGGCTGCAAGGATAATGGAGCATTAAATGAGAACTTACCGGTTCGAAGTTTGTTGATTATTATTTGAGTAATGGGAATGGTGAGATAATATGAGATCCCATCTGCACATGTGCAGCCAATCTTTGAATCTAGAGAAAGACAATCACTGGTATAATTCTGTCAAAAGAGCATCTTATTGTAAGGCATACATGCAACATTAGAAACTACCTTAACAATGTTTGAGGTAATTACGGGAGGGTGAGGATGGTATATTACCTCACCACTCCCATTACTCAAATCATAATCATCAAATTTTGAACCAGTAAGTTCGCTTAATGCAACATTATTTTTTGTAATACTCGTTGATTTGCTAAGATGAGATTTCAAAGCTCAATGGTCTCTTTTTTGCATGGTCTGAAAGACCATAGGGTAGATCAATGGACCTCCAGAATGTGGCACAATTCAATCGGCAACCTGCAAAATTGCTGCAGTGAAAATTTTCCCCTCCATCCTCAGAGGCTTATTAAACATTTAACATCTGTTAAATGTTCTTACATTTGACCATCCTGCCTGACGGATGATATCCCAAATGAGGACTTCCGCTCTACTAGCAGTAGACATAGATGTCAATCTGGTTGAGTGAGTCCCAAACCAAGTGGTATCCACTCCGGCCAACCTCCTGGTCCTCTTTACCCATTTGGCGAAGGTCTGAGAGGATGTCTGCTAATACAGTTTCCTGAAACATACAAACAAGAATCTCTCTTCCCCTCTGATATCGCAAGTACATTCAATATATCGTCTCAGATACCGCACCACACATAATCTTTCATCCTCTTGAAAAGCGTAAAGTTTAATCTTTGTTCCCACACTACCAGGTTTATTATGTTTCAACAAGTCATGAACATGAAATTCAACGAAATCATTTTCCCAAATGATATATTCAAGTATAAACAAGTTAAAATCTGTATTCTTTAGGCCGAAGTCAAGGCCACAAACATGAGCAATTTCCAAGATAAGTCATGCAAGTCCAAAATGTACTCTGGTGTCAAATGTCGCAACAAATCCTACACAACTTTAACATCCCAGATGGCATGATAATGTGGCATAGGCAGATGCAAGTGTAATACTCCCCTCATGAATCTTTTTTTCAATTTTATTTAACTGTTTGCATCATTACAGGAAAAAAAATGAATAAAACATTAATCAAATATCCATAGCCAATTATTTAAAAAAATTTTTTTCTCCCCATCCCCCCCAAAAGTAAGAAAATAAACACTTACCATTTAATGTACAATAATATTAGCATATACAATCATTAATTGTTATTAAAAATTACTAATTAAGAGGAGTGGATAAGATAGAAGAGGTGGACAAAAAATTATCCATCAAATCCATATATGGTTTCCAAATACTATAAAAATTTTCAGCTCTTAAAATTTGGTCGTCTTAGTCCACCCTGATCAAATTTCCACATTAATTTTTCTAAACCAATTCTTGACATCTTACATTTCCAAAGAAATTCACATATTATTTTATTCAAGTTTCCCCCTCATGAATCTTGAAATCAGGGGTTGATTCCCAACAGAATGTTCAGTGTCTTGTAGAATCAGGAAAGTCACCAAAGCACTCTTGGCTGTACTGATGGCACTATAATTGGCTACGTGAACATAAATAAATGAGGAAATGCAAAACATCAAAAACTGAAACGTAATTAACATTTAAACTCTCATTAAAATAAAATAGCTGTCACTTAATAACATGTGGTGTATTGCTTTTGAGTTGACTTTCTCCATGGTTTCCAAATACTATAAAATTTTTCAAATCGATTCCTTAAAACTATACATAATTTTTTTTCCAAAGGTCTACAATTTTCCAGCTTATTATACCATCTACTTAATAACACTTCTCCATCATCTTTCCATGATATTGCTATACACTTCTCTGTGGTTGCTATTGCAAAACTTAAAAATATTTTGTGGTATTTGTCCAATTTCAAATTTATAACCTTTTCATAAATATCTCCAAGTAAAAATATTCTTGGATCACTTGGTATCTTTTCCTTCATAATTTGCCCTAATAATAAACTCAGTTCATTCCAAAACCTTTCCACTTTTTCACTCTGAATGTAAAAAAGTCCCTATTTCTTTCGCACATCGAAAACACTTATTTGAAATAATTAGGATTAAGACCATTTAACTTGTGGAGTATAATATAATTGATGAAGAAAATTATATTGAACCATTTGATATGTAACATTTACTGTATTTGTAACACTTTCATAAAATAATTTTGACCAAATCGCCTCCTGAATTTAAATATTTAAATCTTTCTCCCATCGGATTTTTGATTTATATAAATCTTGTATTCTCTAGTCTCTTGTAATTTTATATACATATTAGTAATAAATTTCTTAACTGATCAAATTAATGATGAATTTTGTTCATTTTATAAAAAGTTATATACATCTGAAAGAAAACAAGAAACTGGATCTATTGATCTTTTTTTTAAAATCACAGTTGCATTTACCGATATTAGAGGATGCAGATATACAGGAGTTAGAAGAACCATTTACTGATTCGGAAATTAAAATGGCTATGATGGAAATGCCAAACGGTAAATCACCTGGTGATGATGGATTTTCGGTTGAATTTTATACAATTTTTTATGATAATTTATTTAGTGTTTGGTGATGTATTACGTCAAGTTGGAGAACATTATGAATTATCTGAATCTTGTTCTAGTGCTTTGATTAAAGTAATCTCCAAAAAAGATAGAGATCCTTTGAAAGTATCTTCATATAGACCAATTTAATCGTTAAATATAGATTATAAAGTAATAGCTAAAATATTAGCGAATAGATTAGCTAAATTTTTACCTAAGTTGATTCATATGGATCAAACAGGTTTTATAAAGAATAGATATGCTTCAGATAATATTTTGTGCGTGATTAGTTTGATTAATAGATTTCGACAATCTTCAGATTACCCGATGGTGATATCTTTAGATGCAGAAAAAGCATTTGATAGAGTTGAATGGAATTTTTTGTTTACAGTTTTGGAGAAATTTAAATTTGGTCCTTTCTTTATTGGTTGGATTAGGGCTCTATATAGTAAACCGGTAGCTAGAGTATTGACAAATGGTTTGATTTCAGAACATTTTAAATTGACTCAATCAACTCGTCAAGGTTGTCCTTTATCACCAGCTTTGTTTGCGTTAGTGATCGAACCTTTAGCACATTCTTTCTTTGGCTTGGCTTCACGGACGAAGATTTATGGAGAGGTATGTCCACGTCTGCTGCAGGCTCGTTGGTGATTGACAAGTTCGATGCGGGACAGGCAGGCATGGTTGCAGCAGTTGCAAGGGAAAATTGGTTAGTTGGGGTTAGGTGTTGGGTTTTTCCTCCTTTGTCTTTTGTCAGTGAGGTGGGCTCTGTGGTCTTCTTCAAAGGAGGTTGCTGCCTGCCGAACTGTGATGCACCAAGATGCACGGTTGGAGGCGATATCAGCCCACTGGCGGTGGTCAATGTGGCAGGCACCAAAAGATTTCTTTAAGCAGTCCTTGTACCTCTTCTTTGGTACACCTCTGTCTCGGTGTCCAGTGGAGAGCTCGCCATATAACACGATCTTGGGAAGGCGATGGTCCTCCATTCTGGAGACGTGACCCACCCAGCGCACTTGGGTCTTCAGCAGCATGGATTCGATGCTTGCGGACTCTGCCAGCTCGAGTACTTTGATGTTGGTGATGAAGTCATTCCAATGAATGTTGAGGATGGTACCGGGACAGTGCCTGTTGGAAGCATTTAGCACAGCTGATAACACAAAACACACAGATACAAGGTATGAAATTTTTAGATGAGTATAAAATTATTTGCAGTTGATGTATTGGTGTATATAATAAACCCAGCTCAGTCACTTTTGCACTTGAAGGAGTGTATAATACAATATGGATGCCTTTCTGGATACAAGGTTAATTGGGAAAAATGTGAAATATTAATGGTAAGTGAAGGAGATTATTCAGTGTATAACAATATTATTAATTTGAAATGGACTGATAAAATTAAATATTTGGGTATAATTTTGAATGTTAATTATCAATCTTTATATAAATTAAATTATGTTCTGTTAATAAAAAAAACCATTTGATTAAATGGAAAGATTTATCTATTAATTTATTGGGTAGGATAAATACAATTAAGATGAATATTTTTCCGCGTATACAATATTTGTTTCAATCTATTCCGTATTTACTTGATAATATTTTTTTTCGAGGCTTGACTAAAATGGTTAGGGAGTTTTTATGGAGAGGTAAATTTTCAAGAGTAGGTTTGAATAAATTAACTTGGAAATATGAGTTAGGGGGATTACGTTTACCACATTTTCAAAATTATTATAAAGCAGCCCAACTTAAATTTATTAACTCATTGACAGATTTGGTACGGCCTCCTAGTTGGGCCAAAATTGAGATGGCAAATATTTCTGAATTTGAAATACATCAATTTTTGTTTAGATGGAATATAAATTTGTTACAGCAATATAATGTGCCTATATAAAACATTTAATGAAGTTATGGATAAAGAAAAATAAAATGATAGGCTCTAGGGATGAATTATCGGCTTTGACTCCGTTGTATAATAATCAACTTATTTCTTTTTCAATACATAATTGAAATTTATTGCATTGGAGATTTAAAGGTGTGAAAAATTTGGGAGATTGTTTTAAAGAGGGTAAATTTTTATCTTTTAATCAGATGAGGGACAGTTTTGGTATTGGTAAGAACTCTGTTTCTCTATTATCAAATTCGATCTTTGGTAAAACATTTATTTGGTAGAGATATGATTTGATTTTACCTGAAATGACTAAATTTGATACTTTTCTTATGAAGGTACCAGAGAAGGGTTATATTTCATCTATGTATCAAATATTACAGGATGGTATGGATAAAAAGGGTTTGGATAGATCTAAAAGTAAATGGGAAGCGGATACTGATTTTATTTTTTCCCAGGATGATTGGTTAGATATCTGTTATGATAGTGTAACTAGATTGATAAATGCACATTATGCAATGATTAACTATAATTTTTTACATCAATTATACTTAACACCTGAAAAATTTAAAAAGTATGGTTTTCATGAATCAGATTTGTGTTTTAGATGTGGTAATATGGTTGGAACTTTTTTTCATGCTGTTTGGTCATGTATATATACACACAATCTTTTTGGAAGAAAATTCGATCGTTTTTAGAATACCTGTATAAGATTAAAATACTTTTAGATCCGACAGTATTTTTATTGGGCAGTTTGCAACCTCTGAAAGGCTTGGCATTAGATAAGTTTCAGCTTGCTTTTGTACATTTAGCTTTATCTGTAGCGAAAAAATGTATTAAATGTACGTGGAAAGATACAAATATGATTGATATTAATAGATGGCATAATGAGATGATATGTTGTTTAATAATGGAAAAAATTATGTATGTTTTGTGTGATAATTATAGTTTTTTATAATAAGTGGTTGTTATATTCAGAATATTTACATTACAATTTACATTGAATAGATCTTAATATGTATATTTAATTTTTTTTTCTTTTTTTATGGCTCTCCTTAGGAGAGTTGGCTGAAGGGGGGGGGGTTTCTTTTCTTTTTTTTAATATATATAAAAAATAACATTCATGTTTATGTTTAATTGTTGTATATGTCATGTACTATTTGTTTTTTGATCGAATAAATAAAGTTAAAAAAATAAATAAATAAACACAGAAACATTATGGCTGCAGCCAGGAAAGAGGTCATTGTGTCAGTCCTAGCTCTATGCAAGAACAATTCAGCTAGACCAACTCTCCTTTGAATGTTGGAACTCAATTTGCCTCCAATACCTGTACATTACAGACGCAGCCTTTTACTGCATTTCCTCATCTTCCTTTGGATTTTGCCAATCTCCTCCCTTCAATTTTGTAAGGCCTTGGACTTGAAATCTCAAATCCATTGCCCTTTTACAGAAATGCTGCCTAACCTGAGAAGTTCAATTTCAGATTTTCACCATCATTCAAAATTCTGATTTGTGACCCTACCATCAATGTGAACACACATTATTTTAAATATCTCCATCAGGATCACCTTACTGCCTTCTCTGTTCAAAGGAGATGATCATCTCAATTAAAAAAAATTTTTTGCACGTCCTCGTCACTGGAATGATTTTTTTTTCTGTAATATTTCAAAGGGCTTGCATCTTTTCCAAAGTGTGGTTCCCAAAACAGACTTTTCAAAATAGTTTGTCATTATTTTCTAATTCTTGCACTCCATGATTATTTACAAGTGCCAGAATCTCATGCTTTTTTAAAATTACTTTTTCAATTTGCCCTTCCAGTTTCAACAAATAACGTGTAAAAAAACTCCCATTGCTTTTGTACCTCTTGGAATTGCATTTTCTTTATTGCTCCTTCATCCTACCAAAATGAAACACCACATTTCTCAGCATTAAAAATTAATCTGTTTTTCCTACCTGCCAGTCCACATTTCCTTGATTAATATAATCTTGGTTCACTATATCCTGAAATTGTGCCTTGGTGCTAATATTAGTTCTTTTGGAATTCATTCCACTGCTTTTTTTCCTGTAATGCCACACCAATCATTTCCCATTATTTAGCTAAATCTTCTATCCTTTTTTTTCCAAACTTTATTTAAAGATTAAAAAAACATAACATACAATCCAATAATCATCAAAAATTGATTTTACAAGATAAACCCCAAACCCACCCTCCCACCTCTTTAGCCAGCTCCCTTAAGGGGAGCCAAAAATATAAATTATATATTAAAAAATTATAAATGTTGAGAACAATTCAAAGTATATCTAATTATATTTCAAATATGGAAACCATTTGCTAACAAAAGGGGAATTATTATCATGTAAATTATAAGTAATTTTTTCCATAACAATACAAGCTTTCAATTCATTATGCCAACATAGCATATTAATCTCTGCATTGTCTTTCCAAGTACTCGCAACACATTTACGTGCTACTGATAACACCAAACGTACAAAAGCAATTTGAATTTTATCCAAACCTAATTCCCTCAATGAAATCAAATTACCCAACAAAAAAAAAAATGATTGGGTCTAATGGTAGTGAGAAGTTATACAATTTTTCCAAAACTATTTTAATTCCTTGCCAAAATGGTTGAAATTTAACACAAGTCCAAACAGCATGTAGAAAAGTTCAAATACATGAATCACATCTAAAACATAAATCTGAATTACTAAACCCATATTTTTTCAGTTTCTCTAGAGTCAAATATAATTGATGTAAAAAAATTATAATTAACCATTCCATATCTTACATTTGTCAATTTGATTACATTGTCCTGACACATATCCGCCCAATCATCTTCAGGAAAAATAAACACTAAATCACTCTCCCATTTAAGTTTAGATTTTTCCCAATCCAGTTTATCCATATTATCTTGTAACAAATTGTACATAACCGAAATATAACTCTTCTTTGGTACAGAGGAAATCAAAGACTCAAATCTTGACAAAGTGGGTAAATTCATCTCTCTACCATAATTATCCTTTAAGTTGGCAATACACAAACAAAGAATTTAAAGATATATCAAATCTCTCTCTCAATTGATTAAAAGAAATTGTCCCTCTTCAAAACAATCCTGTATTGTCTTTATACCCTTAAAATCCCAACTCTTTAAATAATTATTAAACATTGAAAAAGGGATAAGCTGATTATTATACAATGGAGTTAAAATTGGTAATTTATCTTTTGATCCCAAAACTCTATTTTTAAAAATCCAGATCTTGAACAAATGTTTCAATACTGGCATATTAAAGTAATTAATTGAAGAATATTATCAGATGCATTTCTATTCTTAATAAAACCTGTTTGATCAGTATGTATCAGCTTAGGTAAGTACGGAGCAAGTCTATTAGCTAGTACGTTGGCTATAATTTTATAATCTAAATTTAATAAAGAATTAAGTCTATATGAAGACACTTTTAATGGATGTCTGTCTTTTTTTGGAATAACAGTTATTAAAGCACTTGAACAAGATTCTGGGAACTTCTGTTCTTCAGTAACTTGTTTTAACATAAGATAAATCACCATAAAAAAAATTATAAAATCCACAGGAAATCCATCGTCCCCTGGGGACTTTCCATTTGGCATTTCCTGTATAGCTTCCTTGATTTCAAAATCTGTAAACAGAGATTCCAATTCCTGAATATCTTTCTCAGCTAATACCAGTAACCTTAATTTAGATAAATAAGATCCAATAGAACCATTATCCTGCTTCCCTTCAGAAGTATATAATTTTTGATAAAATGAATAAAATTGCTCATTAATTTCCTGAGGCTTATAGGTAAATATTGAATTCTTTTTAATGGCATTAATAGTCAGAGATGCCTGTTCGGCTTTCAATTGCCAAGCGAGTATCTTATGAGCTCTTTCTCCCAACTCATAATAATGTTGTTTAGTTCGATTAAATAAATGCTCAAACTGATAAGTAATTTCAATTTTGCTAATGCAGCTTTTTTTGTCTTCAGTCACATCCTTCTGAAAATCTTTCTCTAACTCAGCAATCTGATTTTTCAACATTAAACTTTCTGCCATAAATTGTTTCTTAACTTTCGTAGAATAACTAATAACCTGTCCCCTCAAATAAGCTTTTTACGCGTCCCATACTACAAAATGACTATCCACAGAATTAATATTCTTAGTCAAGAATAAAGAGATAGGCTCTTTAACAAAAGTAACAAACTCTGGTTTTTTCAATAACATTGCATTAAACCTCCATCTATATGACAAACGTACCACTTCTGAACTTTCACAAGAAAAAAATAATAATGAATGGTCAGATAAAACTCTACTTTTATATTCAGCTTGCAATACTCGACCCTGTATGTAAAATCAATTCTAGAAAATGAATCATATTGTAATGAATAAAAAGAAAAATCTTTCTTTGTAGGATTAACTTTTCTCCAAATATCTACCAAATTTAAATCTTTCATCAAAGCTTTGATCTGTATTGCTGTCTTTGATTTCCTTATACTCTGGGTTTCTATTCAATAAAGGTTCCAAAACACAATTAAAATCTCCCCCAACTAAAATATTTTCATTAGCTTGAGTTAACAATAAAAAAGCTTCTGAAATAAACCACTCATCATCTACATTAGGTGCATAAAGATTAAGCAAAGTCCAAAATTCAGCAAAGATTTTACAATTTACCCACAAAACTCTACCTACATTTCCCTCTGAAGATTCCAATTAAAATGATAAATTTTTATGAATCAAAATCGCCACCCCTCTTGCCTTAGAATTAAAAGGAAAAAAAAACATGTCCAACCCAATCTCTTTTCAATTTCAAATGTTCCTTTTCGGTCAAATGTGTTTCTTGTAAAAAGGCAATATCAATTTTCATTTTTTAAAAATATATAAGCCAATACCCTCTTTTGCTTAATTGGATTATTTAATCCCTGAACATTAAAAGTTGCAAAATTCAAAGGAGACTTTTACTAACTACTAATATATTTACACTCTATAAAATAATGCTCCCCTTTATAATTCTTCAAAAATACAAAACCCACCCCTCAATAAACAAATTAAAACCTCCCCCCAAAAAAATAAAAACCACCCAAAGGTACTAACATCGTAAAAATCTGGGTGTGGTAAACCCACTAGTGGTAGATGACAGTCAAAGCTTTTAGTGTCATCTACCCCCCCCCCCCCACCAGCCAGATACATATTCATGATGTAATTAAGAACAATCAAATATAGTAAATATATTTAACCCAATGATTGTTCCGGATCTTCAATGTCAAGAAGACTTTGTGTCAGCTCTTCTTTCTTTCTTTCCATTCTTACCAAACCCATTCCCATTCTCATTTCCCTTTCCATTTACCCTCCTCTTAGGAGCCAATGGTGAGAACCGCCCATTTCTTCACAATTCTGGCAATGAATTAGCAAAAATCAAGGCATCATGATCGTTCTCAAAAAATTGAAATTGAAAGTTTGCATAAAAAACCTTCAAAATTGCAGCATAACGAAAAGCAAACTTATAGCCCTTTCACCACAAGACATCTTTAGCCAAATTAAATTTCCATAGTCTTCTAATAACCTCTTGACTCAAATCGGCATAAAAAAAAACACTATTGTTTTGAATCATCAACGGGGATTGACTTTGCCATGCTTTCTGTACCGCCATTCGTAAAATAATTTCTCTATCTTGAAACTTCAAACAATGAATCAAGACCGCCCTTGATATTTGTCCAGGAAGTGGTTTTTTACTCAATGCTCTATGGGCCCGATCCAGTTCCAAACCTTCAGGAAAAAACTCTTTAACCAATACCTCTAGGATCCTATGTTTAAATTTTTTTATTGGATCAGAACCTTCAAAGTTCTCTGGAAGACCAACTATTTTCACATTATTTCTCCAGCTTTGAATTTCCAAAGAATCAATCTTCTTCAATAAATCCCTTCTTTGAATCCCCCAATCTACAAAAAAACCTTCCACTTTTTCTTTATTGCATTCCACTTGATTTCGACATTCAGAAAAAGCTGTTTCAATTTAAAAAAAAATTATCTTGTACAATATCAACAGATTTTATATATCTGTTAATATCACTCTTAACTAGTCATTTATTGTTTCATAGCTGACATTTCTTCACACAAAGTATTCATTTTTGTTTTCACATCCATAAATCCTTGGGTTATTTGAGTTGACATTTGTTTTGACATATTATCCATTTGAAAAGCAATCCCTTCCAAAACAGTGAACACTGAGTCCAATTCAGATTCCATAGTCACTTTCTGAGGTCTACCTTCTCTAACTACAGGCTCCTCCTCCTGGGCAAATTCCAATAAGGTAAATTCCTCTTCACCTTCAGTCACCCTAGGTTCTCTGACTGTGCGGCTGCGGGTTTGGATACCCGTGCTGGTGCTCGGGCTCCCCCACAGCCCACACTTTCTCCAAAAGGTCCCGGACCCAGGATGCGCTGCGCATGCCTGGCAGAACTGCTGGACGCGTCCTCCGACACTACACTGCGCGTCCCTGGGCCACCCAGCAATGTCGCGGGCTCACGGGCCCCTTTGTCAGTCAGGCTTCATGTGCACACGGGTCGGCTACGACCGAACTCACCGCAGTGTCAGCGCCATCTTTCGACTGCAGGATCAGCGCCGAGGTCATACTTGAACGGGCAAGAGTTCTGAGGTTTGGAGACTCGTGGATTCATCTGTGCAAGTTGGCCTCAGATCGTCTATACTTTTATATGGTAATTTCTTCTGAAGTTGAGTTTTAGATTTCTTCATATTGGTAGCCATGATAGATCACTGTTATTCAAAAAACTATAAATATTATTTTTAAATACTTTTATACTTTTTGAAGTTGGGTATTTAATAATCCAGCTGGAGAAAGATGGAACACACGTCTTTCTTCTACACCATCTTGACACGCCCCTCCCCCCCCCCCCCCCCCCAAATCTTCTATCCTTACAATTCTTTTAGCCCATAGGTTTCAATCTTGATAATTAGCATATTTTATGGAACATCAACTGCACAACCCTGTTACTTCATCAAGAATTAAGTGGACACTATTTGGCTTCAACAAATCTATACATTCTCCCTCTAATCAATCCAATTTTTCAAGTGATTGCTAATTAGGTCTTGTATTGAGGTTAAACTGAATGGTCTATAGTTGCTGGTATATCTCTCTATATCAGTGGTTCTCAACCTTTTTCTTTCCACTCACATACCACTAAGTAATCCCTATGCCATCGGAGCTCTATGTGATTAGTAAGGGATTGCTTAAGGAGGTATGTGGGTAAGAAGGGAAGGTTGAGAATCACTGCTCTAAACCCAAATGTTACTGAAATATTCTGCTTGAGAAAAATTGTCATTGGCCCATTTCCTTTGGAGTTATGAAACTGCACATAACTGGTCAATTAGGTACAATTAAAACAGAGGTTTTCAAACTTTTTCTTTCCACCCACATACCCCCTTACTAATCAGGGAATACTTAAAATGGTATGCGAGTGGAAAAAGGTGGAGGACCACTGATATATATCCTTTGTAAAATGTGCACTTTTCTGGTAGTGAGGCACCCCTACCCCCATGACTTTGCCATTTAGGATTGTGGCTGATCTTCTACCCAACATTTTCCAGTTCTGTCCCCAGTATGAGGATAGGAAATTTCAGTCAGCAATCATACTCGCCCCATATTTTCCTTGCAGCACTGCTACTTTCCTCTCTCTTTCATCTGCCCATTAATCCCCTTTTGCAATTGTGAAGGCAGCACACCAGTGTCTCTACTGTCTCAGGAGTCTGAAGGGACTTGGCATTTTGTTGGATGCTCAAAATGCTACCGGTGCCCTGTGGAAAGTATACTGGCTGGTGGCATCATAGTCTGATATGGCAAATTCAAGAAATCGGGAACACAGAAGGCAGCAGATGGTAGAAAACAATTGCCAGATCCATCACAGGCTCTGACCCCACCCCCACCCATCATTGCAGACATCCATATCAGGTGCTGCTGTCATTAAAGGATTCCCATCACCCTGGTCACAATCTCTTCTCACAGCTACCTTTGGGCAGATGGTGTAGAAGCCTGATACCTAGCACTTCTAGGTTCAAGAACAGTTTCCTTCCAACAGCCATCAATCTTGAACCTCTCCTTTGCACACTAATCACAGACCACTCCAAGAGCACAACAAGGCTGTCTGCACTATGGCAAGTCACTTATTTGGACTAGGATCACTGTGAATATTTTATTATTTATCATATTTGCTGTCTCTTAATTTCAATAGTTTCATAATTTTTCCTTACAAGTACTAATTTGGTTGCAGCAAAAATTTTGGTGTTCGTATACAATGTGTATGATAATAAACCCATCATTTTGTTTTTGTAGCCAGTTACCCACTGGCATGTCTTTGAGATGGGAGCGAAAAGCAGAACACCCAAGTGAATGTGCAAATTTCATACGGATAATACAATGTCAAGATTGAACCCAGGTCCCTGGAACTGAGGCAGAGATACTAACAATTGCACCTCCTGTAATGAAGGGCAGCCATCAATTTGCCTCTCTCATTGTCTGAATGTTGGATTCCAGTGATGTGTAGAATGACTCCCAATTCCAGTGAGCATTGATACTATTCTAAAAGGTTTTTTTTCCCCCAACCAGAGTTGGTTAACTTGCATCTCTCTCTCCTCCTCCCCCCAAACCCACATTTGGCAGACTCACTTATCTCATAAATATGACCATGAGGGCCCTTTGCATACATCCTCACATTCCCACATGTAACAATTCTACATTTACCAATAATAATTGGTTCCTCTTGGCCTTTCATTGATATGGATCGTCAACAAAAACTTCACATATCACAGCATGCCAATCTGAACTTTTTTCTATTCTTTGCTTTTTATCCATTAACCAATTCTCTATCTACATTGGTGGATAATTTCCTTCCCATTCCATGAGCTAATCGGGTTCATCAGCCTTCCACCTGGATAAGTATGTGATCCACTGGATGCAAGTAGCTTTTCTGATAGCTTACATCAATTTTAACCCATTCAGAATCTGTCACCTCTTCCTTTGAGACTTCAGCATTAGTTTCTTCCTTGATGAAGATTAATGCACAGTTCTCATTTGGTAACTTTGCAATATCCTCTGTCACCTCAAGTAGGTTTCCTTTACAGTTTCTGAGGAAACACATCTCTCCACTAACAACCATTTTCCTGTTCACATCTCAACAGAACATTATATTAGAGCCAGAATTTTATAGCACAGGCATAGACCCTTCAGTCCATCTGGTTCATGCCAACCAAGTTATTTACCAAAGTGAGTCCAACCTGCTTGTGTTTGGCATGCATCCCTCTAAACTTTTCCTAACCCTGTACCTGTTTAAATATCTTTAACATACTTTGCAATTGTATCTGGCCTTCCCACTTCCTGGCCGCCCATTCCACTCACCTACCACCCTTTATGTACAATCCTAGTCTTTTATCAGACTGGATTTCCCATCTCATTTCTCCCAACAGCCTTGAATTAGAAATAAATCACGAGACAGGTAAGCAATGCCAAATATGTGAAAAGCAGGAACACTAATTGACTGATATTAGAAGACAATCAAAATTGTGTTTTATTAATATTCTTTCCAGAATGTAACTTTCACCCACAGGTAATCTGAGGCACAGATTAAAGGTAATTAGTAATGAAGGGGGCAGGAGCAAGATGAAATATTGCCGTTTGATTTAATGTGCAGTGTACCAAAAGGGAAGGCAGATAAAAGTGCTGTGCGCACAGAACAGGGAGAGGAATAGGTGACGGCAACAATCAATGTTTGGAGAAGGGAAGTAGCAAGTGTTTAACCAGTGTTGGACAGTCATTAGAAACTTACTCACAAAACATTGGCAATATTCTGGGTCTCTGACCACAAATGCAATTTCGCTCACAGTTCATCGTCAATTAATATGTGAACAGCTACTGCTTGAACATCAGCTTTGTATGTCCACAAATAAATGGAGGAAGAAGCACGTGGATTACATTAAACCACCTTATTTTGTCATTAAGACACACCTGCGTAACACACATACACCACATCTTTTTAATAATGAAAGTTTAAACAATCCAATTAAAATTCTGTACAAATCCTAAGTAAATACATGCACGTTGTCATCTTAATTTGAACTTAAAAACGATGAGGAAAAAGGTTTCTCTGCTGGTTATTGTCCCAATGTATCCAATAACAGTATTGAAGATTAGGTAGCTCCTGTAGATTGCACAACAGTCATATCATGCACCAAGTGCTGTAAACTAATCATGAGGCAATTCCTCCATCAGCTTACGTCTAATCTTATCCAAAATGAGAACCAGTAGAGTGCATTGTGTCTCCTCTGTCCAGCTGATCCTGCAGTTGTACCAGTACATCCAATTCTCTTTCGACTCGCTCAGTTTTGTGACTCACCAATGACCGATAGAAGTGAACAGCAAAAATGATAAAAATTATTCCGAAGGGCACCATAATTGTTGTGGATGTAATAGCTGCTGCTACTCCAGGTGATATTGATGTGGCATTCGTTTCAGTATTCATTTCCACAGGACTCTTCCGTAATGGAAGAAACTTAACCCAACATAATAGTACAACCTCTGCAAGAAAAAGGAAGGTCCCAATAACTGTGGAGAAGGCCCACGCAAGTTCAATGTGTCTATGCATACGCTCATGGGGTGACTCATGGACAGAATTGAGATTGTGAACATTGCTAACAGCTTCAATGTTTGGAAGAATACAAGTGCTGATCATGAGAGCAAAAAGGTGCACTGCCACCAGCACAGTTGTGCAGGCACTAAACGCGATCAGAAGACCTGGAGGGTAATCGTGTCTTGGTTCAAGCTGTACCTCCACCATGGCTACCTGAAAAGAAAAATAGAGAATTTATAACAATTACTTTATGTAATGAAAAATCTCTTTCCTTCCCCAGTCAATAGCCGCTTGAAATAACAGCTCAAACCTGTTTTGGATCTTTTGTATCCACATTTGAGAAAGGTACAGTAAAACTCCTGGTATCCAGCACTTGTGGGGAATGGGAGGTGTTGGATAAGTGATTTTTAAGGTTACTCAAGATTGCATGTTGCATGGATTGGCGAGCCACGCCAATTTTAAACCGATTTTTAAAACCTTTTTATTTTTGCGATTTTTTTCCTGCCGGTTGCTTGAATTCCAGATAAAAGGGGTTTTACTGTATGCAGCCATTCTTCCATCTGACACATTGACAAAACATCTCCACTTTCAGTATTGCTCTGGGAATGGTATAGTCCTTTATTCCTCTTGCACATCTTTTTACTATTTGTTTCCTTCTGGAGTTTTAAATATTGTTTTCACCCTTGATTCTGCAATAGCAAGTGGTAAACCAATTGAGTTCAAAGGGCATTAAAGTCCATCCAACTGTAAACACTCCAAAACAGTTCTCTTGATTTGGAAGGATAGTCTTCAAAATTATGGCAAATTTAGAAAGAGTAAATAATAGATGCTAATGAGGAAAACACTAGGCAATGAAAAAAGGGACATATTGGATTTGCTGTGTGAAAAGACTGATACATTGCATCCCATGTCACGCATAAGACTCTCAAGGGCTACTACTGGAAGACAAAGCTAATTTGATGTTAACTCCCCCTCCCCCAACTGTTACTTTCCTATTATAACACAAATGCACTAAAAACACAAACACAATAAATCCAGAGAGGAGGTCATTTTTGAAATACCCGACAAGATAATTTATTCTTGGATAAAAATTCTCCTCAAACACAAGATGGTTCTTCAGTTTAAGGCCATTCTGCTAATCTGTTTTTGGCTAACCTGTTTTTTACTTACATATACAGCACTCGTCTTTCTATACATTAGCAAGAGATTTGCCACTAAAACAGATTATGTGGTCATTAACTAATTAGGCCTTTTCACACCCCAGCGTAAAATGAAGATTCTCGGGAAATTTTCCCCGGGAACTTGCAGTGTGAAAAGGTCGGCCCTAGGGCCGCAGCCCCAGGAAATTTTCCTGGACCACCCTCTCCCTACAATGTGAAAAGGCAAATGGCCATGCAGCAAAAGCCTTGTGATGTCTGCACTTGTATGCTGCATCATGTAGGCAATTAATATGAAGATTCCTACCACCTGAAACAGTGGGCCACTTTGGCATGTCACAACCTCATCACAATGTGGGATGAATGGCCATCCTCACAAAGCTGCATTTCCTAGAGTGGTTCCAGCTGCATGAGGGATTATGGGAAACGAAGTCGGCCATTCATCCCGCATTGTGCCACCATTGCAACATGCCAAAGCGGCCCTGAGGCATGTAGAGTGGGCCATGGCGAGCAGGGGGTGGGCATGGGCTAGCGACTGATAACCGGCTGGTTGAGGGGGAGGGAAAAAGGAGCAAGCTGGCAGGAGAGGGAGCGGGTGGGCGAGCGATGGAGTGCATAACACATCATTGATCGGGGCAGGACTCCCTCTAAATTGCCGGGTGGGCAAATTCCCAGGAATTTGGAACACAGTGTGAAAGGCCTTGGTGGTCCTAAATTCCTGGGAATTTCTCCGGGACAAGGGAGGGTCACTGCTCGCCTATGAAAACGCCTATTGTCACAACCACCTATGCAAGATCTGGGCTGCATTTCCATACATTTAAGCAGGAACTATACTTCAAAGTTATGGAACCAATATTGCTTGAACTTCAGTGTTTCATCATTAAACTGGATTCATTTTGAGTATAATTTTCCTTGAACCAAACTATTTCTTGACTTGTGAAAGCCATGGAAGCAAAACATGGTCAAACTAATAGCATGAAAAATCAACTGTTTTACCAAGATAAGCAGGTGGAGATCACAGCTATAACATCTGATGGCAAGGGACAGGTTAAACCATCAACCCAAATGACCGAGGAATAGTTGTTTACTTAAATTAATCCAGTGATTGAAAATGTTTGTGTAGTCTTAATTAGTTTAAGACGATTTCTTTCAGTTGCAAGTTTAACATTAACTCATTTTTTAATCAGTTGACACAACTACCTTTCCAATAAAAGCAAACATCAAATGTAAAGATGTAACAGCTTCTTGTCAAACGTAGTTGTGCCAGTAAACAAAAAAAAATTAATGCTTGCCGCCATCAAATTTCTGAACAGAGAGGTGGAGAGGATGAGCAAATGTAGGTTCACACACACACAATGGCATCATAAAGAAAGCCTCTACTTCCTCAGGAGTTTGCGGAGGAGCTAGTGGAGTTGTTCAAGTGAACTGGCACGGACTTGGAAGGGCCGACATGGCTTGTTTCCGTGCTGTAAACGGTTATATGGTTATGGCTTCAGGAGACTTCATTTTGTATTCCCATTTCATTCCCAGCAGGTTAATTATTAATTTATTTTCTAGATTATTGCTCATTCCTAATTGGCCTCAAGAAGACTACGATGAGGTTTCTTTATGAACCACTAATCATTTTGAAGATAATCCCAGTGCTGTTAGCTAGTGCGCTCCTGGATTTATACCAAATTAAGTTCTTTTTGCAAGTCAAGAGTAGCATGAGATTTTGGCATGGGCTGTTGGAGATAACCCTCTGGTAATGTGTCCCTGTTCTCTTGCTGTAGGCTAAGGGTTTGGCAGGTGGTGACAGAATTAATCTCAGAAGTAATTTTTTTTTTAAATTTAGACACACAGCACTGTAACAAGCCAATGCATTTGTAGCTGGTACTAATCACAACCACAGTGTGCTCACTGTGGAAGGTGTAATGATTAAGATACTACAGTATATGTTTATAAAAGCTAGCAAATGGAGAAAATTCTAAAGCTTGGGCGGGGGGAAATCAATAAGGAATATGGTGGACCGATTGGCGTAGCGGTTTGCACAACTTCTTTAGAGCACCAGTGAAAGGGGCCAGGGTTCAAATCCTGTGCGGTCTGAAATGAATTTGTTCGTTCGCCCTATGTCTGCGTGGGGTTTTCTCCAGGGGCATCGGTTTTTCCCCTACACCATTGGCAGCACGACTCAAGGGGTGAAATGGCCTGTTACCGTATTGTGTGCCTAAATTTAAATCAAAGGTGTCGGGAGATGCTAAGGGAAGTATAATCTTACAAAGGGAAGCAAGGCTAGACAAGAATAAGGAGAAAATTAGAAATCTGTCTATGAATCCCCTTCTAAGTTTGAGTTAACCTGGCGACCATTTATTCAATATTTTCATTTGTGGTGAGTTGATCTGGCTCTGTTTTCTTTTTATGATTATGTATGATAATTGGGCTGTTAGATGAGATCGGAGTGATCGGCGTGGTTTAGCTATATCGGTAGGTTTTTTTTTAAAAAAGTTTTTAATTCAGATTTGTTTTTTCTTCCTTTTTGGGGTTTTTTTCCTCTCTTTTTTTATATATTTTTATTAATTATATCTTTTTTTTAGAGATAGTTCATACTCTAAACTGATCTAAAATTTTTTTATGATATATTTTTATTCTGCAATATTATTGTTTAATATCTCTGTATTAATTCATTATTTACTATGTATTTTTCATATCTCTTTGAACTGTATGTGTTTATAAATTATAATAATAATGAAAAGATTGGAAAAAAGAGAAAAAAAAATAAGGAAATGGAAATTGTGTGTATCCCACAGTGAACTACACAAGATGTGTGAACAAATGACTGAACAAAATTGTAGTAAATGTCGAGGAGGAAGTGAAGGGCAAGATGCTCAAACATCCCAATGTCTGGGGAATGCAGCACAGTGCAAGGTCAAAAGCCCAACTGACCTTGCGCAAGTCAAAATGCTGGTGACCATGTTTTGGAGAGCTGCATTTCTAGAAAATGGACTGTAACACGAGGTTCCATTAACATAAAAGCTGCATCATCTGCCCATATCTCAAGAAATGCAGGATAAAAAGTTTTTATTACTTCCCCACCCTCATGCATGTTCTGTGATTGCAAATTCTATTCCATATCTCAAACTTCTAGCTCATGATTGGTGAATTCTGCAAGGGTCAATTCCCAAATGGCTTTAATAACGGATTGCTGTATACCATGTGTGGAGGAATATGAGCACAATATTTAATTTCAGATTTCCTAAAACCTGGATCACAAGAACCAGTTGCTATTTCTGAAGAATTTTTGAAGTGAGAAACACAAAATGCACAAATACCCAATATTAAAGACGATTTTGTGTTTTTTTTTTAAAAAAAAGAACATACTGGTCATAACATTTCCTTGGGTATGTGGTAACACAACAGTGATGAGAAAACCAAAACTTTTACATTTCAAATACACTGGTGGCACACGAAGCACACTTTCTCAATAAAGGATGGCAACACCTTGGTTTGTGGCTTATTACTTCCAATTTACTGTTCAGTTCATTTATATTTTTAGGAAAAAGGGAAATGGCTTTCTCACAACCACGTCACAAAGGATTATAGATAATGACCTTTGTGAAGTAAAGACAGCTGGAGTTTAAAGAAATTGGTTAACCACAATTCAGCTCAAATGGAAATAATCCCAATTGAATGGTACCAAAGAATAATCTGTTCCTATGCACTATTTTCCATTCTACATTAAGTATTGTAGCACTGTTGTACTTTTATTTAAAAATTGCTGTTACGATTAAAGCGCCGTACCTCACACGCCATTATCTAACATTTGCTGCGTCACCTACTTCTTTCCTCAACTCCCTACTCACCAATTTTGTGCCCCTCATATTTCCCCCACCAGGAAACTGTTCCCATACCTGCTACCCATCCCTAACAGAATTTCCCTTCCAGGTTCTCTTTCTTGTACCTGGAATCTTGTTTTTTTTAAAAAAAATATAGGATTTTCAATTCAAATTGTTTGACTTGCACTTTCCCTATAAATTTCATTCTTTCCACACCAGACACTCTCTGCAAGTACTTTCCTCACCAGTAATTGATTGCTGTTCATTTGGTTCTGCCAAATGAGTCAAAATTCCATCTTAATCAAATAAGGAAATGGAACATTACAAATTAAGTCCACATAACTATTACACACGTGTAATGGAGATACATGCACTCAAGTCCTGCAACCCCAAAGTTCCAGTCCAGCACAAATATCATGCATTCACGATTCTCCTTCTCAAAGCACGCATTTGCCTTTGAAGCAGGTCCTCAACTAATGGATCCTTGCTGTTAGTACAATTCCCAATATCTATTTCCCTCACCCTGTCCTCTTTTCAAACAGAGAGGTTATATTTCACTATCCTAGACTTGATTCCAATTGCAAAAGTTTTGAACCAGACTAATGCTGCAGAAATGAAGATTCTTTTGAAGAACTTCCATCATAAAATCTTCATTAGAATAAAAATCGGAACTTCCTTATTTACCAGAGACCATTCTTGTAATTTTAACTAATATTTAGCTTTAAATGGTCAGCAAGGTTAGAGTCATTTTTGATTAAAAGCAAATCCAAATAAATTTCATAAATTAGCACAGTAAGCTTATCTTTTAAAAAAAACCAAGACGATGCTTAAAAGATTAACTTGCTACTATTTCCTTCCCCAAGGTTACTACAATGTTTTTAAATAGTCTGAATTATCCATAAAATACCATTTGTTTGCCTTCAATCATCTCAGAATGTTATCAGCAGAACAAAATAGGTTTCTTTTTGAACACAAGCCCAAAATCATAGATTGAATGATTCAAATTCAACAAAAACAAGTGTAAATCAGTTGTTTTCAAACTTTTTCTTTTATGTAATCCCTTACTAATCACAGAGTACTTATGCTATAGAGATTACTTAAGGTGGTTTATGTGAGTGGAAAGAAAAAGTTTGAAAACCACTGGTGTAAATAAGAGTCAAAACTATTATGGACATTTGAAATGTATTGAAATTAAGAGACATAATTGAACATTGGTAGCATTTGACTTTCTACCAGCAGAGGGGGCCTGGAGAGAAAAAGTAATTCCACCAGTCAGCCAAAAGGATGTTTTCTGTCCACCCCACCCTCTATTGAACCAAATAAGAGAGCAGGATATGATGCATGCTCTTCAGAAAAGGCATCCAAAGGAAACGTTTTCTATTCCAGAAGGAAGCCTGACAACAAGATAATTAAAAGTCTACAGAAGTAGTGGAGAAACTGAGCCAATATCATTGGAATGCTTGTTAATGGAAACCTCACTTGCATGTGCAAGATGATCAAAGCACAGAAAGCAGAAAGAGGGAACACAGGATCATCTGCCAAAGAACTACTGGTGCAGGTAAAGGGAGGCCACATTGCTATTTTGGATATCCGAATAATCAATAGGGGTACTTTCCTCATTGAGAATGGCTGTGTGGATAATCTAAAGGGTGCAGGAATAAAGGAAAAAAAACCACAATAACCCCTTTTGCACTGCCACCATGTCCCAAGAATTAACTGGGAATTTACTGGGACAGGGTCCAGTGGAAAAAGAACATTGCTGGAACGCCGGCATCAAATGACGTCATTTCACATCAGGGATTAACTGCCTCTACCCCTACTCATGTTCCCAGCTGATGCTGGTATGCTGATAAAACCAGCAGAAAGTCACCTGTTTCCAGTTGAAGGTAGCACACTCTGATCCCCGGGGATTGTGTGCAGTGGAAAAGCAATTAGTTTCCCAGTTAAGGGTGGCCCAGTAGAAACAGCACAAAGGGCTTCCTAGCCTGGGACATTGCACAACCAATGAACTGGGATGCCAGTGGAAAAGGGGCTATGGAAAAGATAGGTTATTTCTGTCCTGTGAAGTAATTCAAACTTGGAATATTCAAGGGGGGGGGGGGGGGGTGGACACCATGAGAGGCAGGTTAATTGGATACCTTTTACCCGTAAGCTTTTATCATAAGATGGTGCAAACATAAAACATTACAGGATAGCAGTTCCTTGCTGCATCGTCCTATGTAAACCAACAATCAAGCCCTTCCCTACTTGTCACTCACAAACCTCTATTTTTCTGACATCTATGTGCCAATCTAAAATGGTTAAGCAGCACAAAATAAATGTTAGCCATTGTTTAGTTGGTAGCTCTCATCTAATTCAGAAGATCACAGGTTCAAGTTCCTGTACAAGACTCAAAATACAAAAATACAAGAGAGGGGCATCTGTACTATTGGGCAACACATTAAATTAATGCCCATCTGGTCCTTCAGTGGATGCCAAGATTTCCCTCGTCTCCTGGTCAGTACATCTTTAACAATTAAAAGCTCCATCCTAAATATTAACTCTCTTTCTACATATGCAACCCAAATTGAAGTATTTCCAGCCTTTTTAAAAAATAATTCAGCTACCTGATTTTTATTTTAAAAACTTTTTTTTTTGTTTACCATCTCATTATTATTGGAACCTTGTTATGTTCCTCATTTCCTCCAATGCACACAATCAACACACTTCTAAGGCATTGTACTGGCTACGAAAAAAGTTAGGATCATTGATATGCACAAATATATTCCTCATGAAGGAAGGCAATTCCGGAGTGGGAATCTATCATTACATTTTAAAAAAAACCAGTCAATATTGTAATCAAAGTTGAATTAGGTTTCATGTTATTAAAAAAAGTATCCAAAAAATTACAAACTAAAGTAAAGCCAGAAAAACTCCTTAACGCTGAGCACGATTACATCTTCAGTGACATGCAGCAACCAATTCCCAAGGCTGGAGGGGATAGAAGGATACTCCTAATATTTCCAATGAGCTGCCAGATCCAATTCTTGACTCAAATTCATGAAAGGGCCCTCCCAGTCAAAACAAAATACATATTTAGTACAAAATACTGAAGGTGTCTCACATCCGAAACAAAAGGAACTAACAATGTGGCACTGGAAAACAGTGCTTCAAGTCAAAGCGAAGTTTTATTGCGAGATCGCTGACCTAAAACGTTAGCTCTAAATCTCTCCCCAGAAATGTACCTTCTATTAATTGTACACTTAAATATTCATTCTAAACATTCAAAAACATTTGATAAGAAGGAGGCGGCCAACTATTAATTTTCCTTGCATTGAATGATCCCCTTTAAACGAGTCTGACAATCCCAAAGCTCAATCGACAAGCTTGTTTATGAGATAGGGTCATTTGTATCAAAAGACTTGAGCTCTGTATGGGAACGTGACACAAGGCAGCCGAAGGGAGGACGTTAAGCTCAGATGCTAATGGAACAAATATTTTGCGCAGCTGCTCAAGGTGTCGATACCATTTCGAGGGGCTAGTCATTGAAACACGGGACGAGCGGTCTTGGAAAGAATTTAATGCAAATAACCATTAAAAAATTAAAATGACTACATTCAGTGAAGAAGCTGGCTAAAACTTTCTGGGAAAACTCGACTCCCTTGCGTAGATTTTTTAAAAGCTGACATTCAATCAAATCTACAATTTTAAAGGTGAAATCGAGGCTTTTCCCTTCAGCCGTCCAACAGAAAATTTACCAAAAGATCGAGTTCCTGGGGTCGGAATGGTACGGGACGTTTAAAAAGGGCCATGGAAACACGTGGAAATCTGCTGCATTACTGCAGGGGTGTCCCCCCCGCTCTCTCCGCTCTCCCCCTCTCTCTCCCCCGCTCTCCCCGCTCCCCCGCTCTCCCCGCTCCCCCGCTCTCCCGCTCTCCCCGCTCTCCCCCGCTCCCCCCGCTCCCCCCCGCTCCCCCTCTCTCCCCGCTCCCCCTCTCTCCCCGCTCCCCCTCTCTCCCCGCTCCCCCTCTCTCCCCCGCTCCCCCTCTCTCCCCGCTCCCCCTCTCTCCCCGCTCCCCCTCTCTCCCCGCTCTCCCCGCTCCCCTCTCTCCCCGCTCCCCCTCTCTCCCCGCTCCCCCTCCTCTCCCCCGCTCCCCCTCTCTCCCCGCTCCCCCTCTCTCCCCGCTCCCCCTCTCTCCCCGCTCCCCCTCTCTCCCCGCTCCCCCTCTCTCCCCGCCTCCCCCTCTCTCCCCGCTTCCCCGCTCCTCTTCTCTTTCTTTTCTGCAGGCAAAAGACAATGGGAAAGGTGGCAAAGTGTGGACGATCCCCAAAATTCGGTCCCCGCCAACCCAGTGTCCGACCATAGGAAGAGTGAACTATCTTTTAAACCCCACCCCCCTCTGTGCGGAAATCATCCACTGGCTTGAAAACTCGTCGCAAATGAAGCGCGGTCACGTTAATTTTGCAACATTTGATAATGTTTGCCTGACGCTATTTATAACTAGGCAATCTGCAAAACAGGCTCGCAAAATAAACGATGGCTTTGTACCTCATTTTTTAAAAAAAAGCCGGTTTACAAAATTAAAAAAAAGGGGGGAGAGAAACGGATGAGAGTAAACTCACAAATAACGCAAGTGAATGCCTAATGGGCTCTTGCAGCTGTACAAACTTACCATGGCGAAACCAGACAGTAAAGCTGACGTCCTGCTGGAGGCTTTGAGCTTTGCTCTGCTGAGATATAGCTTCCTCCAGGACAAAGCTTGTATTGAATGCTCGTTCAAACTCATATTTTGTCAACCCCCCCAAAAAACACCCTCCAAATTCAGTCCGAGGATTCCCCCCACAACCAGCACAGCAGGGAAAAAAGTAGTTCCAGCGTCGAGAGTGAAAAAGCCTCTCAGGTGAGGTTTGCCTTCCCCCCTCCCCTCCCTTCCCTCAAGGCCCAAATCTCTTCGAATTGCAAGAGATAAAGTTCATTTTTCTCTTGCAAAATGCAACTCCTGTTCCATAAACACCCCCGCTCAGCAAACGGGGGGGGCAGGGGGGGGAACACACAGGCAGTGCAGAGTTAGAGGGGGTTGAACTCAGCTCTTAATTGAAGAGGGAGCAAGTCCCAGCTCTGGTGTCGGAGTCTGCAGTGAAGCGAGCCAGACCTCGCCTGTCAATCAGGCCGGCTGCCGCTCTGTTCCGAGTGCCGCACCGCCCAGCGGCAGCGCGATCGATTCAAACTCTGACCCAGATTGCAATCGGTTCGCTGCACAAGACACCAATGGTCCCCTCCCCCACCCTCCTTCCTCCTCCTCCTCCTCCTCCTCCTCCCAATCCAGAGTCTCACTATTGCCGCCTCTGCCAGTTTGTGGTAAGCAGCATGCAGAGATGATGGTAGGAAGGACATAAAAGTGTTTTGCATATAAACGGTTCCAGAACCTGGTAGTGGAGGGGAGGAGGAGAGAGAGAGAGAGGGGGGGGGTGGATTTAAAAAAAAAATATTTTCGCCCCCATCCAATGCAACACACAAACCTCCCATTGCAGTTCTCATATCAGAAGGAAATCGGCCCGATATCGAAGTAAGTTAGACCGATGAATGTGCTTTGGTGTGGGTTGTACACAGGCCTTTTCAGTCAGGGTCACTTTAAAGAAAAATCCACGTAATCAGGGGTGGGGGGGGGGAGGGAGGAAAAAAAAGTTTATTCTGCAGCCTATTTTATCTTTGCATTAAATCTGCGTGGGGGGGCATTAGAGCGGTGCAAAAAAAAAGTTACATTTGATCGTTGTGTATTTATGACAAAATAGAGTGACTGCGGGGAGAGGTGGTGGGGAAGAGCATGGCAGTCGGGAGGAAATTATTGTGGGAAGCACTGGATCTTTTCGTGCTAATTAATTGATCGTTTAATCTTACTGAAACCACGAATTCATGTCGAATCTGCTAAATTGCTTTGGTAACTTCAATCTGGGGGAGGGGGGGGGAACGGGAGGGGGCTCTTTTTTTCTCTCCTCTGTGCACTAGATGATGACATTTCACTCCCGCCAATCATTGGCTGCGAAGGTTGAGCCAGCGACTGAGACCTCATTGGAACCAGCCCCTTCCCTCCCCACCCTCCCCCCCCCCCGCCCCTGAATTGTTTTTCTGCCTGCTCTTAAGGGTAAGCGAGGTCTGATGCCTTCATTCAGATCTCTGCCTTCTGGTGCCCAACACAAGATGGCAGCTGCAATGAAGTTGGAGCCCACACTCCCTTGCAAGCAGGGGAAGGTGTAGTTTGTGGAGAGGCATTGGGGCTGGCTATAAAGGTAACTCTACACTGTGGCATTGCATGAATCGATTTTGTTTGTTGGGTGTCAAAAAATGTAAATCAGGAAGTGATTTTATATCATTCTTTTTAATTTGATTGAAATTCTGACAGTTTTTTAATATAAAAAATGATAAACATTCTCAGGCTGTATTTTAAATCATCACTGGTTGGTTGTTTGAATTAAACAGCTAAAGTCGGAGATCTCTGCCAAGTGTTTCTTTTTCATATATATTTATGTGATGAGACTCTCTTCTTAATGTTTGTAACAGGCCAGCAAACTCAAATGCAGTAAAGAGCGAGGAGGTTAGCAACAGATTTCAGGACGTAGAATATTGGCAAATAAATAAAGGTTTGGAGTGGAAAAGTATATAGTTTATTTTGAAATGAATGAACTGTGACAGTACAAATTAATGAGTAACAATTTTAACTCTTCTGTCAGAACTACTGTAAGAACGGAGGGGTTTGCTTTTAATAAGTCGTATTAGAACATTGTCTGTGAAAGGAGGTCGAGGCAATTTTAAAAATCTTTGAATTATACTGGATAGGCTAGGCCTTCATTTTACTTTTCTGGTTCCCACATCTAAGAAAGATGGGCAAGTGGAGGGTGATGAAATGAATTTCTTTCCGGGGATGACACATGGACAAGAGACTTTGGTTATAGGAACAGACAGAAGCTGGGATAAATGTTAAGGTCGAGCATTTATTGCATTCTACAGTGATATTGACTAATGTGTATCTAAATAGGTTGAAAAGGACAGCTTTCCCGACCAGGGATTGAACCATAGTGGTAAATGTGCTGAATTTCAACCAATGGCAAATCTCTGGATTTGGATTTGATGATAATGGTATGAATTAATGTGACATGTGAGGGTTGAGCTTCCAGGTTTTTTTGTTGTTGAAAAGGCTTTGCCTTGGAGAAAAAGAAGGCAGAAAGGTATTTTTCTCTTTAGATCACTTAGATAATTAAAAAAATTGGAATAGTCAGGAGCTAATTATAACAGAATCTGCCCTAATGCTTCAGTAGAGGCACATTGTTTATGAGAGATTAGTAAACATGGGAGATATGAAATCTTAATTGTATTTATTTTTTTATTTTCTATCAGTCTGAATTGAATTTGTAGTTCTTCATAGGATTGACTTTGGTGTTTCACAGAACATGCATGAAAATATTGGTCAGTTTTGTTTCTGATTTTAACTTTCCTAACTTTTCTGATAACCTGAAAATGTGTTCTGAGGTTGCTATTTTAGATTCAAAGATCATTCAGATAAGAGGTGAATGCTCCTTTGGAAGTCAGTATAATTTAATGTGACGTACATGAGATCTGGATGGCACAGTGGCACTACAAGTAGCACAGTTCCAGCAATTTGGGTTAGATTGGAGCCTCTGGTTCTGAAAGTGTGGAATTTTATTCTCCTTGTGACTGTGTAAGACATGCTCATTGCTGGGAATGAATTGTTGACTTAAAAATGTTCAAAATTTCTGCGTTTCTCATTTTCTGAATACTCACAATGCTCTGGGAGAGAAAAAGATGAACTTAAATGTCATGTGAGCAATCCCTTATGTTTAAATAGTTTTAAATTCTCTCATAGGAGGAAATATATTCTCAGCATCCAGCCTGTCAAGGCCCCTCGTAATCGTGGATGTTTCAGTCAAGTCGCCTCTCACTCTTCTCAATGGTACCAGATACAAATTTAGTCGGTCCTACTTTTCCTTGTTAAACTGCCCATCAGACGATAATTATTTCGCACTCCCCTAAGGTAGGCACATTTTGTTCATCCTCTATTTAAAAAAACACACACACACACACACACACATATTTCAACTGCTTTATTTGGGAATCCTTCAGATCTACATCATAATTCTATGTTTCTATTAGATCCCCTCTCATTCTTCTAAATTCCAGTAAGTACAGACCCAGATGACTCAATCTCTTCTCATGGGCCAGCCTCCTCATCTGGTGAACCTTGACTGCACCACTTCCAAAGCCAGTACATCGTTCCTCAAATAAAGAGAGCAGAACTGCGTGAGGTACTCCAGATATGGCCTTACCAGTACCTTGTACAGTTTCAGCATAGCCTTTATGTTCCTAAATTCCAGCAGTGGAGGCTACATCAGTAAATATACTTAAGATAAGATTGGATAGATTTATACATAGTAGGGAAATTAAGGGATATGGGGAAAAGGCAGGTAGGTGGAGATGAGCCAATCATCAGATCAGCCATTATCTCATTGAATGGCAAAGCAGGCTCAGTGGGCCGAACGGCCTACTCCTACTCTTATTTCTTATGTTCTTATAAACATCCCTTTTACTTATACCTATGACAGAGATCTTGGCAGAACAAGCAAGTCAGAGAATCTTTGCCAGATTTGTTTGCACCATATTTAAAAGAGCTCTTTGCAATTGGCATAGATGCAGGCAAGAGACTGATCCCTAAATTATATCATTGTGCAACAAAGGTCCCATGTCCATTAGGTCAATGGTCATGTGATAGTCACACACCTGTGCCCACCAGTAAATATTGCCGTAGCCGTATGGTATCCCAGTTGTCTAGCAACACACTTGCACCTGAAGTGTTTTACCTGTGTTATGACATCTTGTGGATAGCAGTTGTGGTACTCCTGATTCTGAAGCTGGCAATGGATTTGGACTGGAGAGCAATGGGGTCATCTTGTAGTGGAGAATCCACCTGACATGTTCTCTCCTACTCAGGTTTTTTGTGTTCCAAGCTACCAGACCATCCTAGTTGCTGGCTCTGATTTTCCATTGTTATGCTCAGTCTAATCCAGTCTGGTCCCTGGGTCAGCTGACTTTGGTTCTTGCATTGCTGGTCTGGGACTAGCATCAGGTAAGCCCAGGGTTCTGTTCCTGCATTGGATGGGGCAAGTGAACTAGACCAGGCATTGATGGCTCTGGAGACAAGGTGGGAAGAATGAATTATGTGATAACGTCTCTACATGCTCCTTTTAAACACCAGTGGCTGCCCTGGGGATCCCTTGCCTTGCCTTCCCAGCCTCTGCAAGATTTATGGGATAGTTAGTGTCCTATAACCGTATAACAATTTACAGTACGGAAACCGATTTACGTGAAACTCCACTAGTTCCACCTACTCACTACCTTGCCCATAACTCTCCAACCCCCTCACATCCATGTACTCATCTAACCTCCTCTTAAATGACAGAATTGACCCTGCTGCAACTACCTCTTCCGGAAGATCATTCCACTCAGCCGCCACTCTCTGAGTGAAGAAGCTTCCTCTTATATTACTCCTAAAGTTTTTCCCCCTAACCCTTAACTTCTGACCCCTTGTTTCAATCTCCCCTACCCTCGAGGGAAAGAGCCTATTCACATTTACTCTATCTATCCCCTTCATAATTTTAAATACCTCTATCAAATCCCCTCTCAACCTTCTATGCTCCAATGAATAAAGTCCCAATCTACTCAATCTTTCTCTGTATTCTTTGCACCCTTTCAACCTTATTTATATCCTTCCTATAATTTGGAGACCAGAACTGCACACAATACTCCAAACTTGGAAAATCTGGACGGGCTTGTTAGCCCCTTAGAATCTTGTATAGTTGAATATGTTGGTTTCTTATTTCTCCAAACGCAAATGAAAAGTTGTCCCGTGTGTTCACCCATTCCCTATATTGGTTCTAATTGATATTTAAGCTTCATTCAATGCTTCTTCTGTCAAAGCTTTTTGAACCCTGACATGTACAAATCATTTTGTGCTAACCAAATGTTATTTAATGATGATTCAGCATTAATAGTAACCTAACAAAGGCACAAAACTAGAAGTCATCACAGATCTACATTGAAAGTTAGTAGATTCTAACCTGAGGTTTTAAAGGTAAAAGCTTAGCTGCTTCAACAATCTCGGTTAGTGTTTTGTTGGATTTCTAATCTGTTTTATCAAAAGCAGGTTACATAAACTATGAAAATAGTTCTACACCCACACAGAATACAGAATGTATTTTTCATTGCAGCATGGAGATACAAATTTCTTTCACAAGCATTTTGTTTCGATCTTTCCTTACGGCCCAGTAAAATTCCCAGTAGCTGAACCACACATATGGGAAGACAACAAGCTGAATTTCTGAAATCACCAAATATATCGCTTATGGTTAATATAGTCTAGAAAAGCAAGTTACCAGGCTGTTCCTTTCCTTTGATTGTACAAAGGTCTGAAATGTATATTTCAAGTTGTTAAAGAAACAATGGGTTGAAAAATAGTTAGTTACTGGACAGTTGTGCAATATTGAGTTCACATTTCATTGAACATCTTCATTTCTGTAATATTTAGTCTTATTTTACATTTTACAGTTTACATTGCTGGTGTTGCTGTCTTGTCCATGACATTTCCAATCTCACAGCTGTGCTCTAAAATTTAGATAGATGTTTGATTTTTGATGGGGAAGTGTAATAGATATAACATTGTGCATATATAATGAAAATGTACATCATAATGCCAGTGATTCCGCCCTGCTCCAGCTCCCTCAACAGCCCCTAAGGCTAGAGCTGGATGAGGTTCCCACCCTGGATGAGACATATAAGGCAATCGAACAACTGAAAAGTGGCAAAGCAGCAGGTATGGATGGAATCCCCCCAGAAGTCTGGAAGGCTGGCGGCAAAACTCTGCATGCCAAACTGCATGAGTTTTTCAAGCTTTGTTGGGACCAAGGTAAACTGCCTCAGGATCTTCGTGATGCCACCATCATAACCCTGTACAAAAACAAAGGCGAGAAATCAGACTGCTCAAACTACAGGGGAATCACGTTGCTCTCCATTGCAGGCAAAATCTTCGCTAGGATTCTACTAAATAGAATAATACCTAGTGTCGCCGAGAATATTCTCCCAGAATCACAGTGCGGCTTTCGCGCAAACAGAGGAACTACTGACATGGTCTTTGCCCTCAGACAGCTCCAAGAAAAGTGCAGAGAACAAAACAAAGGACTCTACATCACCTTTGTTGACCTCACCAAAGCCTTCGACACCGTGAGCAGGAAAGGGCTTTGGCAAATACTAGAGCGCATCGGATGTCCCCCAAAGTTCCTCAACATGATTATCCAACTGCACGAAAACCAACAAGGTCAGGTCAGATACAGCAATGAGCTCTCTGAACCCTTCTCCATTAACAATGGCGTGAAGCAAGGCTGTGTTCTCGCACCAACCCTCTTTTCAATCTTCTTCAGCATGATGCTGAACCAAGCCATGAAAGACCCCAACAATGAAGACGCTGTTTACATCCGGTACCGCACGGATGGCAGTCTCTTCAATCTGAGGCGCCTGCAAGCTCACACCAAGACACAAGAGAAACTTGTCCGTGAACTACTCTTTGCAGATGATGCCGCTTTAGTTGCCCATTCAGAGCCAGCTCTTCAGCGCTTGACGTCCTGCTTTGCAGAAACTGCCAAAATGTTTGGCCTGGAAGTCAGCCTGAAGAAAACTGAGGTCCTCCATCAGCCAGCTCCCCACCATGACTACCAGCCCCCCCACATCTCCATCGGGCACACAAAACTCAAAACGGTCAACCAGTTTACCTATCTCGGCTGCACCATTTCATCAGATGCAAGGATCGACAATGAGATAGACAACAGACTCGCCAAGGCAAATAGCGCCTTTGGAAGACTACACAAAAGAGTCTGGAAAAACAACCAACTGAAAAACCTCACAAAGATAAGCGTATACAGAGCCGTTGTCATACCCACACTCCTGTTCGGCTCCGAATCACGGGTCATCTACCGGCACCACCTACGGCTCCTAGAACGCTTCCACCAGCGTTGTCTCCGCTCCATCCTCAACATCCATTGGAGCGCTTACACCCCTAACGTTGAAGTACTCGAGATGGCAGAGGTCGACAGCATCGAGTCCACGCTGCTGAAGATCCAGCTGCGCTGGATGAGTCACGTCTCCAGAATGGAGGACCATCGCCTTCCCAAGATCGTGTTATATGGCGAGCTCTCCACTGGCCACCGTGACAGAGGTGCACCAAAGAAAAGGTACAAGGACTGCCTAAAGAAATCTCTTGGTGCCTGCCACATTGACCACCGCCAGTGGGCTGATAACGCCTCAAACCGTGCATCTTGGCGCCTCACAGTTTGGCGGGCAGCAACCTCCTTTGAAGAAGACCGCAGAGCCCACCTCACTGACAAAAGGCAAAGGAGGAAAAACGCAACACCCAACCCCAACCAACCAATTTTCCCTTGCAACCGCTGCAATCGTGTCTGCCTGTCCCGCATCGGACTTGTCAGCCACAAACGAGCCTGCAGCTGACGTGGACTTTTTACCCCCTCCATAAATCTTCGTCCGCGAAGCCAAGCCAAAGAGAAGACATCATAATGAAATATCCTGGTGTGGCACCAATATTTTCCCTTCTTCTGCATGGCATCTTGTCCCAGAAATTCAGAGGTTTTTTTTTGAGGAATGAACAAAATTTCTATCAAGTTGTTATTCGGGCTACGTGGTATAACTGCCTTTGAGGAAGAAAGTTAATGCTCTGTTTTGAGTTAGTTTGAGAAGAAATTACTACTATTTTTGAACTGGACAAAAGAATTGCAGGCTGTTGACGTGTTTAAGACCAAAGTCACAAACTTGTAAACTTTTGAAACACACAGCCAATGCCAGGCAAAATAAACAATTTTGGATACAGCAGAAAGCGAAAAGATCAAGAACAAAAATATGTATCCATTAATATGATTAAGGCATAAATATTGGCTGAAACACCTCAGCTATAATTTTAATAGCAGTCTAAAACCTGTTACATCCACCTGAGATGGTAAATGAAATATATCAGCTGAAAGATGATATCTCCCACAGTCTGATACCAAACTACAATTATCTGTAGTGTAACTTGAACCATAACATCTTAGATGAGAGACTAAGTTACTGCCTGAGCTCAGGGTGAAGATCTGACAAAGAAAGTAGTAAACCCATCTTTGACCAAAATTCCCTCTTATAATTTGAGACATGGAGAGATGCACCATGGAAACGGGACCCACCAGATCCACACCTATCTTCAACCACCCATTTTCACTAGTCCTAGAATAATCTTGTGTTTTAATTCTCCCCATTTTCTCATCAACTCTTCCCAGGTTCTGCCACCCACCTACATACCTTGGACAACTGACAGTGGCAAAGTAATTTATCAATCTACAGGTGGGGAGAAGCGGGAGGAAAGGGAAAATATACAAATTCCGCATAGACAATTCCTAAGGTCAGGATTGAAAATGGGTCTCTGCTGCTGTCAGGCAGCACTCTCCTAGTAGCGCCACTGTGCTGGCCAATTGGTCAGCCTTAACCTTGTTAGAAGGGTCTCTCATTTGATTTTCTTTCTAACATTAGTATATTTTTAGATTTCTGTAGCTGGTCAATTCAATAAAGATTTGACCCTGGGCTGATCCTAAAGTTCCCAAAGCCAGGGACTAACTAATGCTGTTAAAATGATGAAGGTTTCCTACCTGTATAATGGAATTAACCAGTTAACATATTAAGCCTGGTGTTTATTGGGATATTTCCAACAAGGAATCTTAATTGGTACTTCATTGGATTTATAATTTGCATTTTCAAAAAGCAGCTGGCACAAATTTAACCCCTTGATCTGAATTTAACTTACTAACACTTCGATGCAAGTTGCAGTGAATTTTCTTTCAACCATGAATTGCCAATTAGGTCAAAATATCTTATTAGCTGTTTTTGGAGAGTCCTTGCCCAAGCTGTTGGGGAAGGTTGAAACTAATGTGGCAGGGGGATGGGATCAGGAATAGAGAGACAGAGGGGTTTAGCATGAGGGAAGAAGTAGGAGATAGGAGGGTGAAAAGCAAAAGAGGCAGGCAGGTAACTTCAGGGCAAAAATGTAAAAGGGCCACTTTACAGCATAATGATGATAGGGTTAAGGCTCTGGTAAAAACAAGCTTGAAGGCCTTCTGCCTTAATGCAAGGAGTATTCGTAATAAGGTGGATGATTTGAATGTGCAGATACCTGTAAATGACTATGATCTAGTTGGGATCACAGAGACATTGCTTCAAGGGGACCAAGGCTGGGAGTTTAACTTTCATGAATTTTCAATATTCAGGAGGGACAGACAGAAAGGAAAAGGAGGTGGGGTAGCATTGTTGGTTAGAGAGGAGTTAAAAGCAATAGGAAGGATGTTAGCTTGAATGATGTGAAATCAATGTGGGGAGAGCTGCAAAATGCAAGGGGGCAGAAGACGTTAGTGGGAGTTGTATATAGATTACCTAACAGTAGTAGAGAGGTTGGGAATGGCATTAAACAGGAAATTGGAAATGCGTGCAACAAAGGCAAGACAGTTATAATGGGCGACTTTAATCTCCATATAGACTGGATGAATCAAATTGGTAAGAGTACTGATGAGGATGATTTCTTAGAAGGTATATGGGATCATTTTCTAACCCAGTATGTTGAAGAACCAACGAGGGAACAGGCCATTCTAGACTGGGTTCTGAGTAATGAGGAAGGATTAGTTAACAATCTTGTTGTGTGAAGCCCTTTGGGCAAGAGTGACTACAATATGGTGGAATTTTACAATAGGATGGAAAGTGACGGGGTTAATTCTGTAATTCAGGTTCTGAACTTAAAGAAGGGTGACTTTGAGGGTATGAGACGCGAATTGATTAAGTTAGATTGGCAAATGTTATTTGAAGGATTAACTGTAGAAAGGCAATGGCAAGCATTTAAAGATCACTTGGATGAAATACAGCGTTTGTTCATCCCGGTTTGGAAAAAGAATAACTCGAGGGTACTACATCCTTGGATAACAAGGGAAATCAGGGAGAGTATCAAGTGTAAAGAGGAAGCGAGGAAAGACTAGCCAGGAAAGACAGAATACCAGAGGATTGGGAGGAATTCAGAGTTCTACAGAGGAAGACAAAGGGATTAATCAGGAAAGGCAAAAGAGATTATGAGAGAAAGTTGGCAGGGAACATAAAAAATGACTGCAAAAGTTTTTATAGATATGTAAAGAGACTAATAAAGACAAATGTGGATCCCTTGCAGTCAGAAACAGGTGAATTGGTCATGGGGAACAAGGACATGGCAGATCAATTAAATAACTACTTTAGTTCGGTCTTCACTAGGGAAAATATGAATAATCTTAAGGAAATAATAGGGGACCATGGGGCTAATGTGACGGAAGGACTGGGGGAAAATAAGTGTAAGTTATGAGGTTGTGTTGGATAAATTGAAGGGATTAAAGGCAGACAAGTCCCCAGGGCCAGATGGTCTGCATCCCAGAGTGCTAAAGGAAGTAGCCCATGAAATAGTGGATGCATTGTTGATAATTTTTCAAAACTCTTTAGATTCTGGAGTAGTTCCTGAGGACTGGAGGGTGGCTAATGTAACTCCACTTTTTAAAAAGGGAGGGAAAGAGAAATCGGGGAATTATCGACCGGTTAGCTTGACATCGGTAGTGGGGAAAATGTTAGTCAGTTATTAAAGATGTGATTGTGGCACATCTGGAAAGTGGTGAATTTATTGGTCACAGCCAGCATGGTTTTATGAAGGGAAAATTGTGTCTGACTAATCTTATTGAATTTTTTGAAGATGTAACTAGTAGAGTGGATAGGGGAGAACCAGTAGATGTGGTTTACCTGGATTTTCAGAAGGCTTTTGATAAGGTCTCACACAGGAGATTACTATACAAACTTAAGGCACAAGGTATAGGGGATATGGTATTGAGGAGGATAGAGAATTGGTTGACAGATAGGAAGCAAAGAGTAGGAATAAACGGGTACTTTTCGGAATGGCAGTCAGTTACTAGTGGGGTACCACAAGGCTCAGTGCTGGGACCCCAGTTATTTATGATATATATTAATGATTTAGATGAGGAAATAGAAAACAGCATGTCCAAGTTTGCAGACGACACGAAGCTGGGTGGGATTGTAAGCTGTGTCGAGGCTGTTAAGAGTGTGCAGGGTGACTTGGACAGGTTGGGTGAGTGGCCAAATGCATGGCAGATGCAATATAATGTGAATAAGTATGTGGTTGTCCAGTTTGGAGGAAAGAATGGGAGGGCTGAGTACTAAATGGTATCCAATTAGGAAAAGGGGAGATGCAAAGAGACCTGGGTGTCACTGTGCATCAGTCATTAAAAGTGGGCAGGCAGGTGCAGCAAGCAGTAAAAAAGGCAAATGGTATGTTGGCATTCATATCAAGAGGATTCGAGTACAGGAGCAGAGTGGTATTGATCCAGTTGTATAGGGCCTTTGGTGAGACCTCACTTGGAGTATTGTGTTCAATTTTGGTCTCCTTATCTGAGGAAGGGCATCATTGCCATGGAGAGAGTGCAGAAAAGGTGTACCAGATTGATACCAGGGATGGTGGGACTTGCATATGAAGAAAGGCTAGAACAACTGGGCTTGTACTCGCTGGAGTTTAGACGATTAAGAGGAGATTTAATAGAAACGTTCAAAATTTTTAAGGGATTTGACAGGCTAGATCCAGGAAGATTGTTCCCAATGATCAGTAAGTCCAAAACCAGGGGTCACAGTTTAAGGATAAAGGGGAACTCCTTTAGGACTGAGATGAGGAAAAGTTTTTTCACTCAGAGGGTGGTGAATTTATGGAATTCTCTGCCACAGGAAGTGATTGAGGCCGGTTCCATAGCTCTTTTTAAGAGAGAGTTAGATTTAGTACTTGTGACTAGGGGGATCAGGGGGTATGGAGAGTGAGCTGGAACAGGGTACTGAGTGGATGATCAGTCATGATCAAAATGAATGGCGGTGTAGGCTTGAAGGGCCAAATGGCCTACTCATACACCTATTTTCTATGTCTATGTAAGCATGAGGACAAAGCCATATCTAAAAGAAATTTGTTTTACTTGAACCTTTAGCACATGTAACCAAATGCACAAAATTCAAGTGTCAAGTGATTCATTATTGACTCTTGTATTCAAATGTTTACAGATTTTAGACCATTTCTTTCTCTCATTTGGTACACATAGTTACCAGACAAGAATCAAACTGCACGATAGATGTAAGGCAATCAAGAAAGCAGTCTCTCCTTTATCTTTTTGAACAAGAACAAGGATAATAGTATCCAGTGTCCCACATTCATCCTTTCTTCAACATATCTCTAAAAATTCACTAATATCCTCAGGGGAAAAGATCTGTATCTTTGCAATAACTCGAAGACAATAAACATTGTTTATTCTGAAATAGCCTTGTAAACTATTCAGGGGAAATTAATGGATGGACAATTAACATTGCCTTTGTGATGTCCACATTGAAAGAAAAAATAATAAAAGTTTTACATTACCTTGATTATTTTTTTACATTGTGCTTAATGTGGATACTGATTGCTTTTTATGTAGTCTTGTCAAATGTAGTCCAGAATGTGCTGTTTTTGAAATCGATGTGGTTAGTGCAATGTTATTTGAGCACCAGTGATCTGGGTTTGAATCTGGTACTGTCATTCATGAGTTTGTTCTCCCTATGTGTGGGTTTCCTCTGGGTCCTCTGGTTCCCTACCACCCTTCAAAGTCTGTTAATTGGAGTATTTGGGTGGCATGGGCTCATTAGCTGGAAGGGCCTGTTCCTGTGCCATATGTTTAAATTTAATTTTTTTTCTCTGCCAAGCTTATTTTTGTAGAGATTTTGTTTGGAGAAGTTTATTTTATGTTTTTTTTGTCTGATATGCAAGATGTTCCACAAGGTCTGGACAGAGATGCCATCAGTAACCCAGAGAAACTGCTTTGTTGACGATGTGATTTCCTTCTCTAGAAACTCACTTGTGTCAATTGCTTAAGGATTTGTTTGGGCAAAACAAACGACTTCTCATTGGGCATTGTGGCAGGTGAAAGAAAAGATGTCCTCCTTGGTCGCAAATGTTATCTAGGAAATGTTTAACTTGTAAAATTTGGATATATCTATGTTGTGGAGAAAATGGGCTTCAACATTAATATAAAAAGTTTGGCTGAATCTTTGGATTTGAAGTTGAAAAACAACTATTTGCATAAGAGTCAACTGATATATTTTGTTGTGTCCAGTTTGGTATTAAGAAAATGAAAAGAATCATGCTTAATTCTGTAATGCAGTGTGACAGATTGAACTGTATCACGATCCTGAGGTATGATTCTTTGTGGAAGGATAGATGGACATAATTTTTCATCCAGTGTTTACAATGGTACCTCTGTTTTGAGTAAAAGATTTAGTTTGTGAAATGTGTAAGTTGTTAGTTCTTAGATCTGGAAAAGCTGAAGAAAAGGGATGATGTATATTTACTGTACAGTACAACTCCTATTATCCGATATCCTCAGTTATCCAAATATTTTTTTGGACCTGGAAGTGATGTCTGTTCGGCTCCGAATATTTTTTTTGGATAATTGAGGATTTCAGAAAAATCAGAAATCCTCATATATCCAAAAAATTTTGAAGCTGAAATAAAGACATTTCACCTCTGAACATTTTTAGATAAATGAGGATATCTGAAACAATCAGAAATTCTCAGTTATCTGAAATTTCTCTGGAGTCGAACTGACGTCATAGGTTGGAAAAAAAATGTTGGAAAAACCTGAGTAGAATTTCAAGTTTCTGGTGTTGGATTTATCTTATTTTGTTCAGGTTGTTTTTTTGGTGAGAATTAAACATTATTTCATGCTTAAAAAACCTTCCCTTGCTGTTTGTTGTTGTTTAAACACTGTTACAGGTGATTTGTGGTTGTTACTGGGCTGCTTTTTAAAACAAAATGACCAGTTATCTGAAAATATCATTTATCCGAAATAGGCTCGGTCCTGATCATTTTGGATAATCGGACTTTTACTGTAATAAGATTAGCCATCAAGAGTCATGGGTTCTTTGTTTTAAAACATTGTATACTTCATGTAAGGCTAGAAACAGGAAAACTTGCATGACCATTCAGTGATGCAAAATAAGTGGTCTTTTATTCTAAAAAGAAGAGATGACATGCTAGGAATGAGGTTGCATTGGTTTGTGACTTTAAGTTTCCCTGAGAGCTATAGAAATGTATCAAGCAAATTTAATTGCACATTTAAAAATCTGTCTTTAGAGTTCACTGTTCATCAGGATCCACTATCTCAAATGAAGATATTATGAAAAGTTACAATGGTCACGTGATTGTGGTTATTTATCAATACCTCAAGTTGTTGCTATAACTTTTATAGCTGAATTAATACCTCTAAACCAAATGATCATGATAACAGTATCAAGATTATTTCTTTTTAAGACTGGATTTCATATATTTTGCCAATTTGGACATGGTGTTTCAAAGCATAGAACATTACAGCACAGTACAGGCCCCTTGGCAGTTGATGTTATGCCGACTTGTATTATCCTTGCAAAAAAAATACAAAACCCTTCGTACCTCGTAACCCTTTATTTTTATTTCATCTATGTGTCTAAGAGCCTGTTAAATGCCAACTACTAGTCTCTGCTTTCTACATGCAAGCCAATTTTTAATTCATACAGCCAACTTCTGTGGATCACATGCCTCATAATTTTCTGAACAAGTCTATCATGGGGGACCTTGTCATATGCCGTACTAAGGCATATTCTGTATATGGACAACATCCACTGCTCTACCTTCATCATTTTCTTTTGTTACTTCCTTAAAGACCTCAATTGGTCTCGTGAAGCATGACCTTCCCTTCACAAAGCCCTGTTGACTATCCTTGAGTAGACTGTACTTCTCCAAATGCTCATAAATCTTATCTTTAAGAATCCTCTCCAATAGTTTGCACACCACTGATGTAAGACTCACCAGTCTATAATTCCCACAATTCTATTACCTTTTTAAAACAAGGGACCACATTTGCCATTCTCCAATCTTCCAGCACCTTTCCTGTGGCCAAGGAGGACTCCAAAATCATGACCAGTGCCCCAACTATCTCTTCCCTCACTTCCCACAGCAACTTTGGGTATATCTGAGGTATGGCCCCGGGGACTTCCTCTTCCTTAATCTCAACATCATCCAGCATTCAAGCCTCACCCTGATCAAGGTCCTTTTCTCTGGTGAATACTGAAGCAAAGTATTCATTTAGTCAGGGAAGATGTGATCTAATCAAGTAGAGAAAACTTGGCAGGTATATGTTAGGTTGCAGGTTTGACCTTATGAATAATGTAGGTAGGAGAAGGGGTGATATAGTTAGCAGCTGGTAAAGAACCTGTGTATTTCCAAATCATTAGTTTTATGACACTTTATTTCTATTTTGTTTTTCATGGTAATATGTCCTGATTTTTCAGGCCAAATGGGCCTTCTGTTTTGCAGTGAGATAAATAAATGATCTGTCCTGTCAAAGCTACTCCCCTCAAAGCAAGCAACCAGGAGGTACAACCTGTTACCAAGACAGGTAGATGTGTTGCCACAGCAAGATCCCATATTTCCATTGATGAAGTGATACTTGCGAAGTGGGTGGAGTGGAAAACCATTTTACAGTGCCTAATTTCTTTAAAATTTGAGATTTGTTCTTTAGCATCTTCATCATGACTGAATACTAATTAATATTATGGAAACCTGAAGAACTTTTTAACAGATATTCACATAAGTCAGATCAGATATTATTTGTCATGTAATAACACAGAAATGTAATATTACACAAAATCACCTTTATCTGCCATAAGACAAAGATTCACCATTAGCATTGCCCGGCATCCATTAGTTAGATAAACAGAAGCAATAGAGAGTTGGATTCACCTCCACTGCTCCCACAGTCTCTGTAGCTACACAAGCCTCCAGTTCAGTTAAACCATCGACAACCTGAGCCCAAATCCAAATCTCTGACATGATGAGGAAGCCTTCAGCACCCAGGGCCCTTCAGGACCACTCCTTACCATCAGCATCCTCTTGAAACCCTGCTCTGACACCTGGTTTCCATGAGCCAGTCTCCAGTAACCCGCAGCCTGGTGTGAGTCCTTTTACCTCAAGTCACCAGCAGCCCGCAACGTGGGTGATTTTCTCCATCAACTGCCACAACTTCCCAACAACTCCCATTAAATAGCATACATAAGTGAAACTATTCCAAAAGGTAAAACTGTTGATGTTAGCAGAGATAATTATGCTATTTGCTTGGTAAATACATCAGCATTGGCTGAGGCATTGAGACAAAATTAATATTTTTGTAATAATTAATGTTTAACAAAGTTTACAACAATGTAATCAAAAAACAAATGACAGTATATCAAATCTAAATACATTTTGTTATAAATAATATTCCCTGTAGAAATGTTATTACTTCAGAATTATTTGCTCAGTTCATAACTTCTAATTTTTAATTTTAACCAGTGTGGTATGAATTTAATGCGATGCTTTGCCAGCTATACTTGTGTAGCAACATTGTCCTGATCTCTCTCTCACACACCCAATGCAACTGTATTTAGGGTATCCAAAATGGAATGTATTTTCCATGTTTAATCGCTTCATTGACCCCTTTCCACCCACAGCTCTCAACACACACTATCAATTTTATATACTTTTACATACACACACATCCAGGACTGCTATTACATGCATGCACACATCCAGGATTATTACATACATGCACATAGGTTTGTTATGACATACACACATCCAGGCCTGCACTTGCATCCATCCATCCAGGACTATTACATACATATGCATAGGTCTGTTATTACACATAGACACATCCAGGATTGCTATTAAATACATACATACACACACATAAATCTATTACATACCTACCACATCCAGACTATTATATACATACGCATAGGTCTGTTATTACATACAGACACATCCAGGACTGCTATTACATATATACATAGACCCACACATACAGGCTATCTATTCCTCGGGCATTAATTGAAGGGTGTGCAGCTCATAATCTATATTTCGCCAATATGATCCGACTGTTTCTACTCTTTGAACTTGAGAAGGGGCGGTTGTAGGGAAGCCAGTGACAGTGACCCAGAAGTCTGCGGGCGCCTGAATTTTCCGCGCGCCGCGCGAGCGCAGCGAAACGCGCTGGGGGGCGTTAGAACCATGGCTCGAGTCGCGGGGAAGCCGCGCAGGCGACGGCGCCGTGCGCGCGCGCGCGCGGTCCTCCCGCCGCCCCCATCTTCCGTGCTCGGGAGACGCGCAAAGGCCCCGATGCAAATATGTGCGGGGGAGGGGGGGGGAAGGAGGAGGAGAGGGGGGGGGGGGGCTGAAATACACAAGGTTCATCTCAGCGGCCCGAAAACGGAGAGAATTTATTTCGTTTTGGTTTTGCACGCTGGGCGCGGATGGAAAATGCTTCGTATTTAAAAAAAATGGGGGGGGGGGTAAACGGCGTGACGTCAGATGTTTTCTGGCTTTGGAAATGTCTGACGTCATATGCCATAGAGTCCTATAGAAAAATGGTGTCTTTTTACACGGGCAGTAGAGTGACTGAAAGTTATTTGGATTCACAAAATCCTGGGTGATGCACTGGTGATTTAGAGTAATGCTCTCTCAAAAATGGATGTAGAGAAAGAGTCTGGACGAAGATTGGTCTGTAGTTTTTTGTAACGTAACGAGTTTTTGTGCCATATTAGAGAGGGAGAGAGAGAGAGCGAGAGAGAGAGAGCGAGGATCATCTCTGTGCAGCTACTAGTAGTAATATCGAGGGGAGGGGGAGACGAGTCACCGTGTGACTGAAGCTGAAACGGCCTCTGGTTTTTATTTTATTTTTTTGGAGCAGTGACTTCCTGTTTAATTCTTTAGGGTCAGTGGGGGTGGGAGGAGGGGACTTTATTAAAAAAACGTTTCCTTCCCCCCCCCCCCTCCTCCTCCTCCTCCTCCTCCTCTCTCGTGTGTGTGTGTGTGTGTGTGTGTGTGTGTTTTTACCGCTTCCAGCTGCGGCTCCCAAGTTGTGAGGGAAGTGGCCGAAGTGAGGGGCCCGGGCGTGTTTACAGCGGGTCGGCGGGAGGAAGCGCCGTCTTTCCGCTGGCCTCTTCCATCCCACCGGCAGGCTCTTCGGCCTAGTCCTGCCTCCTCACCTCACACCCACCCCCCCCCCCCAAAAAAAAGCACCCCCAAGTATTTAGCCCTCTTCCCGGCCTTTCATTCTCGCCTCGCCCCCGAGTGATGGGTGTGTGTGTGTTTTTTTTTTGGAGGGGGGACTTCTCTCAGAGATGAGCGGAAAACCCCGAACACCGAAGAATTTGATTTGTGCTTTTCGAACTGATCCGGACGCCTAGCGACGAGAGGGCTGGGTACAAAAAAAAATTGCCAGTGTTTGCAAACCCCTGGCGCCCAAAATAATACACCTTAAAATGAGGAAGCCGAAAGTTCACCTTTCCATTTTGATTTTTTGTTTTGTTTTGCATGAAAGCTCATTTGTATGCAATTGTATTAAAATAATTCAAATCTTGCTGGGTGAAAACTACTCCGACCAGTAGGTCTATGTCTTTGGTATTTGCGAAAGTATTTGATGAAAATTGGGTTTCAGCATCGTTTGCGTCGTGATTCCACTTTTTTGGGTTAACGGATGAGCCAATTATCCGTATTTGTAACAGCAGATCTGAAAGGTGCCCCGGCAGCAGGAGTCTAAAGCAAGGTGTATCCAAGTTTCTTTAAAAACTGGACCTCGAGTTGTGAAATTGTTCAAACAATTGTAATATTTGTAACCTTAAAGGGAGGAAAACGCACTTAAGCACGATTAAAATATAATTTTGCGAAGGAGCCCGGTGGGACGGCTTCATTAAAATGCATAATTGTATAAGAGTTGTAAATTGTCTTTGAAATGATCAATGAACGTTTATGAATCTATGATGTTAAAGGCGTGTCAAATTAATCTTCAAGGAAGTTGGTGCTAATCGTGATCTATTTACATAGCGTTGTGTTCCTACAGTCAATGCTTCCGTGTCAAACGTAAACTGTAAGGTGATGCTGTTCTAGGGGGAAGCGTGCACATTCATAAAGTTAATTTTAATTTCGAGGCAATACACCAACAATGTTTCATTATAACATCTATTATTTGAATTGGCTGTCGGTTCCACACTGGAGTAGCATTACATATAGGTCTGGTTCTCTTCTGTTTATAGCGCACATTTTGTAGAAGGCGGTATGACAATGAGGACCTCTCTGACGATGACATAGCCAGCATGAGGACTTTTGATGTGGAGGAAAAGCTTAGTAGTGACTCATACAGTTCAAGTTACGTGCACTTTATGAAAGGAAAAGGTAAGAATTGTGAGAGAGGTGTTCTTTGTTTGAACGTGTTTGTCTATCCCGTTCAGATTGCGAGTGTGGCAGCAGTGCTGCAGCTTGGCTGGTCAGTGGACTCTGCCTCTTGAATTTCCCGCCGTTATGGCAGGGGATGAGAATGACGAGCTTCGTCATGATCTCAAATTCAACTCCTGTTTCTTGTGCATTGTCATAGTTTATGATGCAGACCAATTCAAAGTGAAATGTCACAGGGAGATGGTTGGAAAATATGTATTTTAATAAATAAAAATACCACGTATGTCTATGGAAAGAAAAAAATGTAATGTACTGTATGTAGCAACATTGAATGTAAATGACCAGAACCTAGCCACAAAATAAAATAACCACAAGTAGATCTGTTGACATCGTTTATTTTTTGTAATTTGCATGCTATCATCTGACCCTGTATTTACAGAATTTTAAACCAACAGGGATTTGGCCAGCGTTAAATGGGAGCGGATATTGGTGGGGGACGAAAGAAGAGCTAATTTTAAAAACATAGAAACCAACTTGTGGCGAGATACATTGTTAAGCAGCAGCTGTACTATTGGTTCCGCGTGACTCGTCACAAGTACTATTTTGATTTATTATAATAAGACCGAGTTCGAGCCCTGGGTAAATCCCTGTTTAGCGTGGTACGCAATTGCATCTCTTGTTTATAATTATTGGTTGGATTTTTTTTCTCACTTCTCGACCTAAAGTTGAGTTTTACTGTATGTTGCAACAGATTTTACCCTTGAATATGTGCAGAGAGAGACTATCAAGGTCCCCATTATCTTCAGGGACAAAGATGGTCTAGGAATCAAGTAAGTCTATACAAATAGATGTCATTTTGATTACATTTACCTGGTACTGTTTCTAAATGTTTCACAAAATGCCATCGGAATGTTTGTGTTCAGCGCGTATAGATCTCATTTATTATGCATTCAAAACCATGAATTGGTTGAAACCTACGTAATGAGATCGGGCGTATATATTTCTGGACCATTAACGAAATAGCATTTCTTCCCCTCCCCCCATCTCAAATTATTCATGACATAAAGGAGGGGAAACTTGCTTTGCCTTGCCTTGAAACGACAACCGAGCACTAGCCTAACACGACTAGCCTTTCCGGAGAAATATTTGATTTTTACTTTTCAGTTTTGCTGCAGGTACGCCGCATTAAACCACGTTGCGGCTCTGCTACTTGCATAATGAAGATAAACATTTGAACTTGCAGTTATGAATCTTATCGGATTCTTCGAGTCCAATCCCCAAAATGCAGAAATTCTCATTAACCCTTTGTTCGACTAGCTTCATGAAGGAAAGCGAAATGAGGTTGACACGCGGAAATCTCTGCAAGTCTCTCCATTTTCAACGGAGGGAGTAGCTCTGAAAGTTTGATGTGGTCTTCAGCATCTATTGGAGGAAATTTCACTGGGCCAAGAATGTGCCGCATCCAGGGGGGAAAAATGCAGATGTATTTTTCGCTGACTTTCATCTGGATCACACCTCCATCAGGCACCCCTGTAGTTAGTGGCCGTCATCTGTTCAATCGAGGCCTTGTGAGCGAGTATACGCTGTTTTAGACGGCGATTACCTCTAAAACTTTTTTTTTTGCTTTCGGAAATTCAATAGTTTACCAATGATCATTACTGGGGCAAACCAGCATCAACGAGATGCGGTTAACATCGATCTCCATGATTGGAGTTGGGAAAGATCGCATCGAATGAAATATTGGGAATGCATTTCGCAAGCAGTTTCCACGTCCGCCTGACGTGGAATTATTGTAAATACTGCACTTAAAAGATCCAAGATGCTCGGAGATCACTATAGATTTTATTGGATGCGGCAAAATGCAACTAATGTCACATCCACACACCAGTTTTTTTCCCCCCACTTAAAAATGTCATAGATAATCGACCCCTGCAGCGTAAGATCCCAGCGCAAATCGCGCTGATTTTTTGTAAGCTTCCCTTGTCAAAGGGCCACTGTAAACAGGGAAAACAGCTTGCGATTTTTAGCAGTGAGACAAATCATAAAGGTATAAGATGGAAGATCGCTAGCGTCCGCAGAATTTTACTTGGGGTCGGAAAAAGATCGTGTTTCATTAGACAACCCGTCGCCTTACCGCGATGGATATCACTCGTAATAAAGGACAACCAATCGGAATGCATGTAACCAAAGTATCGCAACGCAAATAGAAAAGTGGCTTGTACCCTCTGATCCATTGTATCCATGACCAAACTTAAAATCTCGGGTCCGAACTTCCTATTGGACGGAATCCAGCCTCCATGCGTGTACTGTAAAATTATAAAAATAATATTGAGAGAGTCTTTGCCGTTTAACATCTGACTATAACTGCCAGTTATTGCTTTAAATGATCGTTGTAACTGAAAGAATGTGAGACTAACTGTTTTATATGTTGTCTCTTTACTGCAGAACACCAGACACCGATTTCAGTATTAGAGATGTAAAACTCTTCGTTGGTAAGTGAAATTCGAAACGTAAGGGAAGGAATTTTTCCTGCCACCTTTCACTTCAATTTGAATAACCACGCAGTTTATGGCCATTCTTGAGAATCAGGTTCTTTTTAAATCTTTCTGTGCCATCTCTGTGGATACTTGGTCCCAAGCTTGTATGAAGATAGTGGAGAGCGAAACAATGGTCATGAATGATCATTTCAGAGTATCATCCCAAAGTATTATCTTTGGTTCTTAAATTATCTTTAAAGAATTAACTGGTTATTTCATGTTTGAATTGAGTTTTAGTAATTGTGTGGACAGGAGGGGAAACATCAACCTAATCTTGTTTATATTTGCTGTTTTTAATAATTGCAAAATTACATGCCTTTGCAATGGAGCTTTCAGGTTTAAATGAACTTTATAAAATATTGGTTATATTTACTGTAGATTAGACAGCAATTAAGTCATTGTTTTGTGATTATGGCAGGTTATTTTGTTGTGCAGTGCCAAAAAAAATACAAGACTGGAGTCAGCCATTCAGCATCTCAGATCTATTCTGCCTTTCATTTAGGTGAAGTAAATTGCTGCTTCTACTCTCAGTTCCACTTCACCTGATGAATTTATTTACTCTTCAGGCAAACTCTCTGTTGAAAAATCAATTTATTGAGAATTCTTAGATTTTCTTTACTCTTGATGTGTAAATAACTCTGATTTTTTTTTTTAACCTTGGAATGGCTTTGTTCTAATTTTAAGACTATGGATTCATATCTTGATCCTCCACCAACATCAGATGTATCAGCCCCACCAGAACTTTAGACACCCTTTAAATAACTGTTAGATCACCAGTCATTTGCCTAAGCCATACTATTGCAACCAATCTTCATAAAATTACCTTGGTATTTTTCTGGTGAATTGTGCTGCACCCTTTTCAGGGCAGTATATTTTTCCTAAAGTTCAGAGATCAAAGTGAATGCAAAGGCTTGAAGCTTCACTTCCTCTCTGTGTTTTAACCTTTTTCATGTGAAGGCCAAAATGCCATTATTCTTGATTGCTATTTACCCATACACTAGATTTTCAGAAAAATCTGCATTACTTCACAGTTCCTGGTCCTTTTCAACAATGAGTTAAAGCAAAATATGGTAGTTTTTCTCTCTACCTACTTATCTCTCAGAATTGTATCATTACCAATAGGATTTGGCACAATTTGTTATAGCATTGTAGTTTGTAATGAAACAGGACTGAAGAACTGAGAATGCCATCCATTGGGCATTTCATAATAAATATACTTAAAATCTTTTGCAAGTGGTACATTTCCTGCATCCCCTCTCTTGCATATTTTAATTCCTGTCATTAAAAGATAGCAATTTACCAGTGGATTAATAAAATATGATGACTCCATAGGAATTTTATTGAGAGGACTAGTTGACTGTTTCAGTATTGAACCAATAATGACTTGAATTGTAACTCAACACAATCTTCTGAGTATTCAAATGTTGTGAATATTCAGTTTATAGAGAATCAATTGTTGAATAACCTTTGGTCAAAGGTAGAAATGAAGGATTTATTCTGGTTTTTTTTTCAGTTAACCCAAAAATGATTTATTTTTCTTAATCCACTATTTATTTTTCCTCATGTACTTTTGACAGCCCATCCATGTTCATGCATGGTCCAGCTATTGTACTAAGAAACCAATTCTGAACAGAATTAAAAAAAAATAAGATGAACTGAAATTAGTAAATGTCGGAGAATTATATAAATAAGGGAAGGGGAAATTTATCCAAAGGTTCGATATTCTGGACAACTTAAAGATATGTAATGTTCACTGGTTTTCAGAAATGCCACTATTGGTAGGAATTTAGCTGTGTGATGAGTTGAACCCAATTCAGTGAGGTTGGTTGGAGGGAGAAGCATCTCTTAGAAAGCACGTTAAAGATAAACATAAAAAGAAAGAAACATTCTGATAAACATTGACAAATTGATATTAGGTAAAATATAATTAGTAGTGGGAGAAAGCTAATTGAGCTTCATTTTTTAAAAAAAGTAATAGCTTATATTTCTTTGGGATTTAGACTCTCACAGGAACCAATTAATAGCAGTTTAGGTCATTAACTTCATCATCTGGGACAAACTGTTAAATTACATCATCTGTAGATTTGCTTTCAGAGAATAAATGAAAAGTGTTCAATTGCCATTGAAACATTTTTAGTACTTCATTGATTAAAAATTGCTTAGTCAGGATTTTTCCTTCAAAATTTAGGAACGGCATTCTCGCAACTATTTAAACAACAAATCAGTATACACAATATTGTAGTCATGTTAATTTAGAAAGTGACTTTGAACAAATGTGATTAGTATATTTTTCCAATGTTATAGAATTTTTATTTTCAATATGAGCTTGAAGGGAAATGGATCTACTTCATAATGTGAAGCAGGAAATTTATCAGAAGGAATTAAAAGTTGGTTTCCATATGATTGGTGCTTAAGTGCCTCCTTCTGTGTCTTATGGAAATATTGGAATTGTGTTATTTCTATCAGAGTATCAGGAAACTGGTGCAAATGTAATTAGATGGGACATTAAAGAACTTTTCCTGCTTGCTAATACTCTATGTATATTGGAATACTTCCTCAATTGTTGGGGATCAGCTGTTGATGAAAAATGGAGATGTATTGTGCATATGAGTTTTTGTGTTCTGGAGCTTCCCTTGCAGTCTGAATGGAATGGATGCCAGAATCACAGTGCTATTGACATATTAAAGAACTTTTCTTTTTTTTTTTACTGAACATATTCTTTTCTGAATGTTACCTTGTGAATGAAGGGTCGGGGTGTCGAGGGGATCTTCCTTAAATCAAAAATGGGGAAATCTTCACTGGAAAAAAATCTGCAGCTTAACATGTGCAACAAAATTGCTTAATCGTATGCCCTCTTAAAAACAAATGAGTGAGACTTCTGGTATTCTCATGACAAACAGATTCAAGTTCCAACTGAGACAAGCTCTGACTGCTTGAGAATTGTATATGTTGAAGCTTCCTTTTTGAATATTTTATTTAAATATTTTCCATACATGTAATTAGTAAACCATTATATAAAACAATAAATATTTAAATTGAAGAGGGTTTCATTCCCTTCCCTCCCTCTTACAACCCCTCACCCCCCCTAAATATATATGTAAAAAAATATATAAAATAAAAAAAAGAAAAAGAAAGGTAGTAACATGGTTTTCTCTGAGTATCACTTTCTAAAACACTAGACTTCAACAGAGTTTATATAATCAATTTAAAGAAGAAGGTAGACACCAATCTTGAGGCTGAAAGAGCATTTCTACAATTTTATTCCTAGAATGAGCATATACAGGCTCCAAATTTGCAAAAATATAGCATATTTATTTCTCATATTTTGAATGTAATTTTCTCTAAAGGAATACAGCTTTGAATTTCTGTGTTCCATCTTTCCATACCCAAATGTGAATCCGTTTTCCAAGTCACTCCAATACATTTCTTGTCAAAGCTTCCTTGATGATTAATTCTAAATATATGAAGATTATTTTCTGGGTGGCAGCAAAATATTTTATTTTACACTTAGATTCTTGTAACAAGTACTGAGATGGGATCTGTTTTTCATTATTATATTTTTATAAGGAACAGAGGTTAGTTTTTATTAGAGGCAAATAAGAAAGATTGCACATGCTGGAAAACAAAATGCTGGAGCAGCTCAGTGGGCCAGGCAGCAACTAACGAAAGCATGAGACAGTCAAAACTTTGGACCATAAATCTTCTATTTTGATGAAGGGTGCAGCCGGAAATACTGACTGCCTTTTTCCTTCCATGGATTTTGCTTGATGCTCTGAGATACTCCAGCATTTTGTGGTTTCTTTTGGCCTATTGGTAGCATTCTTGTCTTCACATTACAGAAAAGATCTCATTGCACTGAAGAGAATCTTAGCTGCTTCCTGTGTTTGTCTGACAATAAAGTGAAGATGATGTGGCCTCTCCAGGGCACAGCCAGGTCAAAGTTGATATGGAGATCCGTCTATTTCCCATGCAATGGGATCCCCCCCCTCCATGCTAATGTCCAAAGGAATGATGAAAATTGATAAAGTTTGGTGCCAGCAGCATCGCAGGAGTTGCTGTGCTGATGCTGGGTACAGCAGTCAGCCGCTTTCGGGTCTCCAACTCTGGATTTTTCTTTGGGGTTTACTCCCAAATTCTTTCCCATAAGTGGGTATAGCCACAAGGCAGCAGAGGTTTGAAATAGGAGTTTTCCTTCTCCATGAGCTCCATCTGCCTGAAACAACTGTTTTCAAGGCACCAGTGGCCTGCCTTTGCCCATTCTCTTGTCATTGAGAACAGCTCCACTGGGCATCAGAATGATGCCACACATGAAGACCAGGAGTTGGACTTGGTAGAGGATCTTTGAGTTGCACGCCATGAAGAGCATTTGTGTAGCAGTGGGAGCTTGTCCCCACTACCAACCTTCGGCTATGACAATCTTTTAAGCCACTGAAGAAAGTGCAGAGGAGATTTACCAGGACTGAAAATTGTTGCTATGTAGAAAGATTGTTTCTTTTGTGGTAGAGGAGGTTGGGGAGGAGACTTAATTGAGACAGATAAATATTATGAGGAGCCTACATAAAAATGGGAGATCAAAGAAGTTATTGATGGAGGGGTGGGAAAGGGTAAGGAAAGACCTTTTCATCTAACTGACAGTAGAAGGTCTACAAGTTACTGCTTGGAAGAGTGATAGAAGCAGAAATCATTGTTGTATTTAGATGTGTACATGAAGAGCCATTACCTGCAGAACTATGAACATAGAAATGGAAGGTAAATTTAAGTAGGACAGCTCCTTTTTAAACTTGGACATAGACAATGGAGCAAATGATGTCCTGTGTCATAAATTGTTTATGAATCTTTGTCATACTGAGGAGCCATATAGAGTTTGAGTAGTTATGATACAGGTATAATAACTGGATAATGTTTCAGTGAAATCCCAATGTGGTATTGTGTGAATTTGAATGCAGTGGTGTTTGTAATGTAGTAATTTTGATAATATATACATTAGCATTAGGAAAAAGATGCAGTCTATTAAAAAAACATTTGTTCACTTTTTCTTTCTGTCCCAAATTCATTGCATCTTTTGATTTCCATTACTGTTAAAAACCCATTGTGGCTAAATGCATCACTTGTGGCAAATAAGAATGGTTAGAAAATGCTAACTTCCACTCTGAGATTAATTGTATAAACATTTATATAACCTCTAGTATTCTGAGATTGACAGATACATGAATGGTTTTATTGGATACATTCACTGCTGTGGAGAATAATAATGCAGACTATAGTACACCATTTTAGTTCTTGCATTTTAATGTTTGTTTAAATGGGTACCAAAAATACCTACAATTTAACTCCCATGGTGATTTGATGTTGGGTGAAGTGAAGGTACAGGAGAGAAACAAGATTAATGTGAATGTTGGACAAGCAGATTGGAGGCAGCTGGTTTGTCTGCTTGTTTAGTTGCTAAATTTGCTGATGACCTGTAGAAATGGAGAAGAGAAAATCAACACAGTGAAATAAATGATAAAATCAATAGCAACAAGATCAGAAAATAAAATAAAATGTCAGTGCAGAGAAAGACCAGCTTGGTTTCAGAAGGAAGGAGGAAGAGAGAGAATATTGGGATAAGGCTCAGTGATAAAGATGTATTGCTAGGGAAGTTGATGTGTGGTAAGTGGACCAGTAGAGACAAGGTTAGGGGAAAAGATAAGCAGACTGTAATAGGAAGGAATAGAGAGTATATATCTAAAAGTAATTAGATTAAGTTTAAAAAATTACAAAAATATCAAACACATCCAGTGTGTTATCCCAATTTTCATCTGAAATTGTCTTGTTTTTATCCTGATGTTGATCCACTATGTGACAAATGTAAAATTTTTGAGGCCTCTCTGATTCGTATGTTCTGGGATTGTCCAGAACTACAACAAAATTGGGAGCAATTCTTTAACACTCAATCATAGATTCTCAGGATTAAATTAGAACTGTTTTTTATTATTTTGTTTGGTTATTCTCTAGAAGAGAAGATTTTCTTGAATTTAACTTGTAAAAGAATAGTAGCTTTACTTCAATGATGGCCAGACGAGCAACTTTGATAAGATTGAAAGGCAGCAGAGCACCAACTCGCCTGCACCGTTTACAAGATGTTATGTCTTGCTTGAGTTTGGAAAAAAAATTACATATAATGTTAGAGAAATCAAGGTTGAATATGACAAGATATGGGACCCATTCATGGACTGTTATAATTTGATTACTTTGGCAGGGGTACTCTGGGAGATTTCTATCGAATGTTTGAGAACCAATACTCAATTCTTTGCAATTCTTTTTTACTGGTGACCGTGTTTAGTGGAAGAGGTTGTTTATTTTTCTTTTTCTTTTCATTTTTTTGTTTTTTTATTTTTCACTTTTTTAACTATAAGAGTTTGGTCAATTTAGGTAATCACAATGTTAGAATATGAGGTGAAATTCTCAAAAGGATATTTCACTTTTTGAGAATTATTATTGATATGTGGCTCATATTCTGTATTGCATTAATATCTAAACAATATATACATGTAATATTTCTCTATCAAATTAATAAAAACTGAAGGCTGTGACTGAATCCATGTAACATTCAAAGCAAAGCACATGAGTTAAGATGGCCATTACAGAGACCTGTAGTATATCATATGTTGAGAGTTGAATATGGAAGAGTGCCCAACATTCAGGAGGAATGGCTCTATTAATTAATAATTGTCTTGGAACAAAGGAAATGGGGTATTGTGGTGGTATCGCTGGAATTAAGGCAAGATGTCACTGTGGAACATTGTACAAAAGAAGAAATAACAGGAGCTTGGTTGGGGGAGTGGCACTACTGGTTTGTTCAATTCTAATCTCTGGTGCTGCCCATGTGGAATTTGCACGTTCTCTATGTAATTCTGAATTTATGGTGGTTGTTAGGCTAATTTATTCACCGGAAGATGGGCATGTTTGAGAGAATAAACTACTGGAATGTGTGGAGAATGAGATTGATGTGCTTGTTTTGAGAACTGGCATAACCTTGATGGGCAGAATAGCTTCTCTACATTTGGAAGGAAATATGATGCATTATAATGGCAGGACATTTTAATCTATGTACAGACTGTAAAAATTATTTTGTCAATAGGTGATCGATTCATAGCGTGTTTTCAGTATGACTTCTTCGAAAAAAATATTCAAGAGCCAACTAGGCTTTTTAGGACTAGTGGTATAATGCAATGAGAGGATGAATTAGTCATAATCAGGAAGTTGCAAAGGATCACAACATGATTAACTTTTAGATTCTGTTTGAGGGAGAGAAGAATGATTCCAAGGCTAGTATTTAATTGAAATGAGTAAAACTGAGGACATGAAAACAACTAGCTAAAATCTGTTAAATTAATTAGGTTAAGGATAGGTCAGTTTAGATGTGATAGTAGAGATTTAAAGGGATTGTTAAGTGTGACATTAGATGCATTGCAACAATAAAAAATTTGAAGGGAAGCTAAGTTCAAAATGGTGTAGATTTAAAAATCATGTAATTATGTGAACATGGGTGGCAAATCAAGAGATTAGTCATTGTGTGACATTTCCAAATTATGACTAATAAAATATAAGGAAGGAAAAATTAGAATCATGTTGGCCAGATGTGTTAAAACACATAATAAGAGTTTCTATGGATATTTTTTAAAAAAGTTAACAAGATGTGACGAATTAATAATGGAAAGGAAGGAGTTAGCGGATGAATTACAAAGGTATTTGCATAACTTTCACTGTAGAGTCTGCCAATAACAATAGAAATGCTTCTAATTTGAAAAGGAGGAACTAAAGAAAATGCAATCACTGATGAAGTAGTATTGAGCAAAACTTTGAAACTACAAACCAACTAGTTTCTCACAGTTTTAAAAGATGTAGCTAATGAGAATTTTTGTTTTGCTCTCAATTTTCCAAACGGTTCCATTATATTGAATTAAGGAGTTCCATTTTCCATTTTTCAAATAAGGAGGCAGAAAGCATGCCAGTTAGCTAAACATATGGAAAATGTTAGAAACTATAATTAAAAATGTTACTGCATGTGCATGTAAAAATTCAAGATACAGTAGAACCCCATTATAATGCAATGGTTCGAGTCCAAAAAATCAGATCGCGAAAAAAGCAGGGTCGTGCTAAATTGGGAATCACGAAAACAGCATTTTCAAAAACAAAAAACACATGTACAATAGTTGTATTTGAAATCATCTTTTTTATTTCTTAAAAAAGCAGTTGAGTGTTTGTTCCCTGAATGCAGCAGGTCGCTGGCGACGAGTAAAATCCAAAATGTTTCTGAGTTGGTGGATTTTTATGTGTCCACATCCTGGGTCTCCAGCCAACGTAAGCTGGCCTCAAAGGCTTCAGATACTTTCGGGGGTGGGGGTGGAGGCTCATCATTGTCGTCCTCCTGTGGTTCAGGAACCGGTGCTATAGTAACATGACGGATGATCTCTGAGTCTGTCAGATGCTCATGCGTTGAGCATTCATCATCAGAGCCTCTCCACCTCACCCACCTCTTCATCTGTGAAGCCGTAGATTTCTTCACCATCATCATCTTCCTTGGTGGATTTTCGTGATGCAAAGGCTGGACCCAGACCCTTCTCCCAGCATTTTTCCACACAAGAGGAGCTGACTGCTGCCCAGCCCTTTCCACCTAAGTGGCAACCTTCAGATAGTCTTTCGGCGTTGTTGATTCATCTACAATTCTATGACTTAATTCATACCTGTAATTATGCCTGAACACTTAGATGATCTCCTGATCTAAGGGCCGGATCTTAGATGTAGTGTACTTTAGGAGGTAAGAACCTCTGATCTTTCTGTCGCGGCTTAATAGGTTGGCAGCGGGTGGGCGGGACAGTTGTCAAGCAAAAGAAGAGCTTTGGGTTCAAGCTTTTGCTTACGCAAATGAGCATGGACAGCAGGGACAAAAGATATATAAAACCAATCCTCAAAGATGTCACTGGTTATCCAAGCATTGCTGCTATGCATATACTCTGTACTTGAACAGTAACGACTTCAGGTTGACATGGTGGAAACAGTGGGGCGAGCAAAATTTGCCAATCATTAGTGGTTTTAACTTGTGTGTTCCAGTCTTGTTAACACAAAACAACAATGTCACGCGATCTTTGCATTGTTTGAACCCCTCACGTTGATGGGCGCCATCTTTGCTAAACAGTGTGCAGTCTGGGATCATCTTGTAGCAGAGGCCTGTTTCGTCACAGTTGTACACTTGTTCTTCGACGTAGCCCCTTTTTCTAACAGAGTTTTTAGTTCTGCCGGGTATTCGCTGGTGGCACTAACACTTGTGAAATCCCGTGACGGCATTTAAATTGATCTAGCCATCCATTGCTAGCTTTGAACTGTGAAGTTTCTCCTTTAATCACCTGGTCAAACTTCTCGGCTTGAGCTTTGAGAATGGGCCGGGAAATTGGAAGGACTTCTGAAGCACACTTGAAATGAACCACTCGTTTAGGGAGTCATCGAGGCTGATATCTTTGGCTCTCTTCAAGTGTTTGGCCTTTAGTCCTACCTCTTCCTCACTTGCCAAAGTGACGCACATTACTTAGCTTCCTGACATTTCAAGCCACAAAGTGTTGATTCAGGTATGGTGAGGTCACGTGCAATTTGGGTTTGACTTTTATTCTTGATTGCGTCAAGTGAGTGAAGCTTATCTTTCACTGAAAAAATATTTTTGTCTTCTAACGGTGCATTCCATTTTGACCTGAAAACAATTTCAATTCTAGAAAGAGGGAAAAACGGGGTCCACTGGCTGATTGCGTTATATCTGGGTTCACGTTGAATTGGGGTTCTACTGTAATCAGGCAAAATCAGCAAGGGGAAATCCTGTTTCACTAATTTATTGGAGTTCCTATAAGATCTAACATGGTTGAATGGGAACCAGTGGTATTTACATTTCTAGAGGTCATTTAATAAAGTGTCACATCAGAGGTTATTGCAGGAGGGCCAAAAGCTAATTGTTTAGGCGGTAGCACATTAGTGTGGATAGAAAATTGCTGCGTAACAGGGAACCGAGGAGAAGCACAAAATAGGTATTTTTCTAGTTGCCAAGATGTAATAAATGATGTGCCACAGGAACCTGGTGGAACATTTTTGCTGGAACTTTGGGTTTTAACAATTTAAAAAACCAATGGATGAAATGTTTGGTTGCTAAATTTGCTGATGACTTGTAGATAGATACATATAGAATCAAAATTTATTGTTATGAACAAGTCAAGAAATTTGTTGTTGTGTGGCAGCGTCACAGTGCAAACATCTACATAAACCATCTTGCCAAATAAATAAAAATAGTGCACAAAAAAGTCAAAATAAGGCAGTGTCTGTTGTTCATTATTCATTCAAGAATCTGATGACGGGAAGAAACTGTCCTTGCGTTGCTGAGTGCTCGTCTTCAGGCTCCTGTACCTTTTTCTTAATGGTAGCAAAGTGAAGAGGGCACAGCCTGGGTGATGAGGGTCCATAAGGATAGAGGCTGCTTTCTTAAGACACTACCCGTTGTAGATGTCCTTAATGGAGTTAAGAATGGTGCCCGTGATGTCGCAGGCCGAGTTAACAACCGTCTGGAGTTTTTCCATGACCTGGGTATTGGCACCTCCATATCAGATAATGATGCAACCAGCCTGAATGTCTCCACGATACACCTCTAGAAATTTTCGAGAGTCTTCGGTGGTGGTGGGAGGGCATTAGAGAGTGACTGATGGAGTAAGCTACAACCTACAGAAATCCTGTGATTTGTATTAATAAATTGATTTAACAGTAATCCAGGCACTGTCCCACCATTTGATTATAGTTGAAAACGCCTTGATTAATAGATGGATTTTGAAATGTTGAAATGCCTAATATGAAGATTTAAAATACACACAGCATGCAGCAGTCCCAGAGGCTGACCCTGCAGAATGAACATTAGCCTTGCCTGATCTTGTATCCCAGAGCAACTCACCGTCAGACCAGGAAGAACAAGTAATGGACTTTGAGCGGCTAAAGCTACCAGTGCTGACTGAGCTCTGTAAAGTTATTGTTGTGACAGATTATTTTGTATTTTATATTGTATGTAGATATGTTTTAAAGGAGATGAATTGTGGTATGTTATTTAGTGTAGGTCACATACAAACATTTCAAAACAGATCTCATTTAAAATGTCAGAGCTCTGCTCAAGCCAGATAGTCCAGGCTCCGAGTGCCTTTGCAAAAACTTTGAAGAATGCCTGTAAGGAGGTGTTAATTGGGCATGCTGTGGAATAATGTTTTGGAAAGCAACAGATGAATGAACTCAGAAGATTGGGTCCAGTGCTGCAGTCTGAGTGCAGTTTGCTGTTCTAAAAGGGTCATGTGGTTTTCTCAGTTCTACAGTTCAGCAGCAGCAGTTGGGACTAGAACATGGCAAGCTGGAAAGCTTGTGGGAAAACCCCATTTTAAAGACGGGTTGTGACCTCTTCGTTCAGCCTGGTCAAAGCCTTTGTGGTCCATGCAAGAGGAGATGGCTGTTTCACTTGAAATAAGGGAAACAGAAAAGGAACCCAGTGGTGACCTGAAAGAAAGAGGTTATCATCTGGAGAGCCTTGATGGGGCAAGTTTCTTCGGCAAGTCACTGAAGTGGCTGATCAGAAGGAATCAGTTGTGGGGTCCAGCGAGCAACAAATCTCTCTGAAAACAAACAAGAACCTTCCTGAGCGGTAGCTATTTAACTTTCAAGCACCAAAGCCTGGTAAAGATTCATAAATGTTAAATTATGTGCACAGTATAAGAATTGCCTGCAACCAGTGAACGTGGAGGAGTGAGAAGTGAGATTGGACTGTGAATCAAATAACTTTTTTGAACTTGTATACACATTACATACATGTGTGCTTAGAATTAGAAGGGGGTTAAGTTAATAGTAATAAGTTAAAGTTTGATCCTGTTTTCATGTTTAAAGAAAATTAAAAGTAACTTTTGTTTAAATTACCATTTGTCTTGGTGAATTTCTATTGCTGCTGGGTTTTGGGGTCCTCTGGGCTCATAACATTGTATAGATCTTAAAATGAAGATAAGAATTCATATTGGAGAAGAACTGACTACCTTTGAGTCGAAGCTACAGACTGTAAAAACAATTTGTGTCCGAAAAAGTATCCACAGACTCAAAACTGAGAGAAATTAAAGATACAGTTGGGGAAATAGAACATTCAGTTTCAGAGTGTACCAATGTCATCTTCTCAATACAACAGAATCTTCAATGAATCTCCTGAAACTCCTCACAAAGTATAGCCGTTGCTATTGCATCGACATAGCAGTTCCAGGACAGAACCTTGGAGATGTTGACATCCAGGAATTTGAAGTTCTTGACACTCTTCACTGCCGAGCCCTTGATGAGGATTGGTTCCTGAAGTCCACAAGCATTTTTTTGGTTTTGCTAAAGTTGAGTGCAAGGTTGTTGGTGTGACACCACTCAACTAGCTTATTTATCTCCCTCCTGTACGCTTCCTCATTGCCGTCTGTGATTCTGTTGACAACCGTGGAATCGTCGGCAAATTTGTAGATAGCATTGGAATTGTGCCTAGCCACACGGTCATGGGTGTAAAGTGAATAGAGCAGCGGGCTAAGCATGCATCCTTGGGGGTGCACCTGGGTTGATTGACATTGAGGAGGAGACATGTATATGTGTGTTTGTGTGGTGAGTGACCAAATTGGTGGCATAGCGGAGAGTGGAGGAATTTGTATAAGATTATAGCAGCATTTAGATGAACTGGGAAAGTGGGCTAAGGCATGGTAGAATTTAATTGGTTTAATTTAATTGGTTTAATTTAATTCAGGCAACTGAGAGGTATTGCATTTTGATAGTTTTAAAAGATTTGAGTGTGATCTCAAGGTCACTATTTTCACATAGCTGAGTGATGGGTAAATGGATGAACTGCCATAGAAACTGGTAGAGGTGGGGACTATTATAACATTTAAAGGCATTTGGGCAGATACATAGAAAGGAAAAGCTTGTATATAAAAACTACTTGTTTGGATCTAATTTGAGCAAAACTAATGCTTCCCATTACTGAATAAGTAGAAGGAGATGACTACGCCCACTTATTACAGTAACTGCAAGCTTTTCTTTAAACACATCATAGAATGAGTCATCTTCTCTTTCCAACCCACTCTATTACTTCGTGTGTGAAATTATACATGAACTTAAAAAAAATACAGTTACAATAATTTTTATATTCATACTATATCTCATTGGTCAGGTTGTTTTTAAAAATGAAGCAAACTGTGAATTATTATTTTCTTTGTAACACTTATGGTCTTTCTCCACACAACTTGAGCTTCTTGGGGTCTGTTGATGTTGGGCTTTGTGGCCCCTTAAATTAATCCACAAGAATAGTCTAGTGTGACTGACATCATGGCAGCCATCATCATAAAGGACCCCCATCAGCCTAGTCACCTTCTCTTCTCACTGCTACCTTTGGGCAGAAGATACAGAGGCCTGAAGATCAGTACCTCTAGGTTCAAGAATAGTTTCTTTCCAACAGTTATCAGGCTCTTGACCCTCCCTTTGTTACACTAATCCATCACACAAAGGCACTCTGTTTGCAAAGTCACATTTTTGTGTTTGTAAGCATGAATATTTATTCTCTATCTTTTGATTTTCATCTTTTCAATTAAGTACATTTTTGCTTTTTCAGTACAAAGCCACATTATTATTTCAACGTACTAGAAGTCATGATTTAGGAAAGTGCACAGTTTTCATCTGATCTCCTCCCTCTTAGGAAATAAGTGAATTTATCTTTATTTTTGGACAGCTTTGTGCATGTTTGTGGGCAAATCTTTTTTAAAAGTAATTTAATAATAAATTAAGCAGGCTTGTATATTTTAGCCTTGAAAGCTTTTTTAATCCAATTCTGTATTAACATCTTCAAACCTCGCACTTGAATGTAACCAATCTCATTAATATACATTATATGTATTAGTGATCATTTTTGGTCTTCAAGTTAGTAGATTTATGTCTTCAACTCGAGGAGTATAGGCAAAATCTCTGTTACATCATTGCCTGAATCATAGCTGGCATTTCAAATTTGCACTTGTGAAATGAGTCAATAAATACTTTGGTGTTTTAAAAAAAAAAAAAAAAAAAAAAAATTTGTGTGTGTGTGTGTGAGATTTTATATATATAAATATATATATATATATTTGGAAGTCTTTTAAGATGGTCTACAATTATGTATTTAATACTAGATACTAATCCAAAATGTGCACTTCACCACTGAGGAAAATAAAATTGCTAGATGAGCTTTGGTAGATATAAATGATGCAGTTTAACCAAAAAGGGGAATGGTTGGCTTATGAAGCAGAAATTTGATACTCTGGATTTTAATTTCTTTCAGGGTGTTGATTGTTAAAAAAAAATATTTATTTATTTTTTAAAAATTTTTATTTTTCACACCATAAACCACATTAACCATGATACATACTTTTTCCTTTTCAAATATATACAGTGCCATTTTCTCCCCCTCCTCCCTCCTCCCATCCCACCCTCCCTACCTCCCCCCTCCCGTCCATTTAAAGTACAAAATCTAGGATACGTTAAACCAGTCAAACAATGTTGTCATTCAATAAAAATAAACAAGAAATTCCACTGAGTCAATTCTTTTCATTTCCTTCTCCTTTCGTTAATTTAGGTAGTGAATGTCCCCGGTAGGTTTTCGCTATTGTGTTTCATGTAAGGCTCACATATTTGTTCAAATGTTTCAATATTATTTCTTAAACTATATGTTATTTTTTCTAATGGAATACATTTATTCATTTCTATATACCATTGTTGTATTTTCAAATTATCTTCCGATTTCCAGGTTGACATAATACATGTTTTTGCTACGGCGAGAGCTATCTTAACAAATCTTTTTTGTGCATCCTCCAAATCAATTCCAAATTCTTTGTTTTTTATGTTACTTAGGAGGAAGATCTCTGAATTCTTCGGTATATTGTTTTCTGTAATTTTATTTAATATTAGATCTTCCCAAAATTTTTCTACTTTCTCACATGTCCAGATTGCATGAATTGTTGTTCCCATTTCTTTTTTACATCGAAAACATCTATCAGATACTGTTGGGTCCCATTTATTTAACTTTTGAGGTGTAACGTATAGCCTATGTATCCAGTTATATTGTATCATATGTAACCTCGTATTTATTGTATTTCTCATCGTTCCAGAACATAACTTCTCCCATGTTTCCTTGTTTATCTTTATATTTAAATCTTGTTCCCATTTTTGTTTAGTTTTACCATTTGTTTCCTCATTCTCCTTTTCCTGCAGTTTAATATACATATTTGTTATAAATCTTTTGATTATCATTGTATCTGTAATCACATATTCAAAGTTACTTCCCTCTGGTAAACTCAGACTGCTTCCTAATTTGTCCTTCAAGTAGGATCTCAATTGGTAATATGCCAGTGCTGTATCTTGAGTTATATTGTATTTATCTTTCATTTGTTCAAAGGATAATAATCTATTTCCTGAAAAACAATTTTCTATTCTTTTAATCCCTTTTTTCTCCCATTCTCTAAAGGAAAGGTTATCTATTGTAAAAGGGAGTAACTTGTTTTGAGTCAATATTAGTTTTGGTAATTGATAATTTGTTTTATTTCTTTCTACATGAATCTTCTTCCAAATATTGAGTAGATGATGTAATACTGGAGAACTTCTATGTTGTACCAATTTTTCATCCCATTTATATATGTGTTCAGGTATCTTTTCCCCTATTTTATCTAATTCTAATCTGGTCCAATCTGGCTTTTCCCTTGTTTGATAAAAATCTGATAGGTATCTTAATTGTGCGGCTCTATAATAATTTTTAGTTTGGCAGTTGTAAGCCTCCTTGTTTATACCATTCTGTTAATTTATCTAGTGCTATCCTCGGTTTCCCCCCTTTCCATAAAAATTTCCTTATTATTTTCTTTAACTCCTTGAAGAATTTCTCTGTCAGTTGTATTGGCAATGCCTGAAATAGGTATAATATCCTTGGAAAAATGTTCATTTTAATACAGTTTATCCTTCCTATTAGTGTTAGTGGTAAATCTTTCCGATGCTCTAAATCGTCCTGTAATTTTTTCATTAGTGGATATTAATTGAGTTTATATAGTTGGCCGAGATTTTTATTTATTTGTACACCTAGGTATCTTATTGCTTGCATTTGCCATCTGAATGGTGATTCCTTCTTAAATTTTGAGAAATCCGCATTATTTATAGGCATTGCTTCACTTTTATTTACGTTGATCTTGTAACCCGACACTTCTCCATATTCCTTCAATTTCTTATATAATTCTTTTATTGATAGTTCTGGTTCTGTTAAGTATACTATAACATCACCCGCAAATAAACTGATTTTATATTCCTTGTCTTTTATTTTTATCCCTTTTATATTATTTTCTGTTCTTATCAATTCTGCTAGTGGTTCTACATCTAACGTGAACAATAAAGGTGATAGTGGGCATCCCTGCCGTGTTGACCTGCTTAAGTTAAATTGCTTTGATACATATCCATTTACTGTCACTTTCGCCAATGGTCCCTTATATAATGCTTTAATCCAATTAATATACTTCCCTGGTAAACGGAATTTTTGCAATACTTTGAATAAATAATTACATTCTACTCTGTCAAAGGCCTTCTCTGCATCTAAAGCAACTGCTACTGCTGGCGCTTTACTCCCTTCTACTGCATGAATTAAGTTAATAAATTTACAAATATTGTCTGTTGTGCGTCTTTGTTTAATAAATCCAGTTTGGTCTAGATTTACCATTTTCAGAACATACTCTGCTAATCTGTTTGCTAATAGTTTAGCTATTATCTTATAATCTGTGTTAAGTAAAGATATTGGTCTATATGACGCTGGTGCGAGTGGATCTTTCCCTTGCTTTAGTATTACTGTAATTATTGCTGTTTTACATGAATCTGGTAAGCTTTGTGTTTTATCAATCTGGTTGATTACTTCCAGGAGGGGAGGAATTAATAAATCTTTAAATGTTTTATAGAATTCTATTGGGTATCCATCCTCTCCTGGTGTATTATTATTTGGTAATTTTTTTTATTATCTCTTGTATTTCTACTATTCCAAATGGCTCTGTTAATTTATTTTGTTCCTCTATTTGTAGTTTTGGTAGTTCAATTTTAGTTAGAAATTCATCTATTTTCCCTTCTTTCCCTTCGTTTTCAGTTTGGTATAATTGTTCATAGAATTCTCTAAAGTTTTACTTGATCTCCTTTGGATTATATGTGATGTGTTTGTCTTTTTTCCTTGATGCCAATACAATTTTCTTAGCTTGTTCTGTCTTAAGCTGCCTTGCTAGAATTTTGTGCATTTTATCACCTAGTTCATAATATTTCTGTTTTGTCTTCATTGTAGTGTTTCATATTTTTTTATCTGCCAATTCTCTTCTTTTAGTTGTATCTTCCTTCATTGCCAATTCTTTTTCTATATTTACTATTTCCCTTTCCAACTGCTCTGTTTCCTGATTATAGTCCTTCTTCATCTTGGTTACATAATTTATTATTTGCCCTCTAATGAATGCTTTCATTGCATCCCATAGTATAAACTTATCTTTCACTGATTCCGTATTTATTTCAAAATACATTTTAATTTGTCTTTCAATAAATTCTCTAAAATCCTGCCTTTTGAGTAACATGGAGTTTAATCTCCATCTATACATTCTTGGAGGGATGTCCTCTAACTTTATTGTCAATATTAAGGGTGAATGGTCCGATAATATTCTAGCTTTATATTGTTTTTTCTTACTCTATCTTGCATACGAGCTGATAACAAAAATAGGTCTATTCTTGAGTATGTTTTATGTCTAGCCGAGTAATATGAATATTCCTTTTCCTTTGGGTGTTGTTTCCTCCATATATCCAAAAGTTGCATTTCTTCCATCGATTTAATTATAAATTTGGTTACTTTGTTCTTTCTGTTAATTTTTTTTCCCAGTTTTGTCCATATTTAAATCCAAATTCAGGTTGAAATCCCCTCCTATTAATATGTTCCCTTGCGTATCTGCTATCTTCAAAAAGATATCTTGCATAAACTTTTGATCTTCTTCGTTAGGTGAATATACATTGAGTAGATTCCAAAACTCCGAATATATCTGACATTTTATCATTACATATCTCCCTGCTGGATCTATTATTTCCTCTTCTATTTTAAATGGCACATTTTTACTAATTAATATAGCTACTCCTCTTGCTTTTGAATTATACGATGCTGCTGTTAAGTGTCCTACCCAATCTCTCTTTAATTTCTTGTGCTCCAATTCAGTTAAATGTGTTTCTTGCACAAATGCTATATCAATTTTTTCTTTTTTCAGTAAATTTAGCAATTTCTTCCTTTTAATTTGGTTATGTATTCCGTTAATATTTAAAGTCATATAGTTCAGCGTAGTCATTTTATACTTTGTTTATCTTCCCTTTCCGTTTCTCCATCATTACCTTTCCTTCTTATTCATTTCTGCTTTCTTGTTTTGAACACTTTATAAGACAACATTTCTAAAACATCAAACATTTTCCCTATTCTCCTATTTAAAACTTCTTTAACCCCAATTTCCCCATCCCCTCCTGAGTTGTCTTTTATCCCTTGTCGGACAACCACATCTCCCCTCTCCATTTGGATTTGCGAATTCACTCGCAAACGTCAGCTGATTTTGCAGTGACCGTAACTCTTCCCCACCCAGCCCCCCCAGAAAAGATTTCAATTTTCATATGTAACAAAGGTCACTCTTTTAATTCCCTCCTTATTCCCTCTATTCCATTTCCCTCCCTTATTAATTCTTGTCTATACTCTATATATTTTCCTCTAAATACGGATACATTCATGTATACACACTATATATATACACACATATACCCCTTTACACAAATACATATAGATCGTGGTCATTTTTACTCTTATTACATGTCTTCATCTCTGCTTGTTTTGTAGTTGTTCTGCAAATTTCCTTGCTTCCTCTGGATCCGAGAGTAGTCTGTTTTGTTGCCCTGGAATAATTATTTTAAGTACCGCTGGGAACCTTAACATAAATTTATATCCTTTTTTCCATAAGATCGTTTTTGCTGTATTGAACTCCTTCCTCTTCTTCAGGAGTTCAAAACTTATGTGTCTTTTTAGTTCACAGTTTTTTGTACTCTCGTTACACGTCTTCATCTCTCAGTCTATTTTGTAATTGTTCTGCAAATTTTCGTGCTTCCTCTGGATCCGAGAATAGTCTGTTTTGCTGTCCTGGAATAAATATTTTCAATACCGCTGGATGCTTTAGTATAAATTTATACCCTTCCATAAAATCGCCTTTGCTGTATTGAACTCCTTTCTCTTCTTCAGGAGTTCAAAACTTATATCTGGATAAATAAAATTTTTTCGCCCTTTGTACTCCAGAGGCTTGTTGTCCTCTCTTACTTTCTCCATTGTTTTCTCCAGTACCTTTTCTCTTGTAGTATATCTTAGGAATTTTACTAAAATAGATCTTGGCTTTTGTTGTGGTTGTGGTTTAAAGGCTAATGCTCTATGTGCCCTTTCTATTTCCATTTCTTGCTGTAGTTCTGAACATCCTAAGATCCTGGGGATCCAATCTCTTATAAACTCTCTCATATTCTTGCCTTCTTCATCCTCCTTAAGGCCCACTATCTTTATGTTATTTCTTCTGTTATAATTTTCCATTATATCTATTTTCTGAGCTAACAGCTCTTGTGTCTCTTTAACTTTTTTATTAGATTCCTCTAATTTCTTTTTTAAGTCCTCTACCTCCATTTCTACTGCTGCTTCTCGTTCTTCCACCTTGTCCATTCTTTTTCCTATTTCTGATATGGTCATATCTATTTTATTCACTTTCTCTTCTGTACTGTTTATTCTTCTTCTTAAATCACTAAATTCTTGTGCTTGCCATTCTTTAAATGAATCCATGTATTCTTTAATAAGAGAAAGTATATCCATTGTCTTGCCTTTCCCTTCTTCTTCCATTTCACTGTACTCTTCTTCTTCCTCTTCTTCTTCCTCTGGGTTGGCCATCTGTTGTTTCTTTGTTGTCTTTTTCTTCTCTTCTTTCTTGTTTTCGTTGTCTTCTATGTTCTCCTCTTGCTGCTGTTGTTCTGAAGCTGTCAGTTCCGGCTGTGGAGATTGACTCCCCAGCTGGTCGCCCCTCCCGTCGGTGTGTTTTTTTGCATGCGCGGTTGCGTACTTTTACTCGGCTCAACGAGCCATTTTTGTAGTCCACTTTCTACCGACCTGAGGGAGCGGGTTTCTCTCTCCACCACGGGCCTCTTCGAACAGGTAAGGCCTTCTCCTTCTTCTTCCGTTGTCTTCTCTTCCTCTCTTCTTACCGTTGGTTTCGATTTTTCTTTTTTCGTCACCATCTTCTTTCCACCTTTATACTCACTTTACTTTAATTTTTATTTTTGTGCCTTTGTGCTTTCCTTTATTTTTTTCGACTTTTCTGGAGAGGGCTGGAGTTCACCGTCCGGCCACTACTCCATCACGTGACTTCCTTGCATAAGCATTCTTCAGGGTTCATGTCAGTTAAGATGAGAATTATTGAAGAACATTCAAGAAATAAAACATTAAAGCTTCATGTCCTCCCTTGGCAGAGGGGTCACCATGTCTCCAGCAGTGCATCCCATTTCTGTTAGTTTGAAAGCTGTGCCACACAATTCTTCTCCTCCTTGTATTTTGGTTAAGATCTAACCAAAAAGATTAGGATCTCTTGGTTTAAAGGCACAGGACATGCAATCCTGTGGCAAAGAGGCTCTTTGAAGGTGATCACCAAGTAGATTAGCCTCCAGCCCTTATTATCATGAAAAATAGACACGTTTAATCTCATGAATGGAGTTTGCCTTGGGCAATGTTGGCTGTCATAATCATATGAGATTCTTTTGCTATTTTAAGTGTTGCAGTTTGAAATACTTTTAAAAAAATAATAGCTGAATAATTTCTTTAAAAACCTGCTGAATTGGTCACTATTAATGCCAAGGAGTATTTAATCAACTGGTACCAGCCACACTGGATTGATAGAAGGATAAAACTTTTACCCTTTCTCCCAAGGAGGTGTTTCCCAAAGTCTCTGATCTGTCCTACATGGATTTAACTGCAATGTTTCAGAGGTTGGCCTCAGATTTCTTAAGTTCTGTCCGCTTACATAGGAACATAGGAAATAGGAACAGGAGTAGGCCAAAAATGGCCCATCGAGCCTGCTCCGCCATTCAATAAGATCATGATTGATCTAATTTATGACCTAACTCCACCTACCTGCTTTCTCCCCATATCCCCTAATTCCTCTATCATGTAAAAATTTATCTAACTGAATTTTAAATATGTTTAATGAAGCAGCCTCAACCACTTCCCTTGATAGAGAATTCCAAACATTCACTACTGTCTGGGAAAAACTATTTTTCCTCATCTCTGTCCTAAATCTACTCCCCCAAATCTCGAGACTGTGCCCTCTCGTTTTAATTTCCCCGGCCAGCTCAAAAAACCTTCCTACATCTATCCTATCCATACCCTTCATAATCCTATATGTTTCTATAAGATCTCCTCTCATTCTTCTGATCTCAAGCGAATACAATCCGAGACAATTTAATCTTTCATCATAAGTCAACCCCTTCATCCCAGGGATCAAGCTAGTAAACCTCCTCTGGACCATCTCCAAAGCCAGTATATCCTTCCTCAAATATGGAGACCAGAACTGGACACAGTACTCCAGATGTGGTCTCACCAGTACCTTATACAGTTGAAACATTACCTCCCTACTCCTGAATTCAATTCCTCTAGCAATGAAGGCCAACATTCCATTTGCCTTCTTAATAACCTGCTGCACCTGCAACCTAACCTTTTGCGATTCATGCACAAGCACTCCCAAGTCCCTCTGCACAACAGCATGCTGTAGTTTTTCACGATTTAAATAATATTCAGCTCTTTTATTTTTCTTGCCAAAGTGGATAACCTCAGACTTACTAACATTGTACTCCATCTGCCAGACTTTTGCCCACTCATCCAGCTTAACTATATCCCTCTGCAGACTCTCCACATCCTCATTACAATTTGCTCTTCCACTCAATTTAGTGTCATCTGCAAACTTGGCTACACCACATTTTGTCCCATCCTCCAAGTCATCAATGTAAATGATGAACAGTTGTGGGCCTAGCACCGACCCCTGCGGCACCCCACTTACCACTCTCTGCCAAACTGAAAAACTCCCACTTATCCCGACTCTCTGCTTCCTGTCAGACAACCAATTTTTGATCCATGCCAATATACTTCCCCAGACTCCACTTTCCTTTTACTTACTGATAAGTCTCTTGTGCAGCACTTTATCAAACGCTTTCTGGAAATCCAAATATACAACATCAACCTGTTCCCCCCTATCCACTGCACCCATTATATCCTCAAAGAATCCTAACAAGTTTGTCAAACAAGATCTTCCCTTTCTAAAACCATGCTGCGTCTGCCTGATTGAACCCTTAGGTTCCAAAAGTTTCACTATTTCATCTTTAATGACGGCTTCAAGCATTTTTCCAACTACAGACGTCAAGCTAATTGGCCGATAATTTCCAGTCTTCTGCCTACATCGCTTCTTGAAAAGTGGCGTGACATTTGCTGTCTTCCAGTCTGCCAGGACCTGCCCAGAATCCAAGGAATTTTGGTATATGACCACCAATGCATCAACTATAACTTCTGCCATTTCCTTCAGAACCCTTGGATGCATATCATCAGGACCAGGTGATTTGTCTGGCTTTAGTCCCATTAGTTTTTCCATCACTACTTCCTTTGTAACAACTATTTTATCAAGGCCTTCCCCAACATTCGCATCCTTAACTCCGCACTTGGGCATGCTGGACGTGTCTTCCACCGTGAAGACTGACACAAAATATTTGTTCAATGCCTCGGCCATTTCCTGATTTTTTTGCTACCAATTTTTCCTTTCTCATCCTCCAAGGGTCCTATGTTAACTCTGGCCACCCTCTTCTGTTATATATATTTATAAATTTTTTTGCTTTCTGTTTTTATATTTTGTGCCAATTTACTTTCATAATCCTTTTTCCCATTTCTTATTACCCGCTTTGTAACCCCTTGTTGTCTCTTAAAGTTATCCCAATCTTCCAGTTTCCCACTGCTCTTTGCAGCTTTGTACACCTGGGCCTTCAATTTTATACTCTCCTTTATTTCCTTTGTTAACCACGGTTGATTTTTCCCTCCCTTGCTGCCCTTTTTCCTGACCAGAATATATTTTTGTTGAGCATTACAAAATATTTTATTTGAAAATCTTCCACTGTTCCTCAACTGTTTCATCAATTAGCCTGTGCTCCCAGTCCACTCTGCCCAATTCCTCCCTCATCCTATGGTAGTCACCCCTTGTTTAAACATAATATATTAATTTTAGATCTAACTATTTCCCCTTCCATCTGAATGAGAAATTCAATCATACTATGATCGCATTTACTATATAGATGACCGCATAAACTTCAAATAACCTGTTTATGTCAGGGTATGTGTAATAATGAGGCAATTAAAAATCTTTAAGTGATGGATTCTCTGGGTAAGAATAATCTTACTTTGATGGAATTTTATGTTCAATTTGTAAAACTCTGGTGTGAATCTTGTATCTTAAAACTGAAATGGTTCTAGTAAAGCAATATGGGTTAAAGTGGACTGGGGAAATAGATTGTAAGATTTGACAGTAGTTAATATAATTCATAATTCTCAACAAAAAAAATGTTGAAAGATAGCTGAGGAGAATGAACCATCAGTGGGATAGGTTGAGTAGGCATAAATTTGGCGAGTGAAGTATGTTGAAAAATGTGAGGTTATCTATGTTCGTAGGTGAAGTGGAATGTCAGATTTTATATAAATGGTGAGAGAGTACAAAATGCTGTAGCACTGAGGAATCTGGCCATCCTTGAATTTGAAATAGAAAGTTGACATATTAAGAAGGAAAATTAAATTTATCACATTGGCATACAAAGAAAGGAAGTCTTGTAACTGATCATTTGTGTTCTGTGTGTAGTTTTGGTATCCTTATTTAACAAGGGATGATCTTGCCTAAGAGGCAATTTCAAGAAGGCTACTGATGTAATATTGTTGGGCTTATGTTCACTGGTTAAAGCAGATAAAATTAAAAGGGGTCCTGGTAATATAAAATGTATGAGAGAACATAGGACAGTACAGCACAGGAATAGGCCTTTAGTGGTTGTGGCCACTCATTCCTCTACACAACACATTTTTTAAGAGCCCTGCCATTAATTCTATACATTCTAGATTTTGTTTTGTCTATCTGATTTTTTTTGGAGAGAGCAGACAATCTTTGCACAAGCAATTCCAGAAGGTTGGCATCTTAGTCAGGAGGACATGCAGAGTGATGGCTGTTATAAGAAGATGAAATATAAAAGCAGGGAAATCTTTGTACAGCTGTATCTGCTATACAGTATCTGAAGTACTGTGTATAATTTAATTTTTTTTTTCAAGGAACAAAATTAGAGATGATAGTGAGTTTATAAGAATTAGGATGCTCTTTTGTAATGTATTTTGAGGTGGCTTCATGATTGAATTCAGTATAGTTTCAGATCAAAGTATCCATTTATGACTCAAATGAAGAATTTCTCTCAATGGATGGCAAAATTTTTGAATTCTCTGCATCAAATTGTTGTTAATACTAAGATACATTTTTAGAATACTGGACTGGAAAATAAGAATGAGGATCTGGAAGGTAGGTGAAATTGAGGTCAATGATAAAATGAGCTTCTATCTGAGTGACAGAGCAGGATTAAAGGGCAACAGCCCAGAGTTCTTGTGTTATTAAATATACACCTCTATTGTTTACTATTCTGTCTGCAGGTGTAACTTATTTTTCTTCCTCATTTGATGTCTTGCTTGTTTAGCATATATTTGATCATTTTAAGATCTTACTCAAGAAAGCAGAAGATTAACCACAGGAAAATTGGGATGAGGTTTGCAGTTTTAGGGTTGGGTCAGAGGATAGTTGGACAAAACTGCTGGTGTGCTAATTTACAGAAGTTGTTAACTTGTATAGACACAAAGGAGATTCACCCGCCATATGATACTTTAGCCTGTGCTAGTTTTATCTGTGCTGCTCCACTCCTCCAAGTGCCTTAGTGAATTTTGTATTATCACTGATTTTTCCCAATCATTTTTTTAATCTACTGCTTAAATTGACACTACTTGTGTGTCTGCTCAGAAGTTTTGCTCTTCCCCTTACTTCATACAATTTTATCCTATTAGAACATTCCTATCCTAATTCATTTCTCTGAAAAATAAAGACCTATTTTCATTCCTTGGACTTCATATGCAGTAGAATATTTCTTTCAGGAATTATCCCCAACAGCATGTCGAGCCAGGAATTTCTGAGGGCTAAGGAAATCTTGGATTCCTAGTCAATGTGAACCAGTTATTGAGTGGACTAATTTGCTGATCCTTTTTTTTGATAGAAATTTCCTCAGGTGCATTTATTTTATTGCAAAGAGTATTGTAGAAAGGCTGATGAGCATGGATTGGCAGCTGGATTACGACATTATTGAGAGCTATTTGTGTACATTTTGGCATGAAATACAAAAGTCTGCAGATGCTGTGTTGAATAAAAACACAGAAATGCTAGAAGAGCTCACCATGTACAGATCAACAGGCGAAAGATATTAATTCAACACGGAAAGGTGAAAATTGGTTGGGGAGGAAGTGGTTGGCTCTGTGAATGTGGAGCGAAAGGAAAGGAGACAGGGAAGAGAGAGAACTAAGGAAAGGAGGCATTGGGATAGATAGGGGAGCTAATGGAAACGAATGTTAATGCCATCTGGTTGTGCCCAGACAGAATATGAGGTGTTGTTTCTCCAGTTTGTGGGTGTCTCAGTCTGGCAGTGCATAAGACCATGAATAAACATGTTGGCAAGGGAATTGAAATAGATGGTCATTGGGAGATCCCTGCTGTTGTGGCGGAAAGGGCTGAGGTGATCAATGAAGTGATCTCCCGGTCTGTGTACGTTTTGATGCATTGGAATTGTAGGAATTGGAGATTTGGGATTTAATTGGAGAGGACTGATAAGGGATTTAAGCATGAAGCTTATGCCTGATATGAGCCTTGTTGATGTTACTAACTTTAACTCAGTAGTTGAGTTGTTTATTACAGAGGTCAGATTCTAGGATGACATCCTTTTGGCAAGGCAGGCAAGATGTCTCTCATTTTGGCTGTCGAGTGAAATCAAAGATAGTTCTGGATGTTGAGACCATTTTATTCGTTGTTGCTTGGCAGCCACAGTTTGAGGTGCTCTCTGCTTTAACAATATCCTCTTTATATTTCCTGCACTGAGTCATGCTTACAATCTGTTCCAGAGCAGTCACTCAGTTGAAAGAGACCCCTGGGAAAGAAGGCTTCCAACACAGAAAACAAAATAAGAGTTTACATTTTCACAATGTGTATCCCTACCAGCAACATACACACAAACTACTTCTAAATTGTAAGCACATCGGCATATCTGAAAGTTGTACAAAAGGCTGAACTCCCTGAGGAGTATTTTGAAAGAAACTTGTGAATGGCTCTATCCTCCCAGTTTTAAAGATTACTTGGGAATGTTTTCTTTGGCGGAGTTCAGCTGATCTTGTCAGTACACGACCGCAATAACACATAAGGGATAAAATAACAAATACAAGATCAACACCAAGTGTTCAATGTGGATATTTGACAACAAAAATAATGTAATCAGGATCTACTTTATGAAAGAAAAGTTTTCTTGTGACACACATTTGCAGCCAGCTTTAATATTGAATTTTTAAAACTAATTTTTCAGGATAAAGGTGTTGCTGGCCAAGGCTGGCATTTATTGCTTACCCCTAATTCCCCTTGAGGAGATGGTGGTGAGCCTTTTATTAAACTGTTGGAGACCTTCTGATGAAGTCACTCCCACAGTATTTAGACCCAGCAATAATGAAGGAATGACAGAACATTTCTAAGTCAGGATGGTATGATGTGTGCAAGCTGTGATGGATGATGCATTAATTATACTTGACCTTTTTGGTTTTGGGGTGAGTCATAGATTTGGTTGGTAGCTTTGGAATAGTTTTGTGGGTAACTGTAGTGCATTTCATAGATGGTCGATTCTGTAGTGGTGAAGGTAATGAATGTTTAGGGTGATGGAAAGGGTGCCAATCCAGTGAACTGCTTTGACCCAAATGATATTGAGTTGCTTCAAAGATTTTGGATCTTCATTTATCCAGGCAGGTTAAGAGTGTTCCATTGTACTCCTGAAATGTACATTCTAGATTGTGGAAAGTCTTCAAAATGTCAAGGGGCAGATTACTCACAACCTGATACAGGGTAAACTGCCCTTTAGGCTGTGATATTTTTGGTGAACTCTCATTTGTTTATAGTCACACTGTATCTAGATAGAAGATGAGTCCTCTTGTATGTGAGGTGAGCCTTCACTGGGAGTGTGGTGGGGAGGGGTTTTGCCTTGTGCGTGAGGTGAGTCTGGTGAAGGGATGAGGAAAAAAATTTAAAATCATTGGGTTGAATTGTATGGGAATCTGAATTGGGGTTGAACCATGAGGAGGATGTAGAATGTGGAAGAATAAATGTTCTCTACCTAAACAGTGGTGGTTGGGGGGGTGTGGCGAGAAAGGAATTTGACTCTTTCACGTAGAATAAAATGATTGATATCAGTCAGGTAAATCTCAAAATGAGTGCTTCTACATTGTGTGGATTGATTAGGGGGAAAAAAAAAGATATGTCCAGCAAATAATGAGTCAACTCAAGTCTTTAAAAAGCAAATTAGAGAACTGGTTAATGTTAAAAATTCTGAGTTAAATTTACTTTGCCATCATCAAAAGGACAAAAGAAAATGTTAACATTTGTTGGCAAGTTGCAGACTTTTTTTTTCTCTTAACTTGGCAAGATTTACTAGTAGCAAGAAAGATGTAATAACTTTCTTGTATCTCTAAACTTCTGTGTGTATTCTACATTCTGTGTACTGTAGGCTAACAGGATTTCAAATCAAACTCTTTATCTTGAATCTTATTCATTGCATTCTCTTTGCTTGAAAGCTTTAACTTGGCAGTACTGTATTGCAACAGATATCATGGCTGTGTGTTTGTTTGTCATCTTAGAGAAGAAATATATAACATGATCTTGTTTGGGAAAAAATGTTTGAGCTTTTTAATTCTCTAACTAAATTATACCCTGTCTTTTTTTTTAATTTTTTTATTTTTCACACTATAAACCATACTGACCAAAATACATACAGACATTTTTCTCTTGAATATATACAGTGTCATTTTCTCCCCTTTTCCCCCCTCCCTTCCCTCCCTCCCTCTCCCCACCCCTTCCCATTTATTCAAAGTTCAATCTATAAGATGCCCTGTCTTAATAGTCTGTTTAAGCTCAAACTAATGTGATAAATTTGTGGTTTCTGTCCAAACAAAGATTGAAATGCTTGAATTATCCAAGTTCAATGTGTCAGGAGACAGGTCAATGTGTGATGTTATTTTAGATGCATCAGATAGTGTGCTGTGAGAAATACTTGACCCAAGCTTTCCAAAATTGAATTGTGGTTAACAAGAAGCACTTGTGCAGCGTATTAATATTTCCCTTGTCTGGATAGTACAGTGGATCTCATCAGTATCTGATAAAACTTGTTACTCCCTCCCTTTTGCAAAGTTTTAAGGGATTTTTTTGCCATCTATTCAGACAAAGGGAGTTTTTTGTTTAGTGTTTCATTTTTAAAAGAAGCATTTCAAACAATGCAACACGGCTTTGCACTGCATTGGGGTGAGAGCTTGGTAGATTATGTTCTGAAAGCTGAGGAATGAGTTTCCACTAGAAAGTTGATACTACTCAATCAGGTTTTTAGCAGTGATTGAAGGAGAGGAGCTACTGGCAAAGTGATATATCATGAGGGTGGACGAAGTGTAACAAGTGCATAATGAACAGTAAACAAATAGCATCCCTGAAGTGCATTGTAAAAGAGAGGAGCAAAAACAAACTGCTGGAGCAATCAGCTGGTCATGCAGCAGCAGAGGGTGAGGGAGTTGATTGTCAGTGTTTTAAGCCACCATCACGACTTCATAAACTCCATTAAGCAAGTTGTAGTGTTTCTTGTATTATATGTTTAATATTATCGGTTTTGGAGGGAGGTGGGGAGGGAGGGTGAAAAGAGAGAAATGTCACTGTGTATATTTATTGAAACAGATTTGTACATATGGTTGTTGATATGGTTCATAGTGTGATAAATAAAAAAAATACAAAGAAAAGCAAGTTGTAGTGAAGAAAAATTAATATTCTGTTCGTGACTAAAATCTCCAGACTTGGTACTCATCTTTAATAAGCAAAATATGACCTTGAATAGGAGTGAATATGGCTTGAAGGCATCCTCATGCCAACTGCTTTGCATTCAAAAAAGGAACATTTCCTAAATTCTGCAGTTGCTAAAATAGCCACACTGCAGGGCGCCCAAGATTTCCTGGCTTGAAATGGTACATCAGTTAAAATCTGCTTCACTTTAGATTTTTCAAAGAAATATGCTGTATGGGTACTAACAATATCTTTTTGATGTGATTCAAATGAAAAACAAAGATTCAAGCTCAAGAACTTTTGCCAAAATCTACTGCAGTTCTAGGCAATGAATTGTGATCTGGAATGCACTGCCTCCCCTCAGAGATTGGTGGGAGCAGTTTCAACTGTAGCTTTCAAACGAGAATAGAACGTGAAATTGAAAAGTAAACCTTCAGGGGGTAATGGGGAAAGAGGACAGGTTTCATAACTTGTATAGCAGCCCCTTCTTCTGTGATACCCTGCCATTCTGGAGAGTTCGGAGAGTAAAGGAGTTAGAAGGTGAGGCAGAAGATGGGGAATGATGGTTTGGGCACATGGTGGAGGTGATGGCTGTCAACTAAGTGGTAAATATGATGCAGTATGTGGGCACATTTTAATAATGCTCAACCCATAGGTTTGCTGCTTTCTTTTGGTGGGATCGGGGGGTTGGTACTCACACATGGAGTGATTTGTTTGTGACTTCATAGATTGTGCTCTTTTATGTTATTGCACATGTCTGATGACATATGTATGAAAGCATGACTTGTGCACAAAAGCAGCAGCAAAAACTTGGAGCTTATTTTCTGCCCTGAAATGAAATTGACTCGTCATGCACACGGCATAGAGGGATAATAGTTTGTCTGGCCTTCTGTGGCTTGACAGAATGTTTTGATTCTATAAATAGCAAGAACTAAACATTGCAAGAAGTGATGCGAGAAGTTTGTGGAAGTGTTAATTTTTACAAGCAAATTGCATTTTCACATTTATCTTTCACCTCGTGCCCTTTATCAAACACCATAGGCCAGTATCTTTGCAACTGTAGTAGTGATTCAGTCACAGCCCTTGTCACAGTTTTCAAGGTCGTGCCACGTGCTGAGCAACTTCTTTGACCTCATAAGATTTCAGGATAGCTATCCTATCAAGCTATAGCTTTGAAGTGTATTCACAATTCAGATTTAACAACTGAAAGGATAAAATAGTACCAAAGCCCAACATTTGATTTACACTGATAGCTGTTGTTCTTTGGCATACGGAAAGTAACAAACAACACCAACATTAAAAGTTATAATCAAAACTGATCCATAAAATAACCTTGAAGTTTACAAATGTTCCATCCAGCAGTTTTTTTCTTTCTTCATCATTTTTGTTCCCTTTTACTTTCTGTCCCTGGTTTAAATCAAAAATGTCAACACTTAAGTTAATGAAAGAATATTAAACATGTATCCTCTTGATTATATTACAAGATGGTGTAGGTAATTTAATTTTTTTAAATTACAGCAAGGTAACAGGCCACTTCAGCCCACGAGTTTGTGCTGTGTAATTTACACCTCATCAATGTAAACCCCTGGTACATTTTTGAAAGGTGGGAGGAGACTGGAGCCCCAGGAGAAAACCCATGGAGAAACAGGGAGAACATGCAAACTCCTTATAGTCAGCGAGGAATTTGAATCCCAGTCTGGTGCCAATTGCTGGTGCTGTAAAGGTGTTGCACTAACTGCTAGGCCAACTGTGGTTCACAGAGATTCTTCTAAAATGATCACCCAGAATTCTGCTTCATTAAATCTTCATATTAATAGCCCAAGAGAAGAAATGGAGTAAAAATCAAAAGTCAAGTTTAAGCCAGATGCCTAATGACATAACGTGAGGCAAACCTGTGCGATATCAGCGTTGAGATGCTAATCTCTGAAATTGATGAGGTGATGTGCATTTTCTAGTGTTGGATGTTCAGAGTCAGGCTGGGGTTCATAAGTTGTCAGCTCCACGGTCATATGAAAGTATTTCAGAGCCTCGTTGGCATTATTGCTCACCTGATCAAATCACAGCTGGGATATCATATAACATAAGTTATTGTGTATGAACTAACCATGCTACTACCTGATAACATCACTAAAGATGGGTAAAAGTCTTTTATCATATGATGGGTGGAAGCATGATTGTTGGACAGACACCATCTGGTTTTCCATTATATCCATAATCCACTTTAAGATGCAGTGTCCTCAAGCTTGTGTAACATTTGTCTGTGTCAAATACAGAGCCCTCCGTAATGTTTGGGGCAAAGACACTTTTTTTCCCCCTTGGACCTGTGGTCCACAGTTTTAATTTTGTAATCAAAAATTCACTTGATTAAAGTGCACATTCCAGATTTTTCTACATTTTGGTTTGACCATGTAGAGATTGCAGCACTTTTTATATATAGTACTGTAGCGACCCACTGCAGCCCGACACAAGTAGCAATGTCCAATCACGACGATCGAGCAGGAAGCACAGGCCTAGAAGGCCTTCTTCCATAGGCCACAATGGCAACGGAAGAAACCAACAAATCAGCAATCGGTGGATAGTAAATCAATGGTTGGCAGAGTGTAGGCCACGCTCGCTGATGACATAGCAGTAAGGCTCAGCTGGCCTATAAAAGGCAGAGCAAATAACCCAATAAATCAGTACTGTTTGTACTCTTGAGTGTGCAGGTCTTCTCTAGAGCTCTAACCCAGAGCTATAACCGCAACCACATGCCACAGTACTCTCATTTCAGGGCACCATAATATTTGGGACATAGCAATGGTATGTAAATTAAAGTAGTCTTATTTAGTATTTTGTTGCATTTCCCTTGTATGCAATGATTGTTTGAAGTCTGTGATTCATAGACATACCTCGTGTTGAGTATCTTTTTTGGTGATGCTCTGCCAAGCCTCCACTGAAGCCATCTTCAGCCCCTGGCTGTTTTGTGGGTTTGTCCCCTCAAGTTTTCTCTTCAGTATATGGATAACTTGCTCAAATTGGATTTAGATCAGATGACTGACTTGACCATTCAAGAATTTTCCAGTTTTTAGCTTTGGAAAAACTCCTTTGTTGCTTTAGCAGTATGCTTGGGATCATTGTCTTTCTGCAGGATGAAGCGCCATCTAATGAGTTTGGAGGCATTTGCTCGAACTTGAGCAAATGAGATCTTTCTGTGCACCACAGAATTCATTTTGTTACTGCCACTAGCAGTTACATCATCAATGAAGATAAGTGCACCAGTACATATAGCAGCCACACATGCCCAGGCCACAAGACCCCCCCCACCACCATGTTTCACAGATGAGATGGTATGCTTTGGATCTTGGGCAGTTCCTATAAGCTTCCACACTTTGTTCTTGCTATCAGTCTGATACAAGTTAATCTTGGTTTCCTCTGTCCACAAGACTTTTTCCCAGAATTCTGCAGGCTCTTTTAAATGCTTCTTGCAAACAGTAATCTGGCCATCCAGTTTCTGGGGTTAATTAGTAGTTTGCATATCCACATCTGCCTCCTGAAGCGTGTTTGTTGATCTGACGGATAGCCCTATGAGGATTTTTCTTCATTATGACGAGAACTCTATTCTCACCATCAGTGGAGGTCTTCCTTGGCCTACCAGTCCCTTTGCGATTAATGAGCTCACCAGTATGATGAAGATGTTCCAGACAGTTGATTTTGGTAATCCTAAGATTTGGGAGATGTCTCTTACTGTTTTATTCTTGTTTTTAAGCCTCATAATGGCTTATTTGACTTTCATTTGCACAACTCTGGTCCTCATGTTGAAAAATGGCAACTATAGACTCCAAAGGTAATCAAAAGCTTGGAAGCAAACCAAGCTCTCTTATACATGATCCAATGAAACAATTAAACAAACACCTGTGAAGCTAAATATCCTGAAATGGTGAACTATGTATAAAAAGTGTTGGAAATTCTACATGGTCATACCAAAATGTGTACAAATAACCTTGATTGAAATCTGGAAAGGACACTTTGATCACATGTGCATTGTTTGATTACAAATTTAAAGCTGTGGCGCACAGGGGCAAATAAATGAAAAAAAAATCTTTGTCCCAAATATTATGGAAGGCACTATATACGTATTCTAGGCTGCGATTTTAAAGTTATTGGTTCTTTCTTTCTTAACTGTTTATCTGTAAATTCAAATCAAATGATATATTTTAGTTGCCATTTCAGGAGGATCTCTAGTGGTAACTTCAATAAATGAAGTAGTCTCCTGCAAGAGAATTTGATGCTTATGTAGGTTGTGATTGAAGTACAAGTCCAGAGTGGTTAGCTTGGTATTGGTGAGGGTGCAAATAGCACCTTAGTTCAGCTTTCCTCACAGCTGAAGCTCACAATTTTAAACACTATTCCAACAGCAAGCAAACAAAAGACAACCTGGTGACACCCACAATTGAAAGACTGGAACTTGATGGATTATATCATATCGAGATGGGGTAATAATAAACTCACTGGAAGTACTGGATGCCAAACTGATAACTCTTCAGTGCATTGTAAAGATTCCTTTATTGTTGAGCAGCTGCCTTCCTGAAACTATTTAAGATAGTTAAAGGTTGTGCTTGATGTTTGACAAGAACTGTAGCCTTGTCTTGACAGGCATCACCTTCAGTTAATGAGCTAACTGAAGAGTGGTGTCAACTGGGAGATCTCGTAGATCAACTTATCTAATCCCCTGGGATTATGAACTATAGAGCAGTGTCTGGTTTGATGGGAAAGACATTGTTGTCAAGAAATTTCTTGATCAAATGCATACAACTTGTCCATGCTGGAGTAAAGTTATGAAGACTTCCTGAAAACTACAAAAAAATGAATAACATCTTGTGAAAAAACAGAGTAACTGACTTGCAGCACACTGCAAATTAATCTACTTCAGTGATGGTCCAAAGATTGTACTTGGATTCAACCATTTAGCTTTTCTCCCTGCTCAGCAAATTTTGGTGTTTGATTATTGAACATAAAATTAAAATCCTTGAGAAGTGAGTGGAACATTTTAAAATTTTTCCTTATTTAATAAGTCTTCCCTTAAGGAGATTCTGGATTGGAATGCAACAATTTAATATTGAGCTATAAGCAGAAGAGGTATCACCCATGATCGAGCTTAGATTCCTGGTCAAAGAAACACAAGTTGATAGCACTCAAATTGATATGTATAAACATATCACTCTCAAGATGCCAAACTAAACTGTTCCACAGTGAGAAGAATTTGTCTGCTGTACAAAGAATGTTATGATTGTTCATCTTTGTAAATGAAAAGGAGACATTTCATGTTGTGACAGTCATGTATGAATTATTCTTGCTGTCAGCAGCTGGAAAAATTCTTGGTTAAACACTCACACTTCACAATAGGCTATTGCAAGAAGAGTTGGTGTAGATTTTTGGCCAATGGAGAAGCAGCAGATTAAATTTTTATGGTCGGGAACCTTCAAGAAAAATACCAGGAACAGAATTGTTACCTCAGCCACATTGTTTTGTATCTTTTTTGCAATAATTCAAAAAAAGTTGCTTTTCAGAATTGTAGCTTGAAAGTTGTAGTTGTGTTAATTATAAATGGTGACCTATTTAACTATAGGTGTCTTAATGTGACAAATGGAACCAACACAGACTGAATGATAACTGGCAGGATATATTATTGACGTACTGTACAAAGACCACTGGACCTCTGTGCTGGAATTGAGCAATGGCTTGGATAGAAGATCAGTCTGGGGAAAAAAGCATTATTCTCATTGGAGCCATCTTGGCTCCACCTACCACCTATTGTTAAGATTGATCATGATCTGCAAGCAGTAGCTTAGCTTTGCTATCTACAAAAGGAATTATACTTTTAGGTCATCGTTAATATATTAAGTTCTCATTCTTAAACATTGCTCTTTTTCAGTACTTGACCAAAGGTGTGTAGAATGAACATGACCTAATTATGTAGACTAGAGTAAATGCTTGAAGGGCGATTATATTGACAAGGCCATGAGGTTGGACTATTTATTACTGCCACATTGCAAAATTCTGGTTCTTCTGATAAGTAGCACAAATGCCTTGACAGGTCCAGATTCCAGAAACTGTTTTACATGAAGTGATGCATATTTTAACATTGCCACTTTGGGCTGGTCAGGTTGAAAGTATTTAGAATTTGCACATACCAAAAATTGTATTGAGACAGCTATAGCTACACAAAGACAGTGCATCAAGAGAGATTTTTATTTAAAAAAAAAGCTTTACAAAGACATGCTCAGAATTGATCTGAAATTTTATGGGATGGATGAAAAAACAGAAGAGACCCAATTTTTTAGAACATAATCTGTACAATTGTTAATTTATAATTTCAAATAATTAACTGATGAATCCTCTGAGAGAGGAAAGGAATCCATGTAATTCCTTCATAGGTGTGTGGGGACTCTTTGGTTAGGAGGGCAGAGGCGTTGATTTTCCTGAAATTTTACATGGGGCCTGCACTACACCCGAGCTGCCTGTATCTCACCTCAGGCCCAGACACAGGCTGCTGCCTCCTCCATGAAACCATTGCCGTCCTGCTGAAGGGGGGAGAGGTGCTGAATGAGCGGGGAGGGGTGCAGATGTATGGTGTGCCCAACCTTCCCCGCTGTCTCTGGCCCACCATGCTGCAAGCCCACCATGCTGTCCAGGCATGTTGGCCTTGTTGTGCGGGGGCTTCAGCCTGAGCAGGAAAGTACAGGCGGTCATGGCGAGCTGGCGCATGGGGGCGGTCAGCTGGTTCCTGGGCTTGGTCTTGATGATGTTCTGCAGGTGGGTCACATTGACTGAAACACTGCATGCAGTGCTGCATCTCGCACCAGAACCACGTGCTTGTTTATTAGCTGTGCTAAACATTCCCACATCTGCGGGCCCACCATGCATGTGCCTGCCGGCCCTGTTACTCATTTTAGCTTTTTTTGTGAAGCCAGGTGCAGAATCGTATATGAACATTGCCAGGTAGAAAGGACACATCTACTGATAATATTTATGGTCAGATATTCTTCTTTCAAAGATCAGGATTGCATTAGATTGTCAAGATCATGATTATAATCATTAGGATTATTATCATATGTGGAAGATTGTCTTGCTCAAGGAGATAAGTATTACTTCCTCAGTAACTCAAATGATGAAACATATTAATTTGTTCAAATGTAAATAAAGCTAGCTGCTGCTCAAAGATGAGGGTCTTGCACAAACCTAGTCCAGTTACTAAGGTATCAATCTGCTGGAAGCAGATGCTATGTAATTTATCAGATGTATTATGCTTCATGATTGGATCCATTCATGATGTTATGATGAAATGCTCCAAGGCTTCAGCAATAAAAAGTTATTTAAATTAAAATTTAAAGCAGAAGAATGGTGATTTAAACATGGCAATTCAGAGAGCATGAAAGCAGCACTAGCTAAAAGGTACCAACTAGAGCAGGTAACTTAGGTTCAAGGACTGGTCATTCAAAATGCAGTGGCAGAAGCTTAAATAAGAAACAAAAATAATCCAAGGGGAGGATTATTATCAATTCTTAATAAAGTTATCACAGATAAAACCAATAACTATACAAAGAGTATTCATTTAAAATAACTACTGGGGCTGAAAGCCAGTAGACACCAAGGGCTTGATAATTTACACTGTAGACTATTAAAATAGGTAACCATTGGAAATTGTGGATGTACTGATAGCATTTTGGAAGACAACTTATCTATTTTGGAACAGTTCATGCAGATTGGAAGGTGGCAAATTTAACTACTTTGTCACTGCCTCCACAAAGGAGACCGAGAGAATATAAGGAACTGCAAATGTGTAAATCTAACATGAATAATAGCAAAGATGCTTGTGTCTATTATAAAGGATATGATAAGGGTTCATTTAGAAAATATCATCAAGGTTAGACAAAGTCAGTAATGATTTTTTAATATACTTTATTTAATATTTAAAACCACAAAATAAACATTTACAATATTACAAATTCTATCACCCTCTTCCCTATCAATGCAAAAAAAGAAAAAGGGCAGGTCAAGAGAACAAGATCAGGAATATTTTACTTTTCGATATCTTATGGAGAGGGAATGTTTGAGATTCATTTAAATATTAATATCCACATTTTGTAAATATGGACATCATATTTTCCAAAATATATGGTATATATCTCTTAAATTATGTTATTTTTTTTCCCAAGTGGAATACAACTCCAAACTTGTGCATGCTATCTGTCCATTCCCAAATCAATATCCGATTTCCAAGTTAATAGTGATACATTTTCTAGCTATTGCCAAAGCAATTTGAACAATTTTCACTTGATATATATTCAATTTCAATTTAGGTTTAACCCCTCTAATATCTCACAATAAAAATAGCATTGGATCCTGTGAGAATTTTATCCCCACTATTCATTCTAATAAATTATCTATTTGAAACCAAAAAGGTTTAACTGTGGAACACTTTCAAGTTGAATGCAGAAATGTATTAACGTCTTGTTCACATCTAAAATATAAGTCCGAATAAGTATAGTTAATTTTATGTAACTTTTGTGGTGTTAAATATAACTGATGAATAAAATTATATTGAAGTAATCTATATCTCATATTTATTGTACTTTTCATACTTTGTCTACATACCTCAGTCCATTTATATTCATCTGTCTGCTTATTTAAATCCTCTTCCCGTCTATGTCTTAATTTATAAACCCCTTCCTTCCAAGCTTTCTTTTGTAATAATTTATACATACTTGAAATAAATTTATTTATATTTCCAGTGCATAACAATTACTCTATTTCTGTTTCTGCTGGTAATACTAAATCTTGACCAAAGTTTTCAGATAAAAATCTCTTAATTTGATAACAAAATCAAGTATATTCCATACCTTAAACTTTTCTTTCATTCTACTAAAAGTAATAAATTTCCCAGCTTCAAAACAATCTTTAATTTTCTTAATATCATAATTTTACCAAATCTTTAAAAATTGATTTCCTATAGAAAATGGAATGTCTAATTTGAAGTAAACATGTTCTTTTTGACATGAAGCCTCCTGCTCCAATCTCTTTATCAACCTTATTCCAAAGCTCAATTAAATGTTTCAGTATGGGTGCTTTTCTATTTGCTATTAACAATCTTGTATTCCATTTATTCTTGTGGATTTATTTCCCCTAAGTTCTAACTTTATTTAAATCATACATTACATTAACAAATTTCAACTGGGCTGCTTTATAGTAATTCATAAAATTAGGGAGCTGTAAACCTCCTAAATCCTATTTCCATGTTAATTTTTACAAAGAAACTCTTGCCATTTTCCCTTTTCATAAAAAAAATTTCTAATGCGAGTGTTTAATTCCTTAAATGTTTTTTGAGGAATTGCAATTGGAATCGATTTAAATAAATATTTCAGGAAAAACATTCATCTTTACACAAATTAATCTACCTATTAAAGTAATGGGTAACATATTCCATCTTTTAAAATCTTCTTTAATTTTCTTTAATAAAGATGAATAATTCAAATTAAACAATTTTGTTAAATCTGATTGCACATGAATACCTAAATAATTAATTTTAATATCTAGCCATCTAAATTCAATTGCTTTCTTACATTTTGCATAATCCCCATTAACTAAAGGCATAATTTCACTTTTATCCCAATTAATTTTATAACCAGATATTTCTCCATATTCTTCTAATTTTAATTTGTTGTAAAGAATTTAAAGCAGTGGTTCTCAGCCTTTTTCTTTCCACTCACATACCACTTTAAATATCCCTATGCCATCAGTGTTCATGATTAGTAAGGGATTGCTTAAGGTGGAATGTGGATGGAAAGAAAAAGTTTGAAAACTACTGTTTTAATCATACCTAATTGGTTCATTATGCACATGGTTTCATGACTCCAAAGGAAATGTGCCAATGACAATTTTTCTCAAGCAAAATATTTCAGAAACAATTAGATCTAGAGCAGTGATTTTCAACCTTCCTTTCCCACTCTCATACTATCATAAATAATCCCTTACTAATCACAGAGCACTAATGGCACAGGGAGTACTTAAAGTGGTATGTGAGTAGAAAGAAAAAGGTTGAGAACCACTGGTTTAACCAAATCTATAAACTTATTATTGATCCTAATTTACCCTTCTCCAAAATTTTAAACAGTAAATCCCATTCTAATCTATCAAATGCCTTTTCACCATCTAAAGCCACTGCAACACTCAGATCTCCCCTCTTTTGAACTAAATGCATTAAACTAATCAATCATGCTACATTATCTGTAGATTTCTGATCCTTAACAAATCTTGTTTGATACATATGTATTAACTTCGGAAGATACTTTGCCAATCTATTTGCTACCATTTTAGTTAATATTTTATACTGAATTATACTAATTTCATTATTTGGTTATAAGATACTGGTCTCATTACCAGTAAATCTCTATCTTCAGTACTACTATAATTATTGCAGTTGAAGAAGATTCCAGTAGCTCCATAGCTTGATTTAACACCACCAATAATGGAGGTATTAGAAGATCCTTAAATTTCTTATAAAACTCTAAAGGAAATCTATCTTATACTGGCGATTTATTATTTTGTAATGAACTCATTATTTCACTAATTTCCCTTGTCATAAATACTAAATTCAAATCCTTTTGTTCTTGATCATTTAAACTAGATAAAGTTTTTTGAGATAAAACATTAATCTTATTTTCATCAAGCAATGATTCCAATTGATAAAATTCTTTAAATAAATCATTTATTTCTCGTGGTTTATATATAATAAGCCCCTAACTTTTTTAAAAACTGCATTAATCACTCTAGATATCTGTTCTGCTTTCAATTGCCATGCTAAAACTTTGAGTCCTTTCACCTAATTCATATCTCTATTTTGTTCTTTAAATTAATTTTTCAGTTCTATATGCCTGAAGTTATTTTATTGTTTTTCATCACTTCTGAAGGATTATTTTGTAAGTCCTTTTCTAATTTACCTATTTCTTATTCTAATTGATTTGTCTCTTTTATATATTCCTTTTATTTCATAACTTATTATTTGACCTCTTAAATATGCTTTAATGCATCCAAGATAATAACTTTATTGTTTACTGAATTAGAATTCATTTCTAAAAATAATTGAATTTGTTTTCTTAAAAAAATCACAAAAATCCACTCTTTAATAACACAGTATTAAACCTCCATCTAAATGGCTTACTTTTTCTCCTCAAAAATTGAACATGTCATAAAAGTGGAGAATGTTCAGATAATATTCTAACTTTATATTCAACATTACTAATTCTTCCTTGTAACTGTGCTGATGTTTTAAAAAAAAAATTATTCTCAAAGTCGGTCTGGATTTCTGAAAGGGAAAGTGTGTTTGATAAACTCCTAGCATCATTTGAGGATGTAAATAGTAAAATAGATAAAGAGATGCAGTGCATATTGGGTATTAGAACTGAAAAGTCCCATGTCATGAGTTAGTTTGCAAAATTGAAATGTGGAATTGAAGATAATGAATTGACATGGATTGAAAACAAGCTGACTGACAGGAAACTGAGTGGGAGTAAATGGATCTTTCATGTGGTGGAAAGCACCACAGTAATGAATGTTTCATTAGTATAATAAAACTCCAGTAATCCACCATCCAACTATGCTTAATTTGGGTTAGTTGGGTGCTGATACCTTTTTTTTTTTTTTTTTCTTTTTCTCTTTCTTTCTTTGGCTTGGCTTCGCGGACGAAGATTTATGGAGGGGGTAAAAAAGTCCACGTCAGCTGCAGGCTCGTTTGTGGCTGACCAGTCCGATGCGGGACAGGCAGACACGATTGCAGCGGTTAAAAGGGAAAATTGGTTGGTTGGGGTTGGGTGTTGGGTTTTTCCTCCTTTGCCTTTTGTCAGTGAGGTGGGCTCTGCGGTCTTCTTCAAAGGAGGCTGCTGCCCGCCAAACTGTGAGGCGCCAAGATGCACGGTTTGAGGCGTTATCAGCCCACTGGCGGTGGTCAATGTGGCAGGCACCAAGAGATTTCTTTAGGCAGTCCTTGTACCTTTTCTTTGGTGCACCTCTGTCACGGTGGCCAGTGGAGAGCTCGCCATATAATACGATCTTGGGAAGGCGATGGTCCTCCATTCTGGAGACGTGACCCATCCAGCGCAGCTGGATCTTCAGCAGCGTGGACTCGATGCTGTCGACCTCTGCCATCTCGAGTACCTCGACGTTAGGGGTGTGAGCGCTCCAATGGATGTTGAGGATGGAGCGGAGACAACGCTGGTGGAAGCGTTCTAGGAGCCGTAGGTGGTGCCGGTAGAGGACCCATGATTCGGAGCCGAACAGGAGTGTGGGTATGACAACGGCTCTGTATACGCTTATCTTTGTGAGGTTTTTCAGTTGGTTGTTTTTCCAGACTCTTTTGTGTAGTCTTCCAAAGGCGCTATTTGCCTTGGCGAGTCTGTTGTCTATCTCATTGCTCTCTTTACCTATGCTCTCTTTAAATGCCTTGGTGCCTGTGCTCCCTTTAAACTTGCCCAATGCATTGGAAAATTTATTGTTCTGCTGAGTAACATGTAAAAATAAAATAACAACATTAATATCGGAAGTAAACAAGAATGACTGCAGATGCAGGAAACTGGAGCAAAGACAAAATACTAGAGGATCTCTGGGAATACTAGGAGCATCTGTGGAAGGCAGTGGCTAGTCAACATTTTGGGCGAAACTCTTCATCAGATCTGTGATATTTATATCCCAAACAATTAAAATCTGTTGGAGTATAAAGAGAAATAACATCAGAAATTCCATAAAGTCCAGAAAATCTGTTAATTAAATCCCATGAAAGTCATGAATGAGTTGCAGTTTATATAAACACATACACACACTAAAATAGGCCATTCAGCCCATGGAATCTGTAATGCCATTTGAATCATGGCTGTATGTTTCCTCTTAACCACATTCTCCTTCTCTCTATAATCTTGGACACCCTTACAATCAAAAACCTGTCATCCTCTGCTTTAAATATACTAAATTACTTGGCTTCCACAGGTGTCTAAGACTACAAATTTAAGATTCATAATCCTCTGGCTGAAGAAATTTCTTCTCATCTTTGTTCTGAAGGGACATACTTTTATTTTGGCTTTAGAATCCTGATTACTGGAAACATCTTCTCCACATCCACTCTAGCCATCTCAATGTTTTGGATGAGAAATCTGAACAAAAGCACTGGAGTAAGATGCCATGTTAAAATTATAGAGGATCTTGGTGATACCACAGTGAATTACATTGTTCAACTTTTCTCAATGAACATTGCCTTTTTGGTATGTTTCTTAATCTCTTCTTTCTTCCTCCAATCTCTTACCAACTACTCATGCACATCAAATTTTCTTTCAACAGCCCAGTTGTTGCTTTTCTTGGCCATTTCTCTCACTTATAACTTAAAACTCGCTTCATATTTTTGTCAAGTGCTGTGTTATGTCAATAGACCCTTCATGATAGCAATCAGCTCCAGCCAATGCCCAGCAGTTCATTCTGCACAATCTTTAGGAGTTGATGCATAAGCCAGTCGACGGCCCATCTCAGACATCACAGGCTTTGGGGGTCGACTTGTACACCGGTCAATGGGCCAACTCAGGCAGCCAGAAAATCGGGTTGAAGTATTCCGATATACCATAAAACCCTTATAATTAGGCTGAAAAATGGGGGTCAACCTGTGTGCTGAAATATACAGTAATTAAAGACTACAATGCTGATATAAAAAAAAATTACTTTGCATTTTGCATTGCCTTTTGTTTTTAAACAATATAGTCTAAATATAGGTATATTAGTTCGGCAATGTAAGATTAAGCCTCAGTCAACCGGAAAATTCGTATTTCTGGTACCTGCAATCCCCGTAGATACCATATGATGGGAAATTTACTGTATAATTAAAGAATGACGATGATTAATTGGGGAAAAATATTACTTAATGTTGAGAATACTGTTCCTTGGCGAAAGGTATAAAAGCCAATCCAAAGTCATTTATAATATTACAACTTTATACCAGGCAAATGTTGGAGACATTTTGGTTGGGTTACTCACCACTATGTCTTCATTATCTGCTTTTCAAAACAACTACCCACCCTCTGAGGATTCAGAGCATCTGTTTTACCATATTGAATTCTGGCCACATCAGTTTTTTGGAGATTAGTTTTAGAATATAATGCATCTAGAGATAACAAAGCAAAGCTAATAAAATAATCCCCATCTGGATTATCATTCCACCCAGATAGAGAGAGGACTGGTTAAAGCAGGAAGTATATATTATTAAGCGTCATAGAAAATGTTTGCTGATGCCGAACTGGATTGTGTTCCATTCGGTAGGAGTACAAATATCAGTTCTTTGTTTTATTTTTATATGTTTCCATTTACTTATGATAAAGGAATATTTAAAAAAACCTTGAATAGAACCATGGAATGTTACAGCGCAGAAATCAGGCCAGTTGGCCCCTCTAGTCTGTGCTAACCATTATCTCCCTAGTCCCACTGACCTGCTGCCATCCCATAACTGTCCATTCCTCTCACATTCATGTACCTATCCAATTTACAATTAAAATACTTGATCGAGCCTGGATTCACCACATCAGATGGCAGCTTATTCCACACTCCCACCACCATCTGAGTAAAAAAAAATCCCCAATATTCCCCCTAAACCTCTCGCCTTTCATCTTAAAACTATGACCTCTCCTCCAATCAAAGTGGGAAAAACCTATTCCAATTCACTCTATCTATACCCCTCATAATCTTGTAAACCTCGATCAAATCTCCACTCATTCTTTTTTGCTCCAAGGAATGAAGTCCTAACCTGTCCAATATTTACTTGTAACTCATTCCCTGATGACCTGGCAACGTTCTAGTAAATAGTCTCTGCACTCTTCAATCCTATTGATATCCATCCTGTAGTTAGGCACCCAGAACGGCACACGATATTCCAAATTTGGCCATACCAATGACTTGAGCAACTTCAACATAACATCCCCACTTCTGTACTTGTACTTTGATTTTTTTTTAAGGCTAAGATACAACCCTGTCCACATGTGACACCACCTTCAGGGAACAATCTCCACTCCTAGATCCCTCTGTTCTTCCGCACTCTTTAGTGCCTTACCATTTACTGTATATCTCCTACCTTGGTTTGCCCTTCCAAGATGCATCACCTCAAACTTATCTGCATTAAACTCCATCTACCACTTTCTGGCCCATTCTCCTAGCTGGTCCAGATCCCTCTGCAAGCTTTGATAATCTTCCTCCCTGTCCACAATGCCTCCTCTCTTTGTATTATCAGTAAATTGCTGATCCAATTCACAACATTATCATCCAGCTCATTGATGTATACAACAAGCAACAATGCTCCCAACATGGATCCCTGGGGCACACCACTGGTCACAGGCCTCCAAACTGATAAGCAACCATCCACTACCACCCTCTGCCTTCTCCTACACAGCCAATTTTGAATCCAATTTACTACCTCTCCTTGAATACCTAGTATCATAACCTTCAGAACTAACCTCCCATGTGTGACCTTGTCAAAGGCTTTACTAAAGTCTATGTAGACAACATCTACAGCCTTTCCTTCATCTATCTTCCTGGTAACCTCAAAAAAACTTCTTGGATGTCAGCAGTTTTTCATTTTCCATTCAACATTGTTAACTTGTAGTTCATTCCATGTTATTTCTTGTCTTAGAATGGCCAAACATGCGCAGCAGTTGATCAAATGTTATAGCTGCAAGGAAGTAGGTTTGAATTTCACATTTACTGATTCCTAAATTGTCTGTTGCGTGCTCTTGAACATACCTGTTCTGATACATTTGAGAATTTTTTTCCATTGTTTTATTTGCATGGAAATTTGTCAGATTATCAATTCAATCTTTACATAAACCCATTAGGAGCCACTTTATTAAAAAATAAGTTCGTGCATTCTGTCCCTGCACTTTTCATGATGTGATTTGGCACATACATTTTTTAATGGATCTGTGGGAAATTTGTAGCCATTGATGTGGATTATTTGGTTTATACAAACAAATTATGCCTCTCAATGTCAAATTGAATGGTCTCCTAATGTCATGGGGGTCAGTGGGGATAATTTTGATAAAAGTGCTCAGGGCTACAGTAGGCTTGGTCAAATGGAATTTAACTGATAGAACAACTTCAAGTTTGTTATTTTCTGACTATACATATACCATCAAATAAAGCAGCATTTTTCTGGACCATGGTGCACATATAATGCATATCACATAATAATCACATGTAGAAAGAAAAATATAATATAAAATAAATGTTTTAATATTTCAAAATAATTTACTCCATTCATTTATGGGAGGTGAGTGTGTTATGTAATAAAGTTCAAATTTTTTTTCTGATTATATACCAGGATATCATCTGCTCTTTGCTGAAGAATCAGTTGTCATTTATTTGAAAGTAAATGGAAACAATTATAATCCCAAAGCCTTGTCTGTCTTCCAATCTTCAGACTCCAGCGACTCTACCTAATATTCTCGGTCCCTAAATTCTAATTCCCATTCTGCAAAGGGATAGGTGGGGGTGGGGTGGGAGTGGTGAAACAGTTCATATGCTTTGTATGCCCTATTTTCATAGGCCTGTCTGGGTAAGATATGGTCTTTTGGCCCACAATTTATCCATCTCATAATGTACCCTTTAAAACTCAGCTTAAACATTATAGAAGATGAAGCCAATGTTAAGAAGGTTGATAACCACTACAGCAAGAAATCAATTCAAGAGTTTTCTGGAACTACCTTGAGAAAGAAGTAAGAACTACAGAATGCTGTCAAAAACTATTTCAAGTGTATAAATTGTGAAGGATTTTGAAAGCTACTTTTTTTCCCCACATGGTCAGAGCATTGTGCAGTGATATGGAAAATCGTCATGTAAATTTATATTTGTTACATCTTTCTTTGGCTTGGCTTCGCGGACGAAGATTTATGGAGGGGGTAAAAAGTCCACGTCAGCTGCAGGCTCGTTTGTGGCTGACAAGTCCGATGCGGGACAGGCAGACACGATTGCAGCGGTTGCAGGGGAAAATTGGTTGGTTGGGGTTGGGTGTTGGGTTTTTCCTCCTTTGCCTTTTGTCAGTGAGGTGGGCTCTGCGGTCTTCTTCAAAGGAGGTTGCTGCCCGCCAAACTGTGAGGCGCCAAGATGCACGGTTTGAGGCGTTACATCTTTATTACAGAGATATACCACAATTGGTGTGAGCTTGCAGGTGCCTCAATCTGAGGCGCCTGCAAGCTCACACCAAGACACAAGAGAAACTTGTCCGTGAACTACTCTTTGCAGACGATGCCGCTTTAGTTGCCCATTCAGAGCCAGCTCTTCAGCGCTTGACGTCCTGCTTTGCGGAAACTGCCAAAATGTTTGGCCTGGAAGTCAGCCTGAAGAAAACTGAGGTCCTCCATCAGCCAGCTCCCCACCATGATTACCAGCCCCCCCACATCTCCATCGGGCACACAAAACTCAAAACGGTCAACCAGTTTACCTATCTCGGCTGCACCATTTCATCAGATGCAAGGATCGACAATGAGATAGACAACAGACTCGCCAAGGCAAATAGCGCCTTTGGAAGACTACACAAAAGAGTCTGGAAAAACAACCAACTGAAAAACCTCACAAAGATAAGCGTATACAGAGCCGTTGTCATACCCACACTCCTGTTCGGCTCCGAATCATGGGTCCTCTACCGGCACCACCTACGGCTCCTAGAACGCTTCCACCAGCGTTGTCTCCGCTCCATCCTCAACATCCATTGGAGCGCTTACATCCCTAACGTCAAAGTACTCGAGATGGCAGAGGTCGACAGCATCGAGTCCACGCTGCTGAAGATCCAGCTGCGCTGGATGGGTCACGTCTCCAGAATGGAGGACCATCGCCTTCCCAAGATCGTGTTATATGGCGAGCTCTCCACTGGCCACCGTGACAGAGGTGCACCAAAGAAAAGGTACAAGGACTGCCTAAAGAAATCTCTTGGTGCCTGCCACATTGACCACCGCCAGTGGGCTGATATCGCCTCAAACCGTGCATCTTGGCGCCTCACAGTTTGGCGGGCAGCAACCTCCTTTGAAGAAGACCGCAGAGCCTACCTCACTGACAAAAGGCAAAGGAGGAAAAACCCAACACCCATCCCCAACCAACCAATTTTCCCCTGCAACCGCTGCAATCGTGTCTGCCTGTCCCGCATCGGACTTGTCAGCCACAAACGAGTCTGCAGCTGACGTGGACTTTTTACCCCCTCCATAAATCTTCGTCCACGAAGCCAAGCCAAAGAAGGATACCACAATGTTCCTGGAACAGCCACACTACTATTAATGCGCAGCACGATCCAATAAAGAGTTTATTTTATGGAATTTATTTTTTCCTTTAAAACATATAAAAATTGTTTTCTTTAAATACTTGATTTTCAGTTTATACTGATTTTAAAACTCAGTACAACCATGCATTGACTTGCATCCAGGTTACGTTCTGGTACTGGGTTCACATCATTTTGGGTGTAAGTTGATCATTATAGGTGAAATATACTGTGCAATATGATACCAATGCACACATACAAATTTACCTAAACCTCTATATTTTACATACACATGTCTAAATCCCATAGTTAATAAAATGTAAATACTGTACAATACCTATAAAAATATACATAGATTATTATAGTAATAAGACTCTATGTGTACTGCACTTACCGTGACTGATGCTGAAGTTTTGTACAATGTGAAGGCACCTGCAGAGTGTAGGGACAATGTTGGTCTTGGCAAAAATGTAAAAATTTAATTAAGCTCTTTGGTGACCTCGGACGTTAGTCTATCGGGTGTAAGTCAAGGAATAATGAATGGACTTTTCTTGAGTATTGTAAAGATATTATACTTTGGCTTGGCAACTAAGTCAACAGACTTGCTTCAGTGTCTTAATCACATCATACATGATTGGAGAAAAAAAATCAGAAAATGTAACGTATCTTTCCTTTTCCTTGTATGAATTTAATACTGTGTATGGTTGAATTCTGAGGAATCTGTGCACATGTAACCTGTAACATAGTGTATATGGATATAAGCATGGAAAACAGTTGTAAAGGTCCATTTGTAATTTTATTCTCTGCTCAAGCTCCAGCAATTTTTTTTCCATTTTTCTTGCTGGGCAGCACGGTTAACATAGCGGTTAGTGCAACACCTTTACAGCGCCAGTGATTGGGACCGGACCTGGGTTCGAATCCTGCACTGTCTGTAAAGAGTTTGTATGCTCTCCTTGTGTCTGTGTGGGTTTTCTCCAGTGGTTCTGGTTTCCTCCCACCCTTTAAAAATGTACAGGTTAATTGGATGTAAATTGGGCAGCGTGGACTTGTAGGGGTGAATTAGCCTGTTACAGTGCTTTATGATAATTTAAAAAAAAATTTAGACAATAGTGATTAAAGGAACATCATTTTGCTAAAGGTATATTATAAAATTCTAATATTGCAGCTGTTTCATTTCACCTTGAGCTTTCAACACAGATGCAGTTTATTAGTACATTTGAGGTTTCTTTTTAATGACAATCTTCTGGATATTTCCAGTTATTCATTGACCTCTTGTGGCCACTTTTAAAATGACACTGGTTCCCTTTATTTCAGTGTCTGCTGAGCTTTTAGAATATTTCAACTGTGAACATGTGTGTTATAACATGTGAAAGTTGAATCCTGATAGCGGATAGGGAATTTCATTTGTTGAAATGCAATAGTAGGTGATTTAATTAGTATAACTGGAATGTAGCCATTAAATTGAAAATTTAATAAATATGAATTCACCTTTCATGTCATAGTTAAATATTCTCAGAATTTTTTTTTCATTCTATGTTATGGTTTTACTCTTCATTACTAAAAATCCAGTACCGCACGGATGGCAGTCTCTTCAATCTGAGGCTCCTGCAAGCTCACACCAAGACACAAGAGCAACTTGTCCGTGAACTACTCTTTGCAGACGATGCCGCTTTAGTTGCCCATTCAGAGCCAGCTCTCCAGCGCATGACGTCCTGTTTTGCGGAAACTGCCAAAATGTTTAGCCTGGAAGTTAGCCTGAAGAAAACTGAGGTCCTCCATCAGCCAGCTCCCCACCATGACTACCAGCCCCCCCACATCTCCATCGGGCACACAGAACTCAAAACGGTCAACCAGTTTACCTACCTCAGCTGCACCATTTCATCTGATGCAAGGATCGACAAAGAGATAGACAACAGACTCGCCAAGGCAAATAGTGCCTTTGGAAGACTACACAAAAGAGTCTGGAAAAACAACCACCTGAAGAAACACACAAAGATCAGTGTGTACAGAGCCGTTGTCATACCCACGCTCCTCTTCGGCTCCGAATCATGGGCCCTCTACCGGCATCACTTACGGCTCCTAGAATGCTTCCATCAGCGCTGTCTCCGCTCCATCCTCAACATTCATTGGAATGACTTCATCACCAACATCGAAGTACTCAATCTGGCAAAGTCCGCAAGCATCGAATCCACGCTGCTGAAGACCCAACTGCGCTGGGTGGGTCACGTCTCCAGAATGGAGGACCATCGCCTTCCCAAGATTGAGTTATATGGCGAGCTCTCCACTGGCCACCAAGACAGAGATGCACCAAAGAAGAGGTACAAGGACTGCTTAAAGAAATCTCTTGGTGCCTGCCACATTGACCACCGCCAATAGGCTAATCTCACCTCCAACTGTGCATCTTGGCGCCTCACAGTTCGGCGGGCAGCAATCTCCTTTGAAGAAGACCACAGAGCCCACCTCACTGACAAAAGACAAAGGAGGAAAAACCCAACCCCAACCCACCAATTTTCCCTTGCAACCGCTGCAACCGTGCCTGCCTGTCCCGCGTCAGACGTCAGTCACCCAACCAGCCTGCAGCAGACATGGACGTACCCCTCCATAAATCTTCGTCCACGAAGCCAAGCCAAAGAAGACTAAAAATAGCAACACAGAAAATGTGTTTAAACAGGAAATAATTTCAGATCACACCAAAAGGGATTTAATGTTGATGCCTTTGCATTCTTAAAAATTGAATTATTAGGTGCAGTAAAGGGAGAAGTTGTACTCAATTACAAAAAATACATTCTGCATATCAGCAAAAGGTGGCCTGCACTGTAATTTTTTTCATTGACATTTTCATATTAAATGGATGAAGCATGCAAAGGTAATTGGATAACTAAGTTATATGCCAAAATGCTGCACTTGCACCTACTAAATTCAAAAGGAAGAAAAAAATGTTGAATGGTGTAATGGCTTATTATAATACATCAATTGGTGTTTCGTGCGATACAGCCTCATTTTAAAGAAACTGCTTTGAAATTGTGTGGCAAGATTCATTGCTTGACCCTTAGAGTGCAATATGAAAGCATCAGCCATGCAAAGGATCATTGAGTCATCTGCAGCAGTTTCAATCAAGTTTTTAGTAAAGTAGCAATTTCATGAGTTTGGACAGAAGGCCAAATTCTGCTTTCTTGACATTGAATTAGCTGATTGTTTGATTGCTTAATGGAGATCACATCATGCAACAATGTCTAAGTTTTGCTTCTTGTGTCTCAAATAGAACATTGATAGCAATCAAGGTGAGTGATATTTACTAGGCCTCCTACAGATGCCTGCTGAGAAAATTGACAAAAATATTTGGAACTTGTGGCAGGAGGACAAATGGGCCAAGTCAGGTTGGGCATCTTTACTGTTCCCAGAGAGGAAAAGAATGGAAGGAAAGTGTGGGGGGCAGGGGGGAGGATTCATGAGTTAATGAATGACTTCAGGCGAGCTCTCCACTGGCCACCGTGACAGAGGTGCACCAAAGAAAAGGTACAAGGACTGCCTAAAGAAATCTCTTGGTGCCTGCCACATTGACCACCGCCAGTGGGCTGATAACGCCTCAAACCGTGCATCTTGGCGCCTCACAGTTTGGCGGGCAGCAGCCTCCTTTGAAGAAGACCGCAGAGCCCACCTCACTGACAAAAGGCAAAGGAGGAAAAACCCAACACCCAACCCCAACAAACCAATTTTCCCTTGCAACCGCTGCAATCGTGTCTGCCTGTCCCGCATCGGACTGGTCAGCCACAAACGAGCCTGCAGCTGACGTGGACTTTTTACCCCCTCCATAAATCTTCGTCCGCGAAGCCAAGCCAAAGAAGAAGAAAGAATAAACTATTTCATCTATAATTGTTCCTTTTTTCCTCCTGGTCTTTGTTGGGCAGGTCTGACATTCTTTAGTTAATATTAGCTTCACTTTTGTTTCCTTTGCCATCTTTTTTTTCCTCTTTGGAGGAGTTGAGCCTCGCCTCCCTGCTCTACATTTCTAACTCTCTCATTCTATTGTCTTTGTTCTTTCTCACCTTTCAATTACTCTCATTCACTCATTGACCAGATAACCCTGTTTACTGCTTTTCCCCACAGTTTTACCTTGTTGAGGGCATTTTCCACTCCAACCCTCTCTGCAGATTTATGTTTTTTTTTTGTCTACTTTTCAGTTTGGATGAGGGACCTCCAAGCTGAAATGTTAAATAATTTTCTCATCCCAAAGATTCAGCAGTCCCAATGTGTTTTGTTTTTGTTTCAGATTTCAAGCATCTGGAAGATTTTTAAAAAAAATTTAACTTGCAAAATATCCTGGTGGTTAGTGTAGCATTCAAGATGCGAAAATATTGGTTAAAGGGGAGAAATCAGAGGGTAGATATAATCTGATCATATTACATTTTAAATTCAGGCCATTTCGGCCCATGAGTCCGTGCCGGCCAATTTACACCCAATTAACCTACATCCCCAATACGTTTCAAATGGTGGGAGGAAACCAGAGCTGACATGGGAAAGATGTACAAACTCTTTACAGGCAACGTGGAATTCAAACCTCTGGCCTGATTCTTGGCGCTGTAATGGCGTTACGCTGACCTCTACGTCAAACATGCCGCCCTACATTATTAGGACTTGGAAAACACTTTTTAAAACTGAAGATCTGCTAGTTCAGGGGCACAGAAAGTAAACATGCAGAACAGAAAATAATCAAGAAGACAAAGTGTTCTGTTATCCTTTATTATAGTGAAAACACAAGTAAGGTTTCATGTTGATATTGTTCATGGCTTTTGTAAGACACCGTGACAGAGGTGCACCAAAGAAAAGGTACAAGGACTGCCTAAAGAAATCTCTTGGTGCCTGCCACATTGACCACCGCCAGTGGGCTGATCTCGCCTCAAACCGTACATCTTGGCGCCTCACAGTTTGGCGGGCAGCAACCTCCTTTGAAGAAGACCGCAGAGCCCACCTCACTGACAAAAGGCAAAGGAGGAAAAACCCAACACCCAACCCCAACCCACCAATTTTCCCCTGCAGCCGCTGCAACCGTGTCTGCCTGTCCCGCATCGGACTTGTCAGCCACAAACGAGCCTGCAGCTGACGTGGACTTTTTACCCCCTCCATAAATCTTCGTCCGCGAAGCCAAGCCAAAGAAAAGATTTGGTGTGTAGATTTGATCTCCACCAAAAGAAAAATACATTTGTCATTAGTGTAGTGCATGCAACTTAGAATGCGTAAGTGGGGTTGTGTTTGAGGGCGTTATAGGGTGAGGTGAAACTTGCAGGATTCTGTGAGGTATAGTCAGGGTCAATGCTGAGCAGTTTTTTGATCAAGCTGAAGGGGGGGGGGACACTCTAATGATGAAGCAGCCATATCGTATAGCAATTTACTCAGTAGGTTATAAATCTTTGGATTATTCTTGTGGAGCCTCATTTTTTATTACTGTATATTTATACCTCCATCTACATTTGCATGGTCCATTTGTTTACAGTTCTTTAAGTACAATTTACAATTACTGGTATAGAGATTGACTGCAGAAAATTAATTTTAGTTGTATGTGATATCTTGAATGTACTTTGACAATAAATTTGAACTTTTACTCTGCCTCAGGTTGCTGATTGCTCGGCTATTGAATATAGTTTTGGACACTAAAGAAGTTGTGAATGATACACAGGAGCAGGCAGAACGACTTTGGGAAGCACATGGCCTGCTTCCATTTATTTGTTCTTGTATTCTTGAGTTTTCTCTTTTGGATACTGAGTAGTAATTGTGTTTATAATTAAATTATAGCAATATAAAAAACCATGAGGCTGTACAAAAATGAAACTGAATCCAACAGTATTGTTTATTTTGTGTGTGTTCCAGGGAGTCGTCGTATTGTTGATGTTATGGATGTGAATACACAGAAAGGGATTGAAATGAGCATGTCACAATGGGTCAAATACTATGAAACACCAGAGGTTGAAAGAGAGAAGCTCTACAATGTTATAAGCCTGGAATTCAGTCACACAAAACTTGAGAACCTGGTCAAGCGACCTGATGTGGTAAGAAGTTATATTTTAACAGGATCTGAAAGCTGATCATTTTTTGATGGTTCTTGCCTCTCTGTTTGCCTGAGGATTAAATTTGCTTTACAGAAATGTGTTTATAATTTGTAATGCTTTAACAGCCTATATGCATTATTGTAATTTGTGTGGTGCAAGAAGCATGTAGTTGAAGAAATTCTCTCTAAATAAACTTCAAGCAGAGTGCCGATTAAATTTTCACTTCATGTTTTTTTCCTTCATTTTGATGATACATAGACTGCTTCCCTTTTGAAGCTATTGTATGTGCATTTGAATAAACAATTTTAGACATTTCTGTAGTCATCCAATGGTAAAGGATATAGTCATTGATATAAGCTAGAACACTGCTGCATTTGATGTCCCCTTCAATGTAGGGACACTGAGTGTTGCAACCTCAAATGAGATCAATTAAATGTTGGCAAGTTAAATGGCTTCTGTAAAGCATTTCTTAAATGGGTAAATGGCAAGATAATCAAAGGGGAGTTAATGAACCTGAGAAATTAAGTCACAGGGCTACAAGGAAATAATGAGGGGGGAGGGTGAAATGAGATGATAGAATTGCTCTGTTGAGAGCAAGCATGGACTTCATGGGTAAAATGGTCTCCTGTTGTGTTATAATTCTTCTCTTTGGCTTGGCTTCGCGGACGAAGATTTATGGAGGGGGTAAAAAGTCCACGTCAGCTGCAGGCTCGTTTGTGGCTGACAAGTCCGATGCGGGACAGGCAGACACGGTTGCAGCGGTTGCAGGGGAAAATTGGTTGGTTAGGGTTGGGTGTTGGGTTTTTCCTCCTTTGCCTTTTGTCAGTGAGGTGGGCTCTGCGGTCTTCTTCAAAGGAGGTTGCTGCCCGCCAAACTGTGAGGCGCCAATTCGGTCACAGAATATTATGATTAGCAATAGGATGAAGCAGAGATTTTCCCAACACTTAACAAAATGTTACAGATAAGAGGAAAAATTGGATTGCACATTATATGGCAGTGGTGGATTTTTGTTTTGGAAAAAATGATTAGGAATGGCTGCAAACTTAGTTGAAAGGGAAACTTTTGGAAAAAAATTTTGGATAGAATCATAGGAAATTGAAGGAGCAGCAGTGGATTTTCAAATATTTTCCTCAAATTTCTTGATTCCCTTAAAACCTAAAAACTTTCGATCTGTTTGACAAATGAGTCTCTACAGCTCTCTTTGGTCGTGAATTCCAAAGATTCACCGTTGCCCTACGTGAGATCACTTCTCGTTCTTCTAAATTTAAACGTGTAGGCCTCGTCTATACCGTGTGACAAACAGGAATCAGCAAACAGGATTCCCTGAAATAGGCTGGTATCTTACTGTGCTCCTGCAATCACAAATATTGCTTTCTGTAGATAGGAAGGCCAAACCTATACACAACATTCCAGATGCTATTATGCAAGGCTTGCTATAATTAGAACAGGTATTTCTGGTCTTCCTTTTCAATCTTTTACAATAAAGGCCAATGTTCTGTTTACCTTAATTACTTGCTGATGCTTCACATTACTTTTCAGCAATTCATGTCTAGGGGCGCACAAGTCCCTGTGAATAGCAACACCTTTCAAACTCTTACCATTTTAAAAAGTGCTCTATCTTTCTATTTATTCTATCAAATGGAAAGATGCAAGGCCATGAATGTTCTACTCCTCCATTATGTCCTTGCCCATTTATGTCTCCAAAGCTTTTCAGCATGTTCTTCACAGCCCACACTATCATCTAGCGTTGTATTTCCAGCAGTGATGAAGGCAGTTCCAAAGTGCAGAAATTGGATTCACTCAAAAAAGAATTTGATTTGGATAACACAACCTGAAATTTAAATGAATAGAATGATACCAAGGCAAAATTTTCCATCTGAGAGACTTGTGAGAAATGTGATTAATTGCAGGAATATAATGCAGTAAAATCCCCATTATTTGGCACCTTTGGTGATTGCAGATGGCGGAAATGCAAATTTTCCGATTGGCTCAGACTCACTCTTACAATGTCTAGTAATACATCTGCATTATGAATACCCCATTTGAAAGACAAAATACAGTGCAAAATGTAAAGTAATTTGAAAAAAATGATTATCATCTTTAAAGTTCACTATATTCAAGTATTTCCCATAACTTACAAAGTTTGAATTTAAATTCGAATCTCTGTCGCTGGCACTTTAATGGTGTTGCACTAGCTTCTATGTTAACTGTGCAGCTGTCATAATTACCCCCTTCTCTCTCTCCCCCCCCTCCCCCATGTTTACAGATAAATCCTTACTAAAATATCTAATAATAAAAATAGACGCTTACTAGGCAGAGATAGGGAGACACTTTGGGAGAGTTCCCCGAGTGGCATTGATGACCTATTCATTATGGTGTCCCAGTCAGACCCTGGGCACAACCTAACTCGCCTCCATGCTAGTATCCCAGTCAGGCCCTTGTCACAACGCAACTCACTTCCACGCAAGTGTCCCGGTCTGGCCCTCATCACAACCCGACTCCAACTGGGACACTCCAATGCCTGAATGTTTTCTCCAAAGGGGTTGTGTGTTGCTTCGGAGAACATTTACTTTTACAACCTTAAACTTTTATTGATTATCATTTATCTTAATATTTAATTATTTCCTCATTTTTGCAATTTATTTGAGATTCTAGTTGATTGAATGCTGGATAATGGGAATTTTACTGTAATTATTACTATATATTTAAATTTATGTAATATAAGTATTTCTTATTATTTTAATTTTATTTGATATTGTTTACAATGATTTTCAGTATGTTAAGTACAAAATTTGTACCTGCAGATTCAGACGTATCATAGTTTGAACTGGAGCAAAAAGAGGTGTAATGATTCCTTGTTAACGTGGCAAAAGGTCTCCTGCTCCTCCATGCCTAGATATAAAAAAAATTACAAACTATTTCCTTTATAGGGTTCTTCATGATTAAGCAGCTTGAAGAACTCAAATGGAAGATTAATTAATACCTGTGCCACCATTGGATTTGGTTGGCGGGGGGGGGTGGAAATAGGATTGCGTAGTCATGTTAATTTGATAGAGCCAAAAAACATTGTATGCCTTCTACTCTTTCTGAACTTGAATTAATATCTGAAAGATTTTTCTGACAAGCTCATGTGGGAAGAATATGAACATTGACTGGATTTCTACTTTCTAATGTGTTTTTGTGCGAAGAGTGAGTACTTTCTGTGGATGTTTTTAAAAAAAATAATAATAATTTTTGACCCATTTATTGGATTGATGTTGCCAAATATGCATTTCGTGATGTCTTAGAAGGAAGTCCTTGGTTGTTTTAGGTGGACTTGGTGGACTGGGTGGACAATATGTGGCCAAGGCACTTGAAAGAAAAGCAGCTGGACTCCACAAATGCAATTGCAGAAATGAAATATCCCAAAGTTCAGAAGTAAGTTGAAGTTTTGTTTTCGGTGCTGAAAGCAGACATTTGGAATCTGTATATTTTTGGCATCTTGTAATGCTATGTGCCTGATTATCCGAAGGATCTGTTTAAACATTTTGTATTAAATTACTGATGCCGCTGCTATAAGCAACAGTATTCTCATACATGAGTTCTTATCTAAATCTAAGTAATGGGATTAATTACAAGGGAGGCTGAACTGGTCATCAAAGTGAATTGAATTTGCAGAATTCTGTCTTTTTTAAAAATATTTTTATTTAAAAATTTTCCATCCTTGTAATTATATACTTTTAGATAAGCAAAATTTGATTAAATTTGAAATTATAATAATTACATGATAATTGAACCCCACTTACCCTCCCCTTCTTCCTTCTTACACCCCCACTAAAAAAACCATAATCAATAGATGAAATATACATATATATATATATATATATATATATGATATAGTTATGAAAATAATTAAAGAAAAAAAAGAAAGAAAAAGATAATATTATTTTGGATCGCATAAAGAATCGGCTCACACATTGGGATCTTGCACTATTTATATACTGACTTTAGGGAAGAATTATAGGTCTTAAGAGGCTGGAAATACATTTTTACATATTTATCCCTAAACTTTACATATACAGGCTCAGAATTCTGTCTTGACTGATTTTATTTCTTGTTTAGTCATTTATAACAACTGACTAAGGAACCATAGAACACTACAGGATAGAAAGAGGCATATCTTGTCCATGCTGAAGTATTATTTTTTTGTCAACTTTTATCAATTTGCTCCCGAACCATAGATTTCCATACCTCTCTTATCTATGTGCTTATGCAATGATCTCCTAAATGTCAAAATATAACCTGCATCCACCACCGCTTCCACTGGAATCTCATTCCATACTTTCGCTGCCTCCTGAGTGAAAAAGTTCTCCCAAATGTTCCCCTTAAAGATTTCACCTTCTACCCTTAACCAAAGTCCTCTTGTTCTTGTCGCTCCAATTTCAGTGGAAAAAGCCTGCTTGCATTTGCCTAATTTGATCTCCATCAAATCTCCCCTCATTCTCCAACATTCCAGGGAATAAAGTTCTCACTTATTTAACATTTTCCTATAACTAAGCTATTCAACTGTAAATTTCTCTGCACACTTTCAATCTAATTGTAGCTAGATGGCCAAAACTCCAAATTTGGCCTCACTAGTATCTTGTACAACTTTACCACAGCACCCAAGCTCCTTTCGTCAGTACTTGGATTTATGAAAGCCATTGTGCCAAATTTGAGTGAGTATAATCCCAGACGATTTAGTCTCTCCTTGTAGGTCAGCCCCCTCATCTCCGGGTTTAACCTGGTGAACCTCCTCTGGATTGCCTCCAAGGGTAGTATATTCTTCAAGTATGGAGACCAGAACAGTACTCAAGGTGTGGGCTCACCAGTCCCTTGTAGAGTGCAGCATGACCTCCCTGTTCTTGAATTCAATTCCTCTAGTGATGAAGTCCAACATTCCATTTGCCATCTTAATAACTTCTTGTACCTGCAACCTAACTTTTTGCGATTCATGCACAAGCACTCCCAAGTCCTTCTGCACTACAGCATGCTGCAGTTTTTCACCATTAAATAATAATCTTCTATTTTTTCTACCAAAGTGAATGACCTTGTATTTACTAATGCTGTACTCCATTTGCCAGAACCTTTGCCCACCCACCTAACTTAACTGTATCCTTCTACAGCCTCTCCACATCCTCTGTACAATTTGCTTTCCCACTCAATTTATTATCATCTGCAAACTTGGCCACACTATACTCTGTCCCCTCTTCCAAATCATCAGTGTAAATGGTGAACATCTGCGACACCCCTTTTACCACTGTCTGCCATTCAGAAAAATACTCATTTATCCCGACTCTCTGCCTTCTGTCAGTTAACATATTTTCAATCCGTGCCAATATATTTACCCCGACTCCATTCATATGTATCTTATTGATGTATCTTGTGTGACACCTTATCAAACATCTTGCAAAAATCCAAATATACAACATCAACTTGTTTCCCTCTATCTACCACACCCATTATATCCTCAAAGAACTCCAGAACTCAAACCAAACTTGCCCTTTTTTTTTAATCCATGCTATGTCTGCCTGATGGAACCCCCTTTGTTCTAAATATCTTGTTATTTCATCCTTAATGACAGGTTCGAGCCTTTTCCTGACTGCGGACATTAAGCTAACTGGCCGATTATTACCTGTCTTCTGCCTACATCCCTTTCTTAAAAAATGGCATAACATTTGCTGTCTTCCAATCTGCCGGGAACTTCCCAGAATCAAGAGAATTTTGGTAAATGACTACCAACTATAACTCCTGCCATTTCCCTCAGTACCCTGGGATGCATCTCATTGGGACCAGGGGATTTGTCCGCTTTCAGTCCCATTAGTTTGCTCATCACTATCTCTTTTTTAACAATTATCGAGGCCCTCACCACACTTTGGCATGCTGGACGTGTCTTCCACCATGAATAATGACACAAATTTGTTCAGTGCCTCACCCATTTCCTCATTGCTCAATATCAGTCTCACTCTATCATCTTCCAAGGGACCTATGTTGACTCCAGCCACCCTCTTTCATTTTATAGATTTATAATTCTTTTTGCTATGTTTTTATATTTTGTGCTAATTTACCTTCATAATCCTTCTTCTCTTTATTTCCTGTTTACTTGTCCTTTGTTGCCTTTTAAAGTTTTCCCAATTCTTCAGTTTCCCACTACACTTGGCTACTTGTGTACGTGAGCTTTTAATTTTATACTTTCCTTTATTTCATTAATTAACCAAGGCTGTCTCTTCCTTCTCTCACTGCCCTTATTTTTAACGGGAATATGTTCTTGTTGATCACTGTGAAAAATCTCTTCGAAAGTCTTCCACGGTTCCTCAACTGTTCTGCCAATTAGCGTGTGCTCCCAGTCCACGCTGATCAATTCCTTCCCTCGTCCTGTTGTAGTCTCCCCTGTTCAAGCATAATACACTAGTTTTAAATCTAACTGTTGCACCCTCCTTCAGCATGAGAAATTCAATCATACTATGATCGCTTTTTCCAAGAGCGTCCCTAACTACTAGATTGTTAATTTTACCTATCTCATTGCACAATACTAGATCTAAAATAGCATTCTCCCTTGTTGGTTCCTTAACATGGTGCTCATTCTATGAAGTCATTCTCCGGACTTCCTCGACCAACTTTAATTTTCCCAATCTACATGGAAGTTAAAGTCCCCCACGACAGCTGCATTCTGATCTTACATGTCTCAGTTATCTCTCGGTTAATTGCCTGTGCTATTGTTATTTGGTGGGTGATAGACAACTCCCATTAGTGATTTTTCTTTTTCACTTTACTATTCTGAATCTCTACCCAGATGGACTCAACATTCAGTTCCTTAGATCTTGTATTGTCTCTCACTATTCCCCTGATCTCATCCTTGATTAAGTGTACCACCCCACCACCTTTACCATCCTGTCTATCTTTCGTATTACTTATGCCCTTGAAAATTTAATTCCCAATCATGCCTATCTTGCAACCATGTTTCTGTGATGCCCATTAAATCATATACCTGGGTACTGATTTGCACCTCAAGTTCATTAACCTTGTTTCTAATAATACGGGCATTCAGATAAAGTGGCTTTATGTTCATTTTCCTTTTAAAATCTAGTGATCTCTGCATCCTTTGCTTTTGACTTTCCGCCCTTTATTTTCCTTTTTCTCTTTCCTAACTCTAGCTTTGGTCTCTGTACCACCTTCCTCATTCTTTCTTTGTAGGTTCCCATCCCGCTGCTACATTAGTTTAAATCTTTTTTAACAGCTTTAGGAAACAATCTCCCGAGGACATTGATCCTGGCCCAGCCCAGATGTAGACCATCCAGTTTGTACTGGTCCCATCTGCCCAAGAACTGGTTCCAATTCCTCAAGAAACTGAAAACCTCACCGTTCAAGCCATGTATTCATTCAGACCATCCTGCTATTTCTACTCTGGCTAGCTCATGGCACTAATAATAATCTGAGATTATTACTTTTGAAGTCCTACTCCTTAATTTATCTCCTCACTCCCTAAATGCAGCATGTAGGACCGCATCCCACTTTTTCTCTATATTTTTGGTACCAATATGGACCACGACAGCTGGCTGTTCATCCTCCCCTTTCAGAATGTCCTGAAACTGCTCTGAGACGTATCCCTGTCATGAATGTCAGCCATAGGCTGATCCTCCTGATTTCTTTCCAGTCATCATCTAGTTCAGTAGTTTTCACTTGCCACTTTAAGTAATCCCTATGTCATAGGTGCTCTGTGATTAGTAAGGGTTTACTTAAGGTGTTATATGAGTGGGAGAAAAAAGGTTGAGAACCACTGCTCTAGACCCAATTGTTACTGAAATATATTGCTTGAGAAAAATTGTCATTGGGCCATTTCCTTTGGAGTTATGAAACCGTGCACATAACGAGTCAATTATGTACAATTAAAACCAGTGGTTTTCTTTCCACTCACATACCACCTTAAATAATCCCTTGCTAATCACAGAGCACCTATGGCATAGGGATTACTTAAGATGGTATGTGAGTGGAAATAAAAAGTTTGAAAACCACTGACCTTCTGCCATGAGTTCTCCACTGGATTTCGGCCTTCAGACACTTGCAGAACACCTGGAGGTCTTGCATTCAATACTTGCAAGATCTACTTAAATGAAAGTATGAATGAACAAGCTGTTTAAATGCCATCTTATAAGATACCTCTTTCCCATCTGTGGAAAAATCTGTAAGTCCCATATTGGCCTCATCAATTACCACAGAAATGGATTGGAAGTCAAGAGACTATCAAACAAGAGAAATCCTGACCTCCAACTCAGCCAATTGCAATTTTCCATGGGCCCTTTTGAGCGGGCTTAATACAGATTTTATGGAATAAATGTTCCCCTGAATATACCTTTGTGCACAAGCTTAGAAGGTATACCATGAGTAACTAGCAAATGGTTTTCATTGTGTTGGAATCCCGACGGTCTTTCCTTTCTTTCTACGGCGTTGATATGTTCTCCTACTGTGCCCATAGTCCTTTAGCTGACACCAGGATCTGAAAAACAGTCTAAATGACTAGTTCAGTATTTTATTCCCAATCTATTGGTTGTATTAGTCATTCTAATTGATTTTCTATGGAAATGTTTATATTATGACAGCAGAAGATTATGTGCTGGTTAACTTTTTGTTGAATTTGATGGATTTAGTGCTTGATTTTGTGGAATGAAAAAGTATTCATGTGCAAGAACCTTCAATTCCTTTTTAGGCAATGGAATCTGATAAATTATTAAGAGACAGGAGTTTGTAGATGAACTAATATGGATGTGTATGATGATCTGATTGATATAATTAAAGGCAGCACATATAGTATATGTCTTCATCCACGCTTTATGAAACACCAAGGCAGATGGCAAAGTCTCAATAGATGTGGATGCCAATGCGTTAAAAGTTGCTGTGCATAAAAATGAAATCCAACAAAAATTGTTCAAGCATTGAAATCAGTTTATACGAGTTCTACATTTAGCTTTTTCCAATTATCTTTGTATTTAGATCAGTGCATATGGTTTTGATTACCCTTTTTGATGGTAATTACTCTTTTTGATGGTTAATTTAGTATAATGCTTTTTTTTTCCCCCAAAGTGTTTACTTGCAAATTATTTTTTTTGGTGATTGGGCATCACTGGGACAAGACCAACATGTGTTGTGCATCTTTAATTGCTTTTGGGAAGGTTGTCATGAGGATTTTGTCATCAGCACATATTTTAAAAAGTAAATTCTAAATATTATTTTGCAAAAATTAGTGCTATCAGTAGAATTATTCTGTTCTGATCACTATTTTCTTCAATCTTTTCATTAAACGTAGTAAACAATACATGAGGAGAATAGAATCCAGAATTGAATAGTAAAAACAGAGATCAATGTATTGCAATATACAATACAATGTATAGCCTTATAACATATTGAATAATATTATCCCTTTCTCCTCAATTTGGAATATTGAAAAAATATTTTTAAAAAACTGACCACTATTAAAAACATTTTTTACATATTTTCTATACAGTAATTATGAACTCCATTTTACTGTAAAAGGTTGTTTATAAATATTCTTTCTTTTAACATGAGCTGTTATCTTTCAATTAGAGTTAAAATATCCAATAATATCACCTGCAAGCTGACTCTATTGGAGTTTGGCTTTTTAATAGTGCAACAGCAGAACCTAAAACAGATGATTATGTAAAGCACCAGCTTGTTTCCTGAAATAGGTTCTGCAGGTTCACACAAGTTCTGGTATGAATGGGCATCAGGGCCTCTCTTGTCCGTTGCCGTGCAAGGAACATGGAAGGTCTTGTGACTAAAGCTGAGTCAGGAAAACTGTAACAATGAGGAACAAGGACTATTAGACCCTGTAAATTGCCAAGCAGTCTTCACGACATCAGTGCATATCTTTCTGTCACCCTCCATCCTGGATTCTGTTGCTAGGCAGCTGACTTCTCCTTAACCAAAAGCGGCTCTGATCTGCAGACTGCTGCTGCTACCACCTTGTCTGCTGATAGGCTGTGAAGGACTGTACGAGTGTGTGCATTGCCTGCATACTGCTTAGATTCTATCTTTAAAATGAAGACAATAAATGAAGAGAAGATGAGGCAATAAATGATCTTTAGAAGAGTTCACCATCGCTGGCACAACATATAACCCACAAAAAGAAACATCGGAGTAATGGTGGGTTCAGATTAACAGCTGAATTATTTGTAAAATGCATGAAACATCAGTATGATTCAGCCATTAGTTACAGCCTGATGGCTGGTGCTGAATCTAAAAAGAACTGGGGATCCATGCAGTGAGTGGAAAGCAACACATTTTTGCAGCATATTTAATTGATTGAGTTACAGATTGGGAATCAGATTTTGTATAGTTTTCTTTAGAAATACTGGGTGTATATGTTGACTTCTGATGTTGTTGGAAATGCTTTTGATGAGTGTTGGAATGTGATTTAGCTGTGAATATTTTGCCTGGCTGTGTGACAGTGTAACCAGTGCACTAATTGGCGCATTCTATTTATTTATGAGACTGAATGCAGTTGCTTTGAAATGCGCAGTAGAATTGCTGGAAATTATTTTCCACGCACAAAAAATGTATAACAAAGTTCACTTGTGAGCCGTACATGCTCAGTTGGATTCTTAAACTAGTGGAGACGTGTACAAGTATTGAGAGATGGAAGTAATTTTATAATGCAGTAAATCTACACTTGCCATTTAAGAAAGTATTATGGGAACATTCATTCATTTTCTTTTAGGCGTGTTAAAACTGAGTTTCTATTTGACCTGAAGTGATGGGATCATTTAATCTTTTTTTTTAAATTCATTTTTTGGAAAATTCATTTTAGATGTATGCTTCTTAAATGTTAAATTCATTTTCATTTATCTTTGTAATCCACCTACTTGTAACCAGTAACTAATTCCTACCTCTAAGTTCTTTCATCTTTTGTACAGACTTTTTTATAGCATGTCAGTTTCACTTAGTTTTTCAAACACACCCGCAGTATGGTTCCCAATGATGCAGTGAGGGGTGAATAAGATTTTCTGTTTTCCTTGAAGAACAAGGTGTATATTGAAATGAAAAACAAAATGATGAATTGTCCCAAAATATTTTAGAATTAATAACTGTTGTATTTAGGTTTAAGGTAGACACCTTTCATTAAATGGCTTCCATCATGTCATTGGAGGACATGATTTGCTACTGTTCTTGGTCATGATGAATCCTTATTTAGGCCAAGAACTTGCTGATTGTTGAAGCATGAAATGATTAACTGTTCAATGCTTTCTCTGTAGGTATTGCTTAATGAGCGTCAAAGGTTGCTACACCGATTTTCACATTGACTTTGGTGGCACTTCAGTCTGGTATCATATTCTTCGAGGAGGGAAGGTGAATAGTAAAGTATTTGTTTATTTCCTGCTTTTGAACTTCATTTTGATAATCTCAAATATTAAGTGCTTTGAGCATTAAACTTTGCTCATTTAGAGATACTTAATGCAAATATTTTATCTTCTGAACAATAACAACAAAATGGTTGACTTTATGCATGATAAATCAAAATTAAAACTAGGGCCTTCTGTTAGTTAAAAGCAATGCCTTGAGTAACTTTGAACCACACCAATCCAGGTTTGATTCATGGACATGTAGCGATTTCATTTATCCTTCACTTACCCCTCCTTGGCATGTGACATGTTTTGGCATCAGTTGAAGATAGCATATGCTTGGATAGGATAGTCTGCATTGTTAAGAGTGGCGATTAATCTTCTGGTGGTCATTTTCTTCATTTTCACAAGAAGAATACCTTTGTTGGGCTTGGGGGTGGGGGTGAATACTGAATCAAGTAAACTGTAAGTCATTGTTGATTAACTCTTGTGTTAAAGATGGGGACCCAAAATCCTGTTCAGCAGCTTAAATAGCTGAGTATTATGGATTTTTCTAAAGAATGCCTCACCTACAAATCAGGGTTAGAAAAGACAAAACAACATTATTGGAATGTTTTCAATATTTTCAGCTTAGTGAAATAAAAAATGTGGTTATACAATTAGCAAAAATGGAAATCAGGTTTTCAAATTTATTACAACGATTTTCCTAGATTTGAAAGTGCTTTTTGTTTTCAAAAGATGGAGACAAATTAAATAGCATATAAAAAGCTACTGAGTGATTTGGACCAAATTTTTGGGTGTATGTTTCACAGAGAATGCTTTGAAATCAATGTACTGTATATACTTTTTTTCCTAGCGTTTTTATTACTGTTGTATTTTTTGCACTTATTTTATATTACTATCCCAGGAAATAGGATAAATGTGCAACTCTCACTGCAGATCTGTTGTGAGAACATTTTGATTGAACAGAAGTAAATTATTCTCACCTTTTGATTCTTACCTTTAAAGCCCAACCCACCCCTCAATTGTAATTTGCCACCCACCCCATTTAGATAGTGGAACAGCAGATTGATTCTCATTATGGGCCAATGTGAAAATATGCAAGCTGTTATCTGATGGTATAACGTAGCATCCACAGACTTCCTTAATTTGGAAACAGCAAGATTTAGTAGTGTGATGCAAAACAGTGGGATAAGTGAGCAGGGTTCTGATCTTCCTGTTCCATGTTTCAGAATCTGTTGAGTTGAATGTTCTGTTTGGTCATAGCCAGAGAAGTTGGAGACACCCAGTATCTAATCATATTTCCTGCTGCTGAAATTGACTTTGAGCAAAATCGCTTGAAATCCTTAAAATTTGTTTTTGGATAAATGTATATTGGCATATAACTAAAAATTGTTCTTATATTTTGAGCTACAGAAAATGGTCAAAGTTTCCATATAGGATATTTAAAACTTGTGTAATTTGGATCATTTTATTAGCTATAATTTTGACTTAATGAAGTTCAAGAATGTCAATACTGCATATCAAAACATTAGCGTGATTCTCAAACTTTTAAAATTTGTGCTAAAATTTTACTACAATGGAAAATTTGATTGCTTTAAGGTTGCTCAGTTTTAAAAGTAGTCTGTCTCATCAGGTGTTTTGGTTAGTTCCACCCACGCCGCACAATCTGGAGATTTATGAAGAGTGGGTTTTGTCAGGAAAGCAAGGTGATATTTTCCTCGGGGACAGAGTGGATGGATGCCAGCGAATTGAGTTGAAACAAGGATACACCTTTCTGATCCCTTCAGGTAACTGAAGATGGTTGTTGTTAATTATTATGTAGTAGATTGATGTAGAATAGGATTAATTGTACAATTTTACTCAAGTTTTGTTTGCTGCATATTTAGTAAGCTTATTAAATATGTGGGAGATTGTGGGTTATAAATAATATAATAAAATTGAATGATTGTTATCAGCAAGTCATTTATATTTCAATAAATAGCATCAATCACTTAATATCACAGGTAGTAATGTAATCACAATTGCTCTATATGTATGCATATTATCCTTTTAAAATCTTAGTGAATGCATTTTACTTGTGACATTTAATGTATTTTTCATTCAATTTGTCCTGATTTCTACTAGGTCAGCCTCTTACTTTCCAGTAGCAATATGCCTGGAAATTGAATTTAAAATGAAGGTTCATTTGTTGTACTCCATTTTTGATTTTTTTTAAAAAACTGTTTCATTTTCATCTGCACAATAAAGATTTGATGTGTTTTTAAGTGGGTTATGATGAACTATTTCAAAAAATTATGTTGTTTTGGTTCTATGGTATGCACTGCAAGATAATATCTCCTTATTCCTCCCCTCCAAAAATGTTTCTTTTCTCTACTTCTATTTCACTACTTGCTGTGTACCCTGGTGACAATGGCATTTTCTAATGTAATCAGAAGAATGGTTGAAACACTTACAGAAAACACAAATATTCTGAAGACTTAAGGTAGCATGCATCATGTAATGGTAAAGATCATTCAGCAGTAAATCTTCTCCATTGCCTAGTTAATGGAGTTGTTAGACTGGGTGTAACACCTTGCTGATTTATGAGGTGACACATTTTCAAAATATTGATAGGCCATTGTCCAAAGTTTGAAGAAGTATCAGCAGGCCTCATGCCATCAGTTCCAGTATGCACTTAAGTGAGAATGTTCCTTACATTTTTGCTTGGTTTTTGATTCCTATGTATCTTTATGAAAACACGATGCAGAGGCAACAGACTTAGTTTGTCTAAACAATGCCATGTTCTTCTTTAAAGGGTGGTATGGTTAGCGCAATACTGTTGCAGCGCCAACAACCCGGGTTGGAATCCAGTGCTGTCTGCAAAGAGTTTAGACATTCTTCTCATGTCTGCATGTAGTTTCTCCAGGTGCTCTGGTTTCCTCCCACCCTTCAAAGTGTGTGTGGGTTGGGGGGGTTGTAGGTTAATTGGGTGGCACAGGCTTGTGGGCCACAAGACCTGTTATCTGGCTGCATGTGTAAATTCTAATTTAATCTAAGAAGACTTGCTGCATCTAAATCAAGGTGGTCATAGTTTGCATTCATTCTTTTTATTGAGGTATTGCATTTGCAAATGAAGTAATACATTGCTGGTGAACTGGTGTGACATGCTGCAGGAATTGCAGGCCTAGTGCATAGGGGTTGTGTGACGCCTGCTTTATTTTCACCAGATACAGCCGTGCAAGATGAATTATTGGAAAGATTCTGAGCGATAAGATTAATAATCACTTAGACGAATTAATCACATATATACAGCCTGAATTTGTTAAGAGCAGATCTTGCCTATGGTCAATCTTAATTGGTCTTTTCGAGGAGACTTTTTGTGAAAAGGTGTTCTGATGTGAAGTGAGTAAAAGCTTAAACCACACGGGAGACTGGTCCAAAGATTAAGTACAATGGGATCCAGGGCAAGGTTGAAAACTGGATTCAAGGTTGTCGCAGCAACACAAAACAGATGGTGCTGATAGAAAGTTTTTGTGGTTGAATTTTTAAAAAAAACAGTGCTGGAGAAACTCGTTAGGTGAAGTAGTGTACCTTATATAGCAAAGATAACCAATGTTTCAAGCTTGAGCCCTTCATCACGGGTTTCTTTATCTTTACTATATAAAGTCCACTGCTTGACCTGCTGAGTTTCTCCAGCATCGTGTTTTGACTTTAATCATGGTATCTGCAGACTTCTGTGTTTTAATTTTGTGATTGAATGGTGTGTTCCACAGGGGTCAGTTCTGGGACATTTGCTGTTTGTGAATGATTTAGATGTGGTGTATGAGACTTGATCTGTAAACTTATGGATGACGTGAAGATTAGTGGAGTTATGTAGTGTGTTAGAATATAAGATTCACCACCCTCTGGGCAAAGCAGTTCCTCCTACTCTCTGTCCTAAATTTACTACGCTGAATCTTGAGGTTATGTGCCCTAATTCTGGGCTTCTGTACCGATGGAAGATGGAGTTTAATTGTTATCCATGAGGTGATGCATTTTGGGAGTACTCATGAGGAATGCACTATGTTCTGGGGAGTATTGAGGAACAGAAAGATCTTGATATGCATGCCCATAGATCTTTAAAAGTGGCAGCGCTGGTAGATAATATGGTTTAAGAAGGCGTATGGGATGGTGACCTTCATTAGATGGGGAATTGATGCAAGAGCAGGGTGGTTGTGCTCAGGCTTTATAAAACATTACTCATATCTCACATAACATACTGTGTACAGTTCTGCTCACTATAGGAAGTGTGTAATAGTGCTGAAGAGGGTGCAGAGAGTCACTCGGATGTTGTCTGGGATGACACCCAAGTGAATTGTAGCGAGATGAGACTGGAGAAGATCGGACTGTTTTACATTGAGCATAGGAGGTGAAGAGGGAACATATCAGAGATTAATAAAACTGGAAGACATGGATTTGGGGTAAGGGCCAAGAAATTGAACTGAGGAAGGGAATGGTGGAAGAATAGTAGCAAATAGCATTTAAGAGGTGTCTGGACAAGCACTTGAATCACCTAGGCATTAAACAGGACAGGCCAAGGGCTGAAAGATGAGATCATTATGGATAATGCCTTCTGGTGGGCCTAGATTTGGTGAGATAAATAGCCTATTTTCAGAATTTTTTTCAGAAATAGTAAAAAATGACAACAGAACAGACTTTGGGCATCTGTGATGTTCTAGCTAATTAGGATTGCTGTCATAATTGCTTTCTTAAAATATTTTCATTGAGTTTAATATAAATCTACATACATAGATATCTAGTAATAGCATCCAACAGATCAGATCGTATCATATACATAAAACATAGCAAGATATCCATTTCTCATAATGTCTCCAATATAATATTGAATAAAAAAAATTGGAACAAAATTGAAAATCCCTTTTTATAGATAAAGGTATATTTTCATCTTATTTGTTGATATGATCCATGATAACCACACATAAACCCATATTTATGAATTTATTCTCAAAAAGGAAAAATTAAAAAGAAAAGGGGGGGGGGGAAAGTAATTTGACTCATCTAAACCCCTTCTCACAATTGCTAAGGTTCACCAGTAAATAGAGTAGAGAGTTATGTAATTTTCAACCAGAGCCAGATGCACATCTCAAAAGGCGGTTGGGGTGTCCCTTGGACAATTTAAATTATGGTTAGATCTGTAAAGATGCACCCTGAATGGTTAGAACCTTTCACCCTGAAGTTAGTATATGGGTCAGGTCATAGGAAATTTGACACTATATTTGGCCTCCAGACTGCTTTATTGTAATATTTTGTCCTTAATCACAAAGTCCTTTTGCTGTTTTATTTACATTTACATTTTTATAAACTAATAATAATGAGTTTATTGTCCTATACATTACTGTACTAAAACTCTTGGTTGTTGCACCTGAATGGGTATGTCATTAAATTAAACTACTACTGTACAATCATATACATTACATTCATTTGAAAAAGAGATAACTGTAGAAGATGAAAAGTAAAAATTCACAGTTACCATGGTGCAAGAAGAAAAGTGATGTTACAGTAATGCACACAGTCCTCTTGTAGTATCAGCAGACTGTAATTGGTGTAACAAGGGGAAGTTCAAGAGCCTTCTAGCTGTTGGAAGAAACTGTTCTTAAACCTAAAAGTGCTTGTTTTCAGGATTTTGCTGTTCCTCCTTGGCATAATCTAAGACTCTAGGATACAGTGATGTAGTTATGAATAGAGTATATGCAACTTCCTTTGCTTGTCAGACTGGAGCCAGACATATAGTTTCACAAATGGTAAAGAGCTTTTAATACTTTTTCACATTTTAATTTTTATCCCAGTACCCTAAATGAAGAATGCCATTAAGATCTTTTGCTTAAGAAGTTTAATTAATTTTTGAATGGTCAGTCTTCAAGCTGTCATAAGACTCAAGTCCTTTTAATCCATTTTCAGGATGGATCCATGCAGTGTACACACCAGTGGACACATTGGTATTTGGTGGAAATTTCCTGCACAGCTTTAACATTCCCATGCAGCTTTATATTTATGGGATTGAGGATCGAACTCGGGTAAGTCATTCCTGTCTTAATTCTATAATAAATGCAAATTCAGAGCAACATTTTCTCCCTTTACTTGTTTCTTTATTTATTTTCTGAGGTGAAGTTTAACAGTACTTGCTGCATTCATATTGCCTGCATGTTTTGTGACTATGGTGCAGGTATTTTGCAGCCAGCACTGATCCATTTCTCTGCAGAAGTGTACAATTATTCACTTCCTGCACAAGTCACAAAATATCATTAAGGCCTGTAAGATTTAGTTGAGTTTTTATTCTAAAACAGTAATGGGAACATTTTGAAAACTCGATTGACAGGCCAGCTGAGATGAACAAATGACATCTGCCAATGAGCTCTGTGTGCAATCTTCATAATTATTGTGCTTCAGCATGTGCCTTGATGGTGTGATTATATATTGAACCAGTGGAAGCTTGTACAGTTGTACTCTCTTGTTTCTCTGCTTGCTCCCCCCCCCACCTCCACCCCCAACCATCCATCCCATAATCACCATTCCTCATCACTTTGAGGATTAACTTGGTTTTATCAAACAGGCTACTTGTTTTTCTTTTAATTAAATTTAATTGTTGCAAGAATTTATTTGTAGTTGTTAAGAACTGAATCAGCAGTAATGTTAAGAATCAAGACAATGGTTTCGGTTTAAAAAAAATTATCAATAGCATAACACTTCTTACTTTACTCTAAACTTAACCCCATTTTGCACAGAATGTGTGTGTGTGTTAAAACCCTAACCATTACTGTTTAAGCTTGATTCTAAAGAGATGATTTTAAAGTTCAGTCTCAAAGCTTTTGTGTTGACCCTGTGAACTTTCATTGACCCTGTGAATTGTGTAACATTTATCAAATAGAAAGAAGCCATTTGTGCCATCTTGACAGTGTCAGCCGACATTCGTGCACTCGTACTTTCCAGCACTCGTACTTTCCAGCTGCTTGGCTCATAATATTGAGGCTTTGACTTCTTCAAGAGTTAATCCAAGTAGTGTTGAAATATGTTGAAGTGTTTCACCACTGTTAACCTTTCACAATATGATGAAAAAAATAGTAAATTACACTGTATTTTGTTATCAAGAGATAAAGCATGAAAACAGGCCCTTTAGCTCATTGATTCTGCACTGACGACTCCTTTGAATAACTTTAAATGTTGTGACCTATTGGCCTCTTTTCATAGAAATAGATCCCTCCTAATAACTGTATACAAAGGTGGCTCAATTTTATACATATCAATTAAATCTTTTATCAGCCTCATTTGTTTCAAAGGAAACAAGTCCAGTATTTGCTCAAATATTCTTTGATAACACACTTGGAAATCTCATTTGCAGCCTCTCTCCATTGCGCTATCACATTCTTTCTTGTGACAATTATACATGGTCAGACCACACCTTGACTATTGCATCCACTTTTGGTCTCCTCACCTATGAAAATATATACTTGCTATAGAGAATCAGTTTCGATTTCCGTTCCAAATCTGTTCTCTCTTAACATCAGTAATGGTGTGTGTTAGTGTTGCATATGCAGGTGTCCCTCACTATCTGATAGTATAGTGTCCTATGAAACCTTTTGTAAGCTGAAATGGCATAAAGTGAAGAAGCAATTACCATTCATTTATATGGGAAAAATTTTTGAGCATTCCCAGACACACAAAAAACCTACCATATCATACCAAATGACACATAAAACCTAATAACACTAACATATAGTAAAAACAGGAAAGATATGATAAATACACAGCCTATATAAAGTAGAAATAATGTATATACAGTGTAGTTTCACTCTGCCTCTCACTCACTGCAAAACAAACGCTGAATGCTAGCTTCGCTTTTTACATTTTTGGTAAAAGCAAATACTCTTTGGATTTCTTTCAGTTAGCGAAAACAGGTAGATCTTTTGTAAAAGCGAAGTGGTGAAAAGAGAACTTTTGAAAAGCGGGGGATACCTGAAATGCTCTGATCCCCACTGCAGATCACCATTCAGATACATATACATGAATGACTTGTGAGAATGTGATAAGGTTTAATTGCGAACTCTGTCGTCATTTATCCTCTAGTTCTTCCAAGGACAGTGACTGCTGAAATACCGTTCATGCTTAACTGAAATAGACATCTCCTGGAGGAAAGGCTATAAATAAAGAACTTGGATTTTTTTTTTTGGAGTAATTTCTGAGTTTGATAGTTATGATGTACTTGTAAAACTGTGCTGATTCTTGAAATGCTAACCTGCTGAACCTCCCCTCTTTTTGTGCATTTGAAAAATATTATTTTTAATATTTTACCTTAAAATGGAAGCCGAGCAAAAGTTTTTGTAATCTTTTACAAGAGTCATGGTCGTTGCAAAGATGTTAATAGTTTGAAAGTTTAGGGAAGTGTCATTTCATTTGCTTATAAAGTAATACTTTGTGCACATACAAATTGAGTGTTATCATTTGGTATACAAAAGAATATGGTGCAAATTTGATGAAGTTAGGTTGTCCTTACCACGTCATTGGTGGGTGCACTAAAATTTGTACCTATTTTTCCAAACCAACAAGGATTAAAAAGTGATGAGATGACTGCCTCGATCATTCATTCAGGGGATTACCAGGTAGTTTGTCCAGATCTTGGATAAAATTGCTGGTGCCCGATAAACACATTGATCTTTGGGGGGGTAATTAATGTTTTAAATTGTTTGGCAGGTGTTCATTTTCAAATGCCTGTTGTCAGATGACAGATTTAGTCAAGCAAACTTCTAACACAGAAGTAATCAGGATGTTGTACTTTGCCAACGAGGTTTTCAGAGCATTTTGCAGTTACATTTACAGAATCTTTTGCAGTTGTGGTGGAAGACTGTCTCATTGAAATCATTTAAGGAAGGCCTATTTATTAAATAAAATTAAGTAATTTCATATCTCACAGATACATAGTCTCTACCAACTTCCAGACTAATTTGACTCTCAGAAAGCAGATTTAAAAAAAAATTGTTTCCTCACCTCCAACCATCATTAGTTCTGTTCTCTGTCACCACCAAATGCCACTAAAAGAAAGGACAGATTCATGGGGAGAGAATATAAAGAGACAGCCAAATAGGGGTTGCACAGAGGGTGATATGAAAATGACGTATAACAGACTCTTGCAATGTGCAATGCCATGGGAGTTCTGCCAGTATGTGCATTATCTTTTGGGAAATTATTTAAAAGCAGAAGAATCACATCCACACTGAGAAAATCAATTCTTTTGGATAAAATGCATTTCATCTTTTTATATGCTTGTGAGATGGGCAGCCTGGTGAGTCTTTTTGATTCTAATCTTCCCACTTAAAATTGCGATATATCATCATGTGAAAGGCAAAATGGAAGCAGCAATTCTCTTCACTCCTTAGGGTGCGTGAAACTGATTGAGTGGCAAAGGATCACAGATAATACCGTCTTGGCTTTTTCACAGGATTTCGATGTTCTAAGTTTCAAATGAAGGGAACCAAGGGTTTGGTTCAGTGTAAATGTTCATTCCTAGTAGAATTTTTAAAAAAATGTGTTTACAAAGGAGCTAGTTAATCTTCATCTTCCAAAACATACATTTTTTTGTAAATCCTTTAGAACATGCATATACTTTTGCACTGTCAGTCATTGTGATACATCAAGAAAAATAAATACATGTTAAATTTTAAGATTGTTCCTTAGTCAAGTGTAGTGACGTTTTGTTGAAAGTTTTGTTCATGTGCAAACGAGATCAGAATTGAAATGATTAACAATGTTATGGTTAACTTGTAAATAGTTTGCAGAGAACAAATGTAAAGAAATTGTTGCAAGGTGTAGCTGTTCAGAACTCTTGAGTAATGGTTCCAGAATTTTTATTCATCAATGTAACAAATGAACAATAATTAGAAGTTTACTGAGAGTGCCATAGAAAGGAACAGTGGTTGGTGCCTTTCAATAATTTTAAGTTCACAGAGCACTAAATTCCAAATTAGGTGAGTTGCTAGTTTGTAGGCTTTGAATTAATGCTTAATATATTCAAGATTCCTTTGACATGTAATATTACATAAAATTTGCTGCTGTAAGGCAGACAAATATGGTTTTTAAACAGAAATCCCTCAATATTGCTATCAAGAAGACCCAGCATTAAGCCGTCTTTGGTCATTTACACTGAACCAACAAAGCCAGCATAATGCCTGGCCAGTGTGTCAGTTTACACAGCAAGCCAGCATTCCGAGACCAAAAGAGGCAGGACGTGTAACACAATGGTGTCGGCGTCTGGTGTCATGTATAACATACTGTATTTGACAGCATGTTAAAACCCACTTTTTTCCCCCCAAAAAAATGGCTGGTGGTGGTCTGTTGGCAGACTCTCATGGTGGCCCACTGTCAGTCCCTGCTCTGGTCATTGTGTTGAGAAAGTGTCAAGTTCGAGAGAGACTAGTCTGGACACAAGGGTTTGCAATCAAGCTTTTATTAACACAACAATTAATAGAAGAGCATGTGAAAATCGTAGCAGGCATAAAATACATGCGCACAATTTATAAAAGTGTGGAAAAATATGTGTATAATTTAAAATATTTGCACACAATTTATAAAAGAGCATGGGAAAATCTATTGCAAGTATTAATCTATAGCAGTGGTTTTCAAACTTTTTCTTTCCACTCACATACAACCTTAAATAATCCATTACTAATCACTGGGGGCTGGTGACAGATAACAAAAGATCATTTTGGGGGCATCAGACTGTTCAAACTGATTACAAACCCACAAGCCAGCTTGTTCACAGCACAAGCTGACTAGAGACACCTGGGGACAGTCGAGAATGGGGTCGTGTGTGGGGAGCTGTTCTTTTATCACAATGCCACTCCCTAACACTAATCTCTTCTCCCTTAATAACTGAAGGTCTGTCAGTGACTGTCTTGAATGCATTCAATAACTGAGCATTCACATCTTTCTTCTGTGGAGTTCCAGATTCAGTACCCTTTGATATATACTTTATCTTATCTTATGACAGCCACCCCATACCTGTCCTATCAAAATCATGAATGATCTACTTATGAATTAAATAATCTCTCATTCTCCTCCCAGCAACACATCAGTGCTTCACCCACCTAACAAAACGGTGAGTCTAATAGAGGATTAATTACTATTTCACCACCAGCTCATTTCATCTACAGTTCTTTTCAGACCTGTATTTATGAGAGCATGTATAGACATCCGAGATGGGCTAAACCTCAATTGCCTGCCTTGTAAACTCACTGTCAGCCAGATCGACTCTGCCTTTTACCTTTGCTGTATAATTGCAGCTCAATCTGGCAGTCCTAGTGTCAAATCAGTGATATACTGGGAATTATACCTTGCCCGGTTGGTGCTGGACCCAGCAACACTTTATGGTTTCCCTCTCCATGAGTGGCCAACAGCAACACAGCGGGGCAACGGGCTGCCGGGAGAGAGTGGGACAGCAGGATTATTATTATTAAAAAGATTTTTCCTGTTGTCCTACTTGCAAGTTTTGTCCAAGTTTTAAATACTTACCTGTAAATACACTAAAAGAATTATGGTACACATATACATCCTTGCCCAAATTGGTCCCGGAATGCAAGAAGCCCCTTTTACACAGCCGGCATTACGGTACTGTTACTAGGTCTGCTGCTGGAAAAAAAAAGCTGGCACTGGAATGACCCCTGCCCCCACCCCATTCCTCCTCGGTACTTTTCAGACAGCAGGCATTCCATTAAAAAGGAACAAATGTAAATCATTTGATTTACATTATGCATTTAATTTGTGATATGTATTTGATGTGACCTGTTTGTTATATCAGATTATTTTGTATGTCGGATTTAAATGTTAATCTCAATAAAAATATTTTTAAAAGAAATAAAAAGGAACAAATGTCCTGGAACAAAAGGGCTATGTAAAAAGCATAATTGAGTGTCCATGGATTCATCCCCAGTGCTCCTGCAGCCTCTGAATCCACACTGTTTGATCCATCAACCACCCAAGTTCTAGATCCAAACTTCCAATACAATTAGGAAGCCTTCAGCACCAGAGGCCTTTCGGGAGCCCTTCATGACCTCAGCATCCTCTTGATTCTGGCTCCGATACCTGGTTCCCATGAACCAGCCTCCAGCAGCCATGCAGAGCCCCCAACCACATCGCCTGCAGTTTGTGAGAGTCCCTCAGCCTCAGAGGCCCTTTCTGGTCTGCCATTGTGGTCACTGTCATACAAAGGGTGAAACACTTGGGTAGTCAAGTTCATTTGACTATCATGTTAATATAATCTCCATTTTAATTAAGATGATAAAGCAAATCATGTTAATATAATCTCCATTTTAATTAAGATGAAAAAGCAAATCTTAATTTTCATTTCATTATCTAAATTAATGCCATTGGTTGCAAGACAGAGTTTTTAATCGTGTCTGAAAATGGTAGAAATACCAGTCCAGATGGTAACAGGGATAACATCTGACTCGGTGATTTTTCAACAGAACTGTTAAAAGTAAAAATAAACAGGTTTTAAGGCACAGAGAAAAGAGAGAAGGGGAGGTCAATAAAATAAAGATGCAAAATGCTGGAAATACTGAGCAGACAGACCATCTCTGAGGAGAGAAATAGAGTTAACTTTTCAGGTTAAAGACCCTTTGTCAGAATTGGGGAGGAGAGAAAATAAGTGTTCAGAGCACAATGAGATGGGGAGGCAGGTTGCCCATGAAAAGATAAAATTGGGATGATTATGGGAATAAACGAAACAAGATCATCTGGTCATTGAGTGAAGGGAGCAGGTTGAGAATGTGAACATAGACAAACTGTAAAAATATAGGAATTAACAAAATGGGCTGAGCCTGTCCTCCACTTGCAGAGAGAGAAAAAAAAGAACTATTATCAAGTTCAAGTGTATTGTTGCGTTGTACCTGATGTAATGAGAAGGATTCTTCTGTGAGTAGTCTAACAGGTCAACTCATAACATTCATGCAGCTGTACAAAGTAGAAGGGCAAAAGCACAATTTCAGAATAAAGACTTGAAATGAAAAGATAAATTGGAACAAAGCAAGAGCTCCGTCAGAGCACTGTTGTGGGATTCATTCAGGAGCCTAATGGCTGTGGGGAAGAAACTTAAACCCTCAAGTGGTTGAATGATACAAACAGAAATTGTGTTACCTGAAGTGGTGGAATTTAACATTGACTCCAGAAGGCTGAAATATACCCAATCACATGGGATGCTGTTCCTCAATCTTTGTGTTTAGCCTCATTGTAAGTCTTGTAATTAGACGAAGAGATGATTTTCCTTCATCCAACCACAAGTCCGTCCTTGTGCTCTTTCATCTTGTGCCCAATCTCTGTTTATCTCTAACTTTCCCCATTTCTCATGTTGTCTGATCTAAGTTCAGTAAAATCCCCAGATTGGTGGATGCCGGATAAATGTATTTGCTGGTTGCTTGAGATTGCATGTTGCATTATTGCCAAAGACCACTAAGGAGGGCAAATTTTTAAACTTTAGTATTTTTTACATATTTATTTTCTGTGATTTTTTTTGCTGATTTCTTGAATTCCAGATAATGGGGATTTTACTGTATTTTCTGAATATTCTGTTTTCATTTTCAAATTTATATCATCTGCTGTACTTAGTATACCTTGGTTTCTGTCTTTCTGATCTTATTAGTATTCAGGAGTTGGTTTTGCTGAACAAAGCCCCTTTGATAGCTTTGAGAACTATTGACAGAAGTTGAGGAGAACATTGCTTGCTTCTCCTTTTGCTGAAGGACATTTATGTAGGGGGAAAATTGAGTTGCATTTATGAGATTTATATGGTTAGGGGCAGGTGTATTAATATCTGAACTGTATTTACTGTCCTAGTAATTTTATGAATATTTTGAGCTCTCTTATGAGAGAAATTCAGCCGTCTGCCATATCATGAACTCTCACTTGTCACTGGAAAGGCAGGTGATGAGCAAAACCCGGAACTTATTCACAGATGAAACTGACAATTGATGAGAGATGCTTTACACTTTTAGCAATGTTGTAACTGGATATTGTGCAGGCAGCTATTTGTTCTTCTTGGTTCAGCTACTCATCTGGATAAACTTGAGTATTTGAATTGGTGGGGTGGAGGGATCTTTTGCCTTGCAATGTACTTTTTTGGGAAAAATATAAAGGTTTCAAATTTTAAATAAAGTTACAAAATTGGAAATGTACTTCAGACTTCAGCGTTCACCAGTGGATATGACAATTAGTGTCCTCAATCATGAATGGCGGCATCATCTTTTATTGGCAAAGTGCTTTGGATGGAAATGAGCTTGAGCTGGCTGTGATGATGCCTCGAGTAAGTTAGACTGTTTGAACCTATGTCTATTAAGTAATCAACAACTTTGGGAGTGAGAAGTGAAAAATGTTAAGAGGAAAAAATATACATTATATACTTAAAAATAATTCAGAAGGATCAATTTAATCAGCAGATTTTTAATAGATTTTTAACTGCTATTTAGTTTGTAGTCTGTGATCGAGAACTTGTTCTAGAGCCACAATCAATTTATAAAATAATTTCTCATAAGAAGAGACCACACTATAATAGATATTTTGAAATGGTCTTTAACAGTAGTTGTCAACAGAATATGGTTTTATTCTTCCTGCATTAAGTGAAAGTCACTGTAAAATGACAGCATTAAATATCTTATTTTATGGGAAATTCTAGCAACTTGGCTATTAATCCACACTTTATTAAAGTGCACATTCTTCTTTACCATACAAAATATTGTTTTTCAGGTTAATGCCAAGTTCCGTTATCCTTTCTACTATGAAATGTGCTGGTATGTCCTGGAAAGATATGTGTTCTGTTTAACAAAACGGTCTCATCTCACCAAGCAGTACCAGAGGGAATCGATGTTGATTGGTAAGCATACAATATTAACGCACATATTCACATGCTGTGTTTGAAGGCTATTTAATTCCTAAGTATTTGTGTACCAATAAATGATAATTAACAAATTCAATAAAAACATGCAGTCTTTAAGCAGACTAAAAATAGCTTGATTGTGCGGAAATAATTAAATGAATCCCTTATGGCCCAGCTGACTTATCATGTGAGAGTTGATCCATTTTAAGGTTCCTGGAATATACCAAGTCCGAGCTGGGGAGGGTTTAATCAGCCAGTAGTCTGCTCTCTGATGGTGAGTAACCCCTGGTGGCAAGATGTATCCCTGTAATTAGAGAATGAATTTAGCTGCTGAAAAGCCTTGCTCTTGATCTGAAAATAGCCATTTGTCCAGCTTAAAGCCAAAAATGAGTAAAAAATGTTACTGAGATTTACTTAAAGAATCGAATAAAAGCAGTAGAGTGGAAGGATCCTAGCTCAGAAAAGCAGTTTGGTGGAGCTAAGAAACAACATGGGTTAGAAAACACTGGTATGAATTGTATATAGACCTCCCAAACAGTAATGATAATACAGGACAATGTAAATTAGAAAATTAGAAGCGTCTACAATAATTGGGGATTATTTAATCTATACAGTATATTAGAATGATCAACATGATCATTAATAGCATAAGGATCTTAATGATTTTTAAGATCAGAATTTTGAAGAGAACCATTGAAGGAAAAGGTGATTTAGATCTGGTATTGTGCTGAGAGAGGATCAGTTAATGAGTTAGGGAACAATGCTGACAGCATGTCAGGATGTTATAGCAACATATAATGTGATTTAGTTCAATCTGGGACTGTGGTTTTAAATCAGAATAAAATAAATTGAAAGGCATGTATTGTGCGTTGCCTATAGTAAATTAGGAAAGTAGATGAAAAGAAAGGTATGACATTGGCTCAGCATGGTTACATTTGGTGCCAAATCATAGGAAAGGGCTGATAAAATGCAAGAGAGAAAAAGCAGTAAGACTGACGATTACAAAAATTTAAACATTTGCCATAGGAAGATCAGAGCATTTATTTAAGAAAAGGGAAAGTGGAATACAAGAATAGGCTAGAGGGAAACAAAAACAGATAGTAGGATCTTTAGCTATGTAAAAATAAGGAAAAGATTAACCAAAGTTGATGCAGGTTCCTTAAAAACTGAATGAGGAAGGGCAGTAAGGAAATTGAAGAGAAATTAAAGCAAAAAAAATTGCCTATCTTCTCAAAAGAAGACACAGAAACTTTCTAGGTCAATATGAAATTAACAATAACAAAATAAATAGCACGGGATTGAAAGATGATAAATTCCTAAGAACTGATGAACACATCCGAGAGTTTTTTAAAAAAGGTTTTTATGGAAGAAAGGATGTACTGGTTGTCACCTTTCAAAGTAAATTAGATTCTAGAATGGTTCCCACAGATTGGAAGATAGCCAAAATGTCATGTCCATTGGAAAGGTTTATGAAAGGAAACTTGTGTTTGACATGTCCATTAAAAGTTTTTGAGGTTGTAAATAAAGGGGAAAATCAGATAATATGGTGCTTTGAAAGTTTGAAAAGCAACAAATAAGGAACCACTAAAAGGATTATTGAACAATTAAATTGGTGGTTAGTGTGAGAAAATATTGCTGAGGTAAAAGGTCAGCGTGTTCTTATTGACTGAAGGAGTAGGCATAAAGGGCCAAAACGCCACTCCTTTTCTATTATGTTTCTAAGCAGTTACTGATTATTGTACTTCCCTGCAGTGTTGATTCCTCTTTTCATGAACTGCCTGCTGCACTTTCAGTCACTTGTGCACAAGGATACTCCGATCCCTTTGACCATCAACGTTTCTCACCATTTGGAAAATGCAATGCAGCCTTAATATACATAGGTGTCAGAGATAACCTTTACATGGCTTTCTAATCCATATATCCAAAATTGCAATGTAGCAAGGTGTGTTATAGCTAGGTTATCTTGTTTCAAAAAATTTTTAAAAATATTTTTAGATATACAACACAATAACAGGCCATTTCAGCCCATAAACCAGCCATTACACCTAATTAACCTACAACCCCGGTACATTTTGAATGGTGGGATGAAACCAAAGTACTCGGAGGAAACCCACGTAGATACTGGGAAAACCTACAAACTCCAGACACAATGTGGGTAGTCCCAATCACTGGTGCGGTAACAGCATTGCGCTGACCATGCCACCATAAATGTTTTCATTATGTATATTTTTACAATTAATAGCCTCGCATCTTTTTCCTGTTGTGCTCCATCTGCTATGTTCTAACCCATTCGCTGGGACTGTCCATGTTCCCTGAAGCTTATTATTGAAAACACTTCTTATGAAGGGTCTCAGACGTGTTTCTTTTGGCAGAAGTAAAGGAGAAATACTAGAAAAAAATTAGCATTCTTACCTCCAGAGTGCTGTTCACATAGGCAGGGCATTTAAACTGCAGTTGCAGTGATTTCGGAGTTGTGATGTTTTTGGAGGCTGGACATTTGAGGTGGGTGGAGGTGAGAGTAGGTTGTTCCCCCGTTTTTCCCCATCATCATCATCCCCCGTCCCCGCCATCATCCCTGTGACCCCCTCTTACCTTTGGCTCCCAGCACCTGGTGGGAGAGAAGCAGGCAGCAGCTGGCTCAATGTTGGAGCAATGGCCGTCTTCCTTACCCATGATCCCCCACACAGCTGGAACCGCTCTGCGCTTGGAGAAGCTGGCTCAATGAAGGAGCAATGGCAATCTTCTTTACCCATAATCCCGCACGCAGCTGGTAGCGCTCTGCCAGAGCCAGTGATACGCAGAGCGGTTCCAGCTGTGTGGGGGATCATGGGTAAAGAAGATTGCCATTGCTCCTTCATTGAGCCAGCTTCTCGCTTGGAGCTGGTGTGGCACTCAGGTGAACTCTGGGCTCAGCAGCACGGCACCCCTGCTGTCGCACCTGGAGTTAGATGAGAGCAAGTTGGGGGGGGGGTGATAGACGGCCAGGGCTAGGAGCAATTTAGACTGCAGCCTCTCCATTAAAATATATAGGAGTCCTGGTGGAATAATTACAGGACGGAATTTACGTAATTAATTGCATCTCAATATTTTTACACTGCTAGCAGAGCTGAAAATTTGTGTAATTTTTCTGCTTCTCAGTGGTTGTGTAAAAGTGCCTTTTCATTCTAATCCAGCATCTGGAACTTTGTTTTATTTGTATTTCTACTTTGTTTCAAATTGGAAATATTACATTGGAATCCCTCAGGCAAATTGTTGATGTCGATTGCGAATTGTTGGGAGTTGAACACCAATCCCTGCGGTGCACTGTTGGTCTCAACTTGCCTAACTGAGAGAATCAATTAATGCTTTTCTTGTCATTGCTGTTTTCTTCCCTTCTTTGACCTTTCACAACTATCTCGCGTTTGGATGGAATTATGTTGACACTTGATCTTTGATATTGTTCATTTTGTTTGGGTCGCTGCCATTTGGTGGTACACTACTGATGCACCAGTTGGTCTTTCTAAAAATTCTGTTTGAAATGTATCTATAATTGTTTATAATTGTGCAGCTGATCAGATGTAATCAAAATTCTGTAATTCTTTATTTTCCCCTCTTGTTAGTTTGTTTCTTGCATCTTATGCACCACACCTTTTGTAAAGCTGCTGCTTTGGACTGTTCTGGTACCAGTTTTCTCATTTTTGAAGCCCATGATTAATATAACTTGTTATGTCTCTGGAATATATTTTAAACCTTAAAGATCCTGTTTCTGTGATATTTGGATGGGAAAGTGGTCTTTAATATGGTTATTCAAATTATGACAGATCAAAAATGTTCTATCTTGAACATTACTGAAACTAGCACTTTTGTGTGAATTTAGATTCTGCAGGATGGTATTTGAGATAATCTCAGGATCAGTCTCCAGATCTTTGGGAGTGATTCCAGGAGCTTAACCTCTGCAACTGTATTAAGTGGTGCAGAGATTGATGAGCATTTTGATAGGACTGGAAAATTTTAACTTTGTACAGAGATCGAAAAAATGGGTTATTTTCTTTAGAATAAAGAAAGTTGACAGGAGATTTAAGAGGTGTATAAAATAATGGGAGGCCTAGACATAAGTATGACTGGTATCCTTTAGCAAGAAAGGACTATAACAGTGGGATATATATTTAAAATAATTTGCAAAAAGGGAACTTAAAGATATTTTTGTCAACAAAAAATAGGTACTTGAAATGTTGCCTGAAAACAAACTAAATACAGAAACTTGTTATGTAAGTACTGGAATGAACATTTGAAATGTTGTGACCTCCAAAGCTAAACACTGTGACCAGGGAAGTATGATTAGCTTATTATTTGGCATGGGCATATTGACCTGAATTTGCTGAAAATTTGTGGTTCTAATCTTGTTTCTTGTCTCCTTATAATAATTACCAGCAATATGACCCATTTATTTAAAATGAATATATAGCATTTTATTGATTAAGCTTGCAATACTACATTTGAGTTTAAATGTTCTCAGATACAGAGAAGAAATCAAATACAGAGAGCCCTTCATCAGATTCCCGACTCGACATGGATGAAGAATCATCTGATATGCACGTCAAGGAAGAAAAAGATGAGATAAAAGATAAAGTGACCACTCAGAACACAAAAGGATTTGGTGATGATTCACCTTCTCCAGATAGTGCACATTCAGAAGGAAATGAAAGCACCGGAAAAACACAGAAAGTGGCGAGGCATTTAAAGCGGACTTTATCCAATGACTCAAATGAAAGTACCAAGTCACCAATTCTGACAGACTGTCCCAAAACCCCAAGCGGATCTCCTGACCCCACTCAGCCAGTATCCGAAGGGTCTAACAAATGGATTCATCTTACAGAGTTTGAACTGAAAGGGTTAAAAGCACTTGTGGAGAAACTAGAGTCCTTGCCTGAAAATAAGAAATGTGTCCCTGAAGGGATAGAAGATGCTTATGCCCTTTTGGAAGATATGAAGGTTAGTATTTTAAAACATCATCAGAGGTCCTTTAATACAGTTATTTATCTGCTTGGAGAACAGTTTTAATCAAATCAATTTTTGATGACATGGCATTTATCTTGTCTTTCAATTTTTGTTGTTAATGTAATTCTAAATTGATTGATTAATAATAACAACAGCTTAGCTCATGAGTCATCTTTGCTACCTGGGGGATTGACAAAATAAATATCTCAAATTTGATACTTGGGACTTGATCTATCAGAGAGAATTAAGAAAATATCCATCAGTATAGTAAAGATAATAAGCACCTTGGATGGAAGATTGTTAGCCTGGTTGTTTAATTATTCCATTGAATTTCCAGCAAAGTTGAATTTCATGGGTCATTTGAAGAGATGCACAAAGCAAATTGATTTTATAAAGTGGAATTCTTCTTTGAATGCTGTTCAGGATGTCATTTTAGACTCGAGGGTATTTTATAACCGTGTAAACAGTGGAAGCTTACATTTGTATAGTTCTTAGCCAAGTTGGAATTTACTGTTTCATAGGAATGTAGAGTGGAAGTAAACTAAAAAGCTCATTGAGCCCATGCCACCATTCAGTTAGATTATCTCTTACTTGTGGCATATCTTTGTAACCTATAAATGTCCTTTGTGCTTCACATCTTTTGGTTTAGAAAAATGAGCAATTAACCCAAAATTTCACCTAATTTCTGGCACTTACTACAGGATCCCACCACATCTTCCCCACTGCTCTCTCAGCCTTCCGCAGGGACTGCTCCCTCCGCGATTCCCTCGTGCACTCATCCTTCCCCACCCATCACATCCCTGGCACTTTCCCCTGTGCCTGCAGGAGGTGCAACACTTGCGCCCACACCTCCTCCCTCACCATGGTCTGGGGCCCCAAACAGGCCTTTCATGTGAAGCAACAGTTCACCTGTACATCCAGAGGACTGATTTACTGGATCTGATGCACTCTTTGTGGCATTCTCTACGTAGGAGAGACTGGTCGCAGACTGGGAGATTGTTTCGCTCAGCACCTCCTCTCTGTCCACAACCACAGCGACCTCCCAGTGCCAACCATTTCAATTCTGGGTCACACTCCCATGCTCACATGTCTGTCCATGGCCTTGTGTACTGTCCCACCCTGACCACCCATAGATTAGAGGAACAGCACCTTATTTTCCATCTGGGCACCCTCCAGCCAGATGGGATGAACATTGGCCACTGCTTTCCATTAAACCTGCTTGCCTTTTTTCCCCTTCCCCATTTTCTACTTTTCCAGTTCTTTCATCTACATATCCCTGCTCTTCCCCCCACCCCCTTAGTGCTGCTGTCCCCTCCCTCCCTTCTCCACCAGTTAAATCCTGCCCTGCCACCCCCTTCCCCCTCACACTCATTTATTCTGACGCTCACCGGCATTTTCTCATACTTTGATGAGGGGCTCAAGGCCAAAACGTCAGTTATGTATCTCTGGCTTTGCTACATAAAGGACACATTTTGACCTGCTGAGTCTCTCCATCATTTTGTGTTATTACTTCAACAGAATTTTGTTTTACTTCCAATTAACCCAATATGCTGGTTGCAGAAGAGTTCCAAAGGTACACTAAGCTAAGTAAATAAAATATTTGATTTCCAATAATATAATTAAAATGAAAGTCGGTTAGTTTCAAAATGATAATCGAATCATGGGCTTTTATTTTTCTGTACCGATTCATGAACTGCAGATGAAAATCTACTTGTCCCTTGTTGATAAGAACCTGATACACTGGACTGAATTAACTATGCTGTACCAGCAAATGCTTGCAATAACCCTTGCAGAGTGACTGATCATTTCCCCCAGTTTAAATGCATGAGGTTCTAGCTGTAAATGATATTTCCAAATCATTTTACTTCTGAGATTGGTTGAAAGCCACCAGCTAATCCAGAAAAATGCCTGTGTCGTAGACAATGTAATGACTCTGTATGATTCAACTATCCCCAGTTTCCCAGTTTTCAGATTTTGTAGTATGGATTAGTGAGGTGTTCTAACCAACCAGAGTAAATGTCCACTGAGAATGTATCTGGCTCCTTGCAAAGAGATGGACACTTATTGAGCGTAGACAAACTCCCTTTGCAACATATCATTTAGGTAAACAAATCTAGAAAATGCCAGGTGCTCAGCAGGGAAAGCAACATTCAGAAAAGAGGAACAGTCAATATTTGAGGGCAGTGATTTAAAAAAAAAATTGGAATAGAATGTTTCTGGCACTTCAGTTTTTGTTTTGGAATTTCACCATCGACAGGTTTTGCCTATGACAAGTTATTTTAATATATCATTTCTGTATTTTGTTATAAATTTTGTTGTTGAATTAAGAGGTAGGGTTTTGGAACTTCAGCATATAGTAGGGAGAGAATTTACACTCCCCCAATCTTAACCTCTCCAACCTTTAGCAGACTCGTATCCAACAACTATAAACGAGAGGAATAAAGACAATATCAATCCTTTATTGATAACTTAGTTTATTCCTAAATGATATTTTTTCCAATGTTTTTCTGCCTCATTTCTCATGGGCAGACTATTATTTAGATGGAGAGAAAATTCAACATTACGAGATGCAAAGTGACTTGGGAGTCATTGTACAGGATATCCCAAAAAGTTGATCTCTAGGTTAAGAAGACAAATGCAGTATTGGGATTCATTTCTAGAGGGAGAGCAGGGATGTAATGTTGAGACTCTATAAAGCTCTGGTGAGACCTCACTTGGAGTACTGTGTACACTTTTGGGCCCCTTATTTGAAAAAAGACCTGCTGGCATTGGAGAGGCTTCAGAGAAGATTTACTAGAAGTGAAAGGGTTAGAGGAGTAGAGGCATTTCAAATTCTGAAAGGCCTGGACAGAGTAGATGTGGCAAGGATATTTCTCATGGTAGGAGATTCTAGGACAAAAGGGCATAACTTCAGGATAATAGAGGAACAATTTAAAACAGACATAGAAAAAATTCTTTAGTCAGAGGATCGTGATTCTGTGGAACCTTTCCCCACAGGTGGCTTTGGAAATGAGGTCGTTGGGTATATTTAAGGAAGAGATTGACTGGTATTTTATTAGTGAGGGCATCAAAGGTTATGGGTGAACAATTATCCATGAAATATGATTTACCTAGATCTCAATTCTTTCGATATTTGCAGATTAGGAGTTTCTTAGTTTCTTTACCCTCTTTTCCCAATCGGGAGACTACGACTGTTTTAGAGGATATACTATATTCAAAATTCCCTCCAAAAGGTGTGATATCTAAATTATATAATATAATTACAAAAATAAATTCTGGGACTTTTGGAAAGTTTAAAAATGATTGGGAAAGAGAACTCAACCTTCATATTTCCAATGAAAATTGGAATAAAATTCTGCGACTGGTAAACTCCTCTTCTCTATGTCCAAAACATTCACTGATACAGTTTAAAGTTGTTCATAGAGCTCATATGTCTAAAGATAAACTCCATCGTTTTTATTTTCATATCGATCCTATATGTGATAAATGTCAATTGGAAATAGCTTCCCTTACACATATGTTTTGGTCCTGTCCCTCTTTACAGAATTATTGGAAGGAAATTTTTTCCATTATATCTACCGTTTTGAATATTGATTTACAACCACATCCCATTACTGCAATTTTTGGATTACCTATGATAGATTTGACTTATTTATCTCTTCCTGCGGATCGTATGATTGCTTTTCTTACACTAATGGCTAGAAGATCTATACTATTGAATTGGAAAGAGGTTAATCCTCCCACTGTTTTCCAGTGGTTTACCCAAACTATACTATGTTTAAATTTAGAGAAAATTAGAAACTCTGTCTATGAATCCCCTTCTAAGTTTGAGTTAACCTGGCGACCATTTATTCAATATTTTCATTTGTGGTGAGTTGATCTGGCTCTGTTTTCTTTTTATGATTATGTATGATAATTGGGCTGTTAGATGAGATCGGAGTGATCAGCGTGATTTAGCTATATCGGTAGGTTTTTTTTTAAGTTTTTAATAAAATAAAAAAAAGAATAAAAAAAGAAAAAAAAAGAAAAAAATTAAATCAAAGGTTATGGGGAGAAAGGCAGAGAGTGGGGCTGAGTGGAAGGGTGGATCAGTTCATGATTAGAATGGTGGAGCAGACTCAATGGACCAATGGGCCTACTTTTGCTCCTCTATCATGTGATCTTCAACAAAATCTTCATTGCAATATGTAGGCCTATTCCCCAATTGGTAATAGATAACAAAAAAAATTAAATCATCTTTCAACACCAGCACAGACTTGAGTGGCATTACTGACTAACTCTGGTATTTTTCTTAACATCACTAACATGAAGCGGTCTTCTAAAGGCTTATCACTGTGGGAAGTGCTTGACTGCCTGCAAATAACTAGGGAGAGTCCAGGCAGCTCAGAAGTGGTCACTATTTCTGAATGTATGGTTTCTCTATACCAGCTGACTAGCAACCTGAACCCAATAGTCCCGACTGAACGATTCAAAGATTTTTACAGACTCAGATTGGGGTTAGGCTTGGCTTGGCTGGTCTGCTTTTATTAGTCTATTACAATCAACTGGAGAATCAGCAGTGTTTCCTGTGACTATTGATTAGTTTTCCCTTCCCTCCCCAGCTGACTGTGATCTGAACAATGTAGGTGTTTTAAATATTGAACAAAAGAAACTGCTGGAGAAACTCTGAAGGTCAAGCAGCATGTGGGGGTTAGTGGTGAAGGGGAGGGCATGTTGTGAAGGAATTGTTGACATTTCAGGTCAAAAGCCTGCATTAGGACTTAAAATTTTGAATTTTACCTCAGCTTTAAATTTTGACTTTTACATTGTGACAAATTAAAAACTAGACACTTTCCTGCTCCATGCTCCATGACATGCGCAGTCTGGCTTCAAGATAGAAACTGCATTTTGTTCTTCATAACGCCTTTGTAAGTTCTACTTTTTAGGCTGCAAATTCATAATCCAATCCTTCCATCTAAAAATAACTTATCATTAGCTTCACAATGAACTTGTAGCCTAACATATGAACAGAGTAATAGCTTGCATATTATTAGTTCAGTACTCTACATCACCTTTGTTGACCTCACCAAAGCCTTCGACACCGTGAGCAGGAAAGGGCTTTGGCAAATACTAGAGCGCATCGGATGTCCCCCAAAGTTCCTCAACATGATTATCCAACTGCACGAAAACCAACAAGGTCGGGTCAGATACAGCAATGAGCTCTCTGAACCCTTCTCCATTAACAATGGTGTGAAGCAAGGCTGTGTTCTCGCACCAACCCTCTTTTCAATCTTCTTCAGCATGATGCTGAACCAAGCCATGAAAGACCCCAACAATGAAAACGCTGTTTACATCCGGTACCGCACGGATGGCAGTCTCTTCAATCTGAGGCGCCTGCAAGCTCACACCAAGACACAAGAGAAACTTGTCCGTGAACTACTCTTTGCAGACGATGCCGCTTTAGTTGCCCATTCAGAGCCAGCTCTTCAGCGCTTGACGTCCTGCTTTGCGGAAACTGCCAAAATGTTTGGCCTGGAAGTCAGCCTGAAGAAAACTGAGGTCCTCCATCAGCCAGCTCCCCACCATGACTACCAGCCCCCCCACATCTCCATCGGGCACACAAAACTCAAAACGGTCAACCAGTTTACCTATCTCGGCTGCACCATTTCATCAGATGCAAGGATCGACAATGAGATAGACAACAGACTCGCCAAGGCAAATAGCGCCTTTGGAAGACTACACAAAAGAGACTGGAAAAACAACCAACTGAAAAACCTCAAAAAGATAAGCGTATACAGAGCCGTTGTCATACCCACACTCCTGATCGGCTCCGAATCATGGGTCCTCTACCGGCACCACCTACGGCTCCTAGAACGCTTCCACCAGCGTTGTCTCCGCTCCATCCTCAACATCCATTGGAGCGCTTACATCCCTAACGTCGAAGTACTCGAGATGGCAGAGGTCGACAGCATCGAGTCCACGCTGCTGAAGATCCAGCTGCGCTGGATGGGTCACGTCTCCAGAATGGAGGACCATCGCCTTCCCAAGATCGTGTTATATGGTGAGCTCTCCACTGGCCACTGTGACAGAGGTGCACCAAAGAAAAGGTACAAGGACTGCCTAAAGAAATCTCTTGGTGCCTGCCACATTGACCACCGCCAGTGGGCTGATAACGCCTCAAACCGTGCATCTTGGCGCCTCACAGTTTGGCGGGCAGCAACCTCCTTTGAAGAAGACCGCAGAGCCCACCTCACTGACAAAAGGCAAAGGAGGAAAAACCCAACACCCAACCCCAACCAACCAATTTTTCCCTGCAACCGCTGCAACCGTGTCTGCCTGTCCCGCATCGGACTTGTCAGCCACAAACGAGCCTGCAGCTGACGTGGACTTTTTACCCCCTCCATAAATCTTCGTCCGCGAAGCCAAGCCAAAGAAAGAAGAAGATAAAATGTCAGCCCAGCTCCATCAAACCTGAGCCCACTTTTTGATAGCTGAGTGAAACACAAGCATTGGCTCTGTTCAGCTTGAACCAGTGGTATAGGCAGGCAACAAATCTTTATCAAACCTCAAAGTTCAAATTTACTGTTTGAGTACATGCATCACATACCACTCTGAGATTCTTTTTCCAGAGATCCAGGCAGAATTAATACACATACAACAGAGAGAAATGTAAACAAACTTTGCAAATTCAGAGAAAAAATTAATAATAAATAAAGTGCAAAGCAAGAGTCCTTAAGTGAGTCTCTGAATGAGTCTGTTTAGGAATCTGATGGGGTGGGGGGAGAGGGAGAGCAAGTCCCTGAACTTGGTGGTATGAGTCCTGTGACACCTACACCTCTTCCCTGATGGCATCAGCGAGAAACGAGTATGTCCTGTGTGGTGTGGATCCTTGTTGATTGCTGCTGCTCTCTGATGGCAGCATTCCATGCATATTTTCTCGATAGGGGGGAGAGTTTTGCTTGTGAAGTTCTGGGCTGAGTCCACTACCTTTTGCAGGGCTTTCTGCTCAGGGGTATTGGTGCCCCCATACCAGACCATGATGCAACCAGTCAGCACAATTTCTACTACACCTCCAGAAACTTCTGAGGAAGTAGAGGTGCTGTCGTGCTTTTCTCACAATAACATTAATATGTTAGATCCAGGAAAGGTCCTCCGAGATAGTGACTCCCCAGAATTAAAATTTGCTCACCCTGTCTGCCACAAATCCCCCAATGATTACAGGATCATATACCTCTGGTTTTCCCTTCCTAAAGTCTACAATCAGCTCCTTAGTTTTGGTGACATTGAGTGAGAGGTTGTTATTAGTACATCATTCTGCCAGGTTTTCAAGATCCCTCCTGTATGCTGATTCATCACCCCTTCTTGAACACTTAAATGTGGTTTGACCAATGTGCACCCCATGCTAACTTTCACCACCATTCTAAAGCAGATGTCTTATCGCACAGTTGAATACAAGCACAGTAATAGCTTTGCAACAAATTAAAATTTATATTCAGCAGATTTTATTGAAATTATTCTGAAATAAATCAGAAAATTTTAACTAAAACTCAGTTTGTCTCACAGCATCTAAATGAAGTAAAGATGTATAACCAATGTTTTGGGCCTGAACCCTTGTACATACCTTGAAGGATTCAAGCCGAAATGTTGGCTATATATCTTTACCTCCTATGGACACTGTGAGACCTGATGTGCTTCTCCAAAACTGTTGTGTTTTTAGCACAATCACAGCATGTTTGACTGAGACATTTTTAACACTGAGTAACGCTACAATGACCTAACCAATATTTTCCCTGTTACCATGCCAGCAGTTTCTTCTTAGTTGATCTTACAGAATGTGAAGCCTGTTACTTCATTAAACAACCATTTGATGAAGTACAGGGAACCAAAAAGCTTTGAAGCAGCCAACCAGCATATAATTGACTGAGGTAATAACTCAATTAGAAAAGATACCTTTCGGTTCCTTTTTTTAAAGATGTTCCAAAGAACTTTACAGTCAGTGCTGTAATATAAGAAACACAACAGCCAATGTGTGTAACTGAGCTAATATCAGCAGTAATATAATTATGACTAGGTTGATGTAAAAGTTTGGTGAAAATTGTGTATGTGAAAAAAGTGTTTGAAAGATGAGTGTTGCTGGGGTGGAGTCGAGAAGAAATCGCAGGGAGGAATAAAAATGGCAGCATGAATGCAACTGTAATTTGGGATGAGGGAGCAAAGTGTGAGGTAGAAAGCAAGTCCTTGAAGTGGACAGATATTTCATGACCAGGAGAGAGTAATGCATTTTTAAAAAAATGTTCTTCCTTGCAACTGCTTTTGAAAGGAAGCCAATCTTAATTCATTGGTTGAATCTCCTAATTTCCATTGAAAGGGTTAGTTAACAATTAAATCCTGTTGTTTGGAATAAATTGTTGTTGAAAACTGTCTTTGTTATTTGGATGATTTAAAAAAAAAGACAGTTCCAACTGAAGAGTCAATTGCATCAAATAAAGTATTGTGCAGTGGCTAGGGGTGAATATCCCTAGAAGCTGCTTGGACATAAAACTGCTTTTGTCAGCATCCTTACCAATCATTCTTTGTGTTTTCTTTCACTTGAATAACTTTTTTCTCAATTCAGTGATTTTTTTTTTGGTGTACATTTTAAATGCTCTCCCACCACTAAACTGTTTCAAGATTCAGGATTCCTTAATAATCCACAAAATTTGTCAATTTTGCCTGCTGTAAAGGCACTCAGAGGTACCTTTAACAATAAGGGAAATAAAGTCAAAAGAGAGTGTCTTCAAAGACACAAGTCCCAAGTTTCTGTGGATTGGCATCCAGTAGGACCCCATGGAGGAGCACTGAAAGACTCCACATCTGCAGTCCCCTGCTTCTCTCGGGTCTGCACCAGTGGCAGTGCTGCATTTATAACAGCTGCAACAGCATTGATATCTGAGTGAATTTCAATGCAGCAGTGAAAGTTGAAATCACTAGGCTGAAATGTTAAACTGAAGCCCAAGCATGCATTGATATTGACTTAAATGACAATATTTAAAGGATATGAAATGATCCTGACTAATGTTTGTCCCTCAACCAAAATTGAGGAAGATTATTGTCTGATAATTCATTAATTTTTATGGGTGCCAATTGATTGCTTCATTTGTCATCAAAATAATTATTTGGTTCATGAATATTTTTTGAGTTCTGTGGACATGATAAAATAGTATTTAAACTTGACCTTTGTCACTAAATTTTTGGAAAATGTATTTAAACATTACAGTAGAAGCAGCACTGGGTGGCGAACATTGAAACATCAACGTGTAAAATAACAATGCAAGAAATGGCTGAGGCAATAGTGTTACATAACCAATTAAAGGCAGCCATCAAATTCTCTTTCACCTGATGGAAGAAACTGGTTCAGATTTAAATTGCAACCATATTAAGGCTGAACCAAGGAATGCAAGAAATAAAACTGGCCTATAGCCACGCGCTACTCGATGGAAGACACACACACATAGTGTAGTCAGGTTAAGCTCTGAATTTGATTAAGTGCTCAGACCCAACTTTTATACTCGCTGCTTTCCCGCCGTTTTCCCCCTTTAACTCAAGTCACGACCCGCATAACAAAAGCGGGTTTTCCACGCACAGGTGCCTTTTTGCATAACAATCCCTTTTTCCCTGCACGCTGTCCCTGACTGTTGGCTGTGCAGCAAGTCCAGCGTCATTTTGGGGTCGCTGGTCTTTAAGCCGTCCACCTACCGGTTCGCTTGTTGGGGCCAGGGCTGCTGGCCTTTAGTTGTGTTCGCCACCCAGAGCACCAGCTTGATTGCCACCGTGGCGTGCTGCCACAGGCCGGTACAAATTATTATAAACAAAGGGCATCAGTTTAAATCAATCAACTAAGGAAGGACACAAATTGAATATGATACCAGAGAAAAAAATTGAAATTTTAATCTATTTTTCATTAGTGTTATTAAATGATCTGAGAAATACAAACAGAGTAGAATTGCCTTGCTGATGCACAATTCAATACTTTTCCTTGATACCAAAGTTGATCATTTGACATACTCTTTGTATGACTTCAAAAATGATTCAAAAGTTGAAAGGAAAATGTGCAAATCCAGAAGGAAGCGAGGGCTTTACTGAAATAGGTGACTGGAGTATCAGAATCTTGGAATTGTAGTTGTTTGAAAGCTTGTACAGTATTTTAAATTGTTTTACAGGATTTGAATATTTGAATTTCCTAGCCTACTCTCGATTATATCCATCTCTACCTTAGTTTAGCATGGAAAGGTGAATTTATATTAATTGAAATACATTGAGAAGTGTTGAACAGTTAGGGCAGAGGTGGGAAACCTACGGCCCATGGGCCGGATCTGACCTGCAATCCAAATTTATATAGTCTGGTGCGTGGCTATCTCCCTCAGTATGAGGCTCCTCCCCTCAATACAAGGCTCCCACCTTCAGTACGCAGCTCACCTGCTCTCGATGCATTGGAGATCCCCCCCGCCCTCTTTTCTGGATAGACCCCCGCCCTCTTTTCTGGATAGACCCCCGCCCTCTTTTCTGGATAGACCCCCGCCCTCTTTCTGGATAGACCCCCTGCCCTCTTTTATGGATAGATCCCCCCGCTCTCTTTTGTGGATAGATCCCCTGCCCTCTTCTGTGGATGGATTCCCCGTTCTCTGGGCTGGAGACCCCCTCCCTCCCCCCTTGCTGGAGAGCCCTCTGCATGTCTTCCCCTACCCTCTCCCCCTATCTGCTTTGGGGTTAGTTATTTTGTTTTTAATGTGACTAATTTTTCTCCTTTTTGATTAAGTTTTAAAAATTATGTCATTTTAATAACTAACGTGATTTTTGGTGCATTTCCAGATTTGAAGACGACCTGAAATGCATCGTCATATTTATTCCATTTATTTATTTTATTTATGGTAGCATCAATGTGGCCTGCTGTTCAACCACTGACACACCATCCAGCCCACGCATAGTAAAAGGTCGTCTTCCCCCGCGTTAGGAGGTTAGGATAAAGAGATAAAATTGAAAATACTCGGTAGGCTGGCAGCACCTGTGGGACCATAATGGTCTTTCAGGCAAATAATTTTCTTGTTTCAGATTTTCAGTACCTACACTACTTTAAAATTAGGGTAATGTAGAAAAAAAAGACATGAAATAAAAAGTAGTTTTTGTATAAGGAACCAGACAGCACATTACAGGCCTTGTGGCCCACAATTTTCATTGAATGAATGGAAATAAAATTTGACAAATCAAATAGAATATTTAAGAATTGTAATTAACAGCATAATTAAAGTGAACCACTGAAGACTATATATCTGAATTTTTCAAAAGATTTTAGGTAAAATTTGTTATGCAAAACAAGATCATGCAGAATTTGGATAACACATTAATATGGATAAGGAACTGGTTTAAAATAAAACAAAAACAAGTTTGTTAAGATTGGTTGACTCCCACTATTTGTGTGGGCACCAGGAATTACTAAGATTTGGATGGATGACAGTAGAGAATTTTACTCCAGATTGTATACTTCTGAAACAAATAATGATAATAGTTTAATGATGGACTTTTTGGACCACCTAAATATTCCCACACTTTCCCAGAATAAACTTATGAGTCTAGAGGCCCCTGCGGGGGTCAGCCAAGGTGATTCACCTGGGCCAATTGGGTGAAGGTCAGGGCTGCAGCACCTGGTGATTATTGTGTGGTCAATATACGTAACTTGATTCATTTGTTACAATTTGATAATTGAGTTGATTGCCCTCCATGGGTAGAAATGGAACTAAATTTTGTCATGAATACTTCCCTGTTAGTGCAAAGTTGTATTTCCCTTGAGAAAATTGCTTATAGTCATAGGAATAGATAATACCTGTAGTATGTTTGTCAAAATTTGGCCACCTTATTTAGATGACTTAAATATCCAGATTGTGTAATTTATTTTGCTATTTATCAATTGGTATACTACTTATTAGAAATTTATTACTTTTAAAATGATGTGACTCTGAGATGTCAAATCTTGCTCCTGTTGCTTTTTCTTTTCTATTTTCTTTCTTTTTCTCTCCCTCTATTTCTTGGCGTCTGTCCCCTTTTGAATCTGGGGAGGGGGCACTGGGAGAAGAAGGACTCTCCTTTTTATTGTTTTTTGGACATTATGAATGTTTTTTTTATGATTTTATATTCAATGTATTATTGTTATATTATTTGAGTCCAATATTCTGTATTTACTTAAAGCTTAAATATTTTTTTTTAAACTTCCATGTTGGCAATTTTAGGGACCTCTTTATCATCTTCTCTCTATAAATTAACTGATAATCCTATAATTAAGCACAGTTTGAGAATATGGGCACAATTTAGAAGGTTTTATTGGATTTCAGAGTTTTTCTTTTGCCAGACCTATTATATTCAATCACTTTTTTCAACTCTCTTTGCAAGACTCTGCCTTTAATGACGAGAGCAGATTAGATATTAAATGTTTTAAAGACCTTTTTGACAATAATTTTACATCTTTTGAACAATTGGTGGTAAAATTCAACTTATCTAAAATTTAATTTTTTTGAGATATTCATAAATTGGACATTTTAATCGATCTCAGATTTCTCATTTTCCCGTAATCCCTGAGGTGAATATTCTTGTTATCTCTTATCTATAACAAAGTGGTTAATTTAAGACAAGCCTTGTTAGTTAAAATCAAGAATGCCTGGGAGCAGGATTTGAACCATTCGCTCTCCAGTGAGGTTTGCGATTCTATTTTTAATCTGATTAACACTTCTTTCTTTTGTGCATGCATGGTTTGCTGCAATTTAAAGTGGCCCACTGAGCCCATGTGTCTAAAGTTAAACTATCCTGTTTTTGTTCAGATATGAATCCTTTATGTGACAAATGTAAGACAGATGATGCCTCTTTAGTTCATGTGTTCTGGACCTGCCTAGTTTAGAAACATTTTTGGAAGAATGTGTTTTAAACTCTATCAGTGATTTTAATTTTAAAATTGGATCATTGCCCTTTAATTCCTCTATTTGAAATATCTCAAGAGGTTGATGTATTTACTGAGTTACATTCAGAGCCAAATTTTATCTTTTACTTTGGTGATAGCCAGACATGCAATATTGATAAAATGGAAAGATAATATCCCACCAACACATGCACAGTGGGTAAACAATATTATGTCTTGCTTTAGTTTAGAAAAAAACATTAGGTGTGCTATCAAGGGTTCATATATTAAAGTACAAAAGACATGGGGCTCATTATCATAATCTTAAGATTTAGCGTTGTTCAGGAATTGTGGTGCTGTGTTGTCCCTCTCCAAGAAGGTGTTACTTGATTCATACATGTCAATTTTCAACCTTGCTTAAAGGAATGGGTTTTATTATCAAGAATATGCTCTGGGTTCCTTAATTATTATCATATTTGTAATTTAAAATTTTTTTCAGGTACATTGTATAATTGAACTGTTCAATTATTTATACTTTAAACATCAATAAAAACATTTTAAAAGGAAAGGGATTTGCAGGCTTCTGAGAAAGGTTTTCCTCCAACAAATGGGTACAGTCTGAGAATTTGGTTAATTTTTATTTTGTTTTAAGAGGAATGTAAACCTGTGTATTTCTCGATCTGAGACAGCTGTGCCTACTGTTGACATGTGTCAAAGCTGAAATCAATGGGTTTTGTTTGGAATGTGAACAAAGGTTGAGCAGCCTGGGGCTTTTTTCTCTCGAGCGTAGAAGATTGAGGGGGGGATTTGATGGAGGTGTTCAAGATTTTAAAAGGGTCATATTCAAACCAGAGGCCATGGTTTGAGATTGCAGGGGGAAAATTATAAGGGGAACATGAGGGGAAATTTCTTCACGCAAAGGGTGGTTGGAATGTGGCATAAGCTTCCCGCGGAGGTGGTTGAAGCAAGGACGTTATTTAGATTTAAGGAAAGACTGGATAATTACATGGAGGGGAGAGGATTGGAGGGGTATGGACCAGGTGCTGGTCAGTGGGACTAGGAGGGTGGGGATTTGTTCTGGCATGGACTAGTAGGGCCAAACTGGCCTGTTCTTTTCTGCATATGGTTATATGGCTGGGAAAATGGATGAGATGTAAAAAATCAGCCACTATCTTTTTGAAAAATGGCTGAGGCTTGGGGGAGTCATGCAACTGGAACAGGATGGATTTGCACGCTGCCATTTATATTGCAAAGCATCCCAGGAATCAGAGTATAATGAAGTTAAGTTAAAAACTGATATTGAAGCACAGGGAGATGAAAAGAGTGTGGTCACCATGATAGTTTGTAAGATGCAACTGACAAAGGAAAAGATCCAGGTAAGAAGTGGAGGGATTTTGGCTAAACAAAGATGAAGTGTTACTTGAGTAGGTGGGAACGTGGAGTAGAGGTTAGTTATCTTATGTTGGTGGCCTTCTGCTGTAAAGTTGAGATATGCCTTGGGTTTGTGTAATATAAAAGGGAGGCATACGGATTAGTAAAGTAGGCTTTATTCTTATTTACCAAAGTTTTGAATTGTCCACTATGCTGCTTGTTCATTATGGCTCTCTAGTGACCTCTAAGGCTGTGAGACCGGCTGAGTTACTCCAGCATTTCTGTATTTTTATGTCTAATTGGAATACTAGGTCGTTTGAAATAATTAGAAAGTAAAGGAGGAAAAAAAACTGCTAGAGGAATTCAGCAACATCAGTGGAGACAAAAGGACAGTTGTTGTTTTGAGTCGAGACCCTACACCAGTTTTGATGCAAGGTTTTAAACCGACCTGTCAACTATTCCTCTCCTCCACAGTTGGTGCTTGACCTGTGAATTCCTCAAGCAGTTTGGTTTTTGACATAGTTCTGAATTATTTCAAATGACCTGGACAAAGTTATATTTCAGTAGAGGTCACTAGAGAGCCATTAGGAACAGAAAGCATTATTGTACGATAGACAATTCATCAAGCATTGTTTGGTAAATCATGCAAACTAAGAGTTAAGCCAACTGCTGAGATCACCAGCAGTTTGTTTTGCTTCAGATATTTTGTGTCTCTGAGAGACTAGGTTGTGTTTACCAGAGATGCTGATTGTTGTCATGTTAGTAAAATTGAAAGGATAAGGTGTGATGGCGTATTGGAGTCTCATAATCTCTTTAAAAATAATTTTCTTTTTGCCTTTTCCTTACAAATGCACATTAGCTTAATTGTCAATTTAATATTTGCCAAAATTTAGGGCAGCACAATTGGCGTAGTGGTTAGCGCAACACTTTTTATAGCGCCTGTGATGGGGCTAGGATTCAAATCCTGCACTGTTTATAAGGAGTTTATACGTTCTCCCCGTGTCTTCATGGGTTTTCTCTGGGGGGGGGGGGGGTTCCAGTTTCCTTCCACCATTCCAAATGTTCCTACAGTGTAGGTTAATTGGGTGGCATGAGCTCGTGGGCTGAAATGGCCTGTTACTGTGTCTAAATTTTAAAATTTAAATAAATTTAAAACCATATAGATATTTCAGTTACAATAATCGGGAAGTACAATAGAGCAATGGTGAATGATATTGAAATTGAGATGAGAAAGATGAGCAACCACAGTGCAATAGGAGAAAGGATTGTGGGGGAAATGTGTCAAACCTTGATGAGAAAGGTGAATGGGGAAGCAAGTGGATAGATACTTTGTGAGAGGGGTGGGGCTAGATGTTGCCTCTTGTAATTTTCTGCTCCCAACACAGCATACACACGTTACTCTTGATAGAAGCAGGAAATCATTTCACTAATTTGCTGTATACCTTGTGCATAGGTGCATGAGTGTGAATGAAAAGATTCAAAATACAAGTCAACATGAACCCTTTGTCTGACCATTTTCATTGCAATCTTATGCTGAGCAATTTCTGTGTGTTAACATTGCCATTGTGGAAATTTAAAGTAGATAGGGCTTGGAAATGTATTTAGCTTTTTTAAACATGTTCTTGTGAATGGTTTACAGTTCTGCTATTACAAATTAGGTGTCTACTCTTGCCCCAATATATTCAGCCTGTGGCAGTGCAGTTGCTTATTCTTTCAGATTCCCTGGAGCCACATCTCTTTGTTGCTTAATGGACTCTGGGAAAGAAGCATGTGATGGTCCCCAGAGAATATAATAACAAAGCTAACCTATTCTACTCCAATGCATTTGTAAATCTGCTAATGTTAGCCAGTAGACTGAAACTCTACACATTTTAACTTACAAATGAGTTCGTTGATGTGGAATTTGAAAGAATGTACAAAGTTTACAGTTGATCCATTGATTTTTTGGAAAAATAAAAAGTTCTCAAGGCTAAGGCTTAGCAACATGTGGTGCAAAAGCCATTCAGTTCAGAATGTTAACAACATAACAAGATAACAACATGTGTAATCGCTGTAAGGAGTTTGTACGTTTTCCCAGTGTCTGCGTTGGTTTCCTCCCACATTCCAAAAATGTAGGGGGTTAGTAGGTTAATTGGTCATATGGATGTATTTGGGTGGTTCACGGTCTGGGTCTGGAAAGGGCTTGCTACTGTGCTGGATTTATAAATTAAATTTTTAAAAATTAAAAAATGTTGAGGCACTTCAGAGCAACTTGAGGATGTTTTTTTCAATCAGCTGCTATATGTGGAATTTTATACATGATCATTGGTCTTTGGGGAAAAATAATCCAAACCTCTATCCTGAATCTATTTCCCAATTGAAATGTTATGTTTTTTCTGTATCCTTAACAATTTGGTAAATGTTTAAAATGTATAGAATAGAATAGTACAGCACAGCTTTTCGACCCATCATTACCTATTCTGACATGTTGCTAATCCACATTAATACTATCTTCCGAAGAGAAAGAGGGTTTTAGCTTATATTTTAAAAGTTCAAAGTTGATATTGCATTTTTGCAAGAGTCACATTTGACTGAAAAGGAACACCAAAAATTAAGATATTGGGTGGACAGGTTATAGCATCTTATTTTAATTCCAAAGCAAGGCTGTCACTATTTTAATTCATAAGAAGTTGTCTTTTAAATTGGACTCAGTTTTGAAGCTGTTGGTAGGCTTTTGATTGTTAATTGCAAAATTTTTTCAGAATCTTGGACTTTACTGAACGTTTATGCTCCTAATATAGATGGTGAACAATTTATGGTAGATTCTTTTCTTAATTTAAATCATGCATATGATAAAATTTTGGTTTGAGGTGATTTTAATTGCTGTTTAGATCCATTGTTAGATCATCTCCAAAATCGATTGTTAGAACAAAAATTGCTAAACAGTCAATAACAGTAATGAAAGATATGAATTTAGTAGAGATTTGGAAGAAATTATATCCTAAGGAGAAAGACTTTTCATTTTACTCTTCTCGACATGATTCTTATTCTTGAATAGACATTTTTAGTATCAGCACAATTACAAAGATGGATTTTTTGAATATAAGAGGATTTTGTCTGATCATTCTTTGTTGTTAATTACTTGTACTAGTTCTGAGATGGTGGAGAATGTGTACAGATGGAGATTTAATTTTATGTTGTTGAGAAATCCTAAATTTATTAAGTTTATGAGGGATCAAATACAGTTATTTTTGAAAATAAATGTAGATTCGGTCAGTAGTAAATTTATGGGATGCTTTGAAAGCTTATTTGCGGGGACAGATTATTAGTTGCGCAGCTAAACTTTAAAAAAAAAAATAACATTTGGCTGAGACTAATAAACTAGAGAAGGAGAGAGATTTTGGAAAAAGATTTGCAGTGGGATTCTACAGTTTAACAAGGTCCTTGTGGATGTTCCATGTTCAAATGACAGAAGTTGGTTATTCTCTTCTGATGTCCTTAAGGCTTGCACATACACCTAATCTACCTATTTTGCAGAAGCAATTACTGAGGTATGAGGAGTAAAATCTCAAAGTGCATCTGTTCATTTTTGATATTTTAAATGGAATAATTGTTCCATAGTCTGACCACTTAATTGAAGTATTGGACACAATCTCTTGAGGTATTAGTATTGATTTGTTCAAATGTGAATTGGATAGATTTAAAAAAAAATGATATTTGAGATGTGTTTCTGTTAAGTAAAGAAAAGTGACCACCCCTCATATTTTCCTTCTGTCACTTGTTGTAGACAAAATCAGTGAACCGGTGCGGACTCAAAAGGCCAACATGGCCTGTTTCCGCTCCGTAAATTGTTATATGGTTAAATGGAAGCTAAAAAAGTTTGTTTAACTAATCTGAAATTACAGTATCACTCATTGCAAACTTATAAATTTGAGAAGTTATTGTAGCGGACTAAACAGCGTTATTATGAGTTGGGTGAAAGAGCCCATAAAGTATTAGCGTGGCAATTAAAAACTGAACAGGCCTCTAGAACAATATATGTTATTAGACACGACTTGCTAATTACCTACAAGCCTCAGGAAATTAATTATGAATTTCATTTATTTTATGAGAAATTGTATACTTCCGAAATATTGGAAGACATTGTTAAAATTGATACTTTTTTGTCTGAATTGGCTTTACCGTCTTTGAAGAATACGGATAAGATATGAAAGATTTAGATGCCTCTTTCACTGTTACAGAGGTGAGGAAAGCATTGCGATCAATGCCTGGTGGGAAATCACCAGGAGAGGATGGTTTCACCTGAATTTTATAAAGAATTTCAGGATATATTAATTCCTATATTGATGGATGTATTGAAGCAGGCGATGGAGACTGGCTCTTTTCCAGGTTCTTTTTCTAGAGCACTTATCACAGTTATTCCTAAGAAGGATAGGGACTCATTAAAAGTGGGATCTTATAGACCTATTTCTTTATTAAATGTAGATTATAAAATTGTTGCCAAGTTTCTAGCTAATAGACTAGCTAAATATTTACCAGATTTGATTCATGTAGACCAGGTGGGCTTTATTAAAAATTGGTATTCAGCAGACAATATTGTGAAGATGAATGACTTTAATGAATATTTCTCAGGAGCAATTCGACCAACCTATGGTAATTGCTCTTGATGCAGAAAAGGCTTTTGATAGAGTGGAATGGAGTTCTTTGTTTAAAGTGTTGGAAAAGTTTAAATTCTTTTTATTAGCTGGATTAAAGCTTTATATAGAAACCCTAAGGCTAGAGTTGTAACAGATATCTTCTTCTTCTTGTATTATTTAGATTGACTAGACAGGGCTGTCCTTTGTCACCAGCTCTATTTGCATTGGTCATTGAACCTTTGGCTCAGTTAATTAGACAAGATAATAATATTAAGGGTATTAGTGTGAAACTGGATGAATATTAAAATAAATTTATTTGCAGATGATGTTTTGATATATTTATCACAACCTAAACAATATTTGAGGAGTCTGCATGTAAAACTGGGATACTAGAATAATTGGGATAAGAGTGAAATTATGCTCTTGGCTGACATGGATTATTTGTCTTGTTAATATATTGCGAAATTTTAGTGGTCTGATCGAATTAAGTATTTAGGAATTATAATAGTAATTATAACCATTTATATGAATTGAATTATTTACCTTGTCTAAAATTAAATATGATTTAAATAGGTGGAAAGATTTGATTTACTAGTAAGGTTAATAAGACGTGTTAATTGTATGAAAATGAATGTCTTTCCCGTATTCAATATTTTTTTTCAGTCTATTCCTTGTAGAATTCCCCAAAAATTTTTCAAAGATTTGAATGCTTTGGTGAGGAAATTTATGGAAAGGTAAAATGACAAGTGTGTAGTTGCAGAAATTGACCTGGAAATATGCTTTAGGAGGACTGCAACTTCCTCAATTTTAGAATTATTATGAATTGGCACAGTTGAAATTTATTAATAGGATGTTTGAAGTGGATAAACCTTTAGTATGGGATAAGATTGAATTATCTCAGATTGACGAGAAGAGGATGGATCATTTTATTTATAAATGGAATTCTCAGCTTTTACAGAGTTATAATTTACCGGTGTTGCAACGTTTAATGGAATTATAGGTATGGAAGGCAAAATTTCGGCTAAAACTCCTTTATTTCAAAATAAGCTTTTTTCTTTCACATTAAATAATCAACTTTTGAAAGTGAGGGAACAGAAAGGAATTAAATTGGTAGAGGATTGTTATGAGGCTGGGTATTTTATTTTGTTCCAAAGAATGAAAGAGAAATATGACATTTTTTTGAATACTTGGTTTACTTAATACCGTCAGAGCCTTATTGTTGGATAATTTTGGGTGTACTTTATGGTTGCCTAGTTGGTCTAAATTTGAAAGTTTACTTACTGAAGGGGGTAAGAGAGGATTCATATTTGAGATGTATGCTTTATTACAGAATGAAATGTTTATGCCGGATATTCATAAATCTAAATTAAAATGGGAAAAGATTTATCCATATATATTCCTCAAGATGATTAGATGACTATATGTGAGGATAGTATGACTAAAATTGTAAATGTAAGTTAATTGGTTCATTATAACTTTATTCACCAGTTATATTTAACTCCTGACAAGTTGAGGAAATATGTTTATTTCTTCTGATTTATGTTTTAGGTGCCATATACAAGTTGGCTACTCTACTTGGTTATGTGAAACAGTGAAATGTTTTTGGAATAGAATTAAGGAACTTTTAGAACTTTTATTTAAATTTAAAATTCTGCTTGATCCTATGGTATTTTTATTGGGTTATATTAAGAAATTGAGTTTGGAATTAAAATTAGATAATTCTCAAATTACCTTTTTGAGATTGGCATTAGCTGTGGCTAGAAAATGTTTGGCAATTACTTGGAAAAATGAGACTGATTTGAGTATTCAACAGTGGCATTCGGAAATGAGATCTTGTATTCCATTGGAAAAGATAACGTACAATTTATGTAACAACTATCTTCGTTGAAATTTGGAGCCCATTTACAAGATATTTGGGATTGAATTTGTAATAGTTTTTTCCCCACAGTTGTTGGGGTTGCATTAAATCATGGCAATAGTTGAAGGTTATTATGTAAGTTAATCTCCTATTCTCTTTTTTCTTTCTTTTGGGGTAGTTTAGATGGGGGTTGGGAGAGGTGGGTGGTGGGTTATATGAGATAAAGTATTATGCATTTACTTGTATTTTTATTGTATGACTTATTTTGATTCATAAATAAAATTTGCAAAAATAATTACCATCTTACTGCCCCTGGTCTACTATCTTTCTACTCCCTGCCTGTTCATCTAGCTGTTTAAATGAGTATTAAATGTTTCTGTAATCAGTTTCCACCATTTTCCCTGCCAGTGGGTTCCAAGCACCTATCACACTTTGTGTAAAAAATATATAAACAAATTTGCCTTGTAAATTTCCTTTCTTGTATTTGACATTTCCACCCTGGGAAAATGACTAACTAGATAACCGGGGTGGCACATTTGGTGTAGCGGTTAGCACAACTCTATTATAGTGCCAGCGGCCTGGCTTTGAATCCAACACTGCCTGTAAGGAGTTTGTATGTTCTCAGTGTGTTTGTGTGGGATTCCTCCCACCTTTCAAAACGTATGGGTGTTTTAGGTTAATTGAGGTATTTTGGCGGTACGGGCTTGTGGGCCAGAAGTGCTGCATGTCAAAATTTAATATAAACTTTTATTAGATTGCTCCTCAGCCTCTGACGCTCCAGAGAAAACAATGCAAGTTTGTCCATTTTCTCCTTTTAACTAACTCTCTGAGTCCAAAGTTCTATATACATGACATCACATACAACCCTGAGATGTTTTTCTCCTTTGGATCAGGCAAAATTTCTACTTATCATTAGTATAAAAAACTGTACTCAATAAAAAAAAAATACATGTACAAAAGAACAAAATGTAATCAAACTGTGTAATATGGAAGAAAAAAATAAATATTCAGTAATAAGAAAAGTGCAAAGTAAGAGTCCTGAAAGAATCTCTGATTGAGTTTGTTGTCTAGGAATCTGATGGTGGAGGGGTAGCAACTGTTTCTGAACCTGATGGAATGAGCCTGGTGGCACCTATGCCTCTTTACAGATGGCAGCGGCATGAATAGAAAAAGTCCTGGGTGGTATGAATCCTTAATGATTGCTGCTGCTCTCCAATGGCAGCTTTCCATGTAGATGGTGGGGAATGTTTTGCGTGTTGGGCTATGTCCGCTACATTTAGCAGGACATTCCTCTTGGAAGTATTGGTGCCTCCATACCAGGCCATGATGCAACTGGTCAGCACACTTTCCACTACACATCTGAGAAGTTTTCCCAAAGTATTTTATGTTACACTAAACCTCTGCAAACTCTTGGGGAAGTAGAGGTGCCCACATGCTTTCTTCACAATGACACTAGTGTTTTGTATCCAGGAAAGATTCTTCAAGGTAGTGACTGCCAGGAATTTAAATTTGCTCACCGTCTGATTCCCTCAATGAACATTGGATCGTATACCTCTGGTTTTTTCTTCCTAAAATCCACAATTAGCTCCTTGGTTTTGATAATGTTAAGTGTGAGGTTGTTGTTGGTGCATGATTTATTCATGTTTTCAATCTCCCTCCAGTATGCTGATTCATCGCCCTTTTATACAACCCATTACTGTTGTATCGTCAGCAAATTTGTTGATGGTGTTGACATATTGAGTCACACAGTCATAGCTAATAGAGTAGGGGGTTAAGAACGCAGTACTGTGGTGCTCCAGTACTGATAGAGATCGTGGAGGAGAGGTTCTTATCAATCCTCACTTATTGGGGTCTGGAGGTGAGAAAATCCAGGATCGAATTACATTGTGAGGTATTGATACCTTGAAGTTTGCTGATCAGTTTTGAGGGGATAACAGTATTGAATGTCGAACTGTAGTTGATAAAGAGCATCCTGATGTATAGTCCAGGCAACATCCTCATGAACCTCTTCTGCACCCTATAATGTGGTGACCAGACGGAACATAGTATTCCTAATGTAAGTTTTATATAGCTTACCAACTTTTTTTTTACTCACATCTCCAACCATCCTGTAATACTTGTGCTCCACTTTCAGGGAGCTGTGCACCTCAGGGTTTGTCAGCCTTAGTGTTGTTGGTGACACTTAAATGAAATTGTTGTTGCTTCAATTCCACCCTGATAACTTTACATGACATCAGGACTGGTATGTAATGCCAAGAACCTGTTGCAGTGATGGAAGTGTTTCTTTTTGGACAAGATGTAAACTGAGGGCTTGTCTTTGCTGAAGTAGATTGCACAAGCTATCACCACTATTTTGAGGGGCTGCAAAATAGTCTTCTAGGGCCGTAAGATATAGGAGCAGTAGACCATTTGGCCCATCGCGTCACTCCACCATTCCATCATGAGCTGATCCGTTCTCCCACTCAACCCCACTCCCCTACCTTCTCCCCATAACGTTTGATACTCTGACTGCATATAGCCATCAGTCCCTGCCTTAAATTTGACAAGGTGCTGCACATGAGTTTGCTTAACAAGATAAGAGCTCATGGTGCAACAGGATACATATTAGCATGGATAGAGTGTTGGCAGGAAGCAGAGTTGGAATAAAAGGATTATATTCTGATTGGTTGCCTGTTGCTAGTGGTGTTCCATGGGGTCAGTGTTGGGGCCGCTATGTTTTATGCTGTATGATTTGAATTTTGTAATGAATGGCTTTGTGGCCAGGTTTGCAGATGATATGAAGGTAGGTGGAGGAGCAGGTAGTGTAGAAGAAACACGAGGGGAGCTGAACAAAGTGGTGACTCTCTGTCTTCCTTACAGAAGAAGTTAAAGAATTTCATGTATGTTGCACTCTAAATGTAGCATTACGTGATAATAATGAAACCTTTAACCAGAGGCTCTAGAAGGACTTAGATTAGAAGTGTAAAGAATTTGTCAACCTTTAATTTAATGTTAAACTATATTTCTTCTATAAAAATGTCTTAGTATAGTAAATTATACAATTAAAATGTTGTATCTGTATTCTTAATAAGTTAGCTGTAGGTTGGTACAGGGTCACACATAGGTTACAGCACATTTATAGACAACCATTGTTTTCTGAGGAGTGCTCATTCTCAGAGTCGATGTCTAGGACAGTCAGAACTAATAGATTTCAAGTTGATCTTGATTATTCAAGAACTGCTGAAGGAAGCCATATGTTTTTAATCAAAGCCACTGAAGCCTCTTGAACAGAGATGAGGTCAGAGGTTGTTATGGAATGGTTTTGAAAAAGGAAATGAATTTTAGTAGCAATAAAACTGATAGTCTTGTGGTTTCCAAGAAATGGGGCTCACCTCAGTGATATAACGGTCACATAATTTGGAGAAATATTACTGAATTCAGACATTTTGAGTTCAGTTTTGGAAGAGTTCACCTTGGAGTTTACAGAAGTCAAAACCCTGTGGCACATGGGTTGAAACCTTGTGAAAGATAGGGTTGAGTTACAGTAATCAGAATTGGTGTTGTTGTTGTGTGTAACTCCTGGTGAAAGGGGAACACAGAATCAGTGGCTTTTGAAATAAGGAAGACCACTTTTCTGTCTCTTTGGAAGAGGACAGATTTCTACTGGGTCTATTATTGTGTTTGGCCACTTTGTTTAACCCTTGTCTGGGTTTGTGAATTCATCATGGAAGAAAATAGACATTTGTTTAACCCTTGTCTGGGTCTATGAATACATTGTGGAAGAAAATAGCCACATTTGCTGTCTCTTTGAAAAGAAGGCAGATTCTTCATTTGGGAAGACAGGAATTGTATTCACCATTTCACAGGAGAAACCTTGGTGGATCAGAAGATGGTCACCTCTATTTAAAGAATATCTTTCAAGACATCTCATCAAAAGAATTGTGAGTAAAGAGGCCTGAAGATGTATGTTTAAAAGCACTTTATAATTATTTCTGAACTGAGAATTTAAGACCTTCAAGCAAGACTAAAATGATGCTGAACTTATAAAGATTGACTTTTCAGAGTGGGACTTTATACACAAATCCATTTACATTTGCACATAGTGGGGTTACATTTTGAGTTAAGTAAGTTTAGAGATGAATAAGAAATGTAATGTTGTTAGTGGCTTAATTTTAAAAAACACATTGTTTTGAATTTACCATTGACGGGTGAGTTTTCCATTGCTGTTCCTGTGTCAGTGCTAATGAAGTCACTTGAGTCCCAAAAATAATTAAAAGGGTTATTAGTTCGTACCAGGAGAATGGGCAGAGAAGTGGTGACGAAATATAATGTTGGAAAATGTATGGTCATGCACTTTAGTATGAAAAAAATAGAAGCGAAGACTATTTTTTAAATGGGGAGAAAATTGAAAATACCCAGAAGCCCAGAGGTCTGGGAGTTCTATTGCAGGATAGCCTGAAGTTGCATGTTGAGAATTTGGTGAACCACAGAAAAGAAAACAAATGCAATGTTGGCATTCATATTGAGAGGACTAGAATACAAGAGCAGGGTTATGATGTTGAGGCTTTATAAGGCCTCACTTGGTGTATTGTGAGCAGTTTTGGGCTCCTCATTTAAGAAGGAGGTCCTGCGTGAATGATTCCAGGAAAGGAGGGGTTATACAAGGAGCATTTAACAGCTCTTGTAAATTAAATGTTATGGCGATTTGACTCCAAGATATTGTTCTCTTTTCTATGTTGTGGATGTAGACTGTTCTGGAGGGACATGCAGATGATGATCAGAAATTGGCTATAACTGGGGTCCCAATTGTAACCTGGCCAAAAAAGACCGTGAAGGTAAGAAGACATTTCTGAATCTTAAACTGAAAGAAGTGCTCAATTATTTTTTTCAGTAATCTTTGCCGCTTTTAAATTTTTATGCTGGTAGAAAGGCAAAATTTTAATTTGACAGGGACATTATACAATAGATGTAGGCTGTTCATAGAAATGTGCAAAGAAACAATTTAAAGTTCTCGCTTTTGAAAATGTCTTGCAGTATATTATAGGCCAGTTATGGTGTGTTCATTTAAGATTTTGTGCATGGATCTTTGAATAAATTTGAACAGTTATGATTTGGAGTATTTTTAAAGCTGTTTTTGCGTATTAAAATTTTACTTTTGATAGCACAATTTTCTCATGGGAATTCCTAAATCAAAGCTTTTGTTTATACATTTTTGAATTTTGTGTTTATTGATTTACACCAGCATTGCAATGTTAATACCTGTATACATTCAGATTTTTTTGGTATGCATATTAATCTACACTAATCCCATTTGCAGTTGGCGTGCATCATTCTATGTCTTGGCTGCTAAAGTGCTTGTCTGAATGTCTTTTAAACATTGTAATTGCCTCTGCTTCCACTACCTCCTCTGCCAATAGGTTCCAGCATCAGTCATTTCCCATGTGCTGAAAAAAATACCTTTTCTCTCAAATCACCTTTAAAAGTCCTTCCTTTATCCTTCCATCTATACTCTCTTGTTTTGATTCCCTTACTATAGGGGGAAAATGGTTCTGACTATCTACCCCATGTATACACCTTATAAATTTATATTCTTCTATTGGATAACTCCTCAGCTTCCTCTCTCAAGGGAAAACAAACCCAGCCAATCCAATCCATTTCCATAACTTAAGATCTTTGATTTGAGCAACATCCTGGTTAATCTGTTCTCTTTCCAGTACAAACACATCTTTCCTGTAATGTGGAGATCAAAGCTGTTCACAATACACTAAGGACAATTGAATTGTAAAATTGCATCATTACATGCTAACTTTTATATTCTGTGTCCTGACCTATGAAGGCAAGCATGTCATAGGTCTTCACCACTTACTGTGTTGCCACTTTCAGGGAACTATAAACTTGAACCTCAATGTCTCGCTGTTTTTTCTTACCATTTACCTTGTACATTTTGCTCCTATTTGACTTTCCAAAAGGCATCCCCTTAATTAGAGTCCGCTTATAATTTGCAATCTGTACTTTTAAACTTTGGTATTTGCTACTACTTTATCAGAAAACATTTTACCTTCTGTATTGTAGAATAGTGAGTGTGCTGTCTTCCTGAGTAGGCTCAAAACTTTGTGTTTCTGCTACTTTTGCAAGCTGTAACTTTTTATAGACTATTGTCATTTAAATGGTCATTTCTATATGAAAAAAAGATGTGTTTAACAATTCTAATGTTGAAAGAAAGTTCATAAAACAATGTATGTGGGAAAAGAGCCAGAAAATCTACAGACCTCTTTGAGAGCATTGCTGGAATGGATGTTTGGTTTCTTCTTTTGTTGAATTTCTTTATAAACTTAATTGATAAAAGAACTGTTACAATTTAAAACAGTTTAGCATGGAACTATCTCTTGTTATAATTATAAGAAAAGATTTATTTGGAAGTAGGAGAATTGACTTTAATTGGCAACTACACCTGCCACTGAAAATGAATCGTGATCATTTAGGGACTTCTTCACTGGCTGCTCTCTGAATTAAAATTTCTTCTCTCAGTACTAACTTGACAAATAATAAGTATTTAGTCTGTTTTGAAACTTGTAATTGTCAGAGAAGAAGCCATATAATCTCATCTGACTCACGTTATTTTCAAATTCTCTCTAACACAAATGATGAGAGCTTGCTTGAGTGTAGATCTGGGACTATTTAAATCCACTCCAGTTATGAAGTTGCAAACTGATTTTATGAAAAGGAACCAGAAGCAGTCATTATTTAAGGCACAATTTTCTAACACTTATTGGTGATATTTTATAAGATGGCGCAGTGTCTTTATTAACACCGAAAATTGCTGTTTTAGGATTGCTCATATATTTAGTTGCTTACTGATTGAGAAGCATTGGGTCATTTTTACATTCAGATTGCATTTTTTCTTTCTTTAATTAAGTAAACAGCATGGTTAATTTAACACCCGAGCAAATCAGAAAAGCATTGCACGGATTTCCTCCATTGAATCTGACATACAATAAGTATGTCTGTGATATGTGACAGATGTTGCAAACAGCTCTTGTATAGACAGGTGATTAGGCCAATTTAAATTAATCAGGATTGTATTTCACTTTCCATTTCTTTGGTATGTCATTAGAGTCTCTGCATAGCATTTGATAATTAAAGTTACTTTTTCTAATATCTGCTAAGAAAATATTGTTTCCTTTCAGAATTCTGCTCTTTAAAAAAAGGGGTTTCATTAAATATAAATCTCAATTAAAGCTGTTTTGAAACTTGACCTTTGTAATCTTATCCAAGTAGTATTTGGATGGTGATGTTAACTACTCGTTCAAGTACTTTTGAACATAGAAAACTACAGCCCAGTACAGGCCCTTTGGCCCACTTAATAACTTCATGTAATAATTGCTTAGAATTTCCCTAATGCATAACCCTACATTTTTCTCAATCTCATGTACCTATTGAATAGTTTTTAAAAAAAAAGATCCTATTGTACCTTTCCTGCATCAGCGTTGCCAGCACTATATTCTATGTACCCACCATCACTCTTGGGGTGGGTGGGGGGGGGGGGGGGGGGGAGGAACTTGCCTCTGACTTACCCTGTACATACTCCCAAGCACCTTAAAATTATACCCCCTTGTATTAGCCATTTCAACCCTGTAAAAAAAGCCTCTGGCCATGCCTCTCATCGTATACCCTTCTTATCAGGTCACCCCTCATCCTCCATCGCTCCAAAGAAAAAAATAAGTTTACTCAACCCATCCTTGTAAGACATGCCCTCTAATCCAGGAAACATCTTTGCAAGTCTCCTCTTCACCCTTTCTATAACATCTAGATCCTTCCTGAACCGAGGTGACCAGAACTGAACACAATATTCCAAGTGAGGTTCAACTGAAGTCTTGTATAGCTGCAACATTACCTCACGGATCTTTAACGCGATCCTGCAATTAATGAAGGCCAACATACCATTTGCCTTCTTAACTACACTATCAACCTGTGCAGCAGCTTTGAGTGTTCTCTGGACACATATCCTGAGATCTCTCAGTTTGTCCACACAGTGTCCTCCCATTATCATTGCATTCTGCTTTCAAATTTGATCTAACAAAATGAACAATTTCTCAGTGCAGCTCTGCATCCTATCAATGTCCCTGGCAACTCTCCAGACTATCCACAACACTGCAAACTTTGGTGTCATCTTCGAACTTGCTAACCTACCCTTCCACTACTTCATCTGTTGTTCATAAAAATCACTGAGGAGGGGGTCCCAGAACAGATCCCTGCGGAACACCATTGATCATTAACCTCCATGCAGGATACAGTGCATCTACAACCACCTGCCTTCTTTGGGAAAGCCAAATCTGTATCCACAAAGCAAGGCCTCCTTAAGTTCCATGCCTCACTTTCTGAATGAACCTTACATGGGGAAGTTCATCAAATGCCTTACTGAAATCCACATGCACTACAACCAATACTCTACCTTCACCTCTCATTAAAGGAAACAATAATTTTGATACCACTTACATCTGGCCATTGAGTATTACTCACATTTCTAGTTCAATAAAAATTCAAATTTGAGGGGGCAATTGAAATTTGTAGTCTCAAATCCATTGTGAGTTCAGTATCATTTTTAATGTAGTTATCAAAAAACAACTTGTTTTAGCCACGCACTACTTGAAAAGACACACACATGAGTGTAGTCAGGTATAGCTCTCGTTTATTGGGGCTGAAACCTTACTTTTATACTGTTTGTGTTCCCGCCGTTTGCCCCATTTGCCCTTGTCACTGCCCGCATAAAAAATAGTGGGTTCCCACATGCATTCTTACATGACAATGCCTTCTTCCCCGCGCGCTGTCCCTATCTGTTGGCTGTGGAACAGGGCCAGCGCCGTATTGGGGATGTTGGCCCTTATTCTGCCTTAGCTGCCGGTTTGCTTGCTGGAGCCATTGCCACTGTACAGTCTGCTGGCTCTTGGATGCGCTCACCGCCCAGAGCCCCAGCCCAATTACCACGACAGTATGCCACTACATCATTCTTCCCCCCCCCAGAACTGGTGGTATCGTCTTTGGTGCCCGAATGTAGTCTCTCTGTGGACTTTGGTGGCCTGTCTCTCTTGCGTAGTGCTGGTGTCTCGACTGGGCATGCTGGATTCAGGTGTGCTGGCTTTAACCTGTCTGTAGCGAAGACCTCTGTCTTGCCTCTGACCTCCAGGTTGAACATGGTGCCGTTGTTGTGAACAACCCAGAATGGATCCTCATATGGCCTCTATAGTGGTGGATGGTGTGGACCCCTGTGAATGAAAACATACTCACAGTCCTGAAGGTCCTTGGCAACATTGGTCCTCACTTGTCTGTGCCTGGTCAGTGGAGTCAGGGCCAGGTAGCTGACTTGTTCCCTTAGCCTACGGAGGAGTGCTGCCGTATCATCTTGTTGCTTGTCTGGAGAATTCCCCAGGACCATCAGTGGAGCTCCATAGACTAGTTCAGCAGAAGAGGTGTTGAGGTCCTCCTTGGGCACTGTGTGGATCCCCAGCAATGCCCATGGTAGCTCGTTTACCCAGTGGGTCCCTGTAGTCTGGCCCTGAGAGCAGATTAGAGGTGCCTGTAGAAGCACTCCACCAGCCCATTGAATTGCGGGTGATAGGCTGTCATGTGATGTAGCTGAGCGCCCCGCAGACTGGCGAGGTCGGACCATAAGCTGAAGGTGAATTAGGCCCCTCTGTACAATGTAATGTGCGAGGGTATGCTGAACTGTGCTACCTAGGAGGAGATGAGGGCCCTGGTGCACAAGGTCATGGAGGTGTCTGCTATCAGGATTGCTTCAGGCCACCTGGAGAAATGGTCAACCATTGTGTACAGGTAGCAGAGTCCCTGAGGTACTGGTAGGGGTCCCATGATGTCCATGTGGATGTGGTCAAACCTTCGCTCTGTGGGCTCGAAGTGCTGTGGTGGGGTCTTGGTATGCTGCTGTACCTTGGCTGTTTGGTGCTGTGTGCATGCCTTCACCCACCTGCTGACCTGTTTCTGGAGACCACACATATGCCACACATATTTGCTGCCCATCAGTCAGACCATGGTCCTAATGGATGGGTGAGCCAACCCGTGGATGGAATCGAAAATCTGTTGTGTCCAAGCTGCTGGGATGATAGGTCTGGCCACGTCGCACAGGAGGGTGGTGTTGCCTGTCCCGACCAGGATGTCCTGGAGTTGCAGTCCTGATATGGCTGTCCTGTACTGGGGTATCTCCACATCATCTTGCAGTGCCATTGCTAGCGCCATGAAGTCCACTCCCTTCGATAGCGTGTGGATCTTCAGCTTGGATAGTGCACCTGCCACCACGTTGTCGTTGCCGGAGATGTGCCGCACATCTGGTGTAGTCGGAGATTATGACAGTTGACACTGTTAGCAAGCTGACCAGGGGTCTGAGATTTTGGCCAAGACAAAGGTCAGGGGTTGTGGTTGGTAAAGGCTGTAAACATCCTGCCGTCGAGGAAGTACTGGCTAAGTACAGCGCCAGTAGCTCTCTGTCAAAAGCGTTGTACTTCAGTTCTGGATGCCGCAGATATTTGCTGAAGAAAGCCAGCGGTCGCCACCTCCCTTCGATCTGCTGTTCCAGAACACTGCCATTCGCCATTCCTGAGGTGTACACAGTCAGGTATAGTCTGCCCTGGGGTGTGCTAAAAGCCCAGCGCCTGCCAGGGTTTCCTTGGCCTTCACGAAAGCCTCCGCTGATTCTTTGTCCCATGTTACGTCTTTGGCCTTGCTTACCATCTGGGCGAACAAGGGTCACATGATTCTGGTAGCTGAGGGGATGAACCTGTGATAAAAGTTGATCATCCCCACAAACTCTTATAGTTCCCTGGTCATGCTGGGCTGAGGAAACTTCCGGATGGCATCCACCTTTCTGGGTAGTGGTGTGGCCCTTTCCTTGGTTATCCTCTGGCCCAGGAAGTTGATGGTCTCCAACCTGAACTGGCATTTGGCTGGATTGATCATCAGTCTAAACTCACTCAGCTGGGTTTAGAGGCTGCAGAGGTGCACTAAGTGTTTTTGCTGGTCTTTGCTCGCCTCGAGCATGTCATCTAGGTTGTTGAAGGTGCCATCCAGGTCTCTGCCCACTGTGTCCATCAGCTGCTGGAAGGTTTGTGCGGCATTCTTCAACATGAACAGCATGCGCAAGAACTTGAACAAGCTAACTGGGGTGATGATGGCGGTCTTGGGGATGTCATCAGGATGTAGTGGGATCTGATGATATCCCTGTACAAGGTCCACTTTCGGGAAGATCTTCGCCCCATGCAGGTTGGCTGAAAAGTCTTGGATGTGCGACTCGTGGTAACAATCTGGTGTTGTGGCCTCATTGAGACAGTGGTAGCCACCGCATGCTCTCCAACCCCAAATGGTCTTGGGCACAATGTGCAGGGGAGAAGCTCATGGACTCTCTGACCACCATTCTATGCTAATTGCTCTTCCAGCTTCTTGAACTCCTCCTTTGCTAATTGGACTTTTTCAGGGTGGGGGGGAGTCATCTAGTTCGTGTATGGAGCGATGGTCCTTGGGTGAGGATATGATAGCCCCATGGTGGAGCATCTCTGTGGTGAACTGGGGGGGTAAGCACTGCCGGGAACTCTCCCAGGATCTTGATGTACTCATCCGAAGATCGTTGTACTGTGTCCAGGTGGGGAGCTGGGAGCCTGGCATCCTTGAGGGGAAAAGTCGATGCGTGAACCAGTCTCCAACCCTCAGGTCCACCAGCAGGTGGTGGGTGTGCAGGAAGTCTGCCCCGAGGAGCGGCTGATCCACTGCAGCCAGCGTGAACACCCACAAGAAGAGGCTGCCTCCCAACTGCAGTTGGATCTTGCATGTGCCATAGGTCCTGATCATGCTGCTGTTGGCAGACCTCAGCGTTGGGCCCACTTCCCTGTTTTTGATTTCCTTCCTCTGAGGGCAGGATGCTGACCTCTGCTCCTGTGTCCACAAGGAACCACCATCTGGATTGATGGTCCCTCACATACAGGAGGCTGTCTTGTTGGCCAGCTCCATGGTCATTAGTGACGGCTGGCCCCGGCGTTTCCCTGGAATGAGCATGGCGGCTGGCATCGGTGGGCTCCGGAGCCCCATCGCTGGTGATAGAAGCTGGTGGGCCGGTCCGGGTCTGGCTGTGGGGTTTGGCGATGAGGCCTACGGATGCTGAGCACTCTCTTTTCTGCTTCCGTAGGATGTCCACTCATGCTGCGACTTTCTGGGGACAACTGAATTCAGCGTCCGGAGCAGTTGGACATCCTCAGGTAGTTGTTCTAGGAACGCCTGCTCAAACATTATGCAGGGTTCATGCTTCCCAATGAGGGCCAGCATATCGTTCATCTACCCATCCAAGTGGAGCAGACGTGCCCCTATCTCGCTCCGTGAGAGTCCGAAGATCTCAATGAGTAAGTCTTTGAAGGCGGGTATACGCGCCTTCCATCAGGGGACCCTGGATGAAATTAGCCACCAGCTCACGTGTCCTGGTGCAGGGTGCTCACCATGTAGTAGTATCAGTTAGACTCTGCTATGATCTTCCAGATCTGAAACTGCGCTTCTGCCTAGTCAAACCTCACGCGTGGCTGATTTGTCCAGAAAGTTGGCTGCGTGGACTGCTGCCGGCTCGCTCATTGTTGGGGTTTAGATACCATCTAAGCCATCGGGGTCACCAATTGTAGCCATGCGCTACTCGAAGTAAAGACATACACATGATTGTAGTCAGGTATAGCTCTTGTTTATTGGGGCTGAAACCCGACTTTTATACTGTTTGTGTTCCTGCTGTTTGCCCCCATTTACTAACATCACCGCCCACATAATAATAGTGGGTTTTTCTTACATGACAATGCCTTCTTCCCTGTGTGCTGTCCCTATCTGTTGGCTGTGCAGTGAGGCCAGCACCCATGTTGGGGATCTGGCCCTTACGCTGCCTTAGCTGCCGGTTCACTTGCTGGGGCCAGTGCCTCTGTTTGGTCTGCTGGATTTTGGATACGCTCGCTGCCTGGAGCGGCATGCCACTACATTGTATCAATTATACACACAGTTAAACGAGGAAATCACGATATTGTTGTGTGAAATGACCTGTTCCATCAGATTTGCTATAAATGGTATCTTTTCATGACTCTCCACATTGTTATTGCACATGCATAATAAATTCACACATAACATTGTGAAAGACTCCACACATCCTGCATGTAAACTGTTTTCCCTTCTGTCATAGGGCAGGAGGTACCATAGCACTCGGCCCATTATGTCCAGAGAGGGAAACAGCTTTTCTCCCCCAAGCCATCAGGCTCCTGAACTCTCAGTACAGATGTGGATAGTGTGCCGTGGAAATTCAGTGTATACATGTTAATACTTTAATATTTTAATGTGTTAACGGATTTCTTAACTTTTATCTATGTAAATATGCTCTGTGGTCCTGGAGAAACGCTATCTCATCCTACCATAAATAAGGTTGACTTGATTTGTTGCTTCAGTACTCAATATTGAATTTAACTGTTTTAGATAATCAGCCATTCCAGTCTTAAGAACATGAACATATGAATTTGAAGCAGTGATAAGTCATTGGACCTTATTTACTGTTTCATGATTCATTAAGATTGCATTGAACTTTTTTCTCAGTGTCACTTTTTTTTTGCAGAGGGCCCTCATTCTTTGGTTCACTTATGATCTTAATATTTACCAATATGCAATCTATCCCACATTTTCAGAATTAATTTATTTTTCTCTCTCCTGCTATTTCCATTCATCCTCTTGCATTTATACCTTCTTGAGACATACCTTTACCACACCCTTTCTGCTGTTGCAATGATGCGTGACATTGAGGGTAAGGATTAAAATGTATTTCATGTTTTCAAGCAAGTTCTGTTTGAGGCTTTTGAGATGTTGTTTACATATTCTTTGCTGTCTCCTAGCAACATCTTTGCTTCAAGGTTAGCTAGTTTTTCTTTGTTTGCTAAAGAGGTAAAGAAGCTTCATTTTAGTTCCTTTGTTCTATGAAATGTAAGGAATTAGAATGTTGTGACAATCTTTATTGCGCGTCTAACAAAGTTTTAGCACCGTCTAACAACATTTAATAGGAACTGTCAATAACGTTAACAATGTTTAATATTGTTTAATAAACTTTGGAAAACTCAATTTTAGTGTGGATTTGTTTGAACGAGTTATAGACAACAATAGCAACATTCTGATATCTTTTAAGCGACGAAAAAAGAAAATAGTTGCTACAATTTTAGTCAATAAAAAACAGAGTTTATGACTTTGTAAAGATGGAAATTAGATTTGGAATTCAGACTGGATTGATTGGGCTCGATTTTGAACTCAAGGCACGATCATCAACAACATCACCAAGGCCATTGAAGAAGTGGTAAGGCTTACTTAAGGATTCCTTTTGTGTTTATTGCAAGTTAGAACACAGTTTGGAGAAACTACCGCTTGTCCTTTGAGGACTGTTTTGGTTTTGGAGTTATTGTTGGGCATGTCAGTTGGATAGAGAAGGATAATATGGCATCCACTGGTGAATCTGCTGCCCCTGAGGAGCTGTGTGTCAAAAAGATGAAGTTCATGGAGCTTGGAGAAGAATTGCAACAGGAACACCTAAATACAAGAGGAGGCAAACCTGTTCACTTTGCGAAACTGAGCGAGGCAATAGAAAAGGAGAAGGTTATGGCTGCTGGGAATACAAACCCCACAGAAGTACTGCAAAAAACATAAATAGAAACTAAGAGCAGCCACTTGGTATTGCCAGAAGGTGTGCGACAAGATGGTGGTGTGGAGGATGGGAAATCCAGAGTGGAGACAAAGACAGATGTAAAGCAACATCTGAAATAGAGGATGATATACAACCAGGTGATAGTGCATCAAATACTGTAGCATGAGAAGCAAGAGGAGCTCTAGAACAAGCTCCAGTATTTCAAGTACTGCATCTACACATGTAAAAGTTTGGGCTGAAATGGCCACTCTTGAAGCAGAATAAGAATTAGTTAAGGATAAATATGCCTTAGAAGAATTAGAGGAAGAGCAGGAGGAGCAACTACGGAGAGAAGAGGAGCTGAAATGGGAGCAGGTAAGGAGGCAAAAGGAGCAACTGGAACTGAGGGGAAAAAAAGCTGTTAATCAGTTGAAGTCGAGGGTGCTAGAAATCTCAGAGGTATCTGGTGCTTGAAATAAATTACCTAAAGCATCTAACATTTTGGAATCACGTTTTGAAGGACAACAGGGGGGAAAAAATTAATATCGAAGAAGAGTTTACAGTAATGCTACGGTTGTTGTGGGGGATTTCAACATCCAGATACACTGGGAAGATTAGGTTGGTACTGGACCCCAAGAAAGGAGTTTGTGGAGTGCTTCCGAGATGGATTCTTAGAGCAGCTTGTATTAGATCCTACCAGGGAGAAGGCAATTCTGGATTTAGTGTTGTGTAATGAACTGGATTTGATAAGGGAAAGGAGCCATTAGGAGGTAGTGATAGGTTTTAATCTACAATTTGGGACAAGAACTAAACATTATCCATGGGAAAATGGAAAACTTGAGCAATCAATTTGCAGGCATCAAAACTATAATGAGAAACATGTCTGAGAGGATGACTGAAATTAAAGAAATCGTTGAAGATTTAATGTAAAGAATGACCCAAATAGAAATAGACTTGATAAATACACAAGATAAGCTGAAAGCTATGGAAAAAGATGTGAATAAATGGGAGGCAGACAGACGAGGTCTGCTGGACATGATTGACTGCATGGAGAATTTTAGCATACGAAATAATGTTTGAATTTTTTGACTGAAAGAAGGGATCAAGAGGAGAGATCCAGTGAACTTCTTTGAAACATGGATCCCACAAGTGCCGGGAGAAGACAAATGCAGAGAAAAATTACATATTGAAAGGGCTCACTGGACCCTCAGACCCAGAAGAGCCGACGATCACCAACCACGACTGGTCCTGGTTAGACTTTTGAGTAACTGGGAATGGGAGACAATTCTGGGAGCAGCATATGAATACTCTAAGCAAAGTAATGACCTGCCTGAGACTGACCATGAAAAAGTAGTATTTTTTTCAAGATTTTAGCCCTACTTTGATTAAGCAAAGGAAGGAGTCTGATGATGTAAAAAAAATAACTGCATTCTAAAAACTTGAAATACTTGATGATATACCCTGCAACTCTAAGGGTCGAAATAGTGGAAGGTAATCGGTGATTTTTCAAGACAAAAATGAGGTGGAAGACTTCAAGGAGGATTATGAAAAGACTAAGGTTAACAAAGAAGACGACTGTGAAGAACGTTTACAATGGGACTATGTAAAAGTTGTATTTTTAAACCATCTTGTATTTATTGTTGAAAAGGAAATTTTATTGAAATGTTCACTCCGGAAAGAATGAAAATCTGGGAAAAGTGGTAGCAGGATGGAGACTCTGGTCTAAGGGGAAGAATGGCGCCAGGAGAAGAGTATCTATAAAAGATGTCCCCAAAGCGAGGGATTCGTCTTCCTCAAAGGATTTCCTAGGCTTTTTTTGCAGGTTTTGGGGTTTCTTGTCTACATCGTCAGGGCAGGACATTGTGTGTGTGTTTTTTTTAAAGGGGAAAATCACTACTGTTTAAACAATTGAAAAAGTTTTATTGTTAAACAATATTTGTTTAAAATTGGTATGAATAGAATATTAAAATTTATTAGTCTTAATGGGATAAATGGGCTGGAAGAAATGGGTCTTGGCAAACTTAAAAAAAAAATTAAAGGCAGATGTAGCCTTTCTACAAGAAACATATCTTACAGAATAGGAAAATGCTAAATTAAAAAGAGAGTGGGTGGGACAAGTAATATCTTCTTCATTTGGCTCAAAAGCAAGAGGAGTAATGATTTTAATTAATAAAAATATACCAATAATATTAGAGACATTGACCAAGCTGGAAGATTTGTGAAGGCACATTGTAAAATTTATGCAGAATCATGGATGTTTATGAATATTTATGCACAAAATTATGATGATGAAGCCTTTATGAAGGATATCTTTTTTAAAAACAGCAGAGGGAAGACAAAATATACTGGTTAGAGGAGATTTTAATTTCTGTTTAGTTCCAATATTGGATAAATCAGCAAGAATGTTAACAAGGACAAAAGCTGCAAAAATGAAACTATCATTTTGAAGGATTTAAATTTGATTGATATATGGAGGCAACTTAACCCCGTAGAAAGAGACTATTCATTCTACTCAAGGTTACATGATTCACATACAAAGAGTGATTTGGTTTTAATGTCTGCCCAGTAAAAAAAAGGTAGAGTGGTAAAAATGACATATTTGATGAGACTTTTATCAGATCATTCACCATTAACTAACTATTGCGATAACGGAAAATCAAGAAAGTGTGTGTAGATGGCATCTCAATGCCACACTGTTGAGAAGGAAAGACTTTTGTGAGTTTATTAAGAGACAGAACTATTTTGTGGAACTAATCTTTCTTATAATGATCATAGCTTTTTAGTATGGGATATGCTTAAAGCTTACCTAAGAGGCAAATTATTTCTTGCTCAAAAAATCTTGAGAGAATCTGCTACAGAGTTGGATGGTTTGGAGAAAGATGTAACAAAACTGGAAAAAGAAAATCAAAGAACGGGGTTATATGAAAAACATAGAGTATTAGAGAATTTTAAAAATTGAGATATAATACATAATAAACGTATAGAATGGAAAAACCTATACAGGTACACAATCCTTTATCCGGAATCCTTGGGGGACAGTGTGTTCCGAATTTTGGATTTTTCTGGATTTCGGAAAGCCAGATTTAAGCCCATCCGAATTATGGTGCCGTATCCACCCCCACCCCCTTCCAGTCGCGCTGCCGTCTCCCCCCCCTCGCGCTGCCGGTCTCCCCCCTTGCCCGCCCAACTCGTGCTGCTGTCTCTCTCCCCACTTGCTGGATTTTAGAGTTTTCCGGATTTTAGATGTCCGGATAAAGGATTGTGTACCTGTATTAAAAACTAAACAAAAATATTATGAGTTAGGAGAACGGCACATAAAGTTCTCTCTTGGCAGGTAAAGACAGCGGAGTCATCTAGGATGATGAATGCAATAAAATCAGAGGCCGATATTATAGCATATAATCAAAAAGAAATAAATAATATTTTTAGGCTATATTATACAAAATTATATAAATCAGAATTATTAGGAGATGAAAATGAGATGGACAAATTTTTTGCAAATTTGAACTTCCAAAATTAGAAGATAGAGAACGGGTTGATTTAGATGCCCCTTTCACAAGAGAAATTGAAAGCTTTGGGTACTTTTCTAGCTATTAAGTCTCTGAGGGAGGGTAGGTTTCCTCCTGAGTTCTATAGCCAATTTAAAGACTGGCTGATGCTTCTTAAGATGGATGTATTGGACCAGGCGGTGGAGACCTGGACTTTCGTGGAATCTTTCTCAATTGCTATAATTACAAGGTTACAGAAGAAAGGCAGAGACCCATTAAAAACTTCATCATGTAGACCTATATCACTCCTCAGTGCTGATTATATGATTGGGGCAATATCTACCAAAATTAATACATACAGATCAGGTGGGATTTGTTAAAGGAAGACATTCTTCAAATAGTCTAAGTAGACTATTTAACATAATACATATGGGAAAAATCAAAGTTGAATCCAAGTATTACAGTCTCCCTAGACACAGAAAAAGCATTTGACTGTTTAGAATGGTCTTCTATTTAAGAATTTGGTACAGGCAGAAAATTTATAAATTGGATAAAATCTCTTTATCATAAACCACAAGCCAAAACTATAACTAATAATCAGATGTTGGCAGTTCTTCCCTTGAGTAAATCAAGTAAACGGGTGTCCTCCATTTCTGGCGCTTGAACCATTGGCGGAGAGATTTGGATATTTAGGGCTTCAAAGTTGAACAGGAAGAACATAAAATTAGTTCATATTCTACTATCTATCTCTAACTCGACTGAATCCTTGATAAAATTACAATCAACATTTGAAAAATATGGAAGAGTTTCATCTTATAAAATAAATATGGATAAAAATGAGAAATGCCATTGATGAATTTTGATTGTAAAAGGTAGTATATTTAAATGGAAGACAGATGGAATTAAATATTTAGGAATAATGACATAATTTAGTACTTACCTAAATTTAATTATACTCTTTTTGAGAGAGATTTACAGAAATGGAAAGAGTTTCTGATTACTTTATTGGGAAAGAGTAAATTGTATTAAAATGAAGGTGATGTCAAAATTACAGTATCTTTTTCAATCCTGCCTATTGCACTACCTAAAAAATTTTAAAAAATTATTAAGTAAGGTAATTCCTATAGAATAACAAAGTGCTGAGAATTTCATTGGAAAAGTTAACATGGGATTATAAACTGGGAGGATTTAGGCTTCTGGGATTTAAAAAGTATTATTTATCAGCACAAGCTAGATTTTTATTATGCTTCTTTTGAAGAAGACAGTCCCTCTTCTTGGATCTGAATGGATTGAATTCAATAAAAGAGGGGACCATAAAGGATTTTATTTTTAAGTGAAATATTGTTAAATAACAAAAAAGATGGATAATACATTAATACATAATGATTAGAATATGGCAAGAAATAAATGAATGCATTGGGGAAAAAAGCAGGGATATCACTAAGAACACCATTATGTAAAAATGTATTTCTGCCCATGAATCTGAGCAACAAAATATTGAATTCATGGTATGATAAAGGAACAAGTTATATTGATGATTGTTATATGGAGGGATCTCTTGTATCTTTTGAACAATTAAGAAATAAATATGGAGTGCATAATGGGATTTTCTTTTGTTTCCTCCAGTTAAGGTTGTTCCTAAGAGAAAAATGGGGACCAAACTTGGCCCCACCTGATATTAGTGAAATGGAACAAACGGTTTGGCTGGGCAATACACCTAAATTTATAACTAAGATGTACTATGTTCTCCAGAGTGAAAGTGTGAAATCAAGTTTACGGAGATAGAGAGATGTGAGTCGGATCTAGGTGTTGCAATAATGGAAAGATGTTGGTGTGTTTGGACAGCATGACATTAATTATAAATGCAAGATACAGATTTGTTCAATATAACTTCCTTCACCAATTATATCTTGCACCAAAGAAACTGCATAGATTAAAATCTGAAATATCGGAGATGTATTTTAGATGTGGGACTGAAATAGGAATGTTTTTGCATGCTATGTGGTTTACATGAAGGTGAGACCTTTTTGGCAAGATATTACCGAAATATTAACAAGGATAACAGGAGTGGCCTTCACAGGTGACCCGGAGCTTTACCTTTTGGGCAACTTAATTGAAATAATCAATAAATTAACTAAATTCCTAATTTCATTTGTTAAAATTGGCTTAGCAGTGGTTAAGAAATGTAATGCGATTATTTGGAAATCCTCTCTACATAGAGCACAATGAACTGCAGAGATGAATAATTGCATACCTATGGAAAAAAATTTCAAATTTATAAAGATATGGCAGTCATATTTGGATCATACAGGGGCCCAATTATAGCTATAACTACAATAATAAAAAGGACAATAACAGATGCTGCTATAGTATAAATACAAGTGACTTCCACATATAGAATTTATTTTTATGGTTAATATAAATGTGAGCCCTGATGATGTGTGGATTTATATTATGAAAAGGAAGGGATAGGGGTTGTTTTGTTTTGTTTTTTTGTAAGAAAAAGTTTAATAGAGATATATAAAACTTTGAAATTGGAGAGTTTACTATGTATATTTATGGGGAAAAAAAATCCAAAAAATAAAACATTTGAAAAAAAATATAAAGGAGGATAGTAAAAGCTTCTTTAGGTATGTGAAGAGTAAAAAATTAGTTAAGATCAAAGTTGGGTCCTTTAAGATAGTAACAGGTGAAATTATTATGGGGAACAAGGAAAAGGCAGACAAATTGAACAGATACTTTGGATCAGTCTTCACAAGGGAAGATACAAACAATGACCCAGATGTAATAATGGACAGAGAACCGGGTAATGGAAGTACTGAAGGAAATTCACATTAGGAAGAAAATGATGTTGGATAGACTGATAGGACTGAAGCCTGATAAATACCCAGGGCCTGATGGTCTGCATGCCAGGGTATGTAAAGAGGTGGCTGTAGAAATTGTGGATGCATTGGTAATCATTTTTCAATGTTCTATAAATCAGGATCAGTTCCTGAGGATTGGAGGGTAGCTAATATTATTCCACTTTTTAAGAAAGGAGGGAGAGAGAAAATGCCTGACATCAGTGGCGGTGAAGATGCTGGAGTTCATTCTAAAAGATGAAATAGCAGCACATTTGGATAGCAGTAACAGGATCGGACCGAGTCAGCATGGATTTATGAAGGGGAAATCATGCTTGACTAATCTTCTGTAATTTTTTGAGGATGTACTTATGAAAATGGACAAGAAAAAGCCAGTGGATGTAGTGTACCTGGATTTTCAGAAAGCCACATAGTGGGCAAAATTAGAGCACATGGTAATGGGTGCAGGGTGCTGACAAGGATAGAAAATTGGTTGGCAGACAGGAAATATAGAGAAGAGATTAATGGTCCCTTTCAGGACGCCAGGCAGTGACTAGTGGGGTACCACAAGGCTTGGTGCCAGGACCGCAGCTATTTACAATATACATTAATGATTTCGATGAAGGGATTAAAAGTAACATTAGCAAATTTGCAGATGACACAAAGCTGGGTGGCAGTGTGAAATGTGCGGAGGATGTTATGAGAATGCAAGGTGACAGGCAGGTTGGGTAATGTGGATAAATCTGAGATTATCCACTTTGGTGGCAAGAACAAGAAGACAGATTACTATCTGAATGATGTTAAGTCAGGATAAGGGGAAGTACAATGAGATCTAGGTATCTTTGTTCATCAGTCACTGAAACTAAGCATGCAGGAATAGCAGGCAGTGAAGAAAGCTAATGGCATGTTGGCCTTCATAACAAGGGGAGCTGACTATAGCAGCAGAGGTCTTTCGGTATCCGTACAGGCCCTGGAGTATTGTGTGCCGTTTTGGTCTCCAAGTTTGAGGAAGGGCATTCTTGCTATTGAGTGAGTGCAGCGTAGGCTCATGAGGTTAATTCCTGGGATGACGGGACTGTCATATGTTGAAAGATTAGAGTGACTGTGCTTGTATTCACTGGAATTTAGAAGGATGAGAGGGGATCTGATTGAAACATATAAGATTATTAAGGGATTGGATATGCTAGAGGCAGGAAACATGTTCCCGATATTGGGGGGAGTCCAGAACCAGAAGCCACAGTTTAAGAATAAGGGGTAGGTCATTTAAAATGGAGTTGAGGGAAAAACTTTTTTACCCAGAGAGTTGTGGATCTGTTGAATGCTCTGTCTCAGAAGGCAGTGGAGGCCAATTCTCTGGATGCTTTAAAGAGAGAGTTAGATAGAGCTCTTAAAAATAGCAGAGTCAGGGGATATGGGGAGAAGGCAAGAACGGGGTACTGATCATGGATGATCAGTCATGATCACAGTGAATGGTGGTGCTGGCTTAAAGGACTCAATGGCCTACTCCTGCACATATTGTCTATTGGTTACAAGACCCAAACAAGCCAGGTTAAGACAAGGTGGTGCCAAATCTCAAACCCCAATAACCGACCCCAGTAGACCAAGATATGAACCAAATGCCATCTTATGAAGCAGAATACTTGCCGCTCCTGACAGGTAACAGAAATCCGGGTGAGCAAAGTAACTTGCATTCAAGCATGATATGATATGGCTGCATCATTAATTCAATTACAGTTTACTCTTCTCTACCCAAGAGCAAGATTCCAGTTTTTGATGGTGATCCACTTCAATTCGAAGCATTTATGAAAAACTTTTAACACAGTATTGAAATTAAGAGCCAAAACTCAGAGGATTGACTATATTATTTGGAACAGTTCACAAATAGACAACCACAAGCACTTCAAATGAGTTGCCATCATATGGCGCTGAACAAAGGATTCGAAAGGGCTAAGTTTTTACTAAAGAAGCATTTTGACAACAAGCATAAAATTGCTATAGCTAATTTACGGAAGGCTCTTTCATGGTCGTTAATAAAACCAGATGACACGAAGGATTAACAAGCTTACGCCCTCTTTCTAAGAGAATGTTGCAACGTCATGATGGAGATCGGCCATCTACAAGAGCTTGAAATATCTACTAATACGCTAATCATTTTTTAAAAAATTACCCTACTCTATGAGAGATCTATGGAGAAGCTCAGTTGTTGAATACCAAAAAAGGCTACTTTTATGGATTTGGTGGAGTTCATTGAAGGGCAAATGGACATTGTCACAGATCCAGTGTATGGAAATAAGCAAAGAAGTTGAGAGGTACAAATCATACCCTCAACCAAAAGTGAACAAAGTAAATTTGCCATCTCCCTGGGGTTGCGAATAAAGAAATTAAGTAAAAGGAAAGTTTGCCTACTGTGAAGAAATGTTTGTTCTGTAATAATAAGCATGCTTTGGAAAAGTGTGCCCAGTTTTTGAAGGAAAATGGAGTATTTGGCTGTCTGTATAAAGGACACATTAGCAAAAACTGCAAAAAAAAAATGACTCAGCTGCAACATATGCAGTCAAAAGCATCTCAAAATGCTAAACATCTTCCAGGAAAAGAAGAATACAGAAAAGGAACAAACGGTATGAAGAGAATCAGATGAAAACCGTGCTTTTGCCTCGATATTGACAAATTGTCTTACCGGGGCTGGAGAGAACAAGGCCAAGAAAGGGTATGCAGTAGTGCATACTTGTGCATTTCTTGATTCAGGTAGCACTATGTCATTTTGCACTGTGGGGCTAATAAATAAGATTAATATTAAAGGAAGATCAAAAATTCTATTGAAAAGTATAGGTCAAGTTAAACACATTGAAACCAACATTGTTTTGGGCTGAGAGGATGCTAGACTGGATAGTAACGATTTTTGTGAACTCCCAGGTGAATACACTCAGAAAACTATGTCTGTGCATAAAGGAAAACTCCCACATCAAAACGATATTAAACCATGGTCACTTTTGAAAAATGATTGTTTATGCAAAATCAACTCTGAGATAGAGTTGTTGATTGGTACAGATGTACCAAAAGCTCTGGAACCACTATATATGATAAAGAGTGTGGGTGATGGACCTTATGCTGTCAAAAGTATACTTGGTTGGACAATTAATGGACCATTAGGAGGAAGAAAAGAGGTTCAAAACCAGTTGGCTATAAGTGTCAACAAGATATTAATTGTTAAGCTTGATGGGCTGTGGGAGCAGCAGTTCAAGAATAACTTGCCTGAGTGCCTCAGGGACAACCAAGAACCTTCAAAGGAAGACCAGCAGTTCTTGGAATCAGTTTTAAAATCTGCCAAGCTGGTTAATGATCATTATTGCATTGGCTTTCCTCTAAAGGAAAGGGAAATGTGCATGCCTGATAATAGAAGCATTGTCAAACAACGTGCACTGAATTTAAAGAGAAGATTCTTCCTTTCATTTAGACTACACCAACTGCGTGTCTGACGTGATATTTAAAGGTTATGCAGAGAAAGTATCAGAAAATATCTTGGAACGTAGTGATGGCAAAAAATGGTGCTTGCCACACAATGGGGTTTTGCATCCACAAGGGAAAAAAAAACTTCCAGTGGTGTTTGATTGTGGAGCGACCTTTTGGTTGGGGGTGGTTCACTAAATTCTTAACTCTTACAGGGGCCAGACCTGACCAATACTTTGATAAGAATCTTAACTAGATTCTGTAAAGAACCTGCTGTCATCACTGCAGACAAATAAAGTTGCAATGTTCCACCAGGTGAAAGTACTGAATGAAGACCGTGACTTGTTACGATTCCTTTGGCCTGATGGAGACTACAGTTGGAACATGGTATAATACAGAATGACAAGGCATCTATTTGGAGCGACTTCATTGCCAAGTTGTGTGAATTTTGCCCTTGGGAAGTGTGCTGAGGATAATATGGAGCAATTTAGCTCTCAAGCCAGAAGCACCATCAGGAATAGCTTCTATGTGGATGACTGTCTCACTTCTGCAGCTATAGTAAAAGAAGCAATAGATCTTTATCATGTTGAGAGCGATCTGTTTCAAAGGAAGCTTTCTACTTACCAAATAGATAAGTAACAGTCATCATGTATTGGCTGTAATGCCTGAAAGAGAAAAGTGAAAAGAAATGAAGAATTTGGACTTAGACCATGACAACCTTCCTGTGGAGAGGGTATTACGTGTACAATGGTGTGTTCAGTGTGACATTTTTTATGTTCAAAATCACTTTGAAAGACTGACTTCTCACAAGAAGGGGGATTCTATCAACAGTTAGTTCGATATATGATCCTCTAGAAATATTGGCACCAGTTGTCCTGACTGCCAAGAAGATCCTGCAAGATTTGTGTCGGAAAAAGATTGGTTGGGATGATGAGATACCAGAATCCATGGTACAAGAATAGATTAAGGATCTTCGTATGCTGGAAGACTTCTAGACTGATAGATGCTTCAAACCCACAAATTTTGGAACAGTGACACCTGCTCAATTGCATTATTTTGCGGATGCATGTGAAAATGGTTTTGGAACTGTTAGTTACCTGTAATTCTGATAATCAGGATCAGATTCATGATGTACTACTCCACAAAGGAATAAATTAGATCTTCCATCCCCTTTTGGCTCACACCATGGAGCTGTAATGGAAAGATTGATTAGATCAGTGCAAATTATTCTCAATTCCATCCTAAATGGACAAAATCATAATGAGGAAGGTCTTCGGACAGTTCTGTGTGAAGTTGAAGCTATCCTCACGCATGCGCGATGCACAAGACAAAAACAACACCGACGGGAGGGGGGACCAACTGAGGAGAAAATCTCCACAGCTGAAACAGACAAGTATAACATGACAGCAAGACTCCCAACAGGAAAACATAGAAAATAACGGGAACAAGAAAGAAGAGAATAAAAAAAGGAAATCAGAGAAACAACAGATGACCAACTCAGAGGAAGAAGACCAACACCAAGACACCTTTAATAAAAATAAGAAGAACAAAAATACCCAACAAAATAAAACAAACAACCCAACAAGAAAACCAGAAGAGACAGAGGTAAAGGACACAGATCCTGGAGTGGACTCAGAAGAAGAGGAGGAAGAACACAGAGAAATGGAAGATGAAGGTAAGGGACAGTACATGGATAAAAAAAAATTAAAGAATATATGGAAACATTAAAAGAATGGCTGACACAAGAATTCAGTGAAATAAAAAGAATAAAAGGTACAGAAGAAAAAGTGAATAGATTAGAGATGATCATGACAGATATAGGAAAAAGAGTGGACAAGGTGGAAGAATGAGAAACAGCCATAGAAATGGAAGTAGATGACTTAAAAAGGAAATTAGAAGAATCTGATAAAAAAGTTAAAGAGACACAGAGCTGTTAGCTCAGAAGATAGATATAATAGAAAATTATAATAGAAGAAACAATATAAAGATAGTGGGCCTTAAGGAAGAAGGCAAAAATATGAAAGAATTTATAAAAGAATGGATCCCCAGGGTCCTAGGAAGACCAGAATTACAGGAAGAAATGGAAATAGAAAGGGCACACAGAACATTAGCCCCTAAACCACAACCACAACAAAAACCAAGATCCATTCTAGTAAAATTCCTAAGATATACGACAAGAGAAAATATATTGGAGAAGGCAATGAAAAATATAAGAGAAGACAAAAAACCAATGGAATACAAAGGTGAAATTATTTTTTTCTATCCATACATAAGTTTTGAACTCCTGAAGAAGAGGAAGGAGTTTAACTCAGCAAAAACGACCCTATGGAAAAAAGGTTATAAATTTATGTTAAGATATCCAGCGGTGCTTAAAATAGTTATCCCGGGGCAGCAAAGCAAACTGTTCTCGGATCCGGAAAAAGCACGAAAATTTGCAGAACACCTTCAAAACAGACAGAGAGATGAAGAGATATAACAAGAACAAAAATGATAACAAACTATATATAAAGAAGAATAAAGTATAAGTAAGAACTAAGAAGAGAAAGAAAAGGAAGTAAGGAAGGAATTAAGAAAGTGAGCTTTGTTATATATGAAGATTAAAATCTTGGGGGGGCTGGGTGGGGAAGAATAACAGTCACTGCAAAATCAGTTGACGCTTGCGAACGGGTTCGCAAATCCAAATGAAGAGGGGAGATGTGGTTGCCCAACAAGGGACAAAGGGCAACTCAGAGAGGGGAGGGACTATTGGGGTTAAAGGAATTTTAGATATGGGAATAGTAGAAATATTTTATGTTTTAGAAATGTTGTCTTACAATGTGTTCAAAAAAAGAAAACAGAAATAGATAAGAAGGGATGGTGGTGATGAAGAAACGAAAAGGAAAGATAAACAAAGTATGAAATGGCCATGTTGAACTATATGACTTTAAATATTAATGGAATACATAACCAAATCAAAAGGAAGAAACTGTTAAATTTACTGAAGAAAGAGAAAATTGATATAGCATTCGTACAAGAAACACATCTAACTGAAGTGGAACACAAGAAATTAAAGAGAGATTGGATAGGACATGTAACAGCAGCATCATATAATTCAAAAGCCAGAGGAGTAGCTATATTAATCAATAAAAATATACCAATCAAAATAGAAGAGGAAATAATAGATCCAGCAGAAAGGTATGTAATGATAAAATGTCAGATATATTCAGAATTTTGGAATTTACTCAAAATATATGCACCTAATGAAGAAGATCAAAAATTTATGCAAGATATCTTTTTGAAGATCGCAGATACACAAGGGAATATACTAATAGGAGGGGATTTTAACCTTAATTTGGACTCAAACATGGATAAAACTGGAAAAAAGACTAACAGAAAGAGCAAAGTAACCAAATTTATAATTAAATCGATGCAGGAAATGCAACTTTTGGATATATGGAGGAAACAACACCCAAAGGAAAAGGAATATTCATATTATTCGGGTAGACATAAAACATACTCAAGGATAGACCTATTCCTGTTATCAGCCCACATTCAAGGAAGAGTTAAGAAAACGGAATATAAAGCTAGATTGTTATCAGATCACTCACCCCTGTTATTGGCAATAGAGCTAGAGGACATCCCACCAAGAATGTATAGATGGAGATTAAACTCCATGCTACATAAAAGACAGGATTTTAGAGAATTCATTGAGCGACAAATTAAAATGTACTTTGAAATAAATACGGAATCAGTGAAAAATAAATTTAAATTATGGGACACAATGAAATCATTCATCAGAGGACAGATAATAAGTTATGTAACTAAGATGAAGAAGGACTACAATCGAGAAATAGAACAGTTGGAAAGGGAAATAACAAATACAGAAAAAGAATTAGCAATAAAGGAAGATGCAACTAAAAGAAGAGAATTGACAGACAAGAAAATAAAATATGAAACACTACAAACATATAAGGGGAGAAGAACATAATGAAGACAAAACAGAAATATTATGAGCTAGGAGAAAAAACACAAAATACTAGCGTGGCAGCTTAAGACAGAACAAACTAAAAGAACGATATTGGCATCAAGGAAAAAGGACAAACAAATTACATATAACCCAATGGAGATCAACGAAAACTTCAGGGAATTCTACGACCAACTATATCAAACTGAAAACGAAGGGAAAGGAGACAAAATAGATGAATTTCTAACTAAAATTGAACTACCAAAATTACAAACAGAGGAGCAAAATAAATTAATAAAACCATTTGAAATGGAAGAAATACAGGAGATATTTTAAAAAACTACCGAACAATTAAACACCGGGAGAGGATGGACTCCCAATAGAATTCTATAAAACATTTAAAGACTTATTAATTCCCCCTCTCCTGGAAGTAATGAATCAGATTTAAAAAACACAAAACATACCAGATTCATGCAAAACAGCAATAATTACAGTAATACAAAAGACGGGGAAAGATCCACTAACACCAGCATCGTATAGACCAATATCTCTACTTAACACAGATTATAAGATAATAGCTAAATTATTAGCAAACAGATTGGCCGACTGTGTACCAAAAATAGTAAAACTAGACCAAACTGGATTTATTAAAAAAAGACAAACAACGGACAATGTCTGTAAATTCATTAACTTAATCCATGCAGTACAAGGAAACAAAACTCCAACAGTAGTGGTTACTTTAGATGCAGAGAAAGCCTTTGACAGAGTAGAATGGAATTATTTATTCAAAGTACTACAAAAATTCAACCTACCAGAGAAATATATTAATTGGATTAAAGCATTATATAAGGGACCATTGGTGAAAGTGACAGTAAATGGATATATATCAAACCAATTTAAATTAAGCAAATCAACAAGGCAGGGATGTCCACTATCTCCCTCACTGTTCGTGTTAGCTATAGAACCACTAGCAGAACTGATAAGAACAGAAAATAAGATGGATTAAAATAAAGGAGAAGGAATATAAAAACAGTCTATTTCCAGATAACATTATAATATACTTAACAGAACCAGTAATATCAATAAAAGAATTACATAAGAAATTGAAGGAATGTGGAGAAATATCGGGGTTCAAGATCAACGCAAATAAAAGTGAAGCAATCCCAATGAATAATCCGGATTTCACAAAGTTTAAGAAAGAATCACCATTTAGATGGCAAACACAAGTAATTCGATTCCTAGGTATACAACTAAATAATAATCTCGGCCATCTGTATAAACTAAATTATCAGCCATTAATGAAAAAATTACAAGACGACTTAGAGCACTGGAAAAACTTATCACTAATACTGTTAGGAAGGATAAACTGTATTAAAATGAACATCTTTCCAAGGATACTATACCTATTTCAATCATTACCAATTCACCTAACTGAGAAATTCTTCAAGGAGCTAAAGAAAATAATAAGGAAATTCTTATGGAAAGGGGGGAAACCGAGGATAGCACTAGATAAATTAACAGAATGGTACAAACAAGGAGGCTTACAACTACCAAACTTTAAAAATTATTATAGAGCCGCACAATTAAGATACCTATCCGATTTTTATCAAACAAGGGAAAAACCAGATTGGACCTGATTAGAGCTAGATAAAATAGGGGAGAAGATACCTGAACATATACTATATAAGTGGGTTGAAAAATTGGTGCAACGTAGGAACTCACCAGTATTGCACCATCTGCTCAACATTTGGAAGAAGATTCACATAGAAAGGAATAAAATAAATTATCAACTACCAAAATTAATATTGACACAAAATCAACTAATCCCTTTCACAATAAATAACCTTTCCTTCAGAGAATGGGAGCGAAAAGGGATCAAAAGAATAGAAAATTGTTTTTCGGGAAATAAATTATTATCTTTTGAACAAATGAAAGACAAATATAATATAACTCACAATACAATGTTTGCATACCACCAACTGAAAACCTACTTGAAGGACAAATTGGGAAACAGTCTGAAGTTACCAGAAGGAAGCAATTTTGAATATGTGATTACAGACAGAATGATAATTTAAAAAATTATAACAAACATGTACATCAAACTGCAAGATAAGGAGAACGAGGAAACAAACGGTAAACCTAAACAAAAATGGGAACAAGATCTAAACATAAAGATAAAGAATGAAACATGGGAAAAGCTATGCTCCGGAACTATGAGAAATTCAATAAACACAAGGTTACGCATGATACAATATAATTGGTTACACAGGCTATACATCACACCCCAAAAGTTAAATAAATGGGACCCAACAGTATCAGACAGATGTTTTTGCTGTAAAAAAGAAACAGGAACAATACATGCAATTTGGACATGTGAGAAAGTGAAAAAATTTTGAGAAGATCTAAACCAGATATTAAATAAAATCACAAAAAGCAATATACCAAAAAAACCAGTGATCTTCCTTCTAAGTAATATAAGAAATAAAGAATTTGGACTTGATTTGGATGGAGCACAAAAAAGATTTGTTATGATAGCCCTAGCTGTAGCAAAAAAATGTATTGTGTCAACCTGGAAATTAGAAGATAACTTGAGAATACAACAATGGTACATAGAAATGAATAAATGTATTCCATTAGAAAAAATAACATATAATTTAAGAAATAACATCACAATATTCGAACAAATATGGGAACCATACATGAAACACAATAGAGAAATCCTACCGTGGACTTCCACCACCTAAAATGACAGAAGGAGAAGACAACGAAATGAACTGACTCAGTATATAAAAGTAAAAGACAAAAATTACTTGTTTATTTTTATTAAGTGACGACATTGTTTAACGGGTTTAATGTATCATAGATTGAACTTTAAATAAATGAGAAGGGGGGTGAGGGAGGGAGGGAAGGGGAGGGGGAAAAGGGGAGAAAATGACACTATATATTTAAGAGAAAAATGTATTTTGGTCAGTATGGTTTATAGTGTGAAAAATAAAAAAAATTTAAGACTAAAACTGACTTCTGAACAGACCAATTAACAAAATTTGTCTTTTACAAGAGGCAGAAAGCTTTGATAATTGACTTTCATTTTATTTTGTGATTTAACTGGTATATACTACAATGTTTGATTTTTTTTCTTTCTGATGGTAATTCTTTATAAACATAATAATTAGGGGCCAATATTGTAAGAGTTAAAATATATTCATGCTTGCAAGCACATTCTGTTTGTGGTTTTCACAATGTTGTTTACATATTCTTTGTTGTCTCCTAGCAACCTTTTTGCTTCAAGGTTAGCTAGTTTTTCTTTGTTTGATAAAGATGCTTAGTTTTAGTTCCTTTGTTTTTTGAAATGGAAGGAATTTGAATGTTCTGACAATTTTTATTGACCATCTAACAAACTTTTAGCACCATCTAACAATGTTTAATGGCTTGTAACAATATAGAAACTGACAATAGCATTAATAATGTTTAACATCATTTAATAAACTTTGGGAAAACTCAATTTTAGTATGGATTTGTTTGAATGAGTTATAGAGAACAATAACATTCTGATATCTTCCAAGCAACTATAAAGGAAAATACATTGAGTCTCACCTGGTGTCCATTCTAGCACAGACTCTTCGCTTTTTCTTTCTTCCATCGCAGTCTCTGAAATTTAAAACTTGTTTCGCTTTTTTACTGTTCTGATAGTTTTTTTTACCCAAAATATTAACTTTTTTTTTCCTTTGACGATGATGCATAACCTAATGGAATTTCTATTTTTAATTTCAGATTTCCAGCAGCATTTGCTTTTCAATGATGTAAAGATACTTGTACTTTTAATAGAGTGGAGTCTTTTTTCTTTTGGATTTTAATTATTGGTCGAGAATGATTTGACATTGAAGTAACTTTTCTAACTGAAGCTACATGGCTCAGACATCACTTTAAAAAGAATTAAAAGTTTCCTTTCCAGAACACAAAGATTACAAATCTTAACTGAGGTGTGCTTGACCAAAATAGCATTCTAATTACAAGAAATTACAGACATTGTTGGCTCAGTGAGCAAGTTTGAATGAAATGCATTGTGTGTGTTCATTTCATAGGTTTTAAAATCTTCTAGAAGTAGCATCCTTCTTGATCAATTGAATTGATCATTGAAATTTTGCCAATATTGAGTTTTAACTTGCAAGGATAGGAGCAATGTTGCTCTTTTAATTTGCGAACAATTGATTTTGACAGGGATGGTAACTGTGGGTTGGTGGAGTGGATGGCCTAATCCTTCTCGCACACACACACACACACACACACACACACACACACGTCAGCATACACAAGTGAATGAAACCTTATTGGATCTGTTTCAACTTTATTCTGAAATATGTTGTCCGCCTTCTGGCATCTTACCCAAATGATCATTCCTTTTACGTGAGGTCAGCTAGCTAAGCAACCAGGTGAGCCATTGCAATGTAATACAATGCAATATAGTGGAAATTAGATGATATTTGGAGTAAAATTTTGACTGAGATGTTTCTGTTTCTTAATATAGGATCACCAAGGTATCTAAGACAATCCAGCATTATCAGGGAAGTAGCCTAGGACCATTCCTTCTAATAATGCTCCAGTTGAACATTGGGTTTTCCAAGCTAAACCAACATCTCAGGTGCTCTTCTCATATTTCTTCCACTAAAATTTTTTTAAGTCTTGTCTTTCCGTACAAATTGCTCAAAGGCCACTTCCTCACTATCTGGAATAATTACAGCAAGGAAAAGCATTATTCTTCCGTAACTGTTTAACGAGTAGATACAATTTCATTGGCTGCAGTTTCTTTGTGCTAACTCATATAAATATTTATAAATCCTGTGCAACTCCAGTCAACTGCTGCTTTCATGTATGTACTATATATCTGGCAATTTCAAATGTTCCATTCACATTTTAATATTACAACTCAGAAGGACGCCTAACTCGCCTTGTAGTCGAGTTCCCCCATTTCTCTGTAACACATGCCTGTTAACTCCACCTAGCTTTGCCTTCAGTAGTTTATAGTAATCAATTGCTGACCAGAATATCTTTGGGATATGGGAGTAAACTGCAGCTCCCAAGAGAAATCCACATGTTTACAGGGAGACCCTGCAATCTCCTGACATAATAATGGCAAGCAGGATTAATGCTTTCTGCTGGAGTTATAAAGCACCCGCACAGCCTTCTGTTCTACTGCACTGCACCACTGGTGAGCTTTGTTCAGATCCCTCCATGACTGTCCACCTGACCAAGTACCGTAATGACCAAACACATGCATGTTCCTCCAGTTCTTGTCACTGTTTTATCTCCAATTTATTTAATCCCTACTTGATGGTTGTGACTTCAAATATATTGATCTTAACTCCTCAAGCATTCATGTTTCCAACCCCTGTGCCATGACTAATCTTTTGGTAACCTGCAGTAATGTCTGCTTTTGTGACTAGTTGCAAATGTGTTTGATCCTGAGAAATGTAAGGTCATTTCACGTGGTTCATACAAAGTGTTTATGTGGTGATGGATCATTAATGCATGTACTTCAATTTGCATATATTATATCTTCTTTTCCTTTCTTCCACCATAATTATTCCTTGATTTGTTATTTTGTTAGCTAATGTGATGCTATTATGTTATTTCCGCCACCTTATACTTGATCCCACCACCACACACATCTTTCCTTCTCCTCTCCACCTTCTGCATAGACCACTCCCTTTGTGACTCCTTCTTCCATTTCTCCCTTCCCACCAATTTCCCCCTTGGGACCTACCCTGTGACTGCAAGAGGTGCTCCACTTTCACCCGCACCTCCTCCCTCACACCATTCAGGGGCCCGGGCACTCCTTCCAGGTGGAGTGGCACTTCACTGCAGGGTCATCTACTATAGCTAGTGCTCCTGTTGTGATCTCCTCTACAACGGAGAGATGGGATGTAGACTGGGAGATTGCATAGTTGAGCATCTTGGCACTGTCCGCTGCAATAGCAGGGATCTCCCAGTGGCCACCCATTTCAATTCCCATGCTGCCTGTTTGTCCATGGTTATGTGCAGTGCCAGGCTGGGACTACCTGCAAATTGGAGGAGCAACATTTTGTGTTCTGTCTGGGCATCCTCCAACTGGATGACGTTGGCTTATCTAGTTTCCATTGATTTTCTCCCCCCCCCCACCCCCATCTATTTTTCCCTCTGCCTCCTTTCACAGAGCTATAAACACCCCTCCCCAATCAATTCTTAACTTTCCTCTCTCCTGTCCTCTTATCATATCCAATTAATACCTTTTGTCTGTTGGTCTATATATCTCCTCTTGCCCCTTCTTGCCTTCACCCTAACCTTTTAATTCAGGCACCTGCCAGCTTTTTAATTCGTACCTTGAAGAAGGGCTTTGGCCCATAACATTAGTAATATATCTTTATCTCCAATTGTCTCTGCCAGACCTGCTGAGATCCTCCGGCATTTTTGTGTTTTTATTAGTAAAATATTTCCACCACAATTTTAAATATGTGATTTCACTTTATGCTCAAGATAAAGTTTAAAACCAAAGTCTACTGATATGCCAATGGAAATACAAAATACCATTACACAACTTGAAATAGAATAGAACATATTTCTACCACCACAACCTACAGTAACACCACTGTAAATGCATGATTTGGTTGTTTGTTAAACATGTGAATGTATATATGTCAAATGAGTATGCAAGAATGCAAGGGACTGCAAATCCATTTTCATCACTTGCACCAGGAAAGGTGCTGATGACTGCAGGAATAACCACTCTAAATCTCCTTCAACCTGTTTCCTCAATGGTAACAGCAAAGCTGCTGCAGGAATATCTATATTGGAAGATTCCACAACCCTTAAAAGAATTTCTAGTTGGCCAGCACTTCACAGGCACATCTGATAACTGGAACTTTGGAGAACACCACCCCCTCCTCCCCATGACTCCAAGTTTTTGGCGTGTCATAATTGGCACCTGTTGGGGGGGTGGGGGGGGAAATGATCTCTTCTACAAAACTCATGAAATTGGTTTAATGAGAATGACCAAGAGATTTCAAAACTGTTTAATCATAAATGCATGATTTTCCAAGTCAGGACATATCACCATGTCTCAGGGGAAGAAATTGATCTACTGGTATCTTAATGCTGAGGGCCAATAAATCCTCCTGAGTTAAAGAACAGATGGTGTATGGAAAGAATACAAGAGATTCACAATTAGTCAGTAATCACAAGATGTGTCAGCCATCTCAAGTTCAAATTCCTGAAGACCCAGTCTGCTAAAAGAAGCCCTTCAAAAATCTCTTCCCTTGAGTCTGCATTTAATGCAATGTTCAAGACTCCATCCCACAGCACATTATATTTTGAAATCTTAGCAATACTTCTAACTGGTAAGAGGCTGAAAAGTTTATCTGACAGTTAAAATATAAAACAAATTCTCTACAGCAGACAGAATCCCTGTTGAAGGCCTGAAACATGATGGAGAAGAGGTGCTGACACAAATTCTTTCTTCATCTTTATATGGATGGAGAATAAAATGCCAGGAAATCATGTCAGTATAATTATGATCATCTTCAAGAAAGGAGACCAATCAGATCACAGTCAGTACTGAGTGGACACAAGGATCCTTCTCATCACTTTGCAGACGTTGAAGAGCACACCACAGAGTCACAATGCAGATTCCAACCATCAGTGGATGTGATCTTCAGAGAAATCTAAAAATAAGAAGTCGAGAACAGTGCCAATCACCAAACATTTTGTACATAATGTAAAATAAATAGTAGAATCATGGAGAGTTGTTTTAGCAGTTGTTCAGCAGTCTCTCTGCCCTTAGGAAGAAGCTGTCCCTCAGCCTGGTGGTTCTGGTTCTGATACTTCTGTAACTTTTTTCCAACTGGTGTAGCTGGAAGATGCTGCACGTGGGGTGGTAGGGGTCTTCCATGATTTTGCAAGCTCTCTTACAATAGCGATCCCAGTAAATCCCATCAACCTGGGGGGCGGGAGGGGGGAACCCCAGTAATCCTCTCTTTATGGTCCTGTGGATTGATCTCCAATTCCATGCTCTTCAGCAACCATGTTAAACTGTGATGCAGCTGGTCAGAACACTCTCAATAGAGCTCCTGGAGGAAGTTAACAGAATGGTGACCTTGCCCACCTCGGCCTTCTAAGGAAGTGCAGCTGTGGCAACTCTTCCCACTACAGTAGAGTTAATCTGGGGGACAAGCAGTAAATCATTCAACTAGGGGTCACCTGAATCTTATTTACATTGTCATATTACACTTGCATGTGTGAGTATTTAGAGAAAATCATTATTGACTCCTACAGTGAAGACTTCGAGAAGGTAAAGGTCCTCTATCAACTTGTCATCATTACATTTCAGGTGACCCCTAGTTGAATGATTTACTGCTTGTCCCCATTCAGGAAGATGCACAACAGGACCTTGGAAGCATGGATGACCTTCCATGATGCCTTCCAGAAAAGGTAGGTGTTAAAATTCTAACTGAGGCTTGTGTGCCAGGCCAATCTTCAGTTGAGCATCAGCGATCTCTTCTGTTTATTTGGACAAAGTAGAACATTAGACACCTCAAAACTGAAGCAGAACCACCGACAGAGTCTCTGCAAAATGTTATGAATCCATTGGTAGGATTTTTAGCATCCTCTCCCAGCTTAACATCCCCAGGAATGAAGATGCGATCACCTCCTCTGGTCCACGTCATCCATATGCCTGAGATCATAAAAAATAAACACTCTATCTCAGCTCTGAGACCAGAGGTTTTTAAGAGTGCAGAAGAAATACTTCTTGGAGGCTTTGAAATTCTCAAAAAAAAGTCACATCCATTAATTCTAGATACAGATTGGTTCAATACAACTCTACCTCACACTGCAAAAGATCCATAGGGTGAATCTGAAGGTGTCTTTAGGTGTGGGATGGAGGTAGGAATGTTTGTTCAAGCAACCTGGTCCTGTATAAGGGTGGGCCCATTTTGGCAGGATTTAGCTAATATATTAAACAGGTTAACAGGAGTAGCCTTCCCACTGGACCCGACTTATCTTTTGGTGAACCTTATGGACATAAGCTATAAATCATCCAAATTCAATTCATATTAGCTGCTTTGTCCGCAGCAAAAAAAAAATGTATAGTGATGATCTGGAAGTCTGACTCCCCATTCCTTATCAGTCACTGGACTACAGAGATGCACAGCTGTACTCCCATGGAAAATAATCAGGTATGATCTTAGAAACCCACACACCACCTTCGTTAGAATACGACAACCATATTTGACGCACGCAGGAGGACAACCGCATCCTCTCGGAAATGCCAGTAGGTGGATTAATAAAAGAAATTGTATAAGGGGGTGGCCCACTGCTTCTCTGGATGTCCACTGTAAGCACCGACGCCGCACCTAGTTTTTTTTCTTTATGGGGGGAGGGGGGAAATCACAAATTTGTAATTAGTTGGTGGATATCTGTATATGTTGAAGAAATGTGTGATTTTTTAAAAAATTGATGAAAAACAAAAAATAAAATATTAAAAAAAAAATCGGATCTTCTTTGACTCGTCAGAATCGGTTGTTCATGACTGCTTGCTGTGGAGGAGCATTCCCAAAGGCATCAAGCACCTTGTTTCTATGATTGGAACACTTGGAGACTGTACACAAACAGCAGAAGGAGAACACAACATCCTGAACAGCCTCTCCATCAAGTACCAGCTGTCATGTCATGTAGCTCTCCCCTGTCAAAGGTTAAATTAGCAGACTAGTAATTCAGAGACTGAAGTAACAATTCAGAGACTAATGTTCACGTTTCACATTGCAGCTGTGGAATTTAAATTCAGTTAATAATGTTGTTAATAATTAATGACATTACAACAAATAGATTTTGTAGAAAATCTGGTTCATTAATCTTTAGAGGAGAAAATCTACCATCCTTCGACTGGTGAAAAGTAATTCCAGCCTCACCAGTAAGGATCACTTTTCAATTCTCTGTGAAGTGTGTAAGCCTCTCAGTTCAAGGGCAAAATTAGGGATGGGCATTCGACAGAGCCATTCCCAGTTGCTCAAAAGCTGCTTGGAGCACAAAAAATGGGAGTCATTCCTCAATCCTGGTGAGGTGCCTGAGAGACAGAGCAAGAAAGTGTTTTTGTGTCCAAGATGTCTCCACTCTGTTTAATATCCATTATTGATGTAGTGTTTTAAGGTACACTGAAATAGCTCCCCATGTGTTAAGTTGACTTTCTTTGTTATTCTTGTGATGTAAAGAAATGAAAGTGAACTGAATCCATAGCGATGATTGCTTATAGACTTCAAAATTGCTGGCTCTTTCCTTCATTGTCAGCATTTTTGGCAATAAATTGCAGCCAAATTACCGAAGCTTTATTTCACACATTATCTTTGCAGTGAATTGTAGCAACATATTTTTGTAGCAAAAATGCTAGGCTACATATTGTGTTTATATGATGTAATTTAACCCTTGCTTGTGTGTCTTTTGCGTGTCCAGGCGGTAAAAGATGCATGTAGCAGTGTTTACATGGGCTGAAACAGCACGGGAATATTTCACAACTGGAAACCCAGTTCAAGCTGTAAATGAAGTGTGTCCACAAATGCACTCTGATTACATATTTACTTGCTTTATTTGCTTAGTGCATTAAACTCTTTAAGGCTCATTGGTAAATTAGTTTGAATAATTGTTGGATACAGAGAGGCTGGGGAAGAGCTCTAAACTCATTTTAGCAGGATGATTTGTTAATGTGTCGCGTGTGTGCCCTCACAATGTCATTCTTCCTGCTGACTCAACCTGCAGCAGCTCTGTTGTAGGCTTTTCAAAATAAAACATCTGCTTATTTTTGATTGGTCAATTGAAACGGTTCAACCCTATCCTGACCTTCCCTCATGAATATTGATGAGCTTTGAATGTGGAAGCTGGGTTTATGGTGGAGGCTCGTTACTACAGCAGTCCAGCCATGTCAGTTTGTTTGTGGCTGGGCCCAGACTGAGAAATGGCTATGTCCCTGAGTGCAGATGATGAGGAGTATGACTCAGACCCAGAGCAGGTCAGCTTTCAGCTTTGATTGTGGGCACAGTGGAAACATTTCATTTAAAGAGAACTAGAAAGCCCTTATTGGGAAACAATGTGAGAGCCTAAAGTAGCTCAGCTGAATCCAGGCTCTGTTGTGCAGAATAATGATGGTGGCTGTTCATGTTTTAGGATAGCTGTCAACAGCTTGGCCTTTTCTTCCCTTCTCTTTCTGATACTTCTACTTTTAAAGTTGAAGCAGGTGGAATTAAAATCCTGTCTGTTTACTGAAGCAGGTATCCGTTACTGAGGTCACAAAGTAATCTCCCCTATGGCATTTTAAGCCTCGTCCTTTGGGGCATTTAACATCCATTTTAGTATGATTTGAATTCATAGGGAATGTATTGTACTGTACTGATCACAAGCAAACCGACACATGCTATTTCTAGGGATGTTTTAATATTTTCTTCTCTGTTTTTCATGCTTTATTAGTTCTTAATCTTTAGCAGTATAGAGCGAAGAATGAAATATTCTACTATCTTCATCTTTATTAGACCTGAATTTTTATTTTCATATAAAGCTGATTTTGCACCGTTGCTTGGCTTAAAGTAGAGCAGTTGGTCCATGTGAGACTTCAGGTTCTGTAGCCTGAAGTGCAGGTACAGTTTTCATCAAAGATATTACCTCTGAGGAGCAGACTTGTTAAACATGATTGTGCTTGAAAGCTAGATCTGTTTTGTTTTCTGCATGAATTAAGTGGGGGAGGGGAGAGAAGAAACCTTGTCGTTTAACAATGAATAGTTCTTTAAATGGCTGTGGTTGTGTTTATTGTCTAAATGATGAATGCTTGAAGGTACTTTGCCAGAAAAATGTTAAGTAGCTGGGGATTGTTTACCCAAGTTGACCCTGTCATACCACTACCTTACCAGTTTGCTGACGACTCGGGCCCAAAAGAAATAATTCTTTCTCAAACTTAGCTGTCTAGTAGGCATAGATTTATGGCACAATTTCAATAATGTAAGTTGTATCGGAGACGGACTTCCAGCATACAAATTTCAGTTGATGAAGTAGGCCTCTTACTTGACTGTTGTTTTAGTATTATTTAATATCCCTACTGATCATTCAAATGTACACCACTGTGTAATGCCTGGCCTCATTCTGTGTATAATAGTTTCTTTGTAAGTGCCAAAGGAAGTCTGAAACCGAGCAACAGCGTACCTTTGGCCTGTCCCCCATTGGATTATGTTTCCTTAAGAACAGAATGTCTGGTCTGGAATATAAAGCTATCTTTAAACTTACTGTGGGAACAGTGGAACATTGAGGTTGCTAAAGTTAATATTTCCATTCAACATTTTTAAACCCTTCATTACTACATGCAGGGCAAAATACTTAGTTGTTACATTTTGTCACACATTTATGAATTCAATTTAAGGTTCAGAAATTAAAAGCATGTTCTGTTTACATTGAAGTGGTGTGTGGTGGTTGACAACCAGTGGAGATTTGTGTCTTTGTTGACACATAGTCATACAGTCTGGATGATTTAGACTCATAATTCATTTGTCCTCTTTATGTCCCTGGTTCCAAATCCTTTATGGATCACTGCTGTTCTTTGTGCTGTAGTGACACTGTTCTAAATAATGGAAAACAACATTTATATATTTACATTTGGTGTGTATATGTTGCATGCATGCGCATAAAGAAAACCTGGCTACCTGACCCCAGCTCGACAGAACCACGACAAGGCGGATGCGATTGTCGGCCAGTCAGTGTGGACCCAACTCTGCACTTTATCCAGGATGAAAGGACATGTCTGTTGAATAACTTAAGAGATGTGAATTTAGTTTTGTTTTCCTTCTTTCCCATCCCTCAAATGCCCAGAAAGTTTTGACATTCTGTGCCTAAGCAGCCAAACTCATTTTCAACTTCAACATTAGTGATATGTTCAAAGATCTGTCATGAGCCAACAAATTGGGGAGAGGGATGGAAGCAGGTACTCAGCACAGACAAGCTTGTAGATTAGTAGATATAACTATGGTGATAACCTAGTCTTTGGTCGTCATTGGTAGGAGCCACATAAGGCAGGGGTTGGGGGGTGGGGGGGGGTGCGCGGTAAAGCACTCAGTGCAGAGTGGAAGTTACCTTTGGAGGTAGGGGCAGGAGCAGGTTCTAGAAGTATAGTAGGTGGAATGTGAAAACAACAAGGAAAGTCGGGCAATAGGGTGAAAATGAAATGATAACTGAGTGGGATAAAATACAAAGTTCCATTTAAAATGAAATTGTACACAAGTTACAGTTGGAGATGTTGCTGGAGAAAGTGGAGATAAATTACTTTTACCATGGATGACTTAAATTGTTAAGAAGGTAAGTTGTTTATCTCCCTATATTAGCAGTGGCATAGAATTTAAAAGTGTATAAAGCATCTCAGCTCAAGTACAGCATAAAATCATGGTCAATAATGCAAAATGCAAATACACTAGGGTGAGCACAAAGAAAATTTATGAGGATGTTACTATGAATGCTGAATACTATCTTTGATAAAAGATTGGATGGACTGGAATGGCTTTTCTTGCACCAGAGGAACTGTGGGGCATTTAATCGAGGTTTATTGAACTATATGGAGCAAGAGTAAATGGAATGGCTTTTTTCTCCTGGCAGAAAAATCATTACCTTGGAGCCATAATTTTAAATAACATGAAAACATTAAAAGGAGGATGCAAAGAAATGATAATAACAGAAGCTTTCATCACGTGTAAGACAAAAATGGACATTCACGTTGTGGTAAAAACACAATGCTGGAGAAACTCAACAGGTTAAACAATGTCCTTTATCTTTCTTCTTTGGCTTGGCTTCGCGGACGAAGATTTATGGAGGGGGTAAAAAGTCCACGTCAGCTGCAGGCTCGTTTGTGGCTGACAAGTCCGATGCGGGACAGGCAGACACGATTGCAGCGGTTGCAGGGGAAAATTGGTTGGTTGGGGTTGGGTGTTGGGTTTTTCCTCCTTTGCCTTTTGTCAGTGAGGTGGGCTCTGCGGTCTTCTTCAAAGGAGGTTGCTGCCCGCCAAACCGTGAGGCGCCAAGATGCACGGTTTGAGGCGTTATCAGCCCACTGGCGGTGGTCAATGTGGCAGGCACCAAGAGATTTCTTTAGGCAGTCCTTGTACCTTTTCTTTGGTGCACCTCTGTCACGGTGGCCAGTGGAGAGCTCGCCATATAACACGATCTTGGGAAGGCGATGGTCCTCCATTCTGGAGACGTGACCCATCCAGCGCAGCTGGATCTTCAGCAGCGTGGACTCGATGCTGTTGACCTCTGCCATCTCGAGTACTTCGACGTTAGGGATGTAAGCGCTCCAATGGATGTTGAGGATGGAGCGGAGACAACGCTGGTGGAAGCGTTCTAGGAGCCGTAGGTGGTGCCGGTGGAGGACCCATGATTCGGAGCCGAACAGGAGTGTGGGTATGACAACGGCTCTGTATACGCTTATCTTTGTGAGGTTTTTCAGTTGGTTGTTTTTCCAGACTCTTTTGTGTAGTCTTCCAAAGGCGCTATTTGCCTTGGCGAGTCTGTTGTCTATCTCATTGTCGATCCTTGCATCTGATGAAATGGTGCAGCCGAGATAGGTAAACTGGTTGACCGTTTTGAGTTTTGTGTGCCCGATGGAGATGTGGGGGGGCTGGTAATCATGGTGGGGAGCTGGCTGATGGAGGACCTCAGTTTTCTTCAGGCTGACTTCCAGGCCAAACATTTTGGCAGTTTCCGCAAAGCAGGACGTCAAGCGCTGAAGAGCTGGCTCTGAATGGGCAACTAAAGCGGCATCGTCTGCAAAGAGTAGTTCACGGACAAGTTTCTCTTGTGTCTTGGTGTGAGCCTGCAGGCGCCTCAGATTGAAGAGACTCCCATCCGTGCGGTACCGGATGTAAACAGCGTCTTCATTGTTGGGGTCTTTCATGGCTTGGTTCAGCATCATGCTGAAGAAGATTGAAAAGAGGGTTGGTGCGAGAACACAGCCTTGCTTCACGCCATTGTTAATGGAGAAGGGTTCAGAGAGCTCATTGCTGTATCTGACCCGACCTTGTTGGTTTTCGTGCAGTTGGATAATCATGTTGAGGAACTTTGGGGGACATCCGATGCGCTCTAGTATTTGCCAAAGCCCTTTCCTGCTCACGGTGTTGAAGGCTTTGGTGAGGTCAACAAAGGTGATGTAGAGTCCTTTGTTTTGTTCTCTGCACTTTTCTTGGAGCTGTCTGAGGGCAAAGACCATGTCAGTAGTTCCTCTGTTTGCGCGAAAGCCGCACTGTGATTCTGGGAGAATATTCTCGGCGACACTAGGTATTATTCTATTTAGTAGAATCCTAGCGAAGATTTTGCCTGCAATGGAGAGCAACGTGATTCCCCTGTAGTTTGAGCAGTCTGATTTCTCGCCTTTGTTTTTGTACAGGGTGATGATGGTGGCATCACGAAGATCCTGAGGCAGTTTACCTTGGTCCCAACAAAGCTTGAAAAACTCATGCAGTTTGGCATGCAGAGTTTTGCCGCCAGCCTTCCAGACTTCTGGGGGGATTCCATCCATACCTGCTGCTTTGCCACTTTTCAGTTGTTCGATTGCCTTATATGTCTCATCCAGGGTGGGAACCTCATCCAGCTCTAGCCTTAGGGGCTGTTGAGGGAGCTGGAGCAGGGCGGAATCTTGGACTGAGCGGTTGGCACTGAAAAGAGATTGGAAGTGTTCTGACCATCGGTTGAGGATGGAGATCTTGTCGCTGAGGAGGACTTTGCCGTCTGAGCTGCGCAGCGGGCTTTGGACTTGGGGTGAGGGGCCATACACAGCCTTTAGAGCCTCGTAGAAACCCCTGAAGTCGCCAATGTCCGCGCTGAGCTGGGTTCGTTTGGCGAGGCTAGTCCACCACTCATTTTGGATCTCCCGGAGTTTGCGCTGAAGATGGCTGCATGCGCGACGGAAGGCTTGTTTCTTCTCTGGACAGGACGGCTTTGTAAGGTGAGCCTGGTGGGCAGCTCGCTTCTTTGCCAGCAGCTCCTGGATTTCCTGGCTGTTTTCGTCAAACCAGTCCTTGTTTTTCCTGGAGGAGAAGCCCAGTACCTCTTCAGTGGATTGCAGTATGGTAGTCTTCAACTGATCCCAGAGGGTTTCAGGGGATGGGTCCGTGAGGCGGGTTGCATCGTCGAGCTTTGCTTTGAGGTTTGCTTTGAGGTCCTTTATATAGCAAAGATAAAATTACATAACCAACGTTTAGGGCTTGAACCCTTCAACAGTGTCAGCAAGTGTCTGCATCAAAGGGCAAGGAGGGAGGGAGGCAGAAGGTAATAGGTGGAGAAAGGAGGGAAGCTACAGCAGCAAACAAGGGGAGGAGGGAAGAGAGTGGAGAGCTGACAGGGGAAGATCAAGGTGGGGGAAAGGGAACAGGCTAGCAGAAACCAGAAAAGTCGAAAAGGCTGGAGAGCGCCCAGACAGAAAATCAGATGTTGGTCCTCCAACACTACGGTGTCTGCAGACTTTCCTACTCACGTTGTGGTATTTGTAGCTAACAGGACTAAGGATGTGGGATTAAGATGTATTGCTCTTCTACTGACATAAACATGATAGACTGAACAAAAAAAATGATGATGGGGCTTGGGTTGTATCAACTCGGGAAGACTCATTATTTTAGCCAAGTCATTACTTTATCCAAAGCCTCTGTACCCACCTCTGCAACTGGATCCTTGACTTTCTCATTGGAAGTCCAAAGTCAGTACGAATTGGGAACGTCGTCTCCTCCTCACTGATCATCAACACAGGCACACCCCAAGGATTCATGCTTAGCCCACTGCTCTACTTATTATTCACCCATGACTGTGGTCAGGCAAAATTCCAGTGCCATCTACAAGATTGCCGGTGGCACCACATTTGTCGGCAGAATAACATACGGCAATGAGGAAGCGTACAGGAGAGAGATAGATCAGCTTGTTGAATGGTGTAACAACAACAACCTTGCACTCAACATCAGCAAAATCATGGGGAGAATGTAAACTTCAGGAGGAAGTCAAGAGAACACGACCCAGTCCTCATCGAGGGTTCAGTAGTGGAGAGGGTCAAGAACTTCAAATTCCTGGGTATCAACGTTTCTGATGATTGTCCTGGAGCATCCACATTGATGCAGTCACAAAGAAGGCTTGCCAGCAGCTATACTTGGTGAGGTGTCAGAGGCGGTTTGATATGTCACCGAAGACTCTTAAACTTCCACTGGTGTACTGTGGAGAACATTCTGGCTGATTGCGGTATGGAGGCAGCAACTCTCAGGACAAGGATAAATTCCAGAGGGTTGTTAACTGCAACATCACAGACACCAGACTTCTCTCCATTGAGGACATCGACACGAAGTGGTGTCTTTAAAAAAAGCAGCCGCATTCCTCAAAGACCGCCACCACCCAGGCCAGGCCCTCTTCACTCTGCTACCATTGGGGAAAAGGTACAGGAGCCTAAAGATGAGCACTCAGCGGCACAAGGACAGCTTCTTCCCCGCTGCCATCAGATTCCTGAATAATCAATGAACCAAAGACATAGCCTGACTTTTCCTGCCCTGTTAGTGTTGTTATTATTTTATTTTTTATAGTCCTGTCATAAGATGGTTATAACATGTATGTTTGCACTGTGATGCTGCCGCAAAATATCAAATTTCGTGACTTGTTCGTTCCTTCCAACCACCCCCCCCCCCCCCACCCCACCTCCCTGAAATTGCTGACTTTCTACTTCAGTAGTTCAGGAAACTGCCAACAGCAGCTTAAACTAATATTCATGGCTTGACTAAAGGTCATGGCCAGCGAATTTCTATAATTCAGTATCAAAATGGAAAATGGTGCAATCATGGAAATAATAACCTTGATGAATCACTTGGGTGTCATAAAGGACACTGACATTTTGACAGTATGTGCAATTGGCTAGGTAGATAGAATCAGTCTAATGGCTTTGGCTTTATTAATGTTCACTAGGGAAAGTCAGGGAGGGCATATGTGCCATCTAATGTTGACCAATATCTGTGTCTACTACCAACCATGCTTGCACTTCCATAATAACGAGATGCTGGAGGAACTCAATAGGATAGAGTCTTGATAAAGGGTCCTGACCAGAAACATTGACTGACTATGGTTGCTACCTGACCTTCTGAGTTTCTCCAGCATGGTGCTCAAGATTCCAGCATCTGCATTTTTTTTGTTTTGCACTGATCGACAAGCGAACTGGGTCACGGAGGTACAATGGTCCCGGTGGGAGGGGCTGAAAAGGATCATGGGAGTGGTGCTGATAAGTTCTCGGAGAGTTCCAGTAAAGTCAGTTGGTTGGTTCAACTCACTCACAGCTTCTGTGTGGTTTTTTTCTTTCGTTCGCTGCACAGCACATCGACCACAGTGATGATCCCGACGGTCCAAAACAGCATTTTGGACCCCACGATGAATGACACAAGCACACAGAATGAAGTCTCATTGAAGCTGCTGACCTTTTGGACCTCACAGCTGCTAATCTGGTTCAAACAGGCTGAGGCCCAGTTTCAGGTCAGGCAGATGATCGCAGACTCCACAAGATATTACGACGTGGTCAGTTTGCTCAACCAGGAGACTGCTGGACGAATCAGTGACTTCTTACATTAACCGTCAGCCGCCAACAGGTATGAGGCAATTAAGGTGTTCCTTATCTGCACCTTCGCCTTTTCCCACCACGAATAACTGGCATGGCTGTGCCACATAGACGGCCTGGGCAACCGCATGCTGTCCGCCATTATGAATGATATGCTGGTGTTAATGGATGGGCTGACATCACAATGGTCCCAGTGGGAGGAGCAGAAAAGGATCATGGGAAAGGTGCTGATAAGCTTTCTGAGAGTTCCTATAAAGTCATTTGGTTGTTCAACTCACTCACAGGTTCTGTGGGTTTTTTCTTTCATTTGTTGCACAGCACACTGACCACAGTCTTTAACAGGCTGGTGGAAAGGTTCCATCAGTATTTGAAGACTGTCCTCATGGCGTGGCTCTGAGGCCTGGATTGGGCACTGCACAGTGCCGAAGGAGGATTTGGCCACATCCTCCGTTGAGCTTGAATATGGGGCCCCACTGACAGTCCTGGGAGAGTTTATGTCAGTGGCTTGCGACCAGGAGGAAACAAGGCACAGCTAATATGACTTCGCAAGAAGTTGGGGACTTTGGCCCCTGTACCATCCTCATGCCATGGTCCAGCTCCAACCTACATCCCGAAGGATCTCGAAGACTTCAAATGCATCTTTATAAGGAGAGGCACGCACCACACGCCCCCTTCAGCGCCCATACGAGGTGCTACGACACAAGACTTCATGCCTTTTGGACATTGGGGGTAGGCAGGAAACATACACAGCCTCAAATTGGCACATCTTGTCCTCAACCAACCGGTGGTAACTGTTCCAGCCTGGCGGTGGAGAGGTCAGCCTCCCAAACGTATGAACTGTGGACTTGGCACCTCTGAACACCGGTTCTTTGGTTGGGGGGGGTGGGGTTCATATAGCGAGCTACACTGATCCACAAGTGATCAGGGTCAGGGAGGTGCAGGCTCACAACAGGGCTGATATCTCTATGTTACTGGTGAGGGGGGGGGGCTGAAAAGGATCATGGGAGTGGTGCTGATAAGCTCTTGGAGAGTTTTAATAAAGTCGGTTGGTTGAACTCGCTCACAGTTTCTGTGTAGATTTTTCTTTCATTCGCTGTATAGCACTCTGACCACAGTTTAATTATTGTATTTCCATAAGGCAACTCTTCTTCAGTTGGATCTCAGCACCTAATATAGTTGTCATCCAGGATGTTATGACATCAAGGCTTGACTATCCCAGTACCTGCACCAGCATTCAAATTCCATTACCCTTGACATTTAGCTCATCATAACCTGCATCGTTATTTTCATCCCTGTGCTCTGCACTGATTTTCATTGGCTGCCTTCAATTTTTTAAATTTTCTTTCTTGTTTCATGGTGAATGTGGTTGCATGGCAGGTTCAGCAATCAGAATATTTTTTGTTACAGATCGACTAATGGGGTAATGCTGTAATTTTTAGAAACTAGCATGTGCATCCTGATGGCATAGCTTGAGAAGATGGTTGATAGCTTGTTAGTTTATCAGTTGAATAACAGCTATAGAAATGTTCCTTTTGCTATTAATATTTACAGCATCCTGACTGGATCTGTATTCCTGAAATTAGCACATTTTCTCCCTTATTATTGGTATTACTAGTTGCGAATTACAAAGATGTGCAGGTTGCTAGGTTAACTAAACACTGTAAATTGCTCCTACTATGTAGACAAGGCTTAGAATTTTAGGGGAATTCAAAAGAAAAATTAGGATTAGTGTAAGAGAGTTCTTGTAGAGTTGCAACATGACCTCTCTACTCCTGAATTCAGTCCCTCTATTAATGAAGCCCAGCATCCCATAGGCCTTCTTAACTATCCTATCAACCTGTGTGGCGATCTTGAGGGATGTATGGATTTGAACCTCAAGGTCCCTCTGTTCATCGACACTCTTAAGTAACCAACCATTAACCCTGTATTCAGCCTTCTGGTTTGTCTTCCCAAATGCATCACCTCACACTTATCCGGATTGAACTCCATCTGCCACTTTTCTGCCCATCTCTGCATCCTGTCTATATCTTCTTGTAATCTTAGACAATATTCAGCTCCATCCACAATTCCTCCAACCTTAACCTATTGACCAATCTTTCTGCCTCTTCAACCAGGTCATTTATAAATCAGTCAAGGGTACCTCTGATTCAACTGTGGTGAGTTTGTGAAGCACATCTGTGGCCAGGATTCAATTTCATTATAACACACTGCTGGGGAAACTCACCAGGTCAAACAGTGTACTTTAAATGATAAAGGTACATAAACAACATTTCAGGCTTGAGCCCTTCATCAAAGTGACAGCAGATTTTTGTGTTTTACTTCAATATAGTAATGATTGCTGAGTGGCTTGGCCATGATTGCTACCTTCTAGAACCTTCTGCATTCATGGGCACTTGAATTCCAAAAACAGGAACAGAAACCTATATTCCTTTTAGCAGGAATCCAAAGTTCACAAGCATTCCAATTTATGGATATTTTCAGCCTATGAATATTCATACCGGAGATCTGCTCAATATTAGAGATAGGTGCATGTAATACATTTCAAATTATTTTTTTATGAGATCCTGTTTGGTATTGACAATGAAGGTATAACTTGAAATTACCAGTAATTAATAATCACATTAATATTGATTTTAAACAGTGCAAAATTCAGAGACGAGTGATTTTGAGTTTGCTGAACCAAAAGAAGAACATTTGCAGTCTATAAATTTATAATTACAAATATAATTTGTATTCAAATATGACAACTTTCTAGTGAGTTTTTAAAAAATTAATTTCTCAAGAAAGAAGCCTAGCCCATGAAAAGCATCAACACCCTCAGTGTTTAATTCAGGAGATTATGATGTGATACTTTTTATCTGGCATTTTCATTTTGATAGTTAAGTATCACACTTCAATCTTGATCCTTCTCATTGGTTTCTCATGGAAACGTTTGTATTACTTGTGACAAGTCATTTGTCTCTATTTGAAAAAGAAACACATAAACGCTGGAGAAACTCAGCAGGTCAAACAGTGCCTTTATGTAGCAAAGGTGAAGATACATCACCAACGTTTCAGGCTTGAGCCCTTCGTCAAGGTGTGAGGGAACATGAAAGATGTCCGAACTAAAGGGGGAAGGGGGGAGGGAGGAGTTGGTGAGGGTGGGAAATGATAGGTGGAGAGGGGGGAACACCATGGGGGGGGGAGGGGGAGGGGAGGAGTCCAGACTAGGTGGAGAGAGAAAGAAAGTAGAAACTGGAATAACTAGTTAAGGGGCGGGGGGGGGTCGGTGGGGAGGCAAGCTTATTAGTGGAATGCAGTGAACTCAATGTTCATGCCCTGGGATTGGAAAAAGGGCCCAGACAAAAAATGAGGTGTTATCCCTTCAATCTGCGGGTGGTCAGGGTGAGGTGGTGTGAAAAGCCATGGACAGACATGAGCTTGAGAGTGTGACTCAGAATTGAAATGGTTGGCTACAGGGAGGTCGCTTTTGTTGCAAACAGAGAGGGGGTGCTAGTCGAAGCAATCTCCTAACCTGCGACCAATCTCTCCAATGTAGAGAAGGCCACAGAGGGTGCACCGAATGCAGTAAATGAGTTCTGTGGAGGAACAGGTGAAGTGTTGCTTCACCTGAAAGGTCTGTTTGGGACCTCGAACCGTGGTAAAAGAGGAGGTGTGGGTGCAAGTATTACACCTCCTACGACCATAGTGGAAGGTGGTGGGGGGGAAATGGGTGGGGAGGGAAGGGTGTACAAGGGAGTCATGGAGGGAGAGGTCCCTATGGAAGGCTGAGAGGGGAGGAGAAGGAAAAATGTGTCTGGTGGTGGGGTCCTGTAGTAAGTGCCAGAAATTCCGGCGGATAATGTGTTGGATGTGGAGGCTGGTGGGGTAGTAGGTGAGGATGAGGGAGGATTCTGTGTTTATTGTTTCTAGGGGTGGGGGGGGTAGGGTAGATGAGTGGGGAATGGATGCGGGTGTGGGCTGAGTTAATAGTGGTGGAGGGGAAGCTACCAGTTCCTACTTCCATTCTCTCTCCACCTAGTCTAGACTCCTCCCCCTCCCTCTTGCAGTGTTTTCCCCCTCTCCACCTATCATCTCCCACCCTCACCAATCCCCTTCCCCCTTTTGTTCAGACATCTCTCATGTTCCCCCACAACTTGATGAAGAGCTCAAGCCCGAAACGTTGGTGATATATTTTCACCTTTGCTACATAAAGGCACTGTTTGACCTGCTGAGTTTCTCAAGCATTTGTGTTTTTTCACTTAGCCACGCTGTCAACAGAATCCTGTGTTTTACCGTTTATTTCTCTCTCTTTTTATCTTCATTCATCTTCCTAAGAATCTACTTAAGAATACTCTCTGTCGGGAAGACAAAAATCAAACCATGTATGTGCAATATAATTTTTGAGAGTCTGTATGTCAAAGTTCACTTGTAAAAATAATCCTGTTGTTTCACTGCACACTGTACACATGAATTTTTCTCTGAACTTAGAGCTTAGAAAAATATTGCCTTAATAGCTAAATCATTAAAAACATTTAAGTAGTTAATGAGATAAAGCAACCACAAAGTAAAATAACATATCACTATGGAAGGCTGTTCTAAGATGGGCATCAGAATTGTGTTTGATAGGTTGATTGCTTTTGCTACAGATGAAAGGAAGACCAATTCCAGAAAGCTCACCTCATGAGAAACAACAAACTGCTATAATGAGAAATTTTGTCATTGATGAATGTTGAAGAAACCATACGTGCTCTCGCTATTGCCTTCACCCTAGTTCTCTCTTGCTCTCTCAATCTGAACTTTGTCTCTGTCCTCTTGGACTATTTCAACATAACCTAGTATAAACTCCAGGAGGAGCAAGTCATCTTCCATCGAAACAGATTACATTCCCGATGATAATGAATTCATGAATTTCAGATAACCAACCACTCCAGTCAGAATTGGCTGCTGTAGATGTAATGTCATTTTTTTTCGTGTTCAAGTTTATTATCATCTGATACCATCTGCTGGATAAGTTTTTTTGTTCCCAATTCCAGCATTTACCCTCTCTAGAATTGGTCAGTTGATGGATAAATTTTGATTGATTAAGGTGCCTTGTAAGGTGAATGATGGAAATTGCTGATAAATTTCTCTGGGTACAAGGAAAGAATTAGGTAGTGGTGAAATTTTCTTGCCTTCAGTGTGTACCTCCCAACGTGGAAGAAGGGGAAAGAGATTGGGAGGAAACCACGAAAGCAGACACAATTTTGAGGCATGTATTAATTTATACTACAAAACAAAGGCTGCTTATAGTACCTTTACATTTTGCTCATAAAATATGAGTTTGCTGTCCTATTTTAGGCTAAATGTCATTGCCCAGTTCCAGTGGGCTGCTTTGGCATAGTTCCATTTCTTAATTGTATGTATGTAAATCTATGTAACTCTATAAATGAATTGTCTTCTGGTATCTACAAAGACTTGTAAGGATTTATCACCGCATTCATCATCCATACATTGGTAACTTTGTTTGCAGCCAGGGATTGCATTTCTGCATAGCCTGGGGGAATTTAGTTTTCCCTCTAGTGCCCTTTGACCTTTTAAAAAAGCAGCTTCAACCTGAAGGCTGCATTTCATTCAGCTGCAGAAATTTGGCAGGAAATTGCAAGTGAATAGATTTGATTGATAGGAAATAATCAGTGATGATTAACTTATACCTAATGATAGGCATGCATATTGACTGCCAACATCTTCATTAATATGAAGTTGTAATTGACTTGTTGCAGCTATTCATGTGTACAATTAGTTTTTTCCAAGTTGCTGCAATAAAAAATACAAAATTACCAACGTTTTTGTATTTCTTGCTTATAGATTAAAGCCATGTCAGGGAGAGGAAGGAATTTCCAAGGGGAAAGGAGATTATTTCAACTCTGATACAGTTAACCTTATTTACTTCCTGGTCACTTGTATATTTAGAATATTAGTGGCACATTTATTAAGATTGTCTCAGGGGAACGAAAAAATGCTTTAACACATCTTGTATATGCTCATGAGTGATTGGTACACCTGGTAATTTGATTTGGATACTGTGATTCCTGAGACTTGCCATGATTTTCCACCCTGGAGGAGAATGCTAACAGTTTAGAGAAAACAATTGTTCAAAACCTTCTTTGCACAGGGTACTTCCTCCCTTTTGCTTTGTGTCAAGTGTTTACTGACACAAATTTCAGTGTTCAGTCAGTCAGGTAACTCAGTAACTAAATAGACTTGGAAAGTGCTAGACAATCCATATATTCTGAAGACTTCGCAGGGGCGTATTAGTTCTTTCACGCAGTTCGCTCAATTAGTTTGGTGTCTTCATTTTTGATTCAAATTTTTTAGCCAAGCATCACATCTCCAAGAATGTTATTTCTGTGTAAGCAGCACCTGAATTTACTCCACTTGACCTTGAATATTCTTTCTCCATGTATGTCTCCATAAATATGGTCACCTGTACAGCTTCTGAAGCATTTCCTTAAGTTTTGCCATCCCTTCACAGACCTCTTCCAGCCTAGTAAAACAATGAATTTCTGTAGTATTACATTTAAATCAAGAAAATAGAGCAATAAAGGTTTGAACAAAACCAAGCTAATTGAAATTTTCTTTGACTACTTGTAGCATAGGACAGTGGGGCGACCAAAAGGAAAGCTTGGAACCTCTGCAGCAGTGAAACTTGCCGCTAACAGAGCTACCGCTGGAGCACGTAGAAGGAGAACAAGATGTCGGAAATGCGAGGCATGTCTACGAACCGAATGTGGCGAATGTCATTTCTGCAAGGATATGAAGAAGTTTGGAGGACCAGGGAGAATGAAACAGTCTTGTATCATGAGACAGTGCATTGCAGTAAGTCACAAAAGGGTGAAATATTTTCATTTGCTATGTATCTGATAAATGTAAAAGGGGTTGGGAACTCTTTGGACGCCATTGTTGGGAATGTTCTTACATTTCCTGCTGCTTCAAAAAGCCCATTTTTAGTGTGCTTCAGTGATTAGTGAAGACATCCAAGATCCAGGAATATTGTACTCCACTGTTAAATTAAAACATGAGCAGATCAGACTTAGCATGAAGCATACCCGAGCTCAGTAGGATTACAGATATTATAACTGCTTAATGATCCACTCAATGGACCAGAAGTTGGGAATTTTGCATGTAAAATGTCAGTTCAGCCAATTACAGATGATATGCGTTCTTAAACTCTGTTAAGAAAAATCAGCATTATTTACATGTGTAGGCTTTTGGACCCAAGAAGATGTTAATGCCAAACATCATTTAGAAAAAGTGAACATTGATTATGAAAATATAAAAAAAAACTACTGTTGTTGGAAATCTGAAAAAGCTCTATGGAAAATACTCAGCAAAGCAGGCAACATCTGTTGAAAGAAACAGTTAAAAGTTTGAAGTCAAAGACTAGGAAAGAAGGAAAATTAATTTTACCTGGCAGAGTGGATGGTGGAGTCTGGAAAGGACAAAGGGAATATAATATCTCTGATAACATGAAGGCTAGGGTTTTCCAGAGGAAATTTATAGTTGGAGTTCAATCAGCTCCACTCCAGAACATCACTGCAGCATATTTCTGTGTCCAAGATTTACCTTCAATTGTAAATTGGAGTAGTGTGTGCCAACATGTGACATCATTAAAGTGTGTCCCGATGTAGCAATTAGCGTTCATACCATGAACACTACAGCACAGTACAGGCCCTTCGGCCCTCAATGTTATGCCAATGCATATAATCCTTAAAAATAAAGTACTAAACCCTCCCTATCCTGTAACCCTCTATTTTTCTTCCATCCTTGTGCCTGTAAGAGTCTTAAATGTCCCGAATGTTTCAGCCTCCATCTCCATTCCCGGCAAGGCATTCTAGGCCTAAAGCACATTTCTGAAATTTCTAGCTTTGATTTATGTAATTTTTGTGGTGTGAGGTACAGCTGGTGCAAGAAATTGTATTGCACAAACCTGTATCTAGCATTAATGACCCAAGTCACACTGTCTAGAAACAAGTCCTGACACCAGTCTTCATTTATTGTTGTGCCCAAGTCTGTGTAAGCCTGGCTCCAGGCCCTCACTTTGGAATGTGTTAAACATTCGAGAAATAAATTTACACACGTTCCCCTGTTGAATTCGAATCTCCACATTACTACATCTAGGTAGGATCATAGATGGTCCTAATTTTTCCTTTAAGAAAGATCTTATTTGCAAATAGCAGAGGAATATTCTATTTGACAAACCATATTTGTTCCTCAACTGCTTGAATGACATAAGCTGCCTTTGTATGTAACAATCCTCGATACACGTGAACCCTTTTTGACACCAGGAGTCTTGGATCTTATTATCTAGAGTCAAGGGTATTAACTTGTTCTGGATCAAAGGCATTTTAGGAGATATTCCTACCTTCCATCATTGATTTATTCTTTGTATATCTTTAGTATGGGGCTATCTGTTTTATCTGTATATAAATTCTCCTGCTATCTTTTTACCAATTGTGTGTAGTCCAATTTGTGCCCAGGAGGGGGTGGGCCTTCCCTCAAAGAGTAAGGCAATAAACCTTGCCTGGGCTGCCCAATAATAATTTTTGAAATTTGGTAATTTTAAACTCCCCAAATTGTAATCCCATGTCAACTTTTCCATGGAAATTCTAGCCATCTTACCATTCCACAAGAACCTTCCGATACATTCACCGAGTGTCTTAAAGAAACCCCGGGGCAATGAAAGGGTAACAGTTGGAAAAAGATACTGGATCCTTGACATCACCTTCATTCATACACAGTTAACTCTGCCCATCAGTGTTATCAAGGTCCTCCTCAATCTTTTGGAGCAAACAGAAATAATTAAGTTTGTATAAGTTATGTAAATCTTTAGCTATTTTTATCCCCAAATACTTAATGCCTTCTTGTGGCCATTAAAATGAACTTCCCTGTTGATATTTTTCTATAATCCCCGTTTGCCAGAGGCATAGTTTCACTTTTATCCAGATTTACCTTGCACCCAAGAGCTTCCCATAGTCCTCCAGTGTGGTTTTCAGCCTGGCCAATGACCTATCAGGGTCTGTCAAATACACTAACACATCATCAACAAAAAAGGACGATTTTATGCCCCACCTGTCCCACCCTGAATCCCCTTGTGTCTGGATCCTACCGAATGGTTTCTGCCAGTAGCTCATTTGCCAGTATCAACAGCGCTGGAGACAGCGGACAGCCCTGCCTACTGGACATACTCAATGGAAACATCTGCCCATTTTTTGGGGTTTATGGTAAAGTGTATTCACCCAGTTAATAAATGTTTGACCCAATCCAAACTTCTCCGATACCTTGAACAAAAAGTCCCATTCCAGACTGTTGAAGGCCTTCTCCACATCCAGAGATACAGCCACTCCTGGATCCACCCCTGACTGTGCAAGATGTACTATATTAAGCAATCTAGCTATATTGTTTGCTGATTGCCTCCTTTCTACAAATCCAGCTTGATCTGGATTTGTTAATTTTGGCAAATATCTGCCAACCTATTAGCCAATGCTCATGCAATGATTTTATAATTCTGTTTAATAACGAGATGGGTCTTTATGAGGTGGGGCTGAATGGGTCCCTAACTATTTTTTTGGGATCACCATGATGACAGCTGTTGAATAAGACTCCGGGAAGGTATGCATCTCTGCCACTTGATCCACCACCTTCTTAAGAAGGGGCATAGCAGATCTTTGAACTCTATAAAATTTAGCTGGGAAAGCATCCTCTCTTAGTGACTTGCCACCCGCAAGGCAGTCATGATCCAAACACTCAGCCCCTCTCACTCTTCCTGATCCAAATTTGATAGGTCCAATGAAAGCAAGAAATTGTCTATTTTGGTAGGATCTCCCTTGATTCCGATTTATATGAGATTCCCTGTTCGAATTGGATTAATTGTTCTTGAGGCATCTTCTGCCCTCACCTACCAGGCAAGACTTTGTGGGCCCTCTCCCCCAGCTCATAATACTGATGTCTAGATCTTAAAATCAACTTTTCTGTTTTATATGTTTGTAACGTATTATATTTGAACTTTTTATTCACCAAATTTCTGTATTTTTCTTCTATATCCACTCTTTGATGATCCTTTTCCAATTGCCCTATTCTAGGGCATTAACCTCCTTCATGTGCCCCTTTTTGATGCTTTTGGTATATCCAATGATCTGACCCCTTACGTAAGCCATATTAAGAATTATTCTCAGTAGAGGGGCAGTTTGTTTCACAGAACAATTCTATCTGGGCCCTAACAAAACTATAAAATTCCAGTTTTCCCAACAGCAATGTATTCAGGCACCATCTCAACTTCAAGGCCTGCTAAACTGGCCTTATGATGGATAAAGTCAAGGAAGAGTAGTCCGACTGTAGCCATGCCATGTCCTCGGTTGCCACTATCCTACCCTCCAACTGGGCTGATGCCAAAAATAAATAAATTCTAGTGTAGGAATCATGTTGTCTCGAGTAAAAGGAATAATCTTTTTCTCTTGGATTCAGCCTTCTCCTGGATTCAGCCTTCTTCTCCAGACATCTATGAGATTCAACTCTTTCATAAAGGTCAGGGTATACTTAGCTGCCCTGGCCCTCGTTACTTTCTTTGCCGATTTGTCCATGACTGGATCCAGACAAAAATTGAAATCCCCTCCAATCAAGAGATATTTTCACACCCTTCAGGTACTTTCAAGAATTCTGTACATCTTGTATAAATTTTTTGCCATTGAAATTCAGGGCATATATATATATTCATAAATGTCCAGGATTCTGAGTATATTTGACAATGGATCATTACGAATCTCCCTACTGAGTCCGTGACCACATCTTTGACCATCACTGGAACATTCCTCCCTATCAAAATGGCCACTCCCTGGCCTTGGAATTGAAGGAGGACATTGCCACTTGACCCACCCAACCCCTCTCTTTAACTTTAAATGTTCTTGTTCTGTAAGCTGGGTCTCCTGCAAAAACATTTTATCCGCCTGCATCTTTTTAAGGTGTGTCAAGACTCCTTTTCTCTTAATTGATTCGTTTATCCTATTTACATTAAAACTCATGAATTTAATTGACTTATCCATTGCCCTTGGACCATTACATTATACATTTCCCCCTCTTTCTTGTCCTCTGATACTTAGCCCCCGTCTTGATTCTCCTCCATAGATCTTTGTCACAGGCAATTGTGCTCCAGACAAAAACTAAATCAGTGAACAAAAACTAAAACCAACATTCCAAAGTAAAACAAAAAAAAACCCTCTAGAAAAAGCCCTTCTCTTCCTTCCCACCCCCCCCATTTACCTTTACCCACCCTGGCACCAATAACCAAGCTATTGATGCCAATTTCCCCCCTCCCCCCACCACCATTTTGAGAAGTGCCCAATGCACCCATTCTCCAACTGTACTTCCCTCCCTTTCTGTGAGTTCTCTTTATCTCTTCTTTACTTATCATATACAATCCCCTTCAAACATTAATGTTGTGTAAAGAAACATAACCCTCCCATAGTTCTCATACTTTCAATATTTACAATCCATTCTTCCCGAGAATCCCTCTTTCTCCTTTATTTACACTTATATTTAGTCTCGCAGCAGTGGCAGGGATCTCACAAAGTCCATTGCTTCCTTTAGAATCCTGAACTGCCCTTACTATCTTCAGTATGGCTGGGAGAAGGAGGGTAAACAATTCCTTTTTGTTTCAAGCTTTTTTTTAACAGGGTCAGATTCCCTCCTGCAGTTCAACAACGCCGCACTTGCATTCGGATAGAATAAGACCTCGACCCCCACCACCCCCCAGCCCATATTCTACTGGACCCCCCCCCCCCCCCCCTTGCTTTTGCCCTTGTCGTCACTGCCCGCAAAATCCTCTATCATAATAATGCAGGAGTCTCACCAGGATAGATCGTGGCTATTGATGTGGCATGGGGGAAGAGACAGGTGGGCCCATTTTATTTCCAAATTATTTCATATTTTTTCCCTCCCCAGTATATTCATGATCTATTTTTACAGAAACTCCACTGTGTCTCTCCCCTTGTTACCCTCCTTCACCCCCACACTCCTAATCATGTTCCTCCTATTAATATTTTCTAACATATCTATCCTCTCTTACATCTTTACCAATTCTCTTTCCCACACAATATTTAATTCTCCCCCATCCAATCTTTCCTTTACCCTCTCAATTCTCTCCTCTGTTTTGTTACCATTTCTGTTAAGCTATCTAGTTTTTCTTTAATTGCCTCTTGCCCTGCCACCAGTGTCCTCAAAGTCCTTTTTATTTGTCCAATGGCCTCCAACATTTCCCCGGCAAAAGGCATCAAGACCTCTGCCTCCTTTATCAACTTTCCACATCCATATATTGTCTTTCTTTTGCCCCCTTGTTCTTCCTCTTCAACCTCCTCCACCTCGCTCTCCAACTCCAGGCCATCCTGCCACATGTCTTTCCCACTGATTTCCCACTGGCCGCTTTGCCCCTTTGCCCCTAGAGTCCACCAGGCCTGATGCCTCAAATGCCCTTGGATGCCTTGGACCTGACCTCCTCGCACCCGCCAATTGGAGCAGCCTTACCGGGTAAGTCCCTGCTCTCTTTGATACTTCTCCCAGCCCATGAGGTTCTTCCAACCACCACTGCCAACGTCACCACCATCTCCATCTCGCCCTGACTCTCTCAACCTTGAGCCTCTGGGCTTCCTTCTGCCGCTGACCTCATCACCATCTCCACCTCGGCCTGGCTCCCTTGGCCTTGAGCCTCCACACGTCGCTCACTTCTCAGCCTGGCTCCCTTCACATCGAGCCTCTGAGTTTCCCTTCGTTGCTGACATCACCGTCCTCTCCATACAGGCCAAACTCCCTTGGTCTCGAGCCCCTGAACTTCCCGCGCCTCACAACGCTCCTGCCGCCTCGAATGCGTCATCAGCCAGGCTGCTCTTGCTCACCTCCGGCATGTTCTCTTCCTGACGGGGGAAGGGGAGGGCTTGCTCGGGTACCGATGCAGCTGCCACCACTATTCTTGGCCTCTGGGTAGGCCCCTCTTCAAGCTCCTTCTCTTTGTCATGAGGTGAGTTCTTCTCGCTCTCACCTCTTACAGATTTTGATGTCTTTCCTATTTCCTTGCCTTTTCTAAGCTTTCTGAATGATCCTATCCCTTTTCTAATCGATTTCTATGGAGGGATTCTATGCATTTTCCTCTCTTTTCAATTCTTTACTACAGGAGCTCTCCAACCCCTACTACTTCTCTACCACTGCCATTTTGTGATCTTGAGGGATGTATGGATTTGGACCCTAAGGTCCCTCTATTCATCCACATTCTTAAGTAACATCATAAACCCTGTACTTAACCTTCTGCTTTGTCCTTCCAAAATGCATCACATCACACTAATCTGGATTGAACTCCATCTGCCACTTTTTCACCCAACTCTGCATACTGACTATATCCTTTTGTAACCCATGACAACCTTCAGCACCATGCACAACTCATCCAACTTTTGTGTCATCCTCAAACTTACTAGGGGTTTACAAATTGGACTGTAACATGAGTTTAACCTACTAATTTGGCAGGTTATCTGCTGGGTACACCCCAAATGGTATGTAGAATTTTTAAAATAGCTGCATGGGTAGGCAATCCACCTCTGAGGTGGATTGTCTACCTGTGTGCATGCACCTTGCAGCTGTTGGTCAGTTGCATGGCTGCTTGCATAGGAAATTATGTCTGCGCTTGCATGCAATGGCTGTCTTCCTACCCCAGCCCTGACTCTGTGTTCCTTCCCCAACCCCAACTACACTTTCCTCCCCCAACCCTGACAGCATTCTTCCTCGGCCTGATGGCGTTCTTCCCCAGCCCCGACTCTGCACTCGCCCATCCCCCCCACCGCCCTGATTCCGTGCCCACCCCAGCCACTTTACCTTTTGGAGTCTAACACTGGGAACAGGGGATTCACTGTGGGGCTTCCAGCCACATGGTGAGTGCATGACACATCACTCACCGCGTTACTGAAGAGGTGAGAGTGCCCTTAAATTGCCTGGTCGCTGTTCAACTGGGCAATTTAGGGTCCAATGTGTAAAGGGCTGCAGGGGCCCGCTATGCCATTAGGTACTCTGTGATTAATAAGGGATTACTTAAGGTGGTATGTGAGTGGGAAAAAAAGGTTGAGAACTCGATTGTTTCTGAAATAATTGAGAAAAATTGTTATTGGCCCATTTCCTTTGGAATTGTGAAATCATGCACATAACGAGTCAATTAGCTATGATTAAAAGTTTTCAAACTTTTTCTTTCTACTCATCAATTCCCTCATCAATTCTTTTGTTACCTCCTCAAAAAACTTAATGACCTTCCCCTGAAAAAACTCTGCTGACTATCCTTGAGTGACGTGACTTCTCCAAATGCTTATAAATCCTATCCTAAGAATCCACTCAAATAGTTTGCGCAGCGCTGACTTAAGACTCACCGGTCTACAATTCCCAGGATTCTCCCTATTACCTTTTTAAACAAGGCAAGTACTTTTGCCATTCTCCAATTCTCCGGCACCTCCCCTGTGGCCAAAGAGGACTCAAAGATCATAGTCACTGCCCCAGCAATGTCCTTCCTCATTTCCTACAACAACCTTGGATATATCGCGTCTGGCTCTGGGGACTTATCAATCTTGATGTCTTTAAGAAGATCCATTTCCTCTTCCTTAACTCAAAATTGTCCAGCACACAAGCCTGTTCTATTCCGACCTCTTCACCCTGATCATGGTCTTTTTTTTCTCTTGTGAATACTGAAGCAAAGAATTAATTTAGGACCTCCCAGCTCCTCCGCCTCCAGGCACATGATGCCTCCCTTATTCTTGAGTGGCCCCACCTTCGTTCTCGACATCCTTCTGTTCTTCACATATGCATAGAACGCCTTGGGGTTCTCCTTAATCCTACATCCCAAGGCCGTCTCGTGCTCCCTTCGAGGTTTCTTAAGTCCTTTTCTTAAGCACCTTCCTGGCTATCATCTGCTTCTCGTGAGCTTTTCCTGTTTCCTGCTTCCTGTGTGTAATGTATGCTTTCTTCTTTCTCTTGACTGCCTCACCTATTTCATCAACCACAGTTCCCTTTTCCTACCATTCCAGTCCCAGTGGGACAAACCTATCCAGAACCTAGCACACGTGGGTCCCTAAAATTCCTCCACTTTCGATCTGTGCTTTAACCTTTGAACATCTGTTTCCAATTTATTCTCACTAGTTCCTGTCTCATCCCATTGTAATTAACTCCTCAATTAATCACTTTCCCATATCCATAGCTACGTTAAACCTCAGGGAGTTGTAGTCACTCTTACCAAAATCTTCCTACACTGAGAGATATGCCATCTGACCAGGTTTAATACCCAGAATTAGATCCAGTACGGCCTCTCCTCTCGTCAGCTGGTCCACATACTGTGTCAGGAACCCTTAAACACACCTGACAAATTCAGCCCCATCTGTCCCTCTTGCAGTCAGGAAGTGCCAGTCAATTTTAGGGAAGCTTTGCTGGGAAATGATTAGCCATCTTAAAATTAAAATTTTAACAATGAATGATTATGTGAAGTCTACTCAAGAAGTCAAAACATTGTTGAAGAACAAAGGGAATATTGTGCTTTAAATACAGCAATTATTCTGCTCTGAAGAAGCAATTTCCTACTGCAAACTCTCATTCCACAGTTGACTAAACCTTATAGCACTTATTAAGTTGAAAAGTGTTAATTTGCATTTGTCAAAAGCAGCAAGATATCCCCTTTTATAAATGTTGGTCAGCCAAAAAGCCCAATATTTTTATGGAGTCTGATATTCTATGACTTTTAACTTGTGTCAAATATTTCAATTTTAATTATAATTAACTGGGCTTTCACTTTGGTTTACTTCATCCAAGTTGCTATTTGCCATGCAGAGATTAATAGGTTATTAGTCTCTGTTATACATTTTCAAATGATGACAGTAAGCTGACATCAATTCCCCCTATCAAATGAGCATTGAAGGAACACTTCATATTTCCTGTAAAATGGGTTTATTTACATAAATTATTGAAATATTGAGAGAACTGCAAAAAAGTTAAAAATAAATGAATATAAAATTTGTATCAATTCTTGACTATGCATAGTCATAAAATTAATCATTAATTACTGATCACTATTCCTTCCCTCATCTTTATTAAATTCCTATTCCCAGGGCCTTTATAACTGTGAAAGCTGATAAGAATAGTTAAAATAATCTTATACCTTCCTTGCCTCCTCCACTAATATGACAATGATGTATTTTCACTGATTTGGAAACACTTGAGCAATCTGAAAATTGCTTTTATGCAGCTTTCTTAGCAAAATAATTTTAAAAATACAATTATCTGATCAGTTTGATTTCAAACCTTCTGGGCAATGTTAGTAACTAAACCAAATAGAGAGGGTGCAGAGGAAATTTATCAGAATGTTGCCTGGATTGGAAACTTGTTTTATGAGGGAGGCAAGGTTAACAGAGCTAGGGCTTTTCTCTTTGGAGAGGAGAAAGGTGAGAGGTGACTTGATGGAGGTCTACAAGATTGTGAGAGGCCTAGATAGGCTGGACAGCCGGCACCTTTTTCCCAGAGGACCATTGGCAAATACCGGAGGACATCTGTTTAAGGTAAGGAGGAAAGTTTAGGGGAGATGTCAGGGATATATTTTTACAGAGAGTAGTGGGTGACCTGGATGCATTTCAGGGGTGCTGATGGAGGCTGGTACAATAAGAATGTTTAAGAAAAATAGAGGATTATGGGTGTGAGGTAGGGAAGGTTTAGAGTACTGAGTAGGTTAATCTAGGTTGGCACAGTATCATGGGTTGAAGGGCCTGTACTGTTCTTAAAAAAATTGAACCATTGTCAAAAATTGAAGATACGGTGATGAGTTTATTATGATTACAAATATGCAGATTGGGCGGATACACCAAAGTTCTTTCTTGCTCCAGCCACCCAAGCATGCAAGATAGAGTACACCAAGTACAGTAATAGAAATTAAATTACCCTCCAATGTGGCAAGAAAGAAAAAGAGATAATAAATTATAAAGGATTGATAAATAAATATTCATAGATGAAGTTAGTGCAAGAAATTAAAGTGACGTTCCAATAGCACACTCAGATCTTTTGGTCATTTAAGGTTAGGATAGTGTGTGGAGCTTCAAGAGCTTAGTAGCTGCTGAAAAGGTTTCTTAAGGCCATAAGATATAGGAGCAGAAGCAGGCCATTCAGCCTGTCAAGTCAGCTCTGCTATACCACTGTGAGCTGGTCCACTCAGCCCCTTTCCCCTGCCTTCTCCCCATAACCTTCAATACTCTGTCTATTCAGATAGCTATCAACCTCTGCCTCAAATATACCCAATGACCTGGGCTCCACAGCTGCACGTGGCAGCAAATTCCAGAGGTTCATAACTCTCTCACTAAATAAATTCTTCTGCATCTGTTTTAAATGGGTGCCCTTCAGTTCTGAAGTTGTGCCCTCTTGTCCTTGACTTCTCTACCACGGGAAACAACTTGGACAGACATCCACTCTGTCCAGGTCTTTCAACACTCAAAATGCTTCTATGAGATCCACCCCCTAATCTGAACTCCTAAGGAGTATAGTCCAAGAGCTGTCAAACGTTCCTTGTATGCAAATCCCTTTGTTTCAGGATTCATTTTACTGAACAGTTCTACTATTAGCCCATATTTTGCCATCAATCAAAATTATATAGAGCAGAAAATGCACAAAGTCAATCAGGTGAATTGCTAAGTTTCATCTGCTCCAAGCGTTTTGCTCTCATGTCAAAATGTGTGTTAATCTTATTTTGTATTTGCTATTATTTCATGCATTTATAAACAATCCTTGCAACAAAGCCAGGAATTCTATCTCATTCAAAAAATCTCTAATTGTTTAACTGTTAAATAGTGTTCAGTGAATAATAATTGGTGGTTGAATAGGATAAATTAATGTCTTCATTGTATTGTTTGTTCTCTGTTTGCCCAGTATATAAACATACATAATTGTCATAAGCATTGCTAATATCACTAAAGTTTTTAGCATCACCTAATAAGATGCAGCGAGAAGGTTCAGTAGTTTGAAGTTTGAAGCCATTTAAAAGGATGGAATTGATGTTTTTTGCTTGTGAGTATTATTTCTGGTGTAGAGTAAGGAACAATGCTGGTAATTCTGACGGAAATTTAGTGTTTGGCCGTGAGAGCGTTCTGCCTTATGATTTTTTTTAATGTTGCATTGAATACTTTGCTAAAATGAAGACAAAGCAAGAAAACTATCTCTTGCTTTGCTCCAAAAGGGGATGAACTACAGGTAGCTACAATATTGTTCACCAAAAAGGTTAAATATTGGATTTTCAAGTTGGGAGATGTTTGTCAGAGAGCAGAAATAGTTGAAGACTTCTTCGATCGACATTTCAGTGCAGACAGAGGTTTAAAAGGTAGACTTTAGAATGAGGAGAACTTGCACAGTGCGCTCTATAAAGTTGAAGGGCTACATTGGCAAGAAACTGGAGAAATTTGCGCTCAAGAACGGGAGTTTTAAGTTCAGTGGGTTCATAATAAGTAATGAATGTTGGCAAATACAAGAGTGATGCTGGAGTCTTCTTCTTTGGCTTGGCTTCGCGGATGAAGATTTATGGAGGGGTAATGTCCACGTCAGCTGCAGGCTCGTTTGTGGCTGACAAGTCCGATGCGGGACAGGCAGACACGGCTGCAGCGGCCGCAAGGGAAAACTGGTTGGTTGGGGTTTGGCGCCGGGTTTCTCCTCCTTTGTCTTTTGTCAGTGAGGTGGGCTCTGCGGTCTTCTTCAAAGGAGGTTGCTGCCTCCCGAACTGTGAGGCGCCAAGCTGCATGGTTTGAGGCGATATCAGCCCACTGGCGGTGGTCAATGTGGCAGGCACCAAGAGATTTCTTTAGGCAGTCCATGTACCTCTTCTTTGGTGCACCTCTCTCACGGTGGCCAGTGGAGAGCGGGAGTAAAATGGCAACAAACCCACAAGCAGCCATATATTTATTTTATAGCTGATTGAAATTTGTGTAGATTTGAGCCTGCAGAGCAATTGAGGGGATCACAAGAATTATCTGCCAATCCAGACGAAAGATTTTCATAAATTTTAATTTTAAAAAATTAGACATACAGCACAGTAACAGGCCATTTCTGTCCACGAGTCTGTGCTGCCCAATTCACACCCAATTAACCCTACACCCCCGGTACGTTTCAAACAGTGGGAGGAAACCGGAGCCCCTGGGAAAAACCCACGCAAATACGGGAAGTATATACAAACTCCTTACAGAGCGCGGAATTCAAACCCTGGTACTGATCGTTGGCACTCTAAATGCATCGGGCTATCTGGTACACCAACTGTGCCACCCTCACGAAGATTTATCATTCAGCAGGACAAATTAAAGACAAAGTACTTCCTAGGATATATAAGAATGTCTAGGAAAATCGGCAAGGTAGGTATATTGGGTATGACATTTTGAAAGTACCTTAGAGTGAAAGTAAATTTAAGTTTCTGATAAAGGATTTTTGTTTTTATTTAAGATTTTATACAATTTTCTTGACTTTTATTTAAGATCAGGGGATGGTGGAAGACTTTTGTAAAGAAAATCCATATTATGTTGGGGATATTTGTTCAGAATAATATAATACACATACAGAGATAATACTGAAGTGGACTTGAAATAATTATTGTTGATTTTGATAGCTCGTATCATAAACAATATTTTTTAACTCCCCCTTAGCCGGTCCTGCCACACACAGCAGTATGTCTTATCTGTGGAGAAGCAGGAAAAGAGGACACCGTGGAAGAGGAGGAAGCAAAATTCAATTTCATGCTGATGGAATGTTCAATTTGTAATGAAATTGTGCATCCTGGCTGCTTAAAGGTAAAAGAGTTAAAGGTAATTTGTTTTTGCCCACCTATCCTATATATGTGTTGGTAAACAAGAAATTCTCAGGTGCTTGGACCTAATGCAGTACATAAAAGTACAGGAGAAACTCAGCCAGTTACGCAGTATCCATAGAAAGTAAAAGGCAATCAACGTTTTAGGCTTGAGCTCTTCCTGAGGGAGAAATGCTGAAAATCAGGCAGACATGTAGTGGAAAAAGGTAGGGGTAGGATCACAGGCTAAACAGGTAAGAGGCAAGAGGTGGATACAGTTTGAGGGTAGAAGAGAAAGTGTTGGGGAGAAGTTGTTTTGTGCAAGTGCTCTTTTTACTTTGGGTAATGAATTCCATCAGACCATCCATTATATTTAAAAGGAAATTGGTAGAATGTATCTCAAAAATATCTTCTTGAGGATTTCAATATGAAATTGAAATCTAATATAGCTAAATTTAAAATGAATCTTTTACTTAGTACACATGTTATGAGTAACCGACATTTAGAAACCATGTTCAATGTTGAAATAGATCTCAATGTTCTGCCTCGTGAAGAGGAAGGAGGCACCTTTTTGTGTTTTTCCATTTTATTGTTAGGTTAAAGTAGTCTTGATGAAGTGTTCCAATTTGAAACAGTTCCTTTTCTCTCACTGATATTTTTCAACCGCTGAGTTTCTTCAGCAGATTTTTTTTTGGCTTCGGCTTCAGCACCAGATGCCTTTACTTTAAAGCTGTTTCAAGATGTTCAGTAAGTCTATTCAGGGCTGCATAAATATATGTTTATATTTGTTATCCAGTTGGAGAGAGATTAATAGTTAAATAAAATCTATTCCTCTGTAGAGAATGTGTACAAACTTATTCCATAAATTACATGAATGTACAAGTACACAAAAATACTCATTGATACTGGTTACCATTATATTTTTGGAACTGATACTATTTCAGATTTGAATGCGTCTCATGTGCAAGGCTTTGAACTGAGATTTGTTCTTCACTGCGTTGCACCATGGGTATTCTGGATTTGATCAGAAATCAACAGCTTTGTTGCATCTGAAAAGAAATTAATTTAAAACAAGTTAAACTAGAAAATCTGCAGATGTTAAGGTCTAATGCAGTACACGAAAGTGCTGGAGAAACTCAGCAGATTGCTTTTTACTTTCGATGTTATCTTTTTAAAGTGCATGAGTTCAGAATTGTAGGTTAAGCTAGTATCTCTACCTATAAGGCAATAAGTTAAACTTAGAGAACTTATTAACAACCTGTTAATAATCAATTAATATTATTCTTCTGTTTTGTCTTGGTAAACTTTTATCAATGTTAATGGAATGTTTAATGTGCTTCTTGCTAGCTACAGGATGGAGATGGAGTTGTCAATGAAGAGTTGCCAAATTGCTGGGAATGTCCAAAGTGTAACCATGAAGGTAAAACAGGGAAAGTAAGTTTAACTAGAGTTTTCTCTTTGGCCTATTGTTGTGGGAGGTTCATTGTGGTCAGGTCTAACCATGTTTAACCATTAGAGCTTGTTCCGTCTTTCAATGTGACCACGACTGTACAGCAAAATTCAGTATCTGGACCTAAGCTTTTAGTCCTAGTAGTGAATCTGATTATATTGACTCTATTCTTCCTTTGATGTCCTGTTTTTCATCATCTTCCTAACTCTGTGTTCAGCTTGAAGAATTTCATCCCATTTTTCACCCATGTATGGACATGCACCATTACAGCAAGGTGCTCCCCCTCTGGAATACCCTGCAGCCAAAGTAGCAACAAGCCATCTTGAAGTCTTGCATGCAGATGCAGAAAGGTGTTTCTCATATTGTATAACCCTCCCACGGTTTTAACTTCCCTCCTATGCAGCTGAATTACCATCAATGTGGCTTATTGGAGGAGGCAGCACCAGGAGCCATCTCCTTCAGTGGTATCTAGAGCAGTAATTATGTTAGAGTGTGATGACCACAGGGGATTGCTGCTCTATCTGATGTCTTGTACCATGCCTAGCATTCACCCATTCCCTTCCTGCCTGCAAATTCTTAATCTGCAGTGTGATCACATCCCTAAATATGCTATCCAGATATATCTTAGGATCCTGGAAACTCCACAATGAATCCATCAGTAATGCAGCTGAATACATTACCCAATTCATTTTATTTTCAATCCTCCTGCACACTATTACTATTCTCTAAGCCTCTGCCATCATTCTTTTTAAACTCACCTGAGTATCGAGACCTCTGTTCCTGCTATTTTTAAACTCTCAACCACTTTTTCTGCTTTTTAAAACAAATTTCAAGCAGTTATCAGTAGTTTAAAGGAAAGGATGGGAGCTGAAACAGATTATTTCTTCTTCTCAGTTCCTGCCATTAAAGCAAATCCTTGCAAGTTGTAGAACTCGGCCGAGTACTGGATGTAGAACTTGATTCCATTTCCAATACTGCGTACATCATTATTTGAGAAATTACATCCTGTTTTTTGACAAGGATTTATAGTTTTCTTTTAAAAAAGGAGATTTTAAAAAAAGCTATGACTGTGTGTCTTTCAGCTGAAGAAACCCCCATGCGTTGTCTCCTCAGCCTCTCCTTCTCGAATGGGAGGTGTTTGCCTAGTTTTCTTGTGCTCTGCGCCAGTCCTCTGCTTCTCCTCATGGCTGCTGCCAATCATCTTGGGTGCAGACATAATTAAAACCACCTTCGGTCCATTAACAGGCTATTTAAAGCCAGTACAGAGCTGACAGCAGTTGGAATCGGCGAGAGCGCAGTGTCTCTGCTCTCCGTCGGTCCACACCAGTGGCAGCGCAAATTTTAAATGTGCTGCACTGACTAACTCTGGTAGAAGTTTTTTCATTATAATGAGCTTTATTTTTGATTGGAATTTAATCGCGAATCAGTATGTCCAAAAATATGATGTTGACATCACTGTTTATAGAGTTCACATTAATTATCATCGGATTATTATTTTTTTTTTTTTTTCTTTCTTTGGCTTGGCTTCGCGGACGAAGATTTATGGAGGGGGTAAAAAGTCCACGTCAGCTGCAGGCTCGTTTGTGGCTGACCAGTCCGATGCGGGACAGGCAGACACGATTGCAGCGGTTGCAAGGGAAAATTGGTTGGTTGGGGTTGGGTGTTGGGTTTTTCCTCCTTTGCCTTTTGTCAGTGAGGTGGGCTCTGCGGTCTTCTTCAAAGGAGGCTGCTGCCCGCCAAACTGTGAGGCGCCAAGATGCACGGTTTGAGGCGTTATCAGCCCACTGGCGGTGGTCAATGTGGCAGGCACCAAGAGATTTCTTTAGGCAGTCCTTGTACCTTTTCTTTGGTGCACCTCTGTCACGGTGGCCAGTGGAGAGCTCGCCATATAATACGATCTTGGGAAGGCGATGGTCCTCCATTCTGGAGACGTGACCCATCCAGCGCAGCTGGATCTTCAGCAGCGTGGACTCGATGCTGTCGACCTCTGCCATCTCGAGTACCTCGACGTTATATATAAGTACAACCTGATGAAACAGCGTTCTCAGTTCCTCGATACAGAAACATCCAAACAGACATAACACACATACAGACAAACAATACGTAAATATTGTTAAATAAATAGTGGAGGTTCAGAGGGTTTGTATGAATATTTCATCAGTCATTCAGCAGTCTCTGTACCTGTGGGAAGAAGCTGTTTTTTTTAACCTGCTGGTTCTGGCTCTCTTTCCCGACGGGAGTAGTTGGAAGGTGCAGGGTGATAGGGGTCCTCACCTCATTTTTGTGAGCCCTCTTCAGATAACGATCCCAGTAGATCTCATTGATGGGGAGGGTAGAGAGAGCCCAGTGATCCTCTCTGCCAGTCTTACAGTCCTGTGGATTGACCTCCGATCCAATGCTCTACAGCATCAGTTCCACACTGCTGATGACGGGAGCCGATGTCCCTGGTTAGTTTGGCTCTGAAAAAAAATTCAGATAAATGAAGATTTCCAATTTGTTTCAGATATCCTCATTTATCTGAAATCTTTTAAAAATTTCCGACATCTGAGGATTGTGGAGAATCTGATTTTGGATAATCGGAGTTGTACTGTATAAGTATTGTAGTTGGGGCCTTTTCTGTGCTGTATGATTTTATTGGCAGGTCAGGTCACTTGTCTGAGTGCCATGTAACCCAGTACTAAATTATTTGGCTATTTTTAAGTATTTGAACATCTAATACAGATATTAAAAGTATTATATTGAAGATTGTGTAGTGGCTTTCTTTTTTTCAGTTCTTGCAGTCTCTTGGATAAAGTAAAATCTCTGTGAGGAGCGTAACCTGTTTACACACTGCCACCATGTGGTATGGAACAGGAGTTGGGGAAATGCATCCCTTTGCTCGCTGCCTTTCCAAACTGGCTAAATTTTCGATGGAGCATCCTGAAATTGCTTCCTTCTATTACAATAACTGCTTAAAAAAATTCTGACAGTCAGGCAGCAAGTATCTGTGGAAAGAGAAACAAAGTTATTAGTGGATTTGATCCTCACAATGAGGTAACTTCTATTGACTGGATGACTGCTTTGTTGAGCACCTGCATTCACTCTGTAAGGATGTTACCTGCTACTTGCATTCTCCAGCCTATTCCCAGTGTTACTGCACTTCTGTTGAACAACATTTCATCTGCATTTTGCAACCTACCAAAGCTCAATATTGAATTCTATAACAACAGATAACTTCCTTTTGCTGCTTACATCTGAGGAGCCGAGGTCATCCACCTGGGATACTGACTCAGTTTCTCTCCATATGAACATAGACTTGGCCCACTGTGCATTAGCATAGTCTCTTAAATACTTTGATCCGTATTGTCACTCTCTAACTGCCCTTATTAACCAATCAAAGAGATGACCTCATCTTATCCCCAGGGCAACCCTAGCTTTGTTCCATCTTGTCCCTATCCTTGGAAATGTTTAAGAAGATTTTTGACATAACCAATTCATCAGATTCAGTATCAACTTGAAGCATTGCCCTTATTTTTATCTCTATGGATGCTGTTGGATCTGCTGTATATTTCTCATATTTTTAAAAGACCATCAGGGTTATCTTGTGTGTAGAGGTGTGTAGGACCTGAGACCCATTTGATGTTCTTGGACAGCTTGCTTTGTGGGCTACAGTAGTAGTGACTTGGTGCTCAATCCATGTCACAAGTACGGCACATGGATTGCACAGGTTCAGACTTGATTGAGCGCAAGATGACTTTTGGCATGTTGGTCTTTATTCTAGAGGATTTAAGTTCATAAGCATAGTGTAAAATTTTGATCTTACCTAAAAAAGAATATACATGCTTTCCCAATCATTTTCATACAGACCATATTTCTATAAATATTAATTCTCATATTTTGTTTCCCAGCTAGACTTCCTTTACTCCCATTTACATCATAACCCCTTTTCCCCACTGGTTTAGAAATTTCGAAACTCTCACTTGGTGGATCATCTCTTCAACTACTTTTGTTTTATTGCTCTCATGTTCATTAGTGCACAGCACCCAGAATTCCAGAGATTTCTACTTTTGAGGATTGCTCTTTATGTCCCCTGCCAATTTCCAAAAATTCCAGCTGCAGCATTTCAGATTTTTTTAATCATTGACTTTGTTTATGGATTGAAGGTTTGTTATACAGAATATTCACCATACATCCATAATATGGCATATTAATGTGTGTGCTTATATAAAGGCACAACAATTAACATTACAATCAAGATGAAGCACAAGAGGTATAAAGTTGTATCTGTTTTTTCTTCTTCTGGTCTATAAGCAGAAAAGAGGGCCAGGATTTAAGTATGCCTCCAATCTCCCAGGCTCACTTCTAAAAGAGCAGAGGCAGAACAAAGATCATAAGGACAATATGGAAACAGTGAAGAAGAAAGTTGACCGAGAAGAAAACTCAAAACGGAAATCGGAGGAACATTCCAAGAAACGATCTGATGACTCTGTCCCGAGAAGAAAATCTGAAGATGGGCTTGTAATGCGGAAGCGACGAATGATTGATAAAACGTCAGAGCCGGTTGTCAGAAAAAAGGTGCACCATTAGAATACAGCAATTGTAATGAAAGTGTTGTTTTCAATCAGTGTTTCATTTGACATAGTACCCAGACTTGAATACAATATGATTAATTTTAGGATTTTTGACTGATTGAAAAATGGTAACAGCAATCAATATTTTTGAAAAGCTTGTTGAACTGAATGAACAGATGCAACAGTGAAATGATTTATTTTTCAATAGGTTACATGCAGGCGCGCGTCCATACATATACATAGAGGTATATATATCTAGAGAGAGAGAGAGAGAGAAAATGTTCTTTTAAAAAAAACCATCCAGCCTGCTTTTATATGATTTAATTTTAAAATAACATGAGTAAAGTCCAGAGTAGCAATTAGGATCCAATATTTTAATTGTTGTTTTGCCAAATAATCAGTAGACACCATAATTTTGAATTTGGAACAGCTGTTGTTTAATAGGTTGCTAAAGAATATTTGCGTCCTGTGATGCACATTTTAGAGTCACATTTAATTCTGATCTATAAAGAATGGTCAAAATATGGAGACCTGAAGTAAATAAAAGATGGGGGTTTTTTTGGATAAAGAACTTTATCACAGGTTTCTTGTCAAAATGTCTTGCTGTTGACTCGGTATTCTTTTATTGCAGTTTAAGATTGGAAGGGAAGAAAAGCTGTTAAGGAGAAAGGTATTTATTTTATGTTTGTATACATTTAAAAATATTTGACCACTGGCAACACTGACATGTATGTTGAGGTACAGCAGCCACTGATCTAGGATTTCATGTTCTGCACTATTATCTCAAGATTAATTTTGATTTCAATACATTTATCACATTAAATTTAAATTGCATTGTCCTGGTGACTTCAAAAAGTTTTTCATCATTTTGAAACTCCATTTATTGGCGAGAAATAAGAAATGATGTAAAATGATTTCACAGCAACTATTCTGGATAATCAGTAAATATTTATGTGCTTTGCTTTTCCAGTAGCTCCTGTAAATGCCATGCCCATGCTAGGTCATGTGCTTTTATAAGCTATTTTTTGAAATGACTGAGGAACTCTGGGGGGGTTTTTTTTAAAGCCAGGTTCCTATAGCATGCGTGGGTCAGGAGTTGTTTTTATTTGGAGATTTGATAACGAATGTTACTTAATTAAATGAGTCTTTTTTTTTAAATGAGTCTTGAAGAAATAAACATCCCATGTGATTTGATTTATACATTTAGAACATCCCAGATGTAAACTTTTGACTCATTTGTAGTGTTTTGCAAGTGCAGTATTACATCAAATTCAAAATAGCTGCTGCTCAGCATGGTCTTTGAATTTTAGATCATGCAACAGATTGATTGTCCAAGTTTATTTGGCAAGTCTCATAGCAGCTGACCCCTCTATCCTTCTCCAGAGGCAAAAGCTTGTACATCTGTTGCCTTGCTGAATTGAATTTCTCTTTATGCTGCAATCCTAGGGTAATCTTTCAGAAATGGTTACACCATAGGCCACATTTTTAATTCATGAATCATAATAACAATTGCTTTCATTTAATGACATGTGGGTGGGGATAAGAGAAAATATGCACTCAGCCAATCTGCAGTCATCTTGATATCTCTTCACTCCTTGGTAGGCTCTAACAATTCGATTGTAATTCGCTTCACTGTTGTCTTATTGTCCTTGTATCTCTTTGCTTTTTTGAAGTTACTGTGCATATTACATTGACATTTGAATCCATTTACTTTTCTAGAAAAGATCCTTGCATCCAAATGAAGACCGTCCAGGACCTGTTAAATTACTGCGAAATATCAAACAAGAACCAGAGGATGATTTACCTGAGACACCTCAGAAAACAAAGGAAAGTGACCAGTCTAGGTCGAGCTCTCCAAGAGCTGGTCCTAGCACTGAAAGTTCAGAATCCAAGGAGAAGAAAAGCGAGAGATTTAAAGAGAAACGCAAGAAGCGATTGCACAATAAAGAACTCAGTAAAGAGTTAAGCAAAGAACTCAATCAAGAAATTCATAAAACTGAGAACAGCCTTGCAAATGAGAATCACCAACCGATTAAATCTGAAGGAGACAGCGAAAAAGTAGAAAAGCCTAAGCGACTGCTGGCAACCAGTGAACGACTGCACAAATTAAATGGAACTCCTAGGTTCAGACACCAGCTTACAAGTTTGAGGCGAGCTCCCAGGGTTATTACTCGACCGCCACCTTCAATATCGCCAACTAAATCCATTCAGATGGAGCGACACGTGGTGCGACCTCCGCCTGTCAGCCCACCCCCAGACTCGTTGCCACTTGATGATGGCGAAGACCACATAATGCAAAGGGAGGTGTGGATGGCTGTATTTGGCTATCTCAATCGCAAGGATTTGTGTGTTTGCATGAGAGTCTGCAAAACTTGGAACAGGTGGTAAGTTTTTATTTCTTTTGCCCTAGAATTGGGACGGGTGGGTGGGGGTGAACCTTCCGAAAAAGATTAAAATGTCTCACTTTTAAATAAATGTACAATTTCAGTTAGTTTACATAATGTCACACTTACCATAAGGGCTCACTGTCTTCCCTTCAGTACTTAAATAGTGGTTAATTTCTTCTCTCTTGCTGCTTTGAATTTCTAATGGTTTAATGGTATGAGTTGGCAATAGGTTAGTGCGAGACTTAGTCACAATACAATGATTAGCTCTCAATCCTCAAGTTTACTGGTCATGTGCATTGTTATCCTATCCAGGTGAAGCCAGTGGCCCAGAGAGATTTGAGTGCAAATCTGCCCACCACATATCAAGATTCAATTTATTTTCATGTAATTAAAACAGTGTCATATTACAGGAAATTGTCTTTTGTAAGGCAGACAGATTCTTTTCTTTTTTCTTTGGCTTGGCTTCGCAGACGAAGATTTATGGAAGGGTATGTCCACGTCTGCTGCAGGCTTGTTGGTGACTGACAAGCCCGATGCAGGACAGGCAGGCACAGTTGCAGCGATTGCAAGGGAAAATTGGTTGGTTGGGGTTGGGTGTTGGGTTTTTCCTCCTTTGTCTTTTGTCAGTGAGGTGGGCTCTGTGGTCTTCTTCAAAGGAGGTTGCTGCCTGCCGAACTGTGAGGTGCCAAGATGCGAGATTGGAGGCGAGATCAGCCCACTGGCGGTGGTCAATGGGGCAGGCATCAAGAGATTTCTTTAAGCAGTCCTTGTACCTCTTCTTTGGTGCACCTCTATCTCTGTGGCCAGTGGCGAGCTCGCCATATAACACGATCTTGGGAAGGCGATGGTCCTCCATTCTGGAGATGTGACCCACCCAGCGCAGTTGGGTCTTCAGCAGCATGGATTCGATGCTTGCAGACTCTGCCAGCTCGAGTACTTCGATGTTGGTGATGAAGTCATTCCAATGAATGTTGAGGATGGAACAGAGACAGCGCTGGTGGAAGCGTTCTAGGAGCCGTAGGCGATGCCGGTAGAGGACCCATGATTCGGAGCCGAACAGGAGCATGGGTATGACAACGGCTCTGTACACGATGAGCTTTGTATGTTTCTTCAGGTGGTTGTTTTTCCAGCCTCTTTTGTGTAGTCTTCCAAAGGCACTATTTGCCTTGGTAAGTCTGTTGTCTATCTCCTTGCATCAGATGAAATGGTGCAGCCGAGGTAGGTAAACTGGTTGACCGTTTTGAGTTCTGTGTGCCTGATGGAGATGTGGGGGGGCTGGTAGTCATGGTGGGGAGCTGGCTGATGGAGGACCTCAGTTTTCTTCAGGCTGACTTCCAGGCCAAACATTTTGGCAGTTTCTGTAAAACAGGACGTCATGCGCTGGAGAGCTGGCTCTGAATGGGCAACTAAAGCGGCATCGTCTGCAAAGAGTAGTTCACGGACAAGTTGCTCTTGTGTCTTGGTGTGAGCTTGCAGGCGCCTCAGATTGAAGAGACTGCCATCCGTGCGGTACCGGATGTAAACAGGATGCAGACAGATTCACCATCAGCAGAAATTGCCTGAAGCACCTCCTACAGCCAGAGAAAGAAAAAGAGAGTTCCAAAAGTCACTAGGCACTTTCAAGCAGGGAAAACATCAGTCTGTGAAGGCGGAGGTTCTTTGCCCTTACGGCTAAAGATGTACCTTTTTGAATGCGCCGTGGCCTGCTCCGTCCGAGGTGCCGATTCCAATCCTTCTCGGGAAAGGATAATCGGCAGAGCACTGCGCTCCACCACCTGACCTGAATGTACAGCCGCTGAAAGCAGCTGGTTAGGAGTGGGCTGATGATGCTGTCAGCCTACGACACATCTCTCCACACACACCTCTCCCTCCATGACCCTCTCAAGGCAGTGAGGACCGGCGGGGCAGCAGGAGCCATCAGGTCGTGGCCAGAGTGGGCTGTGACAGCCACACCAGGCCGCTTCGACTTTTAGGGCCACTCTCTGCAGCTCAAAATGCGGCAGAGTGATGGCAGTTTTCTCTACTCATAATCCCCCTCGCAGCTGGAACTGTTCTGGGAGCCACAGAGTGGTTCCAGCTGCGTGGGGGATTATGAGTAGGGAAGACGGCCATTGCTCTGCTGTGTATTTATGAAGGGCTGTGCTACGGCACCAGTTGCCCCCCCCCCCTTCGACTCTGGAGGGTGCTAAGAGGTGCCTCGATATGAATGGGATGCTGGAGCAGCCTTTTAGGGCTGCTGTCTGAAAGGTAAGTTTTAAGTTTTAGATCCACTCTTGTAGCCGGCCTCCAGGCAGAGGCCTGACATGAAATGGACTACTGAGTGTCCATGGGTTTGTCTTCAGCGATCCCGCTGTCCCGTCCAAATTATGAGCAACCTGAGCTTTAGATCCGAACTTCTGACACGATTAGGATCCCTTCAGCACCCATGGCACACATTCCAGTTCAGATATCTGGTACCACTTCAGCCAGTTTTGAGCCAATGTCCAGCAGCTTGCTGCCTTCTATAAGACCCTTGACCACAGTCTCCAGCAGCCTACAGCCTGCCACTTGTGTGTTCCTCAGCCGCAGAACCCCTCACCATGGTCACCATCCCATGGGTTGTCAACTCTGTTTCTCCTTCTCAGACAGGGGTGTCTCCCTTTTTTCTGGTGCCTTGCAACCCCTCATGACTGCTGCTGATCATAGATGCCACCATTTTGGTTGCAGATCTGAATCAGTTGGTCTGGGCAGTTGGACCCTGTGGGAGTGCTGTCTTCACTCCCTGCTCTCCATGGGTTCGTACCAACAGCAGTGCTGCCATTTTATGGATACACATCTATGCATCCAATAGCTTCATCACAGTAAGACAGTGGCTTCATATTTAGGTGGAAGTGGAAATGACTAAATAAAAGCTTCATTAATTCATCATCTAAAACAGCTACTTATTAAAAAGCAGTGAAATGCATATTCTTTATATCATTGTTAGTGCTGTTGGGTGTGTTTAAACCAGCTTGCCAGGGAATCACCAGATAGAAAATGTAAGCTGGAAATAAAAGAGGGTTCAAGTGAGGGAATACGTAGGAAGACAAAGAAAAAAAAGTCCAGACTGCAAGTGGAAAGATTACCAATGTATTAGAAAGAATTCAAACTTAAGCATGCCCCAGAAATTTAGTCATTGTGAAGAAAAATGCTACAGTAAAATGAAAGGCTCCCGTTGAATGAACACAACATTTGTAACAAGATCAATGAACTGACAGAGCAAATTGAAATGGTTCAGTATGATCCATTGCTATTACTGCAACCTATAAATTGAATATTCAAGAGTATTTGACATTTCAAAAAGATTTGCAGCAAGGAAAATGAAGCGGTGGTGGGGGGGGGGGGTAGCTCTGTTACTGAAGGATGAGATCATTTACAACAGTGAAAAATGATCTTGGCTCAGTAGCTTGTATCAAAAAAATATATTCCATAAATTTCAGCAAAGCTTTAATTCACAGAGAAAGACTTTACAAGAAGGATCCATCCGTAGCTAAACCAGCAAATGATGTTTTTAAAAATTCATAATAACATGGGTATGAGACTAAATTGACAAATAATTCAAAGATAAGTTAGTTAAACTCTAGTTAGACCGCACTTGGAATTTGCAACCTAACCCATTGACTGCTCTTTTTGGAATTACAGTTCCAGAAATGAGACGAGTTCCCACTTCCACACATCAGGTTGTAGCCTCTTCGACATTGTTGGCTAGAAGAGCTTTTCTATTTAAATGGAAAGATACTAATCCATCTACTTTGACTCAATGGTTCTCTCAAATTATGTCAAATAATTCTCCTGTACGTAGGAATTGTACATGTGATACTTCTGTTAAATTTGAAGAGACTTGGTAACCTTTTATAAATTATTTCCACATGACTTAGTTTAATTATTTTCCCTTCCGTGCTATATTTAATTTTATTTACTTTCTCTTTGTTGGTGAAGGGCAGATGATTAATTTTATGAATAAATTCTTATGTTAGGCTGCCCAGTCTTTCTTTTCTTGGATTACGTGGGGTTTTATATAATAATATTTTTTTTTAAATTTCAGTTTGAGAACATACTCATTAATTGTGGTGTAATGCATTATGTTATAGTATATGAAGTCATATAGTGATTTTTTTTCCTTTTTGATTATGTATTCCTATTCTCCTCATGTATTATTTACCTATAATATGATTAATAAAAAGATTGAAAAAGAAAGAAATGTTGCGTTCAGTTCTGGTCATCTCATTGCAGGAAGGATGTGGAAGCTATGGAGAGGGTGCAGAGGAGATTTACCAGGATGTTGCTTAGATTGGAGAATTTGTCTTATGAGACGAGGTTAACTGAACTAGAACTTTCCTTTTTTTATGCGTAGAAGGATGAGAGATGACTTAATAGAGGTCTACAAGATTATGGATGGTAATAGAGAAGGTGGACAGCCAGTGCCTTTTTCTAAGGTGAGAGCAGCAAAGGTGAAGGGATGAAAGCTAAATGGAGATGTCAAAGGAACATTTTTTTGCACAAGATTGGGTGCTTGGAATGGTGGTGGTGGCTGGTACAATAGGGACATTAGTCTCTTAGGCAGGCACATGGATACAAGAAAAATAGAGGGTTATGGGTGTAAGATAGGGAAGGCTTCGTTTGTTGAGTAGGTTCCTATCGGTCAGCACAACATTGTGAGTGAAGAGCCTGTGCTGTAATGTTCTATTTTCTAAAGCTTCTACAGATGTTCAAAAGTTAACGTATATTTTAGAGCTTGAAATTGCTGAAGTATGTGAAGGCAGTGATTCTGAATAATTATTTTAGATCAATCTTAATTGGTAGAAAGTGCTAAAACATTCTAAGAGTATAAGATAGATGAGGGGATGTGCAGGGAATGTAGGAAAGCACTTAAAAGAATCCTTTGAGTAATAATATTAAGTAAGCTCATAGTAAATGAACTCCTTGAATTTGATGGCCTACAACCAGGACCTTAAAGAAAGTGTCAGTGGAGATGGTTATTGCATTGGTTATAAACTTACAAAATCTGCAAGTAGAACATTGCTGTTGAAGAATGGAGAGGGAAACGGTGGAGCAGCAGTTTCACATCTCTAGGGTCTTGGGTTTGATTCTGACCTTGGGTGCTGTTTGTTTGTTTCCTGCCACAATCCGGGGACATGCTGGTGAATTAATCAGTTTCTATAAATTACTCCTTAGTTTGGGAAATGACAAGTATCAAAAATAAGTTGGTGGGCATATGAGAGAGAATGTTGGTGGACGACAGGGAAATAGTATGGAGGATTCGAGTGATGGGATTGCTCTGCTGGGAACCATTATGGATCCAAAGCAGAATGGTGACCTGTATCACTGTCAAAAAAAAAATCAGAAAGCAGGAAACTATTTAGCCTACTTATTATCAATTCGTCATTGTATATTATGTTACAGGAAAGTGCTGCGTCTATTATTATTAAGATAGTTGCAGGGCATTTAGCAAATCCTAAAACAAACTGGCAGAATCATTTGCTTTTATGAAAAGGAGATCCTGTTCAATGTGTTTGCTGGTATTTTCTTATGCTATAACAAGTTGGACAAAGGGGAAATCAATAGATGTATGTTTGGTTTTCTAGAAAGTATTAAGATGCCACACAAAATATTACTGTAGAAGAGGACTGCAGATTGGGAGTAATCAGCTAGTATAGATTGATTAAGTAACAGAAGATGGTTGAGATGTATTGCATTAATGTCTGGATTAATATGCACTGTATTTGGCTCCATATTAAGAGGATAACCTTGTTTTGGAGGCCATGCAGAGGTTGTCTTGGTTGATTCCTGGATGACGGGGTTGATATATGGAGAGAGTTGAGTGAATTGGGCCAACACATTGAAGTTTAGTAGAATGAGGTGTGATTGTACAAAAAGAAAATATACTGAGAGGTATTAGTGTGGATGTTGGAAGGACATATCTAATGGAGATATTTAGAACTATGTGAAATAGTTTCATAATGGGGTCATCAATTTAAGATGGAAATGTAGAAGAATTTCTTCTCTGAGGATTGTGACTCATTGGAACACATACAATAGAACAGTGGAGGTGAATGCATTGAATATATTTATATGATAATACTCTTTATTGACATTATGCTGGTATACCAGCTAATGAAACATGATGAGCATTGACCAGAATGTAATTATGACAGAAATATGAACCAGAGAGTCAAGGAGTATAGGGAGAGCATGGGAAAGTGATATAGAGGTCAAAATTGAAGTCATTGACTGGCAGGTTACATTCCTGTGATTGGTTTCCTCCTGTTTTTAGATAAGGGATGGAAACTATTTTGCATTAAATATTAACCCACCTTTCTCCAAAGTTCTGATTGATCTATGTATTTCAAGCATCTTAAGTTTTTATTCATTTACAGATTTTACAGATCATACATTTCTAAATTAGTATTTGATGACTATTAACATCTAAATCATAAAATTAAACTTACTGATTTCATTGAGACATGGCATTGCTAAATAGGATTGTGCACTGATTAAATGATGCTGTAGAAGCAACAAGGTCATGAATTCATTTGATGAGAGACAGTATATAACTTACAAAGCCCACGAGCCGATACCACCCAAATATCCCGATATGTTATGAAGGGTGGGAGAAAGCTAGAAAACACAGAGGAAACCCACGCAGACATGGGGAGAACAACTCCTTACAGACAGTGCCAGGTTCTAACTTAGATTGCTGGTGGTATAACAGCATTGTCCAAACCACTACACTAACCATATTAGTGAGGTCTATACACTGGCTTGAAATGTATGAAAAACATGTTTGAGTCAGGAAACCAAATGATTTATTGCATCTATTACGAGCTCCCATTTATTTAGTGTCACTTTAAGGGCTAGTACCGGCTGCAACCATTCACAGCTGTGGAGAGACTGGGTGGCAACAACTAGTACAGACTATATCCAATGTTGATACGCTGGAGGAAGAGAAAGAACATTTGTGGTTTTATCCAGGGACACAGATGGTGAGAGTCATGTGAGTGGAACACTGAAGGAAACAGCATTTTTTCATTATTATCCACCAGCCATCTCATGGAACACTGAGGTGGAGTGACTCTGTGAAATGGACAATTCGGCTGATTCTCCCAGTCAGGGGAATTATTGAACCACACCGGGACCAAAGGAAAGGTCACTTCAACTGACCTGTACCTGGGTTGTGGAAGCATCGTGGAAGTCGCACATTTTGTTTCCCCTACAATGACACACATGTATATTTGCCCATCGTTGGGTTTGATTTAATTAATGCGTTGTATTATTAGTGGTTATTAATAACTATATAGTTTTAAAAGAAGACAATAACACTGTCTTGGTGAATTTCCATTGCTGCTGGTCTGTGATGTAACACACCCATCCAATTTTGTTATTGATGTCTCCATTAATGTGTAGGTATTCTTACTGGAATACAATTTCCAAGTGATTGTCAATGAACATTTTGGCCAAATGTTGAATATTCATTAATCAATCTAGGAACAAGATTGTCATAATTTTTGACAATGAAACGAATTACAATTGATCCAGATCCTAGAATTTATGGAAATGCTTTCCTTAGTAGAGGAGATGTTGTAGTTGCTATTGATGGTTTTGAGCAGGAGACTAGTTAGTGGTAAGAAATAAAATATTTTTTGCTTGCCTAACATATTCTGTTTGAGATCATTTAACCTTGCTCCAAATCCCATTAGTTTCTACACCTCAAGCTCAAGTTACATTCAAGCTTACGAATTAAGAGTTGGAGACATTCAGTTGAGTGTGGAGCCTCCTCCATTAGTAAATAAATCCGATACAACTTCTCTGAATTCATCTTTTTACACTTACCTTGCACACATTTTCGTGATGGGAATCTCTCCACTTCTGCCTTAAAAGTATTCAGTCATGTTTCAACTTGGAGATTTCCAAAGATTCACAGCCTTCTGAGAGTAGAAAATATAGCTTTATCACCATTACCAGGGGCAACACCTGGTTCTTGGTTCTCCAGCAAGAGAAAAATCACTTTCACGTCCACTCTGGCAAGACCCTCAAGATCTTTCATGTTTCAATCTAGTCATCTGCTCTTTAATTCTAAATTCTAGCAGATTAAAGTATGGCCTGTCCAACCTTTCCTTGTAAGGCAACAACAAGAAAGCAAATAGTATATTTGCATGTTCATTAAGGTGTATAAACCAATGTGATTTCAGATTCCATGCCATTATTTGCCAGGTTCATTTAATCTCAACACAATCATGAGGCAAACCTCCTCTGAACTTTTCAATCTTTTCAAAGATAAACTGATTGAAAATGATAACAGGCAGAAGTGGCCAAGTTACATTAAGTAGAAAAGTTCAGTATCGAGTCTGGAGACTGCCTCATGCCTAAACAGAAGTGGAGGAGGTTTTGCTCAACCTCACCTTGGGCATCATTTTGTTATAGGAGGCTGCAGACACAGAGGTCAGAGAGAGAGGTGATGAATTAAAATTGCAGGGAACCAGAAGTTCAGGATCACTCCTGTAGGCTGAATACGGGTACTCGACAGAACAATCACCCAGTCTGCACTTGCTTTCTTCTATGTTGAGGAGATCATGCTTTAACACAGAATGCAGTGCATTAGGTTGAAAGAAGTGCAAGTAAATTGCTGTTTCACCTGGAAGGACTGTTCAGGTCCCTGGATGGTGGAAAACTGCAACCCCTTACTATTTAGGTAATATCCTTCTAAACTTGGTGTTGAATTCATCTTCTAATTCACTTCCATTGCTCCGTATAGGCTCTTGTAAAGAAATAAAAGTTCCTTTAGATGGCATTACAGGTAATGAGTGTACAGTTGGTCATTTTTTTTTCATTGTAGAGCTTTGGTGGGTACAAGCAGTAGCAAGAAGTGGGGCAGTCATTGGGTAGTGCCCTGACTCCTATCCTGCAAGGCTGCATCCTGGCAGCATGCAAAATTGAACTGATAATCTTTCCCAACCTTTGCTTCAGATAATAATCTTACTTCAGTTTGGGCTGTTTGGAGTGTATGCTCTATTATAAATGATGAGGGTAAATGAGTTTTGGAATACATTTAGGCAAATAGAATCTCACACAATATCTGCAGCGAAAATGAAAACAAAACACAAGATTAAACTGCTGTTGCTCTTACTCAAACTCTAAGGGCTGCACGGGTTTAAAGTTGATGGCCAGAACGGTTAACGCGACACTATTTACAGTGCCAATGACTCTGGCACTACCTGTAAGGAGTTTGTATGTTCTCCCTGTGTCTGCGTGTGTATTCCCTGGGTGCTCAGGTTTCTTCCCACCCTCCAAAATGTATGGCGGTTGTAGATTAATTGCAGTATTTGGGCGGCACAGACTCATGGGCCAGAAAGGCCTGTTATTCTGCTGTGTCTAAATTTTAAAAGACTGAGTGACCCTGCACAATCACTGTTCTTGTACGTTAAGGTGTACTCAGTAAGCTTTGTACAGGTATGCGATCCTTTATCCGGACATCTCAAATCCGGCAAGTGGGGAGAGAGGTGACAGCGCGAGTCGGGTGGGTGAGAGACCAGCAGTGCGAGTCAGGCAGGCGAGGGGGGGTGGGGTGGGGGTTGGAGAGACGGCAGGGCGACTGGAAGGGGGAGAGGGTGGATACGGCAGCACAATTTGGGTGGGCTTTTCGAAATCTGGGAAAAATCCGAAACTGGAACACACTGTCCCCCAAGGATTCTGGATAAAGGATTGTGTACCTATACTTAACATTTTGGATGTATAATACGTTGTAGTACAGGGGGAAATGGAAAATAAGGCTGATAATTAGAAGAAAGTATTTTACTTTTACATATTGGGAAAGCTCTATCGTTTCATGTAACAAATGTGATTAGTTTATGCTGTCAACAAGTAAATAACTGAATTATCCCCAATATAGTACTGCATGGTCAATTTCATTGAGGGACTCTAATTTTATTAGCATAAATATTCACAGTTCAGCAGAAGGAGTTACTATATTTTGCCCTCTTAGGTGTTGTGACAAGAGGTTGTGGACCAAGATTGACTTAGGTCGATGCAAATCTATCACACCTCTGATGCTGAGTGGAATTATCAGGAGGCAACCAGTAAAGCTTGACCTGAGCTGGACAAATATATCAAAAAAACAGTTAACGTGGCTAATTAACAGGCTGCCAGGTAAGTGGCTGTTAAATGGCTGTATATTAGTAACAAATTGAAGAAAGTATAACAAATGATTGTTCATGTTAAGTCCGTAACTTGTATCAGCCATAATATCCTTTAGACATCAGATGACAGAACAAAAAAGATACCCAAAGATGTGCTCCATCAGTTGTGCTGAATGACTACAGTCACCTCCACTCGAACAGATTGCACCTTCCACGATACGGTTCAGTGTGCATTATAATTTTGACGCAGTTCAAGGACCAATGCTTTGACTGTGATCACAAGATGTTTTTTTTTAAACCAATGGAAAAAATCCACAAGGCACCCTACTGTACCCAAAAATATCTTTTTCAATATTTTTATTAATTTCATTTAGCAAATGTTACAATGACCATGAATAGAACAACAATCAAATTTATATGATAACAGTAATGACAAAATCTTGCTCTTCTACAAATTCGACCCCCTACCTTTTGCTGTGGGCAAAATAATGAAAAGAAAAATAAACTGAGGTTAAAAATCAAAAACTAGTTAAGATTACAAATTTGGGAGACAATTAAGAAAAGAACCCCATAAAGAAATAAAAGTTTATATTCATTACAGTAGTGGAGCCTCTAATTTTTTCTAAAGACAAATAAGCCATCCTATGAGACAGCCATTTAGAGTGAGTGGGAGGGACAGCATCTGTCCCTTTCATTAGAATGGCCCTTCTAGCAATCAGGTAGTCAGAAGCTACTACATGGGATTGTAAGGAATTTAATAGGCCCACATATTCCAAATAAGGCAATAAAAGGATTTGGGGCCAAATTTATAGAAACTAAAGATAGTGTACGAAATACGTCTTCCCAATAACTGAGAGAAGAATATAACTAAAACATGATACAATGAACAATCAACAATCTTCAGTTTTACATTTATCACATTTAGAAGCCAATCGAATTTTGGAATAGTGGGCACAATGTACTACTTTAAATTGCAATAGCAAGTGTCTAGCCCAAAGAGAAGATGAATGAATACATCTCAAAATAGAATCCCATGTATTTATTCCAAATATTTGTTGGAAATCTTGTTCCCATAGTTTTTTTAATTCCACTCAGATACCAAAAGTAGTTCATACAAGGCAGACAACAGCTGTTTCAGTTAAAAATTATATATTTTCCCTTTGACATTAAACTCCAAGTCCTGACAAAGTCTCAAAGATGAACAGTTCAAAAAATTCCTAACCTGGAAATAATGGTGTCTGGGTCTATTAAATGGGAGTCAGACAAACAAGGGCTGCTTGACAAAATTGATCATATGAAGAACTTCAGTCGACAGAACAATTTAAAGAAGTTTTTAGTTAGTAGAATAGAACTTAGATTACTTAATTACTAGTAAATTACTAGTAAAAATAGAAAAAGATTTACAGAAATGGAAAGATCTGCCAATTACATTAATAGGAAGGGTAAATTGAAAATGAAGGCAATGCCAAGGCTACAGTATCTCTTTCAATTGTTGCCAATTGTGCTAAAAACTTTAAATTATTACATAATTGTATAAGACAATTCCTATGGAATAATAAAGTACCAAGAATTGCACTGGAATGGAATGGGACTGAATTTAATAAAAGAGACAATGAAGTACTTTATTTATAAGTGGAATGTCATGTCAATAACAAAAAAAATGGATAATCTTCTATCAATACACACGATTAGAATATGGCAAGAAATATATGAATATATAGGGGGGGAAAAGCAGGTATATCACGGAGGAAACCATTATGTAAAAAATATACAACTGCCTATAAATCTGGGTAACAAAATATTGAATTCATGGTATGACAAAGGAATAAGATATGTTGATGATTGTTATATGGAAAGATCTCATGTCTTTTGAACAACTATGAAATAAGTATGGAGAAGCTAATGGATATTCTTCTGCTTTCTTCAGTTAAGATTGTTCTTAAGAAAAAGATGGGGTCCAAACTTGGCCTCACCTGAAGTTGGTGAGATGGAACCAACGATTTGGCTGGGGAATACACTAAAATTTATATCTAGGATGTACTTTGTTCTCTAAAATTAAAGTGCAAAGCCAGGTTAACAGAGATCAAGAGAGGAATGGGAGTTGGATCTAGGAATTACAATAATGGAAAGATGTTGGTCTCATTGGTGTTTGGATAATATGACGTCAATTATAAATGCAAGACATGGATTAGTGCAATATAATTTCCTACACCAATTATATCTCACACCTCAGAAATTGCATAAATCAAAATCTGAAATATTGGAAATTTTTTTTGGTGTGGGATAGAACTAGGAACGTTCTTACATGTTAAGCGGTCATGTGTGATGGTGAGATCTTTCTGTCAGGATATTACTGAAATACTAAAAAGGATGACCCGGACCTTTATCTTTTGGGCAATTTTATTGCAATAAGTAATAAACTAACTAAATTCCAAATTTCATTTGTTAAAATAGATTTAGCTGTGGCAAAAAGCGATTACCTTTTTACTCCTTTTTACAGATAACACCATGGAAGACAGATGAATAGTTCTATTCCTATGGGGAAAAAAAACATATACAATTTAAAAAATAAATGATGTATTTAGAAAAACGGCAACCATATCTGGACTATATAGGGACCCAAATATAAAAAAGAGCTATTATGATAAAAAATATGTGACCTCCCCAATTAAGATTTTCTTTTTAAACTCAATTGTAAGCCCTGACGGTGCACAGTTTTATACTGGGAAGAGGGAGGGATTGTTGAGTTTTGTTTTGTAAGGAAAAAAAGTTATATATTTATATATTTGGAAAATTTTGATATGTCTAATTTATAAAAAAAATTCTAAAGTTATAAAAATACTTAATATAATTAATCAATTGAAGTTCTATCCTTGTATTATAAAGCAGTGAAATTGGTACATGTTTAATGTGATTCTTGCCCGGTGTTTTGTTATTAACCTAATTTAAATATGATTTTTTTAAAACATGTACATCTGAAACTTTACAATAAAGTAGATTTAAATCTATTCATTTTCCTGTTCAGGTCTTAAGGACTTGATTGTTTCCGGCTGTTCCTGGGCAGCAATATCGGCACTTTGCAGCTCTAGTTGCCCCTTGCTCAGAACCATAGATCTCAGATGGGTAGAAGGATTAAAAGATGCTCAAATGAGAGATATGCTTTCACCTCCTACTGACAACAGACCAGGTAGGAAATCTGTTCCATTGTGGTTCAAGATGTTGAGTTTACTTGCCAAGTCTTCTGTATTGCTAAATGAAGATTCATTAATTACCTTTTACACTCATGACATACTTCATTTTGAGCAAATAAGCAATACTTATCAGCATCCTTTGTAAATTTTCCTGCTTTTTGGTCATGGGTAAAGGCAATCTCTACTGTAAAGCAGCCAGGTAATCCAATTGTTACTAGGCAAGCTGTCATCTGGAGTTCAAAATACAATATAGTAATGAAGCCATTTATCTATTCATTATATTATTCAATTCTTTAAGTTAGAAAAATTAGTATTTAACCCAGTGGTTCTCAACCTTCTTTCCATTCACATACCACTTTAAGTCTCCCCTATGCCATAGATGCTCTGTGATTAGTAAGGGATTGATTAAGGCGGTATGTGGTGGGAAGAAAGTTTGAAAACCACAGTTTTAATCTCATTTAATTGACTCATTATGTGCACGGTTTTATAACTCCAAAGGAATTGGATCAATGACAATTTTTCTCAAGCAAAATATTTCAGTAATAATTGGGCTAGAGCAGTGATTCTCAACCTTCCCTTCCCACTCACATATCACCTTAAGCAATCACTTACTAATTACAGAGCACTGATAGCCTAGGGACTACTTAAAGTGGTATGTGAGTGGAAAGAAAAAGGTTGAGAACCACTGGCATCGTTGTAAAATTGTGACATTCTTTTTAGCATCCAAAGTCTAGAAGTAGGCCAAGAATCCCAGCTATCCTGATTGAGATAATGAAATGAATTTTTTGGAATTAAAAAATTTTCTTATTTAGTTTCTGTACAAGTCCTATAATAATAAACATTAGTATGCTATTTAAATAATGTACAAGGATAAAGTCCAGTGTCTAATTTTTTGTTTTCTCAAAGGCCAGATTGACAATCGCAGTAAATTACGCAATGTGACAGATCTTCACTTGGCTGGCCTGGATATTACAGATGCAACACTCCGTCTTATTATAAGGCACATGCCAATGCTTTCCAGACTAGATCTTAGTTACTGTAACCATCTAACAGACCAGTCAATTAATCTGTTAACAGCAGTTGGCACAACAACAAGAGATTCCCTGACAGAAATTAATCTATCAGGTAAGTGCACGTGATATGACATGTAAGTACAATATGTTGTTTGAGTGATTTTGTACAAGAGTTCAGAATGTGACAGTTTAGTTTTGTAAACATTAATATTTTCCTTTTTCAACCCAATCCATTTTACAATACTAGATTTTAAAAAAACCCTCAGCTTAGTAGTTACATATTTCACCCACTTCATCCAGCCATCTTCAGCTGCTTGACTGTCAATCGTAACTCCAATAATCAAGCAGCCTATCACAGTAGCTTAGACCCTTGGCTATTACAGCTGAAGTTCAACTTTATCAGCAACTATGTGAACAATGTAACCAAAATGAAGCTTTATTTGCCAATTGCAGCATTGTAATTGCGGTTCATTTACCTCAACTGTGCACATATTTCAGCATACCAGTCGTCATGAAATCCTAAAAAAAATTCTCAAAAAGGAGTGGACTTATATGCCAGATATACTTTTGAGACCTTAAATTCACCGATAAAACCAGATTGGCGTCAATTCCACATGCAAGTCAATGCTGAAAGCACCTCCCCACCACTGGGCATCGCCATAATTGCTCCTGCCTGGTAGGCCGAGGTTGCTGCTCCCACTAGGAGCATGACGTCGGCACTCCAGCTCCATGGGCTGTTGCCACTGCTGCCTGGTAGGCTGAGGTTTCTGCTCCCACCTGGAGTACAATGTTGCTACTCCGTGGGCTGAGGTTTTTTTTTACTTAATGTACAGCTTTGTTACTTGCAATTTGGGTGTTTTAAAAAAAAAATTGTTCCTGGGAGGTTGTCTTTTACACTGAATATACCATAAAACCCTTAAAATTAGGCTGAAAAATACGGTGTTCATTTTGTACCAGAGGTTCTTGTAATTCCTTGCTTAAAATCTATTGCTTTAAAATGTAATTCCAATTTGTTTAATATACTCTGAAGCAACTCACTTAAGTTATTTAATAGTGATCTGTAGCACCAAAAGCAGCAATGTCTCAAGATCCTTTGTGGTCACTGAACTGGAATATTACAAAAATGACAGCAATTCAAATAAGAAAAAAACCCACAGGATGTTGAGAAATTATCATATAGTCTTGCACAAATTTTTGCTATATTAAAATACCTAATATCCTTTTACAGTTTGCAATAAAGTCACTGACCAGTGCCTAACTTATTTCAAACGCTGTGGCAACATCTGCCGAATAGATCTCCGTTACTGCAAGCAGGTAACAAAAGAAGGTTGTGAACAGTTCATAGCAGAGATGTCGGTTAGTGTTCAGTTCAACTTGTCAGAGGAGAAACTGTTGCAAAAGCTTAGTTAACTCAACAAAGAAACTGGACACCAAAAAGGATGTTTAATTTCATCAGATTTAATTATGACCAGCTTCTTGATATTGTCACCAAACAAATGGACATGGATGAACTGTGCTAAGGACAGAAATTTCAAGAGTAGCAATATAAGCTACGGTACGTAACAGAACAAAAATGTTTCTACATGTGAAAATCACTCCGATTTGAATTTATTTCATAAGTTTTAATAATGTATTAAAAGACACTGCACAAGTATTTCTACTTGGTACGTACAAACATGTGGCGAGAAGACTATTGATAAACTAACACTTTTTTTGTGCACGTTTTACAATTAAAGCATGTGCATTGTAAATTTTAATTTGTTCTTTTTAAAAATACCATCTTTTAAAAAGAGGTATCTTATAGATGCAGCTGACCACACATTGGGATCACTTTGACCATGTTATAAATATTGTTCTGTTTTGTTACACTCTACACATCATACATTATGCAGAAATATTTTTGTACAGAAATCACTTTATTGAGAGTAATGTGGAAATTTCAATGGTAACATTATTACTTATATACAATTGAAATGCAATTTATTTCAGATTTCCCTATTTGTAACTTGTGGTTTAATCTCTGTATAGTTCCACATGTTTTCATGTGGAATGATATTTGTGACATTTGTATGTGCCATCATTGCATGCCTTTAAGGCAATCAGCTTAGCAGTAATAATACTGTACAGTAATGAGATGTTGGTATTCCACCAAATGTTGTTGCCATTTTGTCATTGCTAAATTTGTATAAAACTTTTGTCTTCAATACTGAAGTACTGGTAATTCATGGGGAACAGCATTTTCAATGCTGTACAATTCTTAAAGCCTTTAATAATTTTCACCAAATGGAAATAGGGATTTTCAGCAGTTTTCATCCCATTTTAGATCTGTTGCAAGTCAGCAAGGAGATGAAAATTTGTATTATATGAGTTTACATTGGGGCCACATAAAGCTGAAATATATAAGGGAAAATTCATTCATTTTGTAGGCAGTAATGCAATGGATATAATTGGATTTTGGGAAAACAGCAAAGAACCACTGCCAATATTAAAAGCCATTATCTACCAGATAAATTTCCTCATCAAAAAGGGATTCTGTGTACTCCATTGTACAAAGCCATTAACTGAAAACTGTAGTTTACATGCTGGAGTCAGGAACAATAGTAAAGCAGCAGTAGTTTTGATATGACCACCATTTCAACTACAACTGTGACCTAAATTTAACAGAAATTATCAAGAGAGGCCTTTGTTTCCAAGCTGTGTCAATATTGCCACCTACTGCATCATCCATAATGTTCTTGTATAAATTGCAAAAATGTTTAAAATTGAGTAGTCTAATTTCAGTGAAGTTCAAGCATTCTGAATGCTGGATTCAACTGATGTGACAATTGGAAGAAAATGGATATTATTTGGCAAATATTAAATTTTCATAAAATAAAGCATTCCTTTGAAATGTTCAATTACTATTTTACAATACCACTCCAATGCTATTCTTAAAATTAAATCAATGAAAGAAAAGTCACTATAAAGTATTTTTTTACTGTGATTACTAAATATAACAGGATACTTGCCATTTTAAAATCTATGTATAAAACCCTACATGCTTGCACACATGCTACATTCAACCACTGATGTCAAACAAGCTGTTAGAACATTAAAATGGGGTTTTATGAAAAGAGTTGAATTCTACTTTAGTGTTAAAAGGACCTGCACAATCTGAGCTGCTGTCAGAGGATGAGGTATTCATCATCAAGGTAGATTCTTCCCACGCTGCTGCTGGCCTGAACATTCAACATTTTTCTCAACCTATGTCCTCAGAAGGTTCTCTTTCATTCTGTGAAGAGTTACTGTGAGCCCCATGTGCACTGGTGGAGCAGTCTTTAGCAATTCAAAGGGCTATGGAAAATTCTTAATTGGAAATGCTTGCATCATTTTCCCAAAACCAAAATTTCCAACAGCTGGCGAACTAGCATATAGCTGATCAAAAAAAACCATGCCTGGGCTACTTGTGCTTCAGGGACAGTGAACCAGTTAATATTTTTAAAAACACACATTCATTCCAAGCATATGTAATCACTCTTACAGGAATTTCCATGCAGATTTTTATACATATGTAAATAAAAGCTTATTAGATATTGTATATTTTTTATCATTTTATCTTTGTATCATTCAAAGAATCAGAATCTGAAACAATGGATGTACATGGAACAGAGCTCAAATTGAAGGTAGCTGTAGAACTAGATATCAGGTCCTCTACACAGATTCCATCTCCAAGCTTATACCTGGTTTGGAGAAGAGTTTAAGCTGCCAACTCATCATCCATGGTCAGCAAGAATAACAGAACTTAGAAAAAAGGTGACCAGCCATCAGCAACCATTGACACTAATGTTTAATTCCATTCAAATTCCTGAGCAAATGGAACAATCCACACCTGAATACAAGCCCTAAATAATCTTCAGATGTACTTTTTGATATGTGACAATTAGTATTTTGCCGTAGGTACCATCCAATGAACAAGTCAAACAAAAACAGCCAATCATCAATCCTTGAAATTCAATGGCATTAGAATTGCTAGGGACCTTACCCTCAGTCTACCATGGTCCAAAACCTCATGTGGATCAGCCATAAACAGCTACTTCTTTGGCTACAAAAGCAAGTAAAAGGCTGGGAAATCCTATAGCTAATTTCCCAATTTCCTTCAACAACTACAAGTCAGCAGCATGGTGGAACACTCCACCTGCCTAATCAGTGCATCAACAAGAAATTGAACAAACTCAAGAAGCCAAACATTATCCAGGATAAAGCAGCCTGCTGATTGGTTCCCTATTAACATCCTTAAACATTCCATCTGCCATTAGTGCATAGAGGCTGCTGTTTGCATCATCCAGAAAATGTGCTACTCTCACCCAGGCTATTGCAAAGGCACCACCATTGCAGTAGACAAGAACAGTTAATGCATGGGAATAACACCATCTCCAATTTCAGGTTAGATACTGGCTTGACTTGGAAATTATAATTGTCAGTCCTTTATCATCACTTTGTCCCAATCCTAGAACTCTACCCAAATGGACTGTGGAAGTACCTTCACCAAAAGAGTGCTGCATTTCAGTCACTACCACCACTTTCAGGGAAAATAAAGATGGGCCTTGCCAATTCTGGTATGCATAAACAGTTTATAAATGTCTCAGATTCAGGGGCATTTTCAATTGCAATAAACAGTGTAATATCGGGACTTGACTTTTGCCTTCAAAGATGCAGCTTGACCAGCCAAGTTCCACAAGCAGTCCCCCTACCACTTTATTTCTTATTAAAGCATAATAAAACTTATAGATGTTACTTGTTTCCTCCTGATTTAAAATCGAACTGTGAAAATAAAATCGTTGGCTTTGGAAATCTGGAATAAAACAAAATACTGGAAAAGAAGTCAGGGTGCCTTCTGTGCACTGAGAAACAATGGTGGCATTTTGGAGTAGTGTATTTTCCCCCAGTCCTGGTTTTCTCTTTTCCCATGCTGCCTGATTTACATATTTCTAGCATTAAAGGTTTTTATTCCAGAGTTGTGCAAATTATGTGGTTTTCCATCACTCAGTTTGTTCTGGTCTTCAGCAATTCTGTACAGATCATATTCACTGAAGCAATGTGGCACATTATCAAACTTTTAGTCCTAGCCAAAATCGACCACTGGAAATGCAAATCTATTCAATTTAAACCTCTGTTAGTCAAATTGCATATGTGAATTTCAAAAACATATATAGCAAAATTGAAAAGCAATAACAAGGCAGTTGGCAGGCAATGATAAGATTAATCAATTTCCTTTCTGACCAGACTTTGCTGAAGGTTGATTAAGCTCTACTAAATGCTCAATTCATATCCAGCACAGACACTCAATTAGTTAATTGCATATCAGAACACCACTCCATATTATGATAATCCATTACATGGTAAAAGTATTACAAGACTTATAAAAGTAAGAGGAAAGATTTTAAATAGACTTTGCATTTTTTAAGCATATCCTTCATTTAATCTGGATCCTACCTTGGATTAATTAACCTTGACAGGCTTAATTAGGTAATTTACATTTTTTTTTGCATCTTAACATCTGTTGTATTTTACACTTAAGGCTTCAGTAATAAGCAATGATAACTGTTAATAAGGTAAATAAATTCTGTTCTTCCACATCATCCAAAATAGTCAGAATAATTTTACTATTGAATTTCATATAATTTCATAGAATTAAACACCACCGAATTTAAGACTTAAAGACATGTACTGCCCGCACAACATACTGTCGACAAATAGGGCATTCATTCATGTGTTTTCCACATTTGGTGCAGGTGACCATGTGACCACACTCCAGCAGAACACAGTCGATCATTGCATCCATACATATCCTGCAAAGATTCTCGTCACTCCCGAGCTGCATCTTTTCTTCAACTGAAAAGCAAATAGAAAAAAGGGCACAATGATAAGTAAAAATAATGCAGAGTATTGCAATGAGCACATACTATATTTTCATTCATATAACGTGCAGAAAAGCATAAATTGTGTAAAAATATTTTCATATAACCGCACAGGTGTAGTATTCTAAATTCCAACTTACAAAAGCAATTTATGTTTAAATGAGACAGGAGCAAAAACACATACCAGTATTTCCCACAGTCAATCGCCCAACACATTAACAAGCTTTGGAGAGGAATTAATTAAATAGATCGAAAACAGGCTTCAGAGTTAAGCAGGATTTTAATTCTAATGTCTTAAATCAGAGGCAATTGATATGTTAATCTCCTCCCTCATGGGATGGGTCTGATCTAGCCAGAATGTCCTGTTTATAGTAGGCACTTTCAGGTGGCTAAAATCCCCCCATTGCAAAGTCGCATATTATGCCAGTATGCGGCTGTCGGGAGGCCACTTGAAAGCGCAGGAGGCACATGCGAGGCGAACTTTGTTACCTTCCTCCGGGAGGGATAATCGCCAGAGTACTGAGGTTCCCCCCCCTCCCCGGCACCTGAAAGCAGCTGCTAAGGGGATAACAATCAGCTGGTGAGCACCTGACAGCCGCCCTACCAGCTACCCCTGTCCCCCGGCATGGAACATCCACGCTGGGGCAGCCGGTGTGGGGTATCCCCATACTGATCCCGCTACCCTGATCTCTCCCCACAGCCCTATATCAGTCCCCACACTGTGGGGCGGCCAGTGCAGGGCGGGGACTGATGTGGGGAGAGAGCAGGGCAGTGGATCAGCTGACAGCCCGCACCAGCTGTCCCAGATCTGACAGCCAGCCATCCCAACCCTGACAGCCCAAAGGGACAGGAGCCAGAGTGCGCTCCAAGGCGCCTCCTGTAAAGCTGTCCCTTTCAGGTGGCCAGCGCTGCCACCTGAATGACCATTCTACAGGTCTGAATCCACTTCTGCAGGCACATTCTTGGCGGAGATTGCACTTGAAGAAGCCTAGTGATACCATGGCATTCAATACAAAGAGATATTCCCAAAATCAAATTTTCCCATGCCCGTGCACAGAGATACCAACCAGCCCACAAAATGTCCAGTGACCGCACGGCCCGCGGGGGGGGAATAACACCAGCCATTGTCCCAGGTGACGCCTCGTACGGCAGAAATGTCAGCTAATCCTAGGCCGATGCTCTGATGAAGCAGTCCCCTGACGTCAGCGCATGAGGCCCACATAAACGTGACAGCCAGTGCAATAAACGAATCTTGAATTAAAGGTTTTTTTGTGCGTGCTGTCCTTCTCCACACCTGCGTAGAGTTAGCGCCACATTGGTGACCCCGACAGGTCCAACCGGTAGTTGGACCCGAAGATGACAGACCAGGTGAAACAAGCGACCATCCACGCAATCTCACTCATGCTCCCAACGTTTTGGGTGTTGCAGCCAAACCTGTTGAAACTGGAACTGAGAACTGAGCCTCGGCCTGCTCAAACCACATCACCGCTGCCGACACCCACTACTTCTACATCTTGAGTGCACTCAAACAAGGCAGAGCACCAAGGGTCGTAGACTTTCTACAGTAGCTTCCGGAGCAAGGCAAATATGCAGCCCTCAAAGAGCTGTTAATCCACACCTTCGGGCTTTCTCGCGCCACCCAATTTCTGCTTATGGACGGATTGGGGGACATGGCCCCATCTGCCCTAATGAGCAAGATGGTCACTTTAACTGAGGGCCACAAGCCTTGCCTGCTCTTTGAGCAGATCTGTCTGGAGCAGCTGCTGATTCTTGCTCATGGATGAGGCCTTCAGCGATCCTTGGAGGGTTGCGTCCTGAGCGGAATGCTCTGGAGAGCAAAGGACACCAGCACTGTTGGAGACCACATCAGCAGACCCCATGAACAGCTATCTGTGAGACCAAGACCAGTGGAGAGGCAAGTTATTATCCTGGGACAATTCTGCTACTATCATCAACAATGGGGTGTGTGCAGAGGCCTGTTGATGCCACCCACTCTGTAGGTTTCCAAGAAATGCCCTGGCCAACTGTCGTTGATGGTCTCCTCTACGTTTGGGACACCTTGTTGGGCAAGCGTTTCCTGGTTGACACTGGCACCAAGATAAGCGTCCTCCCCCCCCCCCCCCCCACCTTGCAGGCCTCAATACCCGCACAGCAAGCGGGGCCCAGCATCGAGGGCAGCTAACAGCTCCTCCATCTGGACTTTTGGCACCTGCACAATCCCCCTTCAGTTTGGCAGCCAGTTTACATGGACCTTTACCCTCGCGGCAGTGGCGCAACTGCTACTGGGGGCCAACTTCCTTCGTGCCCACTGCCCGCTTGTTGATCTCAAGGGACAGCGCTTGGTACATGCCAGGACTTTTCAAACACTGGGGGAAGCAAAACTACCCGCTCCCCATCTTGACTCTGTAACCCTTCGAGATAACAAATTCGGAGAGGAGTCATGTGATGGAGTAGTGGCCGGTCAGGGAATTCCAGCGCTCTCCCGAAAAGTTTTTAAAAAAACGCACAAAGCACAAAGGTACAAGATTAAAATTTACAACAAAGTAAAAATAAAGGTGAGAAGAAAATGGCAGCGAAGAGAGAAAAGTCAAAAACAACGGGAAGAAGAGAAGAAGAAAGAACGTCGGAAGAAGAAGGTGAAGGCTTTACCTGTTCAAGGAGGCCCGCCGTGGAGAGAGAAGCCCGCTCCCTCAGGTCAGTGGAAGTCCCGGGCTCGGGACTACAAAAATGGCTCACAGAGGCGAGTAAAAGTGCGCAACCGCGCATGAAAAAAAAAACACTGACGGGAGGGGGGAACAGCTGCGGAGTCGATCTCCACAGCTGAGAGACACCTGCCACACGGCAGCAGGTGCAGAACACAGAAAATAACGACAACAAGAAAGAAGAGGGTAAAAAGAAAACAAGGAAACAACAGATGGTCAACCCAGAGGAAGAAGAAGAAGAACAGAAAGAAATGGAAGAAGAAGAGAAAGGAAAGACAATGGATATATCTTTTTTTAAAGAATATATGGAATCAGTGAAAGAATGGCAATTACAAGAATTTAATGAGATAAAAAGAAAAATTAAGAATGCAGAAGAAAAAATGAATGAAATGGTCATGTCAGAGATAGGAAAAAGAGTGGAAAATATGGAAGAACGAGAAATAATTGTAGAAATGGAAGTAGAGGACTTAAAAGAGAAATTAGAAGAATCGAATAAAAAAGTTAAAGAGGCACATGAGCTGTTAGCTCAGAAGATAGATATAATAGAAAACTATAATAGAAGAAATAATATAAAGATAGTGGGCCTTAAGGAAGATGAAGAAGGCAAGAATATGAGAGAATTTATAAAAGATTGGATCCCCAGGGTCCTAGGAAGACCAGAATTACAGGAAGAAATGGAAATAGAGAGGGCACATAGAACTTTAGCCCCGAAACCACAACCGCAGCAAAAACCAAGATCCATTTTAGTAAAATTCTTAAGATATACAACAAGAGAAAATATATTGGAGAAAGCAATGAAGAAAATAAGAGAAGACAAAAAGCCACTGGAATATAAAGGTCAAAAAATTTTTTTATATCCAGACATAAGTTTTGAACTCCTGAAGAAGAGGAAGGAGTTCAATACTGCAAAAACGATCTTATGGAAAAAAGGATATACATTTATGTTAAAGTACCCAGCGGTACTTAAAATAGTTATTCCAGGGCAACAAAACAGACTATTCTCGGATCCAGAGGAAGCAAGAAAATTTGCAGAACAACTACAAAACAAGCAGAGAGATGAAGACATGTAATGAGAGTAAAAATGACCACGAACTATATGTATGTGTGTATAGGGGTATATGTGTGTATATATAGATGTGTATGTATGTGTGTGTATACATGAATATATCCGTATTTAGAGGAAAATATATAGAGTATAGATAAGAATTAATAAGGGAGGGAAAGGGAGTAGAGGGAATAAGGAGGGAATTAAAATAGTGACCTTTGTTATATATGAAAATTGAAATCTTTTCCGGGGGGGCTGGGTGGGGAGGAGTTATGGTCACTGCAAAATCAGTTGACGTTTGTGAGTGAATTCGCAAATCCAAATGGAGAGGGGAGATGTGGTTGCCCGACAAGGGATAAAGGGCAACTCAGGAGGGCGAGGGGAGAATGGGGTTAAAGAAGTTTTAAATAGGAGAATAAGGAAAATGTTTGATGTTTTAGAAATGTTGTCTTATAAAGTGTTCAAAACAAGAAAGCTGAAATGGATAAGAAGGAAAGGTGATGATAGAGAAACGGAAAGGGAAGATAAACAAAGTATGAAATGGCTACGCTGAACTATATGACTTTAAATATTAACGGAATACATAACCAAATCAAAAGGAAGAAACTGCTAAATTTACTGAAAAAAGAAAAAATTGATATAGCATTTGTGCAAGAAACACATTTAACTGAATTGGAGCACAAGAAATTAAAGAGAGATTGGGTAGGACATGTAACAGCAGCGTCGTATAATTCAAAAGCAAGAGGAGTAGCTATATTAATTAGTAAAAATGTGCCAATTAAAATAGAAGAGGAAATAATAGATCCAGCAGGGAGATATGTAATGATAAAATGTCAGATATATTCGGAGTTTTGGAATCTACTCAATGTATATTCACCTAACGAAGAAGATCAAAAGTTTATGCAAGATATTTTTTTGAAGATATTTTTTAGCAGATATGCAAGGGAACATATTAATAGGAGGGGCTTTCAACCTTAATTTGGATTCAAATATGGACAAAACTGGGAAAAAAATTAACAGAAAGAACAAAGTAACCAAATTTATAATTAAATTCATGCAAGAAATGCAACTTTTGGATATATGGAGGAAACAACACCCAAAAGAAAAGGAATATTCATATTATTCGGGTAGACATAAAACATACTCAAGAATAGACCTATTTTTGTTCTCAGCTCGTATGCAAGATAGAGTAAGAAAAACAGAATATAAAGTTAGAATATTATCGGACCATTCACCCTTGATATTGACAATAGAGTTAGAGGACATCCCTCCAAGAATGTATAGATGGAGATTAAACTCCATGCTACTTAAAAGGCAGGATTTTAGAGAATTCATTGAAAGACAAATTAAAATGTATTTTGAAATAAATATGGAATCAGTGAAAAATAAGTTTCTACTATGGGATGCAATGAAAGCGTTCATTAGAGGGCAAATAATAAGTTATGTAACCAAGATGAAGAAGGACTATAATCAGGAAACAGAGCAGTTGGAAAGGGAAATAGTAAATATAGAAAAAGAATTAGCAATGAAGGAAGATACAACTAAAAGAAGAGAATTGGCAGATAAAAAAATAAAATATGAAACACTACAAACATATAAGGTGGAGAAGAACATAATGAAGACAAAACAGAAATATTATGAACTAGGGGAAAAAACGCACAAAATTCTAGCGTGGCAGCTTAAGACAGAACAAGCTAAGAAAATGGTATTGGCATCAAGGAAAAAAGACAAACAAATCACATATAATCCAACGGAGATCAATGAAAACTTTAGAGAATTCTATGAACAATTATACCAAACTGAAAATGAAGGGAAAGAAGGCAAAATAGATGAATTTTTAACTAAAATTGAACTACCGAAATTACAAACAGAGGAATAAAATAAATTAATAGAACCATTTGAAATAGTAGAAATACAAGAGATAATAAAAAAATTACCAAATAATAAAACACCAGGAGAGGATGGATTCCCAATAGAATTCTATAAAACATTTAAAGATTTATTAATTCCTCCCCTCCTGGAAGTAATCAGCCAGAATGATAAAACACAAAGCTTACCAGATTCATGTAAAACAGCAATAATTACAGTAATACTGAAGCAAGGGAAAGATCCGCTCGCACCAGTGACCAATATCATTACTTAACACAGATTGTAAGATAATAGCTAAACTATTAGCAAACAGATTAGCAGAGAATGTACCTAAAATGGTAAATCTAGACCAAACTGGATTTATTAAAAAAAGACGCACAACAGACAATATTTGTAAATTTATTAACTTAATTCATGCAGTAGAAGGGAGTAAAGCGCCAACAGTAGCAGTTGCTTTAGACGCAGAGAAGGCCTTTGACAGAGTAGAATGGAATTATTTATTCAAAGTATTGCAAAAATTCAGTTTACCAGAGAAGTATATTAATTGGATTAAAGCATTATATAAGGGGCCATTGGCGAAAGTGACAGTAAATGGACATGTATCAAAGCAATTTAACTTAAGCAGGTCAACGCGGCAGGGATGCCCACTATCACTCTTATTGTTCGCGTTAGCTATAGAACCACTAGCAGAATTGATAAGAACAGAAAATAATATAAAAGGGATAAAAATAAAAGACAAGGAATATAAAATCAGTTTATTTACGGATGATGTTATAGTATACTTAACAGAACCAGACTATCAATAAAAGAATTATATAAGAAATTGAAGGAATATGGAGAAGTGTCGGGTTACAAGATTAACGTAAATAAAAGTGAAGCAATGCCAATGAATAATGCGGATTTCTCAAAATTTAAGAAGGAATCACCATTCAGATGGCGAATGCAAGCAATAAGATACCTAGGTATACAAATAAATAAAAATCTCAGCCATCTATATAAACTCAATTATTATCCACTAATGAAAAAATTACAGGACGATTTAGAGCATTGGAAAGATCTACCACTAACACTGATAGGAAGGATAAACTGTATTAAAATGAACATTTTCCCAAGGATATTATACCTATTTCAGGCATTGCCAATACACTTGACAGAGAAATTCTTCAAGGAGTTAAAGAAAATAATAAGGAAATTTTTATGGAAAGGGGGGAAACTGAGGATAGCACTAGATAAATTAACAGAATGGTATAAACAAGGAGGCTTACAACTGCCAAACTTTAAAAATTATTATAGAGCCGCACAATTAAGATACCGATCAGATTTTTACCAAACAAGGGAAAAGCCAGATTGGACTAGATTAGAACTAGATAAAATAGGGGAAAAGATACCTGAACACATATTATATAAATGGGATGAAAAATTGGTACAACGTAGGAGTTCTCCAGTATTACATCATCTACTCAATATTTGGAAGAAGATTCATGTAAAAAGGAATAAAACAAATTACCAATTACCAAAACTAATATTGATGCAAAATCAGTTACTCTCTTTTACAATAGATAACCTTTCCTTTAGAGAATGGGAGAAAAAAGGGATCAAAAGAATAGAAAATTGTTTTTCAGGAAATAGATTATTATCCTTTGAACAAATGAAAGATAAATACAATGTAACTCAAGATACAGTGCTGGCATATTACCAATTGAGATCCTACTTGAAGGACAAATTAGGAAGCAGTCTGCGGTTACCAGAGGGAAGTAACTTTGAATATGTGATTACAGATACAATGATAATCAAAAGATTTATAACAAATATGTATATTAAACTGCAAGAAAAGGAGAATGAGGAAACAAATGGTAAAACTAAACAAAAATGGGAACAAGATTTAAATATAAAGATAAAAAAGGAAACATGGGAGAAGTTATGTTCTGGAACGATGAGAAATACAATAAATACGAGGTTACGTATGATACAATATAACTGGATACACAGGCTATACATTACACCTCAAAAGTTAAATAAATGGGACACAACAGTATCTGACAGATGTTTTCATTGTAAAAAAGAAATGGGAACAACAATTCATGCAATCTGGACATGTGAGAAAGTAGAAAAATTTTGGGCTAAACCAGATATTAAATAAAATTACAGAAAACAATATACCAAAAAATCCAGAGATCTTCATCCTAAGTAACATAAATTACAAAGAATTTGGAATTGATTTGGATAGTACACAAAAATGATTTGTTAAGATAGCTCTAGCCGTAGCAAAAAAATGTATTATGTCAACCTGGAAATTGGAAGATAATTTGAAAATACAACAATGGTATATAGAAATGAATAAATGTATTCCATTAGAAAAAAATAACATATAGTTTAAGAAATAATATTGAAATATTTGAACAAATATGGGAGCCTTACATGAAACACAATAGAGAAAACCTACCGGGGACATTCACTACCTAAATTAACGAAAGGAGAAGGAAATGAAAAGAACTGACTCAGTGGAATTTCTTGTTTATTTTTATTGAATGACAACATTGTTTGATTGGTTTAATGTATCTTAGATTTTGTACTTTAAATGGATGGGTGGGGGAGGTAGGGAGGGTGGGATGGGAGGAAGGAGGGGGGGAGAAAATGACACTGTATATATTTGAAAAGGAAAATGTATGTATCATGGTCAATGTGGTTTATGGTGTGAAAAATAAAAAATTTTAAAAAAAGAGATAACAAATTCGCCCGCATCCTGGCAGAGTTCCCCTAATAGTGGCACCACAGTTCTCCATAGCCAAGCCAAAGCACGAGGTAAGGCATCACATTTTGACCGAGCGTCAGGGCATGCCAACTCCTTTCTGAAAAGCTCAGTTTAGCGAAGGAGTTCAAGAAAATGGAGGAACTAGGGATAGTGCAGCACTCCAATAGTTCCTGGACCTCCACATGGTATCAAAAACAGTGGGGGGGGGGTGTTGGGGTGGTGGTGGGGAACATGTGGTGACTACCACCGCCTCAATGAGGCCACCACCCCCAAAATATTCCGTGTCCCACATCCGGAGCTCCCACCAAATCCCGGTTCACTCCCAGGATGTCCACAAGACCATGATTATAACACCTTTTGGTTTGTTTGAATTCCTAATCATGCCCTTTTGTCTGAAAAACACGGCACAGACTTTCCAGCAGCTGATGGACATAGTAGGCCGGGACCTCCCATTTGTGTTCATCTATTTAGACAATATCCTCATCACTAGCCACATCTGCAAAGACCACACCACCCATCTGAGACAACTGTGCACCTAGTTAAGTGATTTTGGATTGACAATTAACCCTGTGAAGTGCCAATTCAGCCTGGACACTTGATTTATTGGGGCACAGAATAAACAAACACGGGGCAACACCCCTCCCGGAAAAGGTCGAGGTGGACCAGCACCTCACCAAACCACGTACAGTAAAAGGGCTACAGGAATTCACCAGTATGATAAACTTTTATCACAGATTCATACCAGCAGTGTACCACCTTTTCGCGCTGATGGCGGGCAAGTCAAAGGACATTACCTGGGATGATGAGTCTTCAAGGTTCCAGAACATCAAAGACACAATGGCCAATGCCACCTCCTGGTACACCCTAGTTCAGAGGCACATACTGTTCTGACAGTTGATGTCTCCAGCACAGTGGTAGGAGGTGAACTGGAACAGCTCATTGAAGGTGGCAACCCCTGGCCTTTTTTCAGCAGACACCTCTGCCCCCCCAGACCTCAAATCGAGCACTTTCAACCGAGAAGTACTGGTGCTGTACCTGGCGGTAAGACATTTCCGTTACTCTTTGGAAGGTTGACAATTCAAGGTCTTCACCAATCACAATCCGCTGACCTCCGACTTCCATAAGGTATTGGACCAGTGGTTGGCCCAACAACAGAGACACTTGTCCTGTGTCTGAATTTACCACAGACATGCAGCACATCATAGGGAAAAGTAATGTGGTAGCCGATACTCTGTCATGCCCCATGATTGAATCAGTACCCACCCTGTCCCAGGGGGTCGATTACGTGGCCAATGCCAAAGCGCAGGAACAGGACCCTGAGATCCCCGCATATAGGATAGCTGTCTCTGGTCTCAGGGTGGAAGAAGTCCCAGTCGGCCCAGGTAACTCCTGAACTACTCTGCGTCATCTCCACTGGCAGCCCTCGCTCCACTGCCCCAACTGCATGGAGGGACCAGGTTTTCGACCCATACACAACCTGGCGCATCCTGCAATATGAGCCACAATCAAGATGGTGGCTAGCAGCTTTGTAAGCCTCTGTAAGCAGGTCAGCCAGTGGACTAAGACCTGCATGAACTGCCAGTCCTCAAAAGTGCAAACTCACCAAAGGGCACCCACACAGACTTTTGAACCAGCGCGGTGCACACATATTGATATAGTGGGGCCGCTACCAATCTCCCTTAGGGACGAGATACCTGCTGTCCACGGTTGACTGCTCCATGAGGTGGCCAGAGGTGGTCCCACTGGCTGATACCACCACATAAACGTGCCAGGGCACTCATCGTCATGTGGGTGTCCAAATTTAGGGTCCCAGTGCACCCAACCTCAGAATGGGGGGGGAACAATTTACCTCTGGCCAGCACTAGCTAACTTCTTGGGGACACAGCTCAACTACACCATGGCCTACACCCTCAGACCAATGGGTTGGTGGATTGGTTCCACAGGTACCTGAAGGCAGCCTTGATGGTCCAGCTCAAGGGTTCCAAATGGGTGGATGAACTACCTTGGGTCCTGCTGGGGATTTGCATCTCGCTGAAGGAAGACTTCAATGTCTCGGTGGAGGAGATGGTCTACAGCAAACCTTTAATCATTCCTGGAGAGTTCCTGGCCCCTGACAAAAGCCCAGAAGACCCGTCGGCCACTCTTGAGAATTTGCGACAAAAACTGGGGTCCTTGGTCCGCAACAACCCCCACCACAGTACCAGGCCAAACATAACATCCCCGAGGACTTAAAGATTTGTTAGTATGTGTTCATGCGAAGGGGTACACACCGGCCACCCCTACAATGACCCTATGAGGGGCCCGACAGGGTAATCAGCGACAATGGCTCCACTTTCATCCTCAACATTGGCAGTAAGGAGAAAACCATTACCATCGATCGCCTGAAACCAGCATATCTGTAATATGACCAGCGGATCTGCACTCCTCCCCATGACACAAAGGCAGACCGCCCAAGACAACGGCCCGATCACCAGTTATTTGGAGAGAGGGGTGTGTCATGTAGCAACCCATGCATGGAGATGTGGACCAGCCCACAAAATGGCCAACGAATGCAGCAACCGTGCAGACCTGGGGTTAACATCAGCCATTGTGCCAGGTGACCTTCTGCATGGCGGGAAGACGGGGAACTGTGGCGGGAACCACCAGCCAATCCCAGGCTGATGCTCCGATGACATGGGGCCCTGACGTCAGATTCTGGGGCCCATATAAATATGGTGGCCAGTCCAATAAACCAGTGTCCACTCCAAGGCTTTGGTGTGCATGTCGTTCCTTCTCCATACCCGTGTAGTGCAAATGCTACATGCATTCTTTCATTGCTGCTTGTACATTCTCACACTCACTATAACATTCCCATGCTCACTAAAAATTGCCGGTCTAATTTTCCTATACCTGCTATAAATTGTGCACGTTCTTTGAAGTTAGTTTCTCCAAATCTGGAAACATTACTTCTGATCTGATTCTTGATACAATTAATCTTAAGTCATTCTACACTCAAGCATTAACTTTTCACACTGGAATATAATTCATTCACCAAGTCTAAGGAAATTAAGATTGGTTCAATAATTCAGATTCCGCTATTCAAATACAGTAATTACGAAAACTTCAATTCACTGAGGAATGTTAAGCAAGCTATCCAAATTTTCAAGAGAAACACAAAATCTGCAGATGTGAAATCTTGAATGAACAAAGAGCAAGTGTCCTGACCCAAAACATCGACTGACAATTTCCATCCATGGATGCTGCCTGATCTGCTAAGTTCTCCAGCCTTTCCTCAGCTAAATTTGCGTGTTTGACATTTGTAATGCCACATTAACATTGTATGTCTTTTATCAATAAATAAAGACAAATTTAAACCTCAAATACATATGCAAGCCTTCCCCATTTCATAAATTAAAAATTGGCTTGCATTAAAAGGTTCAGTTACCTTTTTAAAAAGCTTAGAACCTATAGCAAATCTTCATGAATCTCAATGTCAAATTCAGAAACTAAAAACGCCAGAAAATCATTCACCTCCTGGATGTCCATTTGAGAGCCTGATTTTCTGACATGTCATGACACCAGAAAAGCTGTAACAATGCATTCTTGGAATAAAAAAAAGCTCTTAAAAGTATCAGAATTCTTAGAATGAGGAAATATTCTGATCAACACCTATCCAATTTTTGTCCTCGAACCAGAGAATAAATTTATAAACTTACCAGAAGCTTCAGGTTGGGTATTTCCATTTTCCACTGCAACAAAAGAAAAATTTGAGTCATATTTTGAATTGCTAATACATTTTTTGAAAACATTTGGAGACAAACTTACCAAATTTGCGATTTTCTTCCATTTCTTTGAATAACCTGATCACTCTTTCCACCAATTCCCATTTTTCACAACAACCTATGTAACTGACAAAGTTGCGAGCCAGTATTTCCTTTAGTTGACGAACAGTCAATGCTTCAACATCATCAGTAGTGGATAGATCTGATAATGAGATTCGTGTATTTTTAGGTTGATTGTCATCACTTGCCTGCAACAAATGAAAACAGTCACACCAGTTGATACAAGAAGGTTTTCTGTTGGAACATTTCACATTTAAACAAAGGGAAGCTACCACTTTTTGTCTCTGAATAAAATACACAAATACATAAATTTCTTGTGCAGATGATAAAATATTCTCAATAGAAGAACAATCTTCAAAAATCAGTTTAAATCTATCTTTTATTGATAAAAATCATAACTTCAGGATTTCTTGCAACAAGGCTGTCACATACTGTTATTTTGAATATTTAAATTTAATTGCAGCTTTTCATCTTATGTAACAATTACAGTACGGAAACAGGCCATATCGGCCCTTCTAGTCCGCACCAACTTAAGTGAAACACTAGTTCCACCTACCTACTCCCTGCCCATAACCCTCCAACCTCCTCACATCCATGTACTCATCCAACCTCCCCTTAAATGACAAAATTGACCCTGCTGCAACTACTTTTTCTGGAAGGTCATTCCATTCAGCCACCACACTCTAAGTGAAGAAGCTTCCTTTTTAGTTACTTCTAAATTTTTTCCCCCAACTTATGACCCTCGTTCTAATCTCTCCCACCCTCAAGGGGAAGAGCCTATTCACATCTATTCTGTCTATCCACATAATTTTAAATACCTCTATCAAATCCCCCCTCAACCTTCTACACTCCAATGAATAAAGACCCAGTCTACTCAATTTTTCTCCGTATTCTAGATACTGCAATCCAGGCAACATTTTAGTAAATCTTCTCTGCACCCTCTCTATCTTATTGATATCCTTCCTATAATTTGTAGACCAGAACTGCACACAATATTCCAAATGTGGCCTCACCAATGCCTCAAACAGTCTCAACATCACCTCCCAGCTCCTATATTCTATGGTGTGATTTATAAAGGCCAGCATACCAAAAGCCTTACCACCCTATCTACATGAGAATCCACCTTCAAAGAATGCTGAACCGTTATTCCAAGATCTCTCTGTTCCTCAACGTCCTCCCCTTCACTGCATGTGTCCTGTTTTGATTATTTTTCCCAAAATGAAGCACTTCACACTTCTCTACATTAAACTCCATCTGCCACTTTGCAGCCCACTTTTCTAAGCAATCCAAATCCTTCTGCAGTCCACAAAAACCCTCCTCACTATCCACAACTCCCCCTATTTTTGTATCATCCACATATTTACTCACCCAATTCACCTCCCCATCATCCAAATCATTAATGTAAATGACAAACAACAAAGGACCCAACACCGATCGCTGAGGCACACCGCTCATCACTGGCCTCCATCCTGACAGACAGTTGTCCAGCATGTCTCTCTAGTACCTATCTTCCAGCCACCGTTGAACCCATCTGACTACCTCAACACTAATCTTGTGTTGTTTTAATGCATGGAAGCTTCAAGTCTTCTATCATTCTTGCTGAGAAACTACTCTTCCAATGTAAATTTGGATTACATTATTGAATTTATAGAGTGAAATATCTACTTATAGTCAAATTCAGTTTGAGTGTGAGAAATCTGCATCTGAACCTGGTGTCCTAAATGTAAATAAAGGCAATTACAATATCCTGTTAGAGTTGGCAAAGGTAGAATGGGAAAACAGATCAAAGGGCAAGATGGAAGAGTTGAACAATGGCAAACATTTAAGGAGCTATTTCACACTCTGGTGAGAAAAGGGCTCTGAGAAGATTGCATCTTCAGTTGCAAATGAAGTTAAAGACAACATTTCAATTTTGGTGGACCATAATTGATTTTTAAAAAATCCATGAAGAGCAACAAAAATTATTATGGAGAAGAATAGAAGATTAAACTAGTGAACTGTAGGCAAAGAGGGAGTAAGTGCTTCTACAGATATACAAAAAAGCAAAGGAATAATTGAACGTGAATTTTGGTGAATTAGTCAATGAGAAATGGTGAAATTTATGCAGAGATTCTAAAGATATTGAATCAGTTTTCACAAAAGAAAACATCGCCATAATAATAATAATCACAACCCTATGGAGAGTGCAAAAACAATAGGCAAAATAGGTTTGCCTATTGCCTGTTCCCTCTGACGCTGAAGGCAATCGTGTCTTCTGAACATGGTCAGCTAGGACAATGGCTGCAGATGGTTATAATCGACCAAAGTTCTCTCAATTCTGGAAAGGTCCAGGATATTGAAATAATGCAGATGTAATGCTACTTTTCCAGAAAGGGAACCTCAAAACAGGAAATAAAAGGCATGTTTGCATAACAACCTGTCATTGAGAAATACCAAAATCCATGAAGGAGTTAAAAGGACATTTTGACAATCAAAAACAATTATGAAAAAGAAATGGTGACAAGTTTGCAGGAGTTCTTTGAGGCTGTAACATATGGGTAGATAAACAACTAGTAGATATGGTGTATTTTAAGATCTAGAAGGCATTCAATAAAGTTCCACTTTAAATGGTTACTGCACAAATTTAAGTTGGCACATGAAAGTGAAGGTAATGTATTGAAATGGTAAGACATTGGCAAACAATAACAGCAGTAGGTATGAACAGGAATTTTTCAGATTGGCAACCTGTACTGGAGTGCCACAAGGATCAGTGTGATAGGGCCACAGCTATATTAATGAATTGGATGAAAGGACTGAATACAATGTAGGCACATTTCACATGCACAAGTTAGCAAAATGAAGAGGACACAAAGCATCTGCAGAGGGATAAAGATTGGCAAAATGAGTGGGCAAGAATTTGATAGGTTTTGATGCACATGAACAAAATTAACCATGTTAGGTCTTGCAACCCCCACCCTCCGCCTTAAATCTGTGCCTGTCAGTTTTACATTCCCCTCCCTGGAGAAGACTGACCACCCACCCCCTCTTTCCCCCACAATGTCAGAAGCCTCTTTAAGGTCACCAATCAACCTAATTTTCTCCAGAATACACAGCCCCAGCCTGTCCAGTCTCTCCTCACAACTTCAGCCACCAGTTCCTGCAACACCCTTGTGAATCTTTTCTGAACACTCACTGGCTGAATGACAACCATCTTACAGACTGGTGACTGGAACTGCACACATTACCTTAAGAGTGGTCTAACAGCTGCACCTTTGAGGAAAGTGCAGAGAGTCACCAAAATGTTGACTGGATTAGAGGATGTTTCCAATGATGGATGGTGTACAGAAAGGGGGGTTTTCTCAGGATCGAAGAGAAGTGACTTCATAGAGGTCTTCAAGATTATAAGAGGCATAGATAGGGTGGACAGCCAGCAACTTTTCCCAGGGTGACAGTAGCAAATACCAGAGGAGGACAGGAAAGTGAGGGAAGTCAGTGGTAATTTTTTTTTAACAAAAGCACAGAAATTGACATGTATTGCCAGGGGTAGTGGTGGAGGCTGGTACAATAGGGACATATAAAAGACTCTTGGATATGCACAAGGATGCAAAAAAAAAAGAGGGTTATGGTGTAAGGTCAGGAAGGTTCAGATTGTTAAGCAGTAAAACATGAAAATCTGTAGACACCGTGGTTGAAATAGAAAACACAATGCTGGAGAAACTCAGCAGGAAAATACCTTGAAATGTCAGTTATGTATTTTTACCTTTGCTATATAAAGGACACTGTTTGACATGCTTCTCCAGCATTGAGTTTTAACCTTAGATTGTTGAGTAGTTCGATGTAGGTTGGCACAACATTGTGGGCTGAAGGGCCTGTACTGTGCTGTAATGTTCTATGTCTAAATATGTACAAACAAAATATGTATTTTTTTCTATTGTATAGCATTATTTTTACTTAAAAAAGCATACTTTAAAAAAAATTTTAAATTTTCACAGAGAACCATACTGACCAAAATACACACAAACATTTCCCTCTTGAATATACACAGTGTCATTTTCTCCCCTTTTCCCCCCTCCCTTCCTTCCCTCCTTCACCCCCCTCTCCACCCACTCAATGTTCAACATATGATACATTAAACCCATTAATCAACGTCATCACACACAAATTAAAAAAGCATACTTGATGTAAGGAATGTACAGTGAAAAGAGCAATTCCTCATGTTTCAAACATTCTTGTGATGTGGACAGTTTGGTCAGATTCAGAACAATGGTCCTTGAACTCTGCCTTAAACCAGAGAAGAGCATCATCTTCAGTATGAATGGGAACATTTCTATTCTCTGCAGCTTTTTTAAAAATATGCAATGAACAATTTGTCTCTTTCTAATTTCTTACCATACCTGCTTATGAAGGTGTAGAAAATGATAACTGATTTCAACTATGAATAGCTAACTCAGTATTAACTGCCCAAGATGCAATGAAAATTTGAAAATGATTTTCAAAAAAAATCCATTAATTATAGTCTAATATTATAGGAAATGGAAGAAGATTAATAGTAACTTTCATTCAGCGGTGGATTAAAAAATCACATGGGATATTGAAGCATCTTGAATCTAGCTGTTCCGATTATCACAATAATAAATTGCATCTTAAAACTATTAATATATTCCTGACCTGACCTCACTTTATAGTCCAGATTTTGGAAACACTATTTTAGAATTTACTTTTTGAGCCATTTTTATTTTGGAAAAGTAAAATAGAAACTTATGGATAAAGGTACATAGTTCCTTGAAAGTGGCGACACAAGATAGACAGTAGAAGACGATAAAAGTAAAACACCAAACTCTGCAGGCACCACGATTGAAGTAAAAGCACAGGTTGAAAAAACTCAGCAGGTCAAACAGTGTACAGTACAACTCCAGTTATCCAAAATGGCCTGGGCCTATGTTTTTTTTCAGGTAACTGGTCCTTTTTTTTTTAAAAAAAAAAGACCAGTAGCAACAGCAAATCACCTGTATCAATGTTTAAACAACAAACAACAATGGAAGGCTTTTTAAGCATTAAAATAATGTTTCTCAACAAAAAAAAATGCTGACCATAACACTGCCGCCGATCACTGAGACCTCCCAACCATCGCCGCCGATCCCCAACATGTCCCCATTGCTGCCACTGATCCCCAGGGAGGCTTCCTGGGCCAGTGGAAAACTCACTGGTGAGTTGGCAGGTTCCTGTCTCCCTGGTCACCGGAACTTCTGACGTCTGATTCCAAATCCTCCCCTAGGCCAGGGAGGAAGGGAAGAGGATAGGAAAGAACGCCACTGAGCCCAAGATCCTGCTCCTATCTGGGAGACCATTCTGCTTGATGATGCTGGGACAAGGGATTCTTCTGACCGCTTGCAGCTGGGAGAGAGTGGCATGCAGTTTGAGAGTAAGAGTTGGTAAGGTAAAGAAGAAATGGAAAGAGAGAGGGGAGGGAGTTCCCTGAAATGAGGACAATTGTCTTTCTAATTTCATGTTAAGTGAATTTCTTTTCAACCTGTGAGGTCAGTTCAGCTCAAAAAAAATCTTGGTTAAATAAGGATTCTGATTTGTTTTTTGGATATCCTCGTTTATCTGAAATTTAAAATAATTCGGATAAATGAGAATTTTGGACAATCGGAATTGTACTGATCTTTATATAGCAAATATAGATACATAACCAACATTTTGGGCTTGAGCCCTTCATCAAGGAAGTGGTGTTTAGCACCTCATTTGTCAGGGTACTGAGTTCTGGGAAAGATTCAGATTTATTCTCAGAGTACATCCATGGAACTAAATACAACCTTGAGATTCCTTTTTCCTGCAGGCATGGCAGAATCACTACGAAATGGTAGTGCAAAAAATGAACTGTACACAGTGTAAACTTGTAAACAAAGAACTGTAAACAGATAACGATACACAGAGAACAAAAAATAAAGTGCACAAGTAAGAGTCCTTAAATGAGTCTCTGATTGAGATTGTCATTGAGGAGTCTGATGGTGGAGGGGTAGCAGCTGTTCCTGAGCTGGTGGTGCGAGTCTTGTGGCCCCTACTCTAAACCTCTTTCCTGATGGCAGCAGCGAAAACAGAGCATGTGCTGGGTGGTGTGGGTCTATGATAATTGCTGTTGCTTGACGACAGCAGTGTTCCTTGTAGATGTACTCAACAGTGGAGAGGGTTTTGCCTGTGATGCCCTGGGCTGTGTCCACTACCTTTTGGACACTCAGGGATATTGATACTCCCATACCAGACCATGATGCAGTACACTCTGGTGTCATATTAGACCTCTACAAACACCCGAGGAAGTAGAGGTGCTTTCTTCATGATGCCATTAGTGTGTTAGGTCCAGGAAAGATCCTCAGAGAGGATCTAAATTTTCTCACCCTCACCACCTCTGATCCCCCACTGATCACTGGATTGTATACCTCTGGCTTTACACTCCTGAAGTCAACAATCAACTCCTTAGTTTTAGTGCAAGGTTGTTGTTGGTGCATCATTCAACAAAATTGTCAATCTCCATCCTGCATGCTGACTTATCCCCTTCCTTTATACAACCCACTACCATGGTTTCGTTGGCAAATTTGTAGATGGTGTTATTGTCATACTGAACCACACAGTTGTAGGTGTAGAGTAAGTAGAGCGGGGGCTAAGAACACAGCCCTGTGATGCTCCAATACTGATGGAGATTGTGGAGAAGAAATCAGTAAACTGGAAAGGGTCAAAATGGTTTACAAGGACATTACCAGACTGCAGGGCTTGAATTATGAGGGTAGATAGGCTGGGACTTCTTTTCCTGGAGCATAGGAGTCTGAGGGACAACCTCAGAGAGGTGATACCAGAAAGGTAAAAGATAGTCATAGTTTTTTTTTCCTCCCCCACAACGGTCCAGATGTGGAGGGCTTAGATTTCTGGTGAGAGAGGAGAGATTTACAAGTATCCTGAGGAACATTTTTTTTTCTCCACAGTGGGTATATGGAATAAGCTGTCAGAGGATATGATAGAAGTAGGTACCAAATTCAGTATGTTAACTCATTGTCCATTAAATAACTTGTCCAATACATAGAAACACAGTAAAGAGGAATATGCCATTCTACCCTTTGTCCCTGATCAGTTTAATCATGCTGATCTTCCAAATCCATTCTCTCCCTGTGCCCCTTGATGACTTGTTTGTGGAATATTCAGCAACTTGGCCTCTACGGCTTTCAATGATCAAAAATTTCCACAGGTTCACCACCCTCTTCGGAAATTTCTTCTCACCTTACTTCAAAATGTTTTACCCTCTATCCAGAGACTTTGACCCTTTGATCCAGACATCCACTAGCGGGTCTGCAATATAGAGAACATAGGCTTAAGTGATCACAAATTCAAAACCCAAAATATAAACTGACACATACCTGACTATGTTCCGATTCAGATCTTCTATCCATTGGAAATGATGCATCTTCTCTCCCCTGTTTAAATAAAATCCATGGATAAGAAATTAATTTGCATGCATTCCAGTAATTCTGCAGGGTTACTCCAGAGAGGTTAATGATCATGTCCAAATTTGTTTTTGCAATCATCCAGTCATCATTCCAAAAACAGAAAGTAAAATGGCCAAAACTAAACTTTGCTAAACAAGGCTAGCCCAGCTCAAGGACATAGATCAAAAAACAACTGCCATGGCTCTGAAGTAATCCAAAAAGTAGTTCAGGAACAAGACAAAATTACTTTATTTTTAAAAAGTATATAGCATTCGTAAAAAGCTGGCCACCCATCAGCATTAGGACAAAACAAAAATTATAAAGATAGGAATAGAGTAAACGCAAACAGCTTTTTCCCCCACTGAGGTTAGGTGAGACAAGAACTAGTGAACATGGGTTAAAGGTGAAATATTTAAAGGGAACAATAGGGGAAACTTTCTCACACACTGGTGAGAGTGTGGAATGAGCTGCCAGCTGAACTGGTAAATGTAGGTTCAATTTTGACATTCAAAAAAATTTGCACAGGTACATGAATGGGTGGGATATAGAGGCTATGGTTTGCGTGCAGGTCATTAGGACTATGCAAACTAATAGTTTGGCTCAGACAAAATGGGCTGAACGGCCTGTTTCTGTACAGTTATTTCCTATGGTTCTCTTTAAAGGTGAAAGAGGACTCTTACTAGGTAAATAAAGATTTGACACAAATCAGCCCAAAAATAACTCTATCAAACTGGAGGTGTTTATAGTAAAAGTTACATATTGAGCTAGTATCACCTTAAGGGCAAACAGGTGAGTTTGTGTGTTTTCTATCTGGAAAGCTGATAATTAACATTGCAAAGATGTGTTTTAGATCAATGAAATTTCATAAGCACATCTCTTAAAACCAATGCTGCATAAAGAACTTGAAATTTTACATTATGAAAAGGCAACCTAAAGACGCAATGAACATCAAGACAGACTACAACACTAGCTTCTCCTGATATACTTGCAATCTCAGCCATATGTTTGAAATAGAATGTTTCCCTCAACCACACATGTCAAACTCAGGCCCGCGGGCCAAATTTGGCCCGTGATATAATTATATTTGGCCCGCAAGATCATATCAAATATGTATTAGAGCTGGCCCGCTGGCCGCCGCGCCAGCATAGCGCATGCACAGCTAATACTACAAATCCCAGAATGCTTTGCAATCCATTGCCGCCGACCCGTCAGCCCGCTAATCGCCCCCACCTCCTCTCTTTACTTTCATTAGCATCTGCGACCTGTCGCCCAACTCACATGTAATAAACCCCTTACGAAAAATGGCCAAACCAAAGACAGAAAACAGGACCTTTCAAGACAGGTGGGAGACAGACTCTGACCCCAGAGTTTGATGAACTTGCATCTAAGAAGAGATGCCAAGTATCTGGTTTAGACCCAGGAGCATCAGAGTAAATCACAGTGTAGCAAGCTAAGCTTGGATTCATATTTTCTTTGGTTAACTTTGGACTGTTCATAGTTGAAAGATTGGATTTTCATTGAAGCAAGTTGTTATTTTTTTGACTTGTTGGCTTGTGGAAAAAAATACATTTAAAAGGAGCTTAAAGGCTATAGAGAAATATTATTTATTGAATATTTTATTTCTCATTTGTTAATGCTTCTTCTGGAAAGAGTTTAACCAAAACTATTATTAAACATTTATTTTAATAAGAAAAAGTTTAACATTACATATGTTGAAAGAAGAGAAAACATGCAGATGTTGTTGAAAATTTTCAATAAATATTTAGTTTGGCCCATGACTTAGTTCAAGTTTTTAATTTTGGCCCTCTGTGAATTTGAGTTTGACACCCCTGCCTAATCAATCTTGATGAATGAAACCACTATCATACTATAAACTCAACTCAAAACCATGCCTCCACAAGTTCATTAAGCAGCAGTAGATTTGTATTCCTATTTCACACAATTAATAACCTCATGTTTTAACACTACATGCGCTCCACCATTAATATTAAACCAGGGTTAATATTGGATTTTTTAAATTTTAGACATACAGCATGATAACAAGCCCTTCCAGCCCATGATCTTGTTACCCAAATAAGCCAATTAACCTATAAACCCTGTACATTTTTGGAGGATGGAAGGAAATCTCAGCTCTCGGAAGAAACCCACGCAGACACAGGGAGAACATACAAACTCCTTACAGACAGCATCAGATTAAAACCTGGGTCGCTGGTACTGTAATAACACTGCGCTAACTGCTAACTGTGCTGTCCTAATGGATTAATGGGGAATATTAGAAGAAGATGCTGGATCACTATCAGGAATATCTAATGAAATGTAACTTGTTGCTGCAAGAGTACATAGATCCAAAATACAAGGAGCAGCATGTATTAGACAGAAGCCCAGTCACTATCTATTCATTTCTGATGGTGAATAATTAAAACAGCCAATGGAAAAGAAACAAATATCCTCATTTTCACCAGAAGTCATATTCTGGGGTTTCTAATCGATTTAATTCAGTGCACATGTCATATGACAACTAAATGGATACAGCAAAGGCTATGGGAGTTAACAACATTCCTGATGTACTGCTGAAGAGTTGGGCTCCAAAAGTGATCATATTTCCATTACAGTTGCAACAGATCAATGTGGAACATTACAATCAAAGCAGACATTTAATCTACCATCAGTTGACTCACGGTGATGGGTGTTATTTCCAATACCTTCAAGCAATTACTTTCTCACTGATGATACAAACATGCACAAAAACAAGTTAGTATTCTGTATAAAAGTAGAGAATTACTACCCAACTTTAAGGGAGCCTGAGTAAAATGGAAGTTGACAGAAAACGAGCAGAAATAAAGATGGATGTCAGGGCACTGCTCTATGTGTAAGAAATTCTCCAGGACAGTTCTAGACCCAACCATCTTCAGCCGCTTTATTAACCTACTTCAAGTTGAAGATCAGAAGTTCAATGATCACACAAAGCTTAATTCCATTTGCTATTCCTCAAAACAAACCAGTAAATGTCTCTATTATATCAAATTGGAGCTGATTAATGGCAAAAATTATTTGAGCCATACAAGTACCAGGCAAAGCCCTTCACCTATGCATGATGTTCAAATTCATAGGAGTCAGTATTTACTAGAGACTTAAGCCCAAGCCACAAAAATACTGTTATGACAAGGGTTGGTCAGAGGTTAAAAATACTACTGTGAGTGACATATGTCCAAATTTCCCAAAGCATTTATATAATCTTAAAGGCACATGTCTAGAACATGATTAAATAATTTCCAATTGCCTGAACAAGCACAGTTCAAAGTAATCCATCCACTGTAAAAGGGATGGAGAGAAGAAAGGAAATGTAGATGATAGTCGAGATGTTTGTCCAAGCATCACAATGCTTTTGGAGCCACGCAGTTAATAGATTAATAAGAGCAAATACAGAATTTAAAAAAAAAAGAAATTGAAGAGATTTAGAACAAGCAAAAATTTACACGGTTTGTAGGTTAATTGGTGTATTTGGGCTACATGGGCTTGTGGTCCAGAATGGCCTGATATCCTCCTGCTTGTCTAAATTTTGTTTAAAATCTTAAAACTAAGAGAAAATGCTGGAACTACCCAGAATATCAGGTAGTATTTGTGGAGAAAGAAAAACTGAGTTAAGGTGGATACCCTCAACAACTTGCCAGTCCGACATTTCAGTTGACATGATTTTTTTTAAATTCTCCATTGGATTTTGAAATTGGATAATGGACTTTGAACACTGTTTATTTTGAGAGGATACCAAGATAAATAAAGTAATTTTAATCATTTAGAATTAAGATCAAAAATTGGATAATGGACTTTGAACACTGTTTATTTTGAGAGGATACCAAGATAAATAAAGTAATTTTAATCATTTAGAATTAAGATCAAAAATAGAGCCTCCTTTTTGGCTGGAGCAACTAGCATGCAGGACCTTCTGTCACCAATTCATTCTCCCAATCTCACCATAAAGTCCTACCAAGGAGTAAAACTGGCAAATGGACATTATTCACTCGGTTCCAAAGATCTTTTAGCAGTCAGAAGATTTTTAAAAAAAGGCAGAAGTGGAAATAAGCAATTGGTTTGAGAAGGATAGACAGTAAAACTCTGATTATCTGTTCCCTTGGAACTTTGGTATGCCAGAGAAATTGATTTTCTGAACTACTGAATATTACTCCTATTATCATTAAGCAGATCTTTATTTCACTTTAAAAAAAACATGTTGCAAGGTGATATAATAAATTTTCAGGGTAAATGCAGGTAACAAGTGACTCAGCACTCTGGACCCACTGAAATCTTCCCCATGTTCCTGACCTTTGAGGACTTGCCATACATGAGGTGGTAAATAGGAGGTACACTGCATTTTAGAGCAATTGAAACTGATAACATTGTTACATTTATGGGAAAAATACATGTGTTATACACTTTATTTGAATTTCTACAATCTCATGTTGTACGAAATAACTTTACTTATAAATATATATCCATGTAGTTCCAGCTACATCATAGCACACTTTTTTTTTAAATATTTTATTTAAAATAAAACCACTGAGCAAACATATCACAATATTTTAAACTTAATCCAAATGCATGTGGTATTTTAAAATAAGGGAAAAAAAGTAAAGAAATATAAAAGAAATAAAAACCTCCTATGAATCCCCCACCCCCACCCCCAACAAACTAAAAAAAAGAAAGAGGGAGAAGAAAACCACAACAGGGGCACTTCACTTTCCAATACTTTTAAATATATAAATATTTATAGAGACCGATAAGAGAAAGGGTATGTTTGACATTCATTTAAAGTTTAATACCAATTGTTTGTAAATATGGGCTCCCTATTTTACAAAATGTATGATATTTATCCCTTAAATTATAAGTAATTTTCTCAAGTGGAATACAACTCCAAACTTCTGCATGGCATCTATCCATTCCCAAATCAGTATCCTACTTCCATGTTATAGCAATAATTTTCTAGCTATTGCCAAGGCAATTTGAACAAATTTTACCTGATACATAATTCAGATTTAATTTATGTAATCCTTCTAATAACTCCCAGTAAAAATAACATTGGATTCTGTGGGAATCTTACTCCAATTATTCATTCGAATAAATTACCCATTTCAAGCCAAGTTGAATGCAAAAAAGTACCAACTTCTTGTCCACATCTAAAACATAAATCTGAATAAATATAATTCATATTATGCAATTTTTGTGGTGTTAAATACAACTGATGAATATAATTATATTGAACTGATATCTCACATTTATTGCTCCCTATCATTCAGACTAGGTAATTTGAGATACAAACTTGTCAATCTTATTTTCATCATGTACTGATTCCGAATGATATAATTCAGAATAAAATTCCCTAAATATATAATTTATTTCTTGTGGTTTATATGTAATAGTCCCCGAAGATATTTTAACTGCATTATTCACTCTAGATGTCTATTCTGCTTTCAACTGTCATGCTAAAACTTTATGAGCTCTTTCTCCTAATTCATAATATCTCAGTTTAGTTCTTTGGATTATTTTTTCTGTTCTATATATATGTGAATAGTGTTACATTGAAGTTTTTTTATTAATTAATTGTTTTTTTCTTCCAAAGAATTATTTTGTAAATCCTTTTCTAATTTACCTATGTCCTGTTCTACTTGATCTCTCTTTTATATATTCCTTTTAATTTTAGCTGAGTAACTTATTATTTGACCTCTTATGTATGATTTTAACGCATCCCAAATAATGCATTTATTATCTATTCACTTCTAAAAATAAATGAACTTGCTTTATTATATAAAATCACAGAAATCTACTCTCTTTAATAAAGCAGTATTAAACCCCCAAAAAGGTACATTTTTTCCTCTAAATTGAAAATATCAATAAAAGTGGCAAATGATCAGAAAGTATTCTTGCTTTATACCCAACTTTACTAATCCTTCCTTGTAACTGTGCTGATAATTTTTTAAAAATCTATTCTCGAATAAGAGTCATGTCTATGAGAATAAAAATAATAATCTCTCTAGGATTCAACTTTTGTCAAATATCAACTGAATTTAATTGCTTCATAAAACTTAATATAGCCTTTGCCGCTTTCGCTCTTATTACCGCTTTAGTTGATTCATCCAATAATGGATCAAGACAACAACTTAAATCACCTCCTATTAAAACCTTTCCCTGTGCTTCTACCAAAAGTTAAAAAAAAGTATTCTTTATAAAATCTTCATCATCTACATTTGGTGCATAAATATTCATTAGTACCCACATTTTAGAATAAATCTAGCAATTAATCAAAACGCATCTCCCCACAGGATCAATTATAGAATCAAAAATTTTTGCTGGAATTTTTACTCGTCTTGCTTTAGAATTAAAAGATGAAGCTATAACTTGGTTGACCCATTCCCTTTCTAATTTAGAATGTTCTTTTTCCGTCAAATGAATTTCTTATAAAAGTGCAAAACCAACCTTCATCTTTTTCATATAACTTAATATTCTTTTTCTTTTAATTTTACTGTTTATCCCATTAATATTAAAACTTTAAAAAATTAATTTATTTTTATCATCCATTATCCCAGATCAAAATTTCTTCCAATTTCATTCTCCCAGGTCTCTTTATCAACTCTAACTGACACCTGTGTACATCTCTGCCCCTTAAGAAAAAAAATATAGAAAAAGAGTTGAAAAAATTCATTAGCAATTGAACAAAAGAAATATTACTTTAAAAACTATATAAAACAAACCAAAAAAGTGCTGAATAAAAATATAACAGCACTATTTCCCTCCTCCATACAGGTCATGGCCCCTACCACGATATGGCATATAATGGTTCAGATAAGCAAGAAAGAACATCCAACCACCCCAGGGGAAAAATTAATGAATTACACAATAGGAAATAATAAATCATCCACTGCTCCAAGGTCCACATTAACTTGGTCATCATCAATTAAAGATGTTTCCACCTGGGTTTCCAGCTTCAACTGAGACTCTTTGACAGCTTACAATCTGATTCAGCACAGCTTACTTTAGTGTCATTTGGATCCGTAACATCTTCTTTGAACTTCTCGTTGAGGACATAAACTCAACAATTTTTGCTGCTCTTCTTTAATAGTTGGAAGTGACTCTGTAAATCTTTGTGCTTCTTCTTCATCCATAAATAACTTAGGTTGTTCATTCACCAAAAACACCTTCAACGTAGCTGGATATCTAAAAGTAAACTTATAACCTTTCTTCCAAAGAATCGCCTTCACTGGATTAAATTGTTTTCTTCTATCCACCACTGCTTTACTTAAATCTACATAAAAGAAAATTTTATTTCCATTAATAACCATAGGTCCCATGTTCTGCCTTGCTTTCTGGATTACCAATCTAAAAGTTTTCTCTTTATCTTTAATCAATATAGCTCTAGGGGCTGATTTGGCAGTAGCTTCCTCCGTATCTCTATAAGACCTTTCCAATTCAATTCCAAGATTCCGGGAATCCACTTTTGAAAAAACTTCACAGGGTCACCACTTCTTTCAAAATCTTCTTTAAGGCCAACAATCTTAACATTCTGTCCACTTTGATTTTCCAACATATCCATCTCTCCAGATCCAAATTAACTCTTTGGACTGTTTCTTTGTGACAAGAGTATATAGATATGTTTTTGGGAGATAAACTGGGGCAAGGGTTGTTAGTGTAGGTCACATACAAACACTTTAAAACAGATCTTATTTGAAATACTGAAGCTCTGCTAATGCTACACATATCGGCCCCACAGCCTTTGCAAGAGTTTTGGAGAGTGCCCAAGAGACTTCACTAATGGATTGCTGTTTAAAAAAAGGCCGCAAATGAAAGAGCTCGTCGGAGCCGCCTTCTGTTTGGAGGGGAACATGCTGTTCTAAGGGGGTCATGTGGTTTTGCAAGCAGAGAGAGTCAAACAGGCCTTCTCTTAGAGAGAGAGAGAGACAGAGATCAATTCTACAGTGTTACAGTCAGCAACAGCAGCTGGGACTGGAACAGGACAAGCTAGCAAGCTTGTAGAAAGCCTTATTTGGAAGACGGGTTGAGAGTTCTTAGTTCAGCCTGGTCAAAGCCCTTGTGGTTCATACAAGAGGAGAGGACTAATGTTTCACTTGAAATAAGAGAAACAAAAAGGAACTCTATGGTGACCTGAAAGAAATAAGTTATCATCTGGAGAATCCTGAGAGGACAAATTTCGTCAACAAGACATTGAAGTGGCTGATGGAAATAAATTAGTTGTGGCTGTCCTGGAACAACAAATCTCTCTCTAATAAAAGACAAGAACCTTCCTGAGCGGTAACTATTTACCTTTCAAGCACTAAAGCCTGGTGAACTTTATAAATGTTAAATTATGTGCACAGTATAAGAATTGCCTGCAATCAGTGAACTTGGATGAATGAGAAGTGAGGTTGGACTGTGAACCAAATAACTTTTCTGAACTTACACACACATACACTTAGAAGTAGAAAGGGGTTAAGTTAGGTTAGTTAAGTCAATAGTGATAAGTTAAAGTGTGATTCTGTTTTCATGTTTAAAGATAATTAAAAGCAACTTTTGTTTAAGTAACCATTTGTCTTGGTGAATATCTATTGCTGCTGGGTTTTGGGGTCCTCTGGGCTCTTAACAGCTTTAACTTCATTCACTTCTAAAGCATATGTCAACATTTCACTTTTAACCTCCTTCCTGTCAGATCTAACATATTGACCCATAATTAGTACATAAAGATCTTTCATATTTGGTTCTTCTCCTCTCCCCACCACCCCCCGCACCACTCCCCTCACCAAGACCCAAAGCCCCTGGTATTTTCTTTCCATCCTCTTGATCGTCTTCATCTTAATCTGATTCTTCTTGATCTCCCTTCTCATCTTGATCTCCAGCTGTCAAAACTGCAGGTATTCCTGATAGCTCTGGCATGTCTGGTATATATGACTGCAGTTCCTTCAATTTAGCAGCACTAATGGGAATGGTGCTATGGAGTGACCATTCCAAAGCATAATCTTCCTCTTCAGGCATGGGTGGAGGTAAACGTTTTCTTCAGGGGAGATCTGGACCAATCCACCGCCATCTTCCCCAGGGTCCACAGGAGGTGGCACTTTCTTTGGCTGAAAGCAAGCCATCATTGTCCGAGTTAGTCATGGGCGCTTCAGAACGAGGCACAGGCTCCAAGTGTAAGGTAGGCCACTCTTCCTCGATCTTTTTAGTATCTTTACTTACAATTTTCTCCTCTCTTGCTGCTTTCTTTCCTCTAACTGCCATATCCAACAGATTCTAGAGGATTTTAATATATTTTAACTTTAAAATCAATTTTTAATTCAGACTTTATATTTTAATCCCCCGGGAGAATTGCAAGTCCACTTCCTTTCCCTATGCCATTACGGTCCACCTCCCCACCCCCCCCCATTATAGCTCACTTGTGTATCATCTAAGATTTTTCATGTTTTAGATAATATTTACAAGACTTTCTGAACAATTGTAACTTCAACATTACTCAAGAAACAATATTGTCCAGACATACTAAACTGATTGACTTGCAATTCCTCCATCAATTTAAACAAAGCATGGGTGCACATGGCTGCATCCCCACTAAATGTTGCATCCCATAACCTTACGAGATACATCCCAAACCAGTCACTTTGCCCCTCAGAGAAGGACAAAAAAAAACACAAACACATCAGTTTCTGCTGATTTTCCTCAGTCACATGTCCCAGTAGAAATTATATCTCCACACAATTGTTGTTGGGTCAGATTACTTGAACTCAGCAAGAAGCTACAAAGCAAAATCTCCAATAACTTTATCACATGACTCAGCAACACCAAGAGGGCAGAGGAATGAATAATATATGCTGTACTTGTTGGTGTCATCCACAATCCACAAAAATGTGTTTTTAAATATTCAAGAATTCAATCAATGTAAAACAATTATTTACAAAAAAAACAACAGCTAAAAGCTTAAATGTCACCATTTGCAGCATAGTAAATAATTTCTAAAAGCACAAAAAAAATCTGGTTTTTTTCCCCCCCAAAGTTATTTGGGGGAGGGGAAGAAAAACAATGAATTTTAAAGACAATGATTTACCTGTTGCATATTTGAAGTTCCTGAACCCGCACTTTGATCAGACGAAATCCCCTGAGAAGATGTCGTTGCAGAAGCTGAGGTGGAAGAGGAACTGGCAGTATAAAATTGTGAATGCTGCGATCTCTGTGAGCGTATACTCTCTGTGTCTACACCATCAGCACCTGAACCACGGTGGCTCAATATAAGCTGTACCAAATCTTCCTTCTCACAACAAGTGTTGATAGGTATGTTTCTCAAATTAAGGTACTGACGTAGATCTTTCACCTTTAATTTCATAAGCTCATCACGCTGAAAAGAAGTTTGTTGTAGCAATTTACACGTGCAGCATCTTTGTAGATTTTCTTCCATCACTGAGCAAAATGCACAGAAATTCCTCTTGCAATCATTGCATGTATACTGGTGAAAAAAATTAATACTTTTAGGTAGTTTACTGAATCATCTGGTTGTGAATTAAGTTCAGTGCTATTTAAAACCAAAACATTTTGCTACATGAGGATTAAGAGGGACCTGAAAGGAGGAGGTTAAAATTTGCATGATTCCTTCAGGTATAAAAATAAACCCGTCAACAAAAATCAGTGATTTATGAGGTTTTAAGGAGAATAAAATGTGATCAACATAGATGGGTGCTTGATGCTCATCAGAAGCTCATTTCAATATTTTATGATTTTAATCTATTTTGTAAATTTTTTGCTTAAAATGGTCAATGCAAGTTGCCTATTCTTTAAAAATGTACCATAATCCTCACATTTAATACCCTATATTTGGATAATGCATATAACTGAAATGGCAAATTATCTTTAAAAATTTTTTAAGGACATGTGGCGGTGAACATCCTCATGGCGAACCGGCCCTGCTTGTATCGCCACATGGCGGGGCAGCCATGGGGAAATGGCGTTGTCAGAGGTTTCTTTCTCTCGGACTCCAGCATCCCTTCCAGCGCCCACCCTGGACAGCGATTACGATGTCACAATGCACCAGGTGACTGAGCTCATGCTGCCCTTAGAGGGACGTGCTGAATTTGAATAAAAACAGTTGTTAACGACCCTCAATGTGGTGGCTGTGTTTCTTTTGCTGCTCACACAGCCACAGTGGTGACCCTGACGAGCCTAGACATTTTTCTGGACTCAAAACACCATGGATTCAGCAGAGGTGAATGCTGTCTCCATCAAGCTTTCCCCCTTTTGGACCCACCGATTGAGATCGTGGTCCGGGCAGGTGGAAGCACAATTTCAACTCCACATCTCCTCAGATGCCACAATGTTCTATCATGTCATGAGCTCTCTGGACCAAGATACGGGAGCGAGGGTGGACGACATCATCCACCATCCCCAGCTATGGGCGTACACCACACTCAAAGACCTGCTGCTTGGAACTTTCGGGCTAACTCCCCAGCAACGAGGCTTCTAGGCTCCTTCACCTAGATGGGCTTGGGAACTGTAGTCCGTCAGCACTGATGGACAAAATGTTGGACCTGACAGAAGACCACAAGCCTTGTTTTCTCTTCCGCCAGATATTCCTGGAACAGATGCCGGAGGACATCCAGCTGTTCCTCACAGATGAATACTTCACGAACCCGAGGAGACCAGCAGCCCGTGCAGATGCCCCCTGGTGCACGAAGAGGGAGAACGAGGCAAACCTCAACCAGGTGGCATGACCAGGAGTCAGCCAACCGCAAGCTGCTCCCAAGACCATGCCAGAGGAGGGCTAGTCAACCTGGTGTTTCTACCACCAGCGCTGGGGAGCGCAAGCCCGTAAATGCCACCAGCCCTGCGGGTTTCAGGGAAACCACCAGGCCAGCTGCCGTTGATGGCTACGACGGCTGGCTACACAAACAGCCTCCTTCATATGATGGACAGATCCACCCGCCGCCAATTCCTGGTGGACATAGGCTGAGCTCAGCGTCCTTCCCCCCACAGCATTAGAGACTTGCACCCGATCTCAAGGTCCAACCCTGCAGGCGGCCAATGGCTCCACCATCAGGACCTAACGGCACCCGCAGGGCACAGTTCCAGATCGGGAAGGAGAAGTTCCACTGGAGGTTCGTCTTAGCCTCCATGGGCACTGCACTGTTAGGGGCCGACTTCCTCAGAGCTCATGGCCTACTTCTTGACATGAAGGACAAAAGGCTGGTCAACGCCTGAACGTTCCACTCCACCCAACTGGACACAGCAGAAGTCCGCAGGCCCGAAATCACCACCATAGCTACCACCAGGGACGAGTGTGACGAGATCATCCACAAATTCCCTCCATCTTAGAGCCATGGTTCAACGCCGCCCTGTCCCAGCATGGGGTCTTCCACCACATCGCCTCACAGGGCAACCACAAACCCCCCCCCCCCGGCGCACATTAGACCCAGATGGCTGCCGCCCGAGAAGCTCCAGCAGGCAAAGGAGGAGTTCTCCAGGCTCCAGGAACTGGGAATCATCCAGCGCTCGGATAGCGCCTGGGCATCGCCGCTCCGTATGGTCCCAAAATCGTCCGGGGGCTGTGAAGTGCCAGTTGATGAAGTAGACAAAGACGATGTAGTCAAACAATAATCATGGCTTTTATTAGCAGAAACTCATGGTACAATAATGAAAGACAGTAGATGCATATACAGTTATATCCAAGGGGAGTGTCCTTAACAGTAGAGATAATGCACAGCCAATGTTAGTACAGCAAGGCTTGCCAGAGGGGGGAGACAGGCAAGCTGGCAGACATTCACCACAGGCTGGAGACCATGCAGGGACTACCGTTGGTTGAACGACACAACCACCCCCGACAGGTACCCAGTGCCCCACATACAGGACTTCTCCACCAACCTCCACGGCACACAGGTCTTCTCCAAAGTGGACCTCGTGCGGGGATACCATCAGATCGTGGTGCATCCAGACGACATGGGTAAGACGGCCATTATCACCCTTTTCAGTCTCTTCGAGTTCCTGCATATGCTCTTCGGTCTAAAGAACGCAGCCCAAACGTTCCAGCGCCTCATGGACGTGGTTGGAAAAGACCTGGACTTTGTGTTAATTTACCTGGACGATATTCTCTTTGCCAGTCACAACCGTGACAAACACAAAGCCCAGCTCCGCACACCCTTTGCCCGGCTGGCAGACTTCAGCCTCACGGTCAACGCGGCCAAATGCCAGTTCAGCAAGGAGTCCCTCCAGTTCCTGGGGCACACCATTTCGGCGGTTGGGGCCATGCTGGTGCCGGAGAAGATAGCGGCTGTTCAACGATTCCCCAAACCCTCTACCGTGAAAGGCCTCCTAGAGTTTGCAGGGATGGTGAACTTTTACCATCGTTTCATCCCCAGAGCCGCGCACACCATGCGCCCATTGTTCACGGTCATGGTCCCCAAAAAAAAGACTTTATCGTGGTCAGAGGAGACGGACAGGGCTTTCATCACGACAAAGGAGGCTCTAGTTAACGCCACACTGCTGTTGCACCATGGCTGGAGGCATGCATGGCGCTCTCCGTGGACGCCTCAGCTATGGCAGTGGGGTGGAGGGGTTCTGGAACAGTGGCTCGATGGACAATGGCGTCAGCTGACCTTTTTCAACAAGCAGCTGCGCCCGCTGGAGCTCAAATACAGCGCCTTCAACCAGGAGCTCCTGGCACTGTATTTGGCCATCCGCCATTTCCGCTACTTCCTCGAGGGCATGCCATTCACAGCCTTCACGGATCACAAGCACCTCACTCAAGCACTGGCGAGGGCCAAGGATCCGTGGTCCATCAGGCAGCAGTGGCACCTCTCGTACGTGCCGGAGTTCACGACCGACATCCGACACAGGGCCAGCAAGGACAATGTAGTGGCGGATGCACTCTCCCGTCCAGCCATCAACACTCTTGCGCCTGCCTGGATTAGGAGCATCTGGCTCAGGCACAGAGGAACAATGGGGAGATACAGGCATTGAGGACCCCCATCTTGGGCCTCAAACTTAAGGATGTCCGGGTGCCCAGCAGCCCGGACACATTGCTCTGTGACGTCTCAACAGGCACGCCAGGCCCAGTGGTCCCGCTGCACTGGAGGGCGAAGGTCTTCAGTCTGATCCACAACCTCGCTCACCCAGCAGTAAAGACAACCGTGCGGATGGTCATGGAGCAGTTTGTGTGGCACAGGCTGAAGAAGGGGATGGCGGAACTGGCCAGGAACTGTACCAGGTGCCAGACCTCCAAGGTCCAGCGACACACATGAGCTTCCATCCAGAACTTCGATCCGACGGTTCGCAGATTCCAACACATTCACGTTGATGTCGTTGTGCCCCTGTCGGTGTGTCCAAGGAGGCTCTTTACCTCCTCACGGCGGTGGATCGGGCCACAAGGTGGCCGGAGGCTGTCCCAATTAAGGAGGCCTCTGCGGAGACATGCGCCAGGATTCTGGTCAGCCAATGGATTGCTCGTTTTGGAGTCCTGGCGCACATCACGTGACAGAGAGGCACAGTTCACTTCTGCCCTGTGGACTCGGATGGTGAAGCTCCTGGGGGGTCAAGCTCCACCACACCACAGCATACCACCTGCAGTCCAACAGGTTGGTGGAGAGGTTCCACAGGCACCTGAAGGCATCGCTTATGGCCAGGCTCTCCGGACCAGACTGGGCGGACGAACTACCCTGGGTCCTCCTCGGGATTAGGACGGCACCCAAGGAGGACCTGCAGGCTTCAGCAGCGGAGATGGTCTATGGTGCACCACTTTCCCTGCCGGGTGAGTTTTTTGGCCACCGACAAAAACCTGCTGGCGGACCTATGCAGGCGACTGGCCTCCCTAGCTCCCCCACCCCTAGCACACCACGGCACCCAGCCGTTTCATCTCCCTAAAGAGCTCGACAGCCCAGTTCGTTTTCGTGCAGAGGGGACAACAAGGTGCACCGCTACAGTGACCATACGAGGGGCCATACAAAGTCTTGCACCGGTCCGGCGGAACCACCCTGCACATTGGGGGGAGAGAGGAACATTTTACGATGGACTGCCTGAAAGCGGCCCATCTGGACTTATCACAGCCGGTGCAGACGTCTGCACCCAAGCGCCGGGGCTGGTTGCCAAAGCGACAGACGTGTAGCCAGTTCTGGGGGGGGGGGATTTATGTGGCAGCGCACATCCTCATGGCAAACCGGCCCTGCTTGTATCGCCACGTGGCGGGGCAGCCATGGGGAAATGGCGTCATCAGAGGTTTCTCTCTGACTCCAGCATCCCTTCCAGCGCACACCCTAGACAGTGATTATGATGTCACAATGTACCAGGTGACTGAGCTCATGCTGCCCTTAAAGGGGCGTGCTGAATTTAAATAAAAACAGTCATTAATGACCCTCAACGGGGTGACTGCGTTTCTTCCACTGCTCACACTGCCACAGACACATCAATTGTCCATTTTCCTAAACCATAATCTTTAATTATTATTAGATGTTCTTTTAATTACTCAGTGTATTACTATTTCAAAACTAAATAGTAATGCAAAAATAAACAGGAAACCACAAAGCCATAATTTTAAAAAAATATAAATCAAATTTCAAGTGAAAAAGAAAACTATCAAACAATTTAATAAAAGATGCAAGATGAAGTAGCTTGGAAATAGCTACCTAAATAAATTAAAAAAGATACAATCCTGATATCACAAAAGTATTTTACTATGCACTTGGCCACCCACTAATTGAAAAACATAACAAGAGTTTAAAAAAATGGAGTTGTAAGTAAATAAATATGTCTGCACATTATTATCTAAATAACCTTAACCTTGTATTACAGTGTTTAGCAGTAACAGAATCGGAATTTATTGTGAACAACAAGTGTTGTTGGCTCAAGTTCTGCTTGGTAAAGATTTGATATAAATGCAATCTTTTGTTGATTTGTCAGTTTAAGAAATATGAAAATTAAGTCTGGTCAAGTTTTATTCCAGTTAGTCAGAAAATGGACATTAACACAAAGGCAATTTCACAAGGTTTGAAACAACTTCTACACCAAATTCATTCACATACAGTACTCACAGCATTATTTATTGCATAAAATACACCGATGGCTTGTACATCCAATTTCTCACTCAAAACAAAGCAGATGGCAATAACATCAACTTCTCTGGTTTCTACTAGCCCCCTCCCCGTTTCTCTCTCTTTCCCTGTCCCCCATCTCCTTTCCTCCAGCTCCGCACCCCCTCCCTCCACATTCAGAGCTATTATCTCCCCCTATCACTTCACAGCTTTTTTTTCTGCCCTCCCACCCATATCCATCTATGATCTCTTGCCTGTGGGCCTGAGCTCTTCACCCTGCCCCTCTCCCCACCATTTTATTCAGGCACTTTACTGCTTTTTGCTTATACCTTGTCAAAGGACTTAGGCCCAAAACTTTGGTTATGTCATAAAAAAACGCTTAATGACTCAGTTGCTCCAGCTCTTTTGTGTGTTAAACCCATTCTTTCTCTGTTTTAGCCATAATACTAAATTAAATGATATATAAAAGAAATATCACTAAACATACCTTCTTCCGAGAACGAGTAAATACCTGACCACAATCTTCACAGACTAAGTTTGGAACTTCAGGCGGTGGAGAGGGATATGCTGAAAACCCTGTGCTGTGAGCAAATCTGAATGGGCCTGTACCTCCACCAAATGCAGGTTGCTGGCCACGCACTGTTCCAGTACCCATTACTTCATTTAGGAAACCACAACATGAAGCCCACATCGATGTGGCCCCAGCCTATATAACAGAAAAGTACATATGATATTTACTGAAGTATACTGCTTGCCTCAGAACTGTACCAGTCAACAAAATCCATAATTCTTCAAGTCTCCCAATTCAATGACATTCAGAAATAAAGAAAGATAACCATGGAAATATATGATACATAATGCGAGTAGCATTTTCAAATTCCCTAATTAAACCTGAGATAAGGAACTAGGTAAAGAGTATAGTTAATGAGAAAGAAAATAAAAACAATTGTAACATGCGCTTGTTAAATTTTTCCTTCTGCATGTTATATAGCTACAAATTTCTGCTCAAGATAGTCAGTATAATTAAACTTCAAAACTTTGCACCCATGGGACATTGGTAGGGCTAACTAGCAGATTTTCCAGACTGAGGTGTTGCCCTTATTAATACCCAGACATATTCACTTCTCTTCTCTTTAACATATTAGAAGTTGTATAATAAATTTTGCAGTGTGCCTAGTGGGAGATGGAAATTATGACACTGAAACCCTTGCTCCAACAGGCAAACGATTAGGAGGCAATAAAGATCTCTTCAAAAAACTGTAATGCTTAATAATATTTTAGTTTAACAATTATATTAAATATTTGTAATAATTTAATTACAATATTAATAGATATCCAAATACTACTAAAATCAATTACAGTTGTTACAGAAGTCTTTTATCATTAATAAACTTATCTTTCACAAAACCACCATTTGCCTTCAACATATCCATCGTGCTTATCGCTCATCAGTCCAAGCAACTGCTCACTGTATTCCTGATTCTAATTCCTGAAAGGACTAATTGTGATTTAGATATTGGGTTTGTCCTTTTTAAATAAGGTTATAATTTTTTCAATATTCAATTCTTTAAGAATCAACCCTGAATTGATTCATTGATGAATTATGATTAGCAGCTTTGCAATTTCCTCTCTTAACAACCTAGAATGCAATCCCTTTGGACCATATAACTTGTTCATTTCAAAAGCAGCCAGCTGTTTTAGTACATCCTCTATCAATGTTTAGTCCATCTAGATTCACAATTATATTTTCTTTTGCTGAATGTCCATGTAGTTCTTTTTCCTTGGTGAAAACTGTTATAAATTACTCATTTTCTAACTTGTCCATGTCCCTTTTTCCACAAGTTATTTCCTTTTTGACCCCAACAGGCTTCACCACTTCTTTTAATAACCTTTTGAGTTCACATACCTGTAGTATATTTTTTTTTGTTTAACTGTGTGTTTTCAGAGGCGTCCAAGAAGACTGACGAGAGCAGGGTGGTAGGCACTGCCTTCATGGACTTGAGGATGGCTTTTTACAAGGTCCCGCAAGGAAGTCAGGATTGTCACAAGCATTAACAATTTGGATGAGAATGATTATTATAACAATGATGAGTCATTTTTTGTGACACCAAAATTGGTGGTTTGGTGAACAGTGAAATGGATTGTACATGGCTACAAGAAGATTTATATGAACTGGGAAAGAGGGCAAATGAACCTCAAGAATTTAACTCAGATAAGTGCAAAGTGATATATTTTAGGAAGTGTTGTAAAATGGACACACCTAGGGTACGTTTATAGTCCATGAATATAGTCCATGATTTATTTATAACAGGTGGCAAGGCAGTGAAGTAGACAGAGAATATTTGCTTTCTTCTGATTGGGTATTATTATATTGTGCACAGTTCTGGTTGCCATACTATAGAAACAATGTAATTAAGCTACAAAGAGTACAAAAAGATTCATAAAAATGTTGACAGGAGTGGAGGCTGGGATTATTTTCCCTGCAGCAAAGAATCTTATGGAGGTTTAGAAAATCATGCAGGACAGAGATAAAGTGGCTAGCCAAGGGGAAAAAGTCATAATATTTTCCCCTTGGTTAAGGGAGGCTAAAACTAGAGGGGAAATTTCAAAGGGGACCCAAGGGGCATGTTTTTGCACTCAGAGGGTGATGTGTTTATGGAATAAGAATGGTAGAGATGGGTTCAATTACAATCTTTAAAAGTAATTTGGACAGATTCTTGCAAAGAAAAGGGAAGAGTAAGAAACAAATGTAGGCAAATGAGACGAGTTCAGAAAGGCATCTTAGTCGCCATGGTAGAGTTGAGTTGAAATGCTGTACAACTCCACGAGTTTATTTTCAAATTCTCTTTTGTGTACATCATCATCTTTTTCTCATGTTTTGTTTTTTGTTATTTTCTCCACAACTGAACTTCCTGTGTTCTGACTGGTTTTTACTCAAGATGGCAACCTGGCAATCTGCTTATACTCTTTCTCTGCTCTATTTTATTCTGATGCTTTAGTCATCCGGGGAGTACTGTCTTCTCCTTCATTACTAGAGCAGCAGCATTTGTTATAGGCCTCCCACTGTTCAAATTCTGATCCCAATTTACTCAAGCAGATCTTAATGAAATTGGCTTTTCTCCAATTGACTATTTTTTTAACCATAATCCAGTTTATATCCTTTTCCATACTATTCTAATCCATATGCTATTTTGATCACCATTTCCTAGAAGTTACCACACTGATACTTGCTCTTGTTGGCCTGTCTCATTTCCCAGAATCTAACCTAGCAATCCTACATTCCTAATCAGAAATGTATTTGTCATGGTCTACTCAACAGTTCAGAAATTCCTCCCTCTAGTGTTATTGTTATCCCAGTTGATATAGTATTTGGATCATAAAAATGGCTTTAATATTAAAAGAATTTTGTACTTTGCTGCAAATAAAGTGGAGAGAAACAATATCAGATTCAATAGAGATAAAATGCTAACAGTTCATGAACATTTGTTTAATATGAATCATAAAACTCTAAGGAGTTCTAGTACAGTGCGAAAGAGGCACCAGACAGTAGACCAGATAAATCTACTAACAAAAATAGATCAGTGAAGAGGGTCTCAAAAGTAACTGAACAATGGACAAATACAAGTTTGTACCCCTTTAGATTATGAGCAGAGGCAAGGACTACTTTAAATGAGAAAACTTAAAAATTGTAAAACTACAAGAGAAAATATTTAAAAATGTAAAAACTACAGAATCTGGTAACTCAGGATAAAATAAAACCTCCAAAAAAATGATATTATGAAAATTAACATCCAGAATTTCATTCAAATACTATTTTAAACAAATAGCTGAAAGTCGGGACTAATACTGGTCCCTTATAACAAAACAGAAAATGGTAATTTTGTAAATTAAATTAAGTAAATAATTGATTTGTTAAATGAATACTGTGTTAATTATCTTTTCAGGACCCACAAAGATCTAATATTAAGTTTGATGTAATGTAATAGCATGGATAGAGTATTAGTTAATGAATAGAAGGCAGAGAGTTGGGATAAATGGGTGCTTTTCTGGTTGGAAATCAGTGGTGAGTGAGATTCTGCAGGGATGGGTGCTAGGTACAAAGCTGTTCACACAAGCAAATGATTTAGGAGGGCACCAAGTGCACCATATCCAAGTTTGCTAATGACACTAAATTAAATGGGAAAACAAATTGCATAAAGAACAGAGTCTGCAGGTTAAATGAGTAAACAAACATCTGGCAGATGGAGTACATTGTCAGCAAACTAAAAGCTTGAGTACAAAGTCGCTAAGAGCAGTGGGAAACTAGAAGATTGGGAAAACTTTAAAATGCAACAAAAAATCAATAAAGAGTGGCAAGGTAGACTGTGAAAAAAGATTTCCACAAAGTACAAAAACAGACAGTAAAATATTTTATAATTATATAAAGTGTAAAAGGGTTACTAACGTGGTTTGGTCCCTTGGAGGATGAAAGGAGGAACTGATATTGCGTAATGAGGAAATAGTTGAGGCTTTGAATGGCTATTTTATATTGGTCTTCACCGTGGAGGTCATCTTCCATACTGATAAGTGTGATCATATCAGGTTCGGTGGGTTTACAGAGAAACTAATCTGGACAAAGGCCAAACAAAGGATGATCTTTATTGCACACCCGGGAAAATAATAACAGCACTGCCCACTACCTGGTCGGAAGACTACCATCAAGGTTTGGCCCTGCCCCAACCATTTGTGCACACCTTGTCATTGGCTAATTTAAATTCCTTTGTACTTGGAGCAGTGGCATTTTTAATCGACTTAACCTTGCTGGCATCGAGCCCTGTAAAGTTCAACCTTGATTGACAAGTGATGCGACCTCCGACTCTGTTCCAGTTGGAGAGGCCACATGACTCTCCACAATCCACACTATACATGCAAAATACAGATGTTAAGGATATGATGGGAGGCAAAGACCTGAATGCATTAGCTATCACTAAAGAGGTAGTACTTAGCAAACTTGAGGTCCTGACGTTATGCAACCCAGGGTACTGAAAGAAACAGCAAAAATTATAGTCGAGCCTTTGGGCTTCTGGGCAGGTCCCGGCAAATGTCATGCCACTATTCAAAAAAAGACGTAGGCAAAAGACAGGGAACTATAGGCTAATTAGTTTAATACCTGTAGTTTGGAAAATGCTTGAAGCTATCATTAAAGAAGAAATAGCAAGGTATCTGGAGCAAAATGGTTCCATCATGCAGACAGCATGGATTCAGCAAAGGCAGGTCCTGTTTGACAAACTTACTGGAATTGTTTGAGGATGAAATTAGCACGGCTAATGAAGGGGAACAACGGATGTTGTTTACATGGATTTCTAGAAGGCATTCAATAAAGTGCTGCATAAAAGACTTATATAGTGCCCTCCATAATGTTTGGGACAGGCACTTTTTTTCCTTTATTTGCCCGTGCTCCAGTTTTTTTCCTTCTTTATATTTTTATTGAATCTTACATAGTAAACATATATATACAGAAGATTTGTACAATGCACAACAGAGATGTCAAATTTAAAGAACTCAACAAAATGATCTAACTTATAGTGCACATCCATGATATAAAAGCACATCTTACAATTTTATCCTAAATGGTATTTTTTTTCCTCCCTCACCTCTGAAGCCTATCTCCAAGAGAGAGTTCTATAATTAAAAGTATACTTTGTTCCTGGAGCAATACAATAAAGCGCTGGAAGTTGTGTTTTATATTATAACTAGAGATTGTGAAAATAATTCAAGAAAGGTCACCACACTTTTGGAACCTTATGTTTGAATTACTAACTGAATAGGGCACTGAGAATGGGTGGGCAGGGCACCATCCTTCCATCTTAATAATATCACACGTCTGGCCAAAAGAAGAGGCAAAAGACAGAATACGACATTTGATTGGAGTTAAGTGATCGCCATCCTCTCCAATGGTATCAAAATGGGCAACTAATGGGTTGAGTTCTAGACTTAAATTAAGAATTAGGGATAAGGTTTGGAAAACATCTCTCCAGTATTTTTTTTTTGAGTCTAAGACACGTCCAGAACACATGAATAAAAGAAACTTCATCTCTCTTACATTTGTCAGAGCAAGAATTTACATCTGAAAAAATACAAGATAATTTGACTTGGGCCATACGATCCCTATTAGCAACTTTAAATTGCAACAACCAGTGACAGGCACAGAAGGATGTGGAGTTAACCAACTTAAAAATTGAACCCCAAACCTCATCTGACAATGAAAGGCTTATCCCAGCCATTTTTCATTTTCTCAAGTGGAGCATGTCTTAAACCTGATAGATAACAAATATTAAACCTTTGCATGAGAGTTGTAAACTAAGAAACACATCAACAATGTTTGTATCAGGAACCCTAGAAAGTTAGGCATCTGAGAATGTAGAAAATGCCTGATTTGCAGATACTGGTAAAAAAAAATGGGTATTAAGTAGATTGAACTTTTTTGGAAAATTAGTCAAATTATGCAAAACTGTTATCAATAAAGATCTTTAAAATGCTCAACACTCATTCTATACCATTCTTGAAATGCTGAATCATGTAAAGGTTGAAAGAGATGATTGGATAGAATAGAACTTGAAAGAGAAGCCATTTTCACACCGCAGATGAGTAGTGACCCTACTTTGTCTCTGTGAAATTCCCAGGAATTCAGGACTTCCTGGGCCACAGACCAAATTCCCAGGAATTTGCCCTCCCCCAACTGATGACGTGTTATGCACTCACAGGAGTAAGAACAAGTTCATTCCCCCCCCCTCCCCCTGTCTGTCCATCACTCGCCTGTCCGTTAGCACCCCCCCCAGACATTGCGATGGAGGCACAATGCTGGATGAATGGCTGACTTCATTTCCCATAATCTCTCGCGCAGCTAGATCCGCTCTGTGATTCTGTACCTGGCCACCTTAAAAATTATGCTACCTGGAGGGGAGAGGAAACACTTTAAGGAGCCACAGGATGCGATGTTATGTGCCCGGAAATTACCAGGAAATGTGTAAGCCTGCAAGAATACAGGCTGAATTGAACCCCTGAAGGAATCTTGGACTGAATGCCTGAGAAGCTGTGGAATAAAGTGGGGGGGGGGGTCATTGGAGTCTCATAATTATTAATTCCAAAAACAATCAAGATGCTTGAGGCTATTGTTGTACATAGTTGCTGGGGTTCTGATAATGATTCCTTATTTATTTTTTAAAATGTAAACGAGGAAAATAATGAGAGTCGAGGTGGAAGAGGCCACACAAGGCTGCAGTGGAGACTGGGCAAGGGAGAAGATGGCACACAAGGAGACTCAAAATAGGAGGGAAGATGGCAAAGGAGCAGAGGAGAGGAGCCAAAACAGAGGATTTTAAATGTTTCACTTGTTAACTTTGATATATTGGGGTTTTTTAAGGTTTATTTTATTTTATCTAGGTTTGTCTAACGGGGGGGGTGGGGTGGGGGGTGGAATTTAGCCTATTCATGTTTATTTTCTCATTTTTCCCTTTGTGGCCGGTCTGGACGTTGACGTGGAGAGACCATGAACGATGGAAAGGCGTGAGGTGGGCTCTATTCAAGACAAACAAACAGGGGTGCTGTGGAGAAAAGATTTAGAAACACCAATGAATAAGACTATCAAATTTGTTTGTATCAATGTGAATAGTTTAAACAGCCCTATAAAGAGGAAGAGGGTCCTGGGTCACCTTAAAAAATTGTGAGCAGGTATAATATTCTTACAGGAAACGCACTTAACAAAAAGGGAACATGATAAACTTAAAAAGGACTGGGTGGGGCAGATATTCTCTTCCTCCTTCAGCTCTAAGGCTAGGCGGGGTAGCAATTTTAATACACAAAAGGGTCCTTGTGATGGTGAGTGGTGGACTGCAGACCCAGCTGGGAGATTTGTAATGGTACACTGCAGTTATATTTGGAACCATTGACACTCCCAAATCTCTATGGACCAAACTTTGATTACGAGGAGTTTAAGCTTTTCTAAGGGCTGCAAGAACATATTAATTGGAGGAGATTTAAATTTTTGTCTGGACTCTATTCTAGATAGGACAACAAAGACATTGACAAGGTGTAAGATGGTGAAAATAACTCTGTCCTTTATGAAAGAATTAAATTTGATAGACATATGGAGGCAGGAACCCGCAGGCTCAATGTGGGACACTTTAACCTTGACCCAGTGAAGGATAAAACCGGGAAGGCAATAAAAAAAATAAAGGAACTAAATTCAATGCATGATATAAAAATAATTGACATATGGAGAAAACAACACCTAAAAGAAAGAGTATTCATATTATTCAAATAGACATCAAACCTATTCTAAGATAGGCATGTTCTTGTTGTCGGCTCAGATTCAGGGGGAAGAGTTCTGATATGCTATAGACAAAGACCAGTTAAATATTATTCCAATACTGGGCTTTTATTAACAGATGAAAAGCCACCTGTAAACTGGCCAGTGGGAAAGGTTCTCCATCTGTTATACCACTAGGGTGGAGCATCTCTACAGCCATAGCCAATAACAAGCAGTCAGTATAATACACCCCTGTGGCGATTGCAGGAGCTGAAGGAAATCACTGCTACCACACCGATGGTCATTAACAACTGTTTTTATTCAAATTCAGTGCGCCCCTTTAAGAGCAGCATGAGCTCAGTCACCTGGTGCACTGTGACTTCATAATCGCTGTCCAGGGCACGCACTGGAAGGGATGCTGGAGTCAGAGAGAAACCTCTGACGATGCCAAGTGGCGATACAAGTGGGGGCAGTTCGCTATGAGGATGTTCACCGCCACACAACCCCCTCAGAACTGGCTATGTGTCCTGTCGCTTTGGCAGCCAGCCCGGAGCATGGGCGCGGCCGTCTGCACCGGCTGTGATAAGTCTAAATGAGCAGCTTTTAACATAAACAGTAAACAGTTCTTCCCTGCCCCCCACATCTAAAGTAAAAGTCCCACCTGACTGCCAGAGAACCTTGTACGGCCCTTTGTATGGGCACTGCAGCTGGGCCCTCTGTGGTCCTCTCCGGATGAACACAAGTTGTGCCACATCCAGATCTTTCGGTCGATGGGATGGTCGGGTGCCGTGGTGCGATGGGGGCGGCAGGGTTAGATTGCTCAGTCATTTATGGAGGTCCGCGACCTGCTCACCTTCGTTGTGCGTCGTATCGACCTCCAGGCCGAAGAATTCACCTGGCAGGGAGAGTGGCGCGCCATAAATCATTTCTGCTGATGAGGCTTGCAGGTCCTCCTTGGGTGCCGTCCTAATCTCAAGGAGAAACCAGGGCAACCCAGGTCCACCCAGTCTTGCCACAAGAGTGGACTTTAGGTGTTGGTGGAACCTCTCTACCAACCCATTAGACTGTGGGTGGTAGGCCGTGGTGTGGTGCAGTGTTACCCCTAAAAACCTTGCCAGCTGAGACCATAGTGCGGATGTAAATTGGGCACATCTGTTGCTCGTGATGTGTGCCGGCACGCCAAAACGAGTGATCCACTGGCTGACCAGGGCTCTAGCACAGGTCTCCACTGATGCCTGATGGAGCAGGATGGTTTCCGGACACCTGGTTGCTCTGTCCATTATGCTGGAACCTCCACATTGCCGAGTCGAATGTTGAACAGGGGCCTGGGTATGCCTGTGGACTTTAGACGTCCAGCAACTGATGCAGTTGCGGGTTAGTGCTCCCACCTCCTTCTTGAGGCCATGCCAGACAAATCGCTGCGCCACCATACGCACGGTAGTCTTTACTGAGGGGTGGGCGAGATTGTGGATAGAGCTGACGACCCTAGCCCTCCACTCCTATGCGACTACCGGGCATGGTGAGCCAGTGGAGGTGCAACAGAGTAGTGGCTGGGCGGAGTCAAGAAGCTGGATATCCTCGAGCTGGAGACCCGAGATGGTGGCCCGGAGAGCTTGAGTTTCAGCGACGTGCTGCTGGGCCTGCGCTAGTTGCATGTAGTCGAGGCCGGGAGCTAGCGTGCTGATGGCCGGGCAGGAGAGCGCATCCGCAACTACATTGTCCTTGCCCGCCCAATGCTAGATGTCTGTAGTGAATTCAGACACATAGGGCAGGTGGCGCTGTTGCCTGGCTGACCACGGGTCCTTGGCCATAGCCAGTGCTTGGGTGAAGGGCTTATGATCGGTAAAAACGGTGAACGTTCTGCCCTCCAAGAAGTATCGGAAGTGGCGGATGGCCAGGTACAGTGCCAGGAGCTCCTGGTCGAACGCACTGTATTTAAGCTCCGGCTGCTGCAACTGCTTACTTAAAAAGGCCAGTGGGCGCCACTGCCCGTCCAGCCACTGTTCCATCAATCGCTGGGTCCAGATAGATATCTGGGCTTGTCGGGGTCATCAATGTAGCGATTGCAGGAGCTGAAGAAAATAACTGCTACCACACCGATGGTCGTTAACGACTTTTTATTTAAATTCAGCGCGCCCCTTTAAGGGGAGCATGAGCTCAGTCACCTGAGTGATGCTGGAGTCAGAAAAAAACCTCTGATGACGCCATTTCCGCATGGCTGCCCCACCACGTGGCAAAACAAGAGGGGCCGGTTCGCCGTGAGGATGTGCACCGCCACACCCCTCCCCATTACATCATCACATTCACCGCCCTCTAAAATTGACTTATTTTAATCTTATTCACAAATTTAAGAGAAGGTTGGATGTGTACGTGGAGGAGAGGGGATTGGAGGGTTATTGGCGGAGAGCGGGAGGTTTGAGCTAGTGGAGTTGTTCTAGTGAACCGGTACAGACTTGGAAGGTCAACCTGGCCTGTTTCCGCTCCGTAAGTGGTTAAATGGTTATATGGCAAAAGCAAAGGGCAAGAAAAAAAATGGGTTTCAAACAGAATAAATGAAAATAATAACGTATCAGCTGCGAGGCTGAGTAAACACGCTGCGACTGTGCTCACTAAAACCATAACAAAGATTAGAAATGTTCACAACTAAGTCTTTGTGGTGGCCTTGATATACATTCAGACCGATGTAAAGGCACAGATGTTGGAGATTTATCTTTAACTGAAGGACTTTTGTCGCCAGGTGTTGGCTGAAGGACTTCGGTTGGCAGATTCCCATGAAGAGAGAATTGTTCCTCCAAAGGAAGGAGAAAGGTCAGTGGAAGGACTAGCAGGCAGCAGACCAGGCGAAGCTAGATCCTTAAGGGAAACAGTGTCCTGTCTATCATCAGGAAATACAACATGAGCATATTGTGGATTAGCCTGAAGCAGTTGTACACTGGGGCATGGCAAGATGGCGTTGGAAGAGGACGTGTAAAACCACCTCTCCCCAGCTGAATAATCAATGCCCGAAATTTAAAGTTAAAATTTTTAAAATTTGTTCTGATTAAGTTTAAGAGTTAACTGCAGCAATAATGAAGACTGGAAAAAAGAACACAATTTAAAAGAGCTGAAAGTGTGGAAGAATTGAGGCCTACCTATCCAAAGGATCCAGGGGGATCTATTTTGGAGGCTCTGAAGGCACAACAGACCATCCAGGCCAAGATGGCGTCGGCGCGATAAGCCACGACCCGGGAAAAAGGGGGTGCGATCACGACTCAGAATGCGCGCCCGAGGACGAGGGGCCTTGCGGAGGCGAGGACTCAATTTGCGAGCACAATCACGAACACGTCAGAGCTGCTGGTGAGTGCCGCACCTGGGCGCACAGTTGGAGGACCTGCGCTTCCGGGCTCTGACGGAACTGGGCATGCGCGGAGACTCGCGCATGCATGTTATTCCCGATTGGGCCCAGGCTGCGAGGACGGCTCTCTCTCGACGGGCTGACAATGTTGGCCCGGTTCAGGAGGGAGTTAGGACCTGTAGTCGGGTGGCCTGGGCCGAGGTTGTGGCACTCGATTCAGGAGAGGAAGAAGAGTTTCTTGGGACACCCGAGGAAGAAGAAGCAGCAATTTTACAGGCTGCAAGAATTATACAAGGTAGGCCTCAAAGACTTAAATCTCCCTCTTTACAGACATTTCAAACTGTAAATGTGGAAGTGGACACTACATTATCTGTGTCAGAAGAATGTATGCGTTGAATGGATAACATGGCAATACATGTCACGCAAGGATTCAAAGAGAATAAGATGCAACTGACTGAATTGAGGGAAGAAATGTCTGTAATTAAAAAAGACATATCAAAATATCTGCGAGCAGTGGATGTGGTGCGGGAATGGATGAATTTACAGAAATTAAGCGGGTGTTTCGTGATTGATAAAGTGGAGAGATATACTGAGAGAATGGATTATGTGGAACATTGTATTGGGCTATACCAAAGCGAGAATTTTTGAAGAAAATTGACACATTGGAGAATCAAAGTCGGCGTAATAATGTTAAGATAGTTGGATTGCTGGAAGATATTGAAGGAATGGATCTGAAGATTTTTCAAAAATGGATTCAAGAGATGTTGGGAAAGGATGCATTTCCGGAGGATTAGAATTGGATAAAGCGCATAGAGCGATATGGCGAAAGCCTTTTCCAGATCAACCGCCACGTGCGGTTCTTATTCGTTGTCTACGGTATCAAGATCATGAGATGATATTATGTTTGACAGTGCAGAGGGCTCGTCAGAACCAAGGACCTTTGGTGGTTCAGGGTAATAGAGTCTTTTGTTATGCTGATTTAAGTCAAGATCTTATAAGGAGACGTAAAGGATTTAATCTTGCTAAGGTGGTGTTATGGAAGAAAGTTACAGATTTGCTTTTAGATATCCAGCTGTGTTGAAAGTGTTTAATGGTAATTTTCAAGCTCATTTTTTTGAAGTCGAAACTGAAGCTTTGACTTTTGCTAATTCTTTACCGAATAATCCACATAGAAATCGCAGGGATCTCCAGAGGAATGGGAATGGAAATGGCAGGAAGAAAACGGAAAAGCAACAATTGACTGAAATGGGAGATGATAGTCAAGTTGCGGGTTCTGTTGCATTGTGGATCAAGCAGTTGGTGTTATGGGAGTGGTGGACTGAACTCTTAATTATGAATGTGCTTTTTTCTGATATTAGAATATCATTTGGGGAGGGTGGATGGCTCTGTTTCTTCCAAAGTCATCTGCCACTAGTGGTTTAGACCACACCCGGATTGTAGAGGGGAGTACCACTTGGTGTTTTTTTTTGTGGTGGGGGGGGGTTCATTATTTTTTTTTAATTATATTAGTAGATTTTAAGGGTTTTTTTTCCCTTTGGAGCTTATATTTTGTGTAAAGGTTTGTTGTGTTGGGTGCCACTTAGAGGGGAAGAATGAGTAAATTGAATTTTGGGACTTTTAATGTCAAAGGGATGAATCATCCGATAAAAAGGAAACATGTGTTGGACTATATCAAGAAGATGAAGGTGGACATCGCATTTTTACAAGAGACTCACTTGACTGAGAAAGGACACTTGAAATTGAAACGAGATTGGGTCGGACATGTGATACATCTTCTTTTAATTCTAAGGCTCGAGGAGTTGCAATTTTGATACATAAAAAGGTGCCTTTTGTTCTAGAATCTTTTTCTGCGAATGCAGGTAGAGTTTTGAAGGTTAACTGCAAACTATTTTCAGAAACTTGGACTTTGAAGAATTTGAAGATGATGCACAGTTTGTTACTGATGCATTTTTGCATTTGAATCATTCAAATGAGAATATTATGGTTGGAGGGGACTTTAATTGCTGTTTGGATCCACTTTTGGATAAATCTCCAAAAATTGTAAAGAAAACCAGAATGGTGAAAAGAATACTTGAGCTGATGGTGGATTTAAATTTAGTGGAAATATGGCAAAGGATAAATCCGACTGAAAAGGATTTCTCATTTTATTCAGCACGTCATTATTTGTTTTCAAGAATAGACTTTTTTTGGTATCAGCACATTTGCAGGGTAGAATTTGACAGGCGGAGCATAAGAGTAGGATTTTGTCAGACAACTCGTTGTTGTTACTTTCCTGTAATGTTGCCAAGATGGTGGGGAATAGTTTTCGCTAGGGATTTAATGAGATATTATTAAAAAGACCGGAATCTATTATGTTTATAAGAGAACAGATTAAGTTTTTTAAAGAAACGAATGAGGGATCAGTTCAAAGCAAGTTTATGTTATGGGATGTGTTGAAAGCATAGTTACAGGGTCAAATTATTACTTATACAGCAAGAGTGAAAAAGCAATACAATACAGAAATTCAGGATTTAGAAAAAGAGACTGCAGTATTAGAGAAGACATTTTAGAAAAATGCAATGGAAGATAAAATATAATTGTCTAAACTGAAGCTTCATTATAATACAAAGCAGACCTATAGTTATGAAAAAATGATTCTGTGATCAAAACAGCATTATTATGAGTTGGGTGAGAGAGCACGAAGTTTTAGCCTGGCAGTTGAAAAATGAACAAATTTCTAGAACGATTAATGCAGTTAGAGGGAAGTTGGAGATAACATATAAACCACAGGATATTAATGATGAATTCCATACATTTTATCGAGACTTATATACATCTGAAGGGACTTCGGATGTGGAGCAGATAGATTACTTTTTATCAAATTTAGATTTATCTTTATTAGAGGAAGAGGATATTAAGAAGTTAGATGGCTCATTTTCTGATTTGGAACTTAAGAAGGCATTACAATCTATGCCAAGTGGAAAATCGCCAGCAGAAGATGGATTTACAACGGAATTTTATAAAGAATTTTATGATTTGTTATTTCTGGTATATACTGATGTAATTAAACAAGCCACTGACACAGGTTTATTTCCAGAGTCATTTTCAAGGGCATTAATAACAGTTATACCAAAGAAAGACAGAGACCCATTAAAAGTAGCGTCATATAGACCAATATCTTTATTGAATGTAGATTACAAAATTGTAGCAAAAGTTTTAACAAACAGACTAGCTAATTGTTTACCAAAATTAGTACATGTGGACCAAGCAGGATTTATCAAGAATAGGTATTTGGTTGATAATATTACTAAATTAATTACAACAACTCAACCAACCAATGATACTAGCGCTAGATGCGGAAAAAACCTTCGATCAAGTGGAGTGGAATTTTTTATTTAAGGTGTTAGAAAGATTTAAATTTGGACCACTCTTTACTGGTTGGGTTAAGGCATTATATACTAATCCCTCTGGTGACGAATGGACAGATTTCGCTGGTATTTAATCTGTTCAGATCAATTAGGCAAAGCTGTTCACGTCTGCTGCAGGCTCGTTGGTGACTGACAAGTCCGATGCAGGACAGGCAGGCACGGTTGCAGCGGTTGCAAGGGAAAATTGGTTGGTTGGGGTTGGGTGTTGGGTTTTTCCTCCTTTGTCTTTTGTCAGTGAGGTGGGCTCTGCGGTCTTCTTCAAAGGAGGTTGCTGCCCGCTGAACTGTGATGTGCCAAGATGCACGGTTGGAGGTGATATCAGCCCACTGGCGGTGGTCAATGTGGCAGGCACCAAGAGATTTCTTTAAGCAGTCCTTGTACCTCATCTTTGGTGCACCTCTGTCTCGGTGGCCAGTGGAGAGCTCGCTATATAACACAATCTTGGGAAGGCGATGGTCGTCCATTCTGGAGACGTGACCCACCCAGCGCAGCTGGATCTTCAGCAGCGTGGATTCGATGCTTGCGGACTGTGCCAGCTCGAGTACTTCGATGTTGGTGATGAAGTCATTCCAATGAATGTTGAGGATGGAGCGGAGACAGCGTTGATGGAAGCGTTCTAGGAGCCGTTGGTGATGCCGGTAGAGGACCCATGATTCGGAGCCAAAGAGGAGCGTGGGTATGACAACGGCTCTGTTCACGCTGACCTTTGTGTGTTTCTTCAGGTGGTTATTTATCCAGACTCTTTTGTGTAGACTTCCAAAGGCGCTATTTGCCTTGGCGAGTCTGTTGTCTATCTCTTTGTCGATCCTCGCATCAGATGAAATGGTGCAGCCGAGGTAGGTAAACTGGTTGACCGTTTTGAGTTCTGTGTGCCTAATGGAGATGTGGGAGGGCTGGTGGTCATGGTGGGGAGCTGGCTGATGGAGGACCTCAGTTTTCTTAAGGCTGACTTCCAGGCCAAACATTTTGGCAGTTTCCGCAAAACAGGACGTCATGCGCTGGAGAGTTGGCTCTGAATGGGCAACTAAAGCGGCATCGTCTGCAAAGAGTAGTTCACGGACAAGTTGCTCTTGTGTCTTGGTGTGAGCTTGCAGGCACCTCAGATTGAAGAGACTGCCATCCGTGCGGTACCGGATGTAAACACCGTCTTCATTGTTGAGGTCTTTCATGGCTTGTTTCAGCATCATGCTGAAGAAGATAGTAAAGAGGGTTGGTGCGAGGACACAGCCTTGCTTCACGCTATTGTCAATGGAGAAGGGTTCGGAGAGCTCATTGCTGTATCTGACCCGACCTTGTTGGTTTTCGTGCAGTTGGATAACCATGTTGAGGAATTTGGGGGGCATCCGAGGCGCTCTAGTATTTGCCAAAGCCCTTTCCTGCTCACGGTGTCAAAGGCTTTGGTGAGGTCAACAAAGGTGATGTAGAGTCCTTTGTTTCGTTCTCTGCACTTTTCTTGGAGCTGTCTGAGGGCAAAGACCATGTCAGTGGTTCCTCTGTTTGTGCAAAAGCCACACTGTGATTCTGGGAGGACATTTTCGGCGACACTAGGTATTAGTCTATTAAGGAGAATCCTATCAAAGATTTTGCCTGCAATAGAGAGCAGCGTGATTCCCCTGTAGTCTGAGCAGTCTGATTTCTCACCTTTGTTTTTGTACAGGGTGATGATGATGGCATCATGAAGGACCTGAGGCAGCTTTCCTTGGTCCCAGCAGAGCATGAAAAATTCATGCAGTTTGGTATGCAGAGCTTTACCGCCAGCCTTCCAGACCTCTGGGGGAATTCCATCCATACCTGCTGCTTTGCCACTTTTCAGTTGTTCAATTGCCTTATATGTCTCTTCCCGGGTGAGGACCTCATCCAGCTCTAGCCTCAAGAGTTGTTGAGGGAGCTGGAGCAGGGCGGATTCTTGGACTGAGCGGTTGGCACTGAAAAGGGATTGGAAGTGTTCTGACCATCGGTTGAGGATTGAGATCTTGTCACTAAGGAGGACTTTGCCGTCTGAGCTGCGCAGAGGGCTTTGGACTTGGGGTGAGGGGCCGTACACCGCCTTTAGTGTCTCATAAAAACCCCTGAAGTCGCCAATGTTGGCGCTAAGCTGGGTTCGTTTGGCGAGGCTAGTCCACCACTCATTTTGGATCTCCCAGAGTTTGTGCTGAAGGTGGCTGCATGTGCGACGGAAGGCTAGTTTTTTTTTCTGGCGAGGAAGGCTTTGCAAGGTGAGCCTGGTGGGCAGATCGCTTATTTGCCAGCAGCTCCTGGATTTCCTGGTTGTTTTTGTCAAACCAGTCCTTGTTTTTTCCTGGAAGAGAAGCCCAGTACCTCTTCAGTGGATTGCAGTATGGCCGTTTTCAGCTGATCCCAGAGGGTTTCAGGATGCAGTTTGCATCCTCGAGCTTTGCTTGGAGGTTTGCCTGGAAGTTTCCTCTCACTACGTCTGACTGCAAGTTTCCAACATTGAACCTCTTTCTGGGGGCTCCACTGTTCTTGAACTTTGGCTTGAAGTGAAGGTTGAGCTTGCAGCAAACAAGCTGGTGGTCAGTGTGGCATTCCGCGCTGGGCATGACCCTGGTGTAGACCACATCTCGTTTGTCTCTTCTTCGCACCAGAACGTAGTCCAGGAGGTGCCAGTGTTTGGATCGGGGATGCATCTAGGTAGTCTTCAGGCTCTCTCTCTGCTGGAAAAGGGTGTTAATAATGACAAGCCGTTGTTCTGCGCAGAATTCCAACAGGAGCCGCCCGTTGTCATTGCACTTGCTGACACCATGCTTGCCAAGGATTCCTGGCCAGGTTTCTGAGTCTTTGCCGACGTGAGCATTGAAGTCGCCAAGGATGACAACCTTGTCGGCTGTAAGGGTGCGTTGGATGAGGTTGTGCAGATAGACGTCGTTCAGCCTGAGGCTTGCCAGACCAGAAGAGTGTGTAGCCCGCGCCGTGTTCTTGGAGGCTGCCTACATCTGCAAGGCGGACTTCGCTGCGAGCGGCTATGTCGATGTCGAGTCTGAGGAGTTCATGTGCGATGAGGGCAGACCGTCATTCAGGTCGGTGGCTGTCAGCCTTGTCTAGCATGGTTCTGATGTTCCAACATGCTAGCTTGAGTTTGTGTGCATCTTTTGAGGGGGAGGACGTGGACCTATCCTCGGGCCTGCGCAAAGGAGGTTTTAGGTGGAGTGCAGTGTGCGCAGTACTGGCCCCACCCTTTACACCCATGGTTCGTGTGCCGTGCCCAAGCAAGCTTGGACGTGGCAGCGAGGTCCTTGGGTCGTAGGTTTTATATCGGAGTGACCTTCTCCTATGCAGGTTGCTTAACTGGGCTGAAGAGGCCTGCCTCCCCTTTTAGGTCGAACCATTTCTGGAGATCTACGACCGTTGTCCCCAGTTATGGAGTGGGGCACCCTGGAATCAGCCTGCGTGCGTTTACTCCTGCCGCGGCCGAGTAAAGGGGATGCAGCATTGGTTGAGGATCAGAAAGAAAAGTTCTAGTAGAAAATTTTTTAAGACTGAAGAGATCTCTGCAATGGAGTTTACAGTTCATAGTGTTTAGACTATTGGTTTTTGAGGTGTGTATTAAACTCTGAAATACACTAAACAGTTCTCATTGACCGCTCCCGGCCCGGGGTTCGGCTGCCAACGGTCGGGCTGTGCAGGCTGCCAGGGTTTGCCTGGCGATGGCGGCCTGTGTTCGGTGCTTGGGCAGCGGTGCGGGCAGGCCCGGTGTCGGCTGGCTGTCTCTCCCCGTGATGCGGCTGTTACCTCGGGGGTCCCCCCGGGCGGCAGCGAGTTCTCGGACCTCCGGCGGCGGCAGCAATAGGACCTTGGGCCCCCCGGGCGGCAGCAGGACCTCGGGTCTCCGGCGGCGGCAGTGTATTACCTAAATAAGATTAAGTCCGACTTAAATAGATGGAAGAAATTGCTGTTAATGTTGATTGGATGGATAAATCGTATTAAAATGAATATATATCCTCGCATTCAATACTTGTTTCAACCTATTCCAAGTGCTATACCGGGAAAGTTTTTTAAGGAATTAAATAAAGCTGTCCATTTGTTTTTGTGGAAAGGCAAGTTATCCAGAGTTTCTATGCAGAAATTGACAAGGAGATATGACTTGGGAGGTCTTCAATTACCACATTTTCAAAATTATTATCAAGCGGCTCAATTAAAGTTTATTAATAGGCTGTTTGATATTGATCAACCTCCGATGTGGGCGAAGGTGGAGATGGATCATATTCAGGAGAGGTCAATGCATCATTTTATATATAAATGGGATTCCTTGCTTCTACAGAGATATAAACTGCCAGTATTGAAACATTTGATGGGGGCATGGTACGTGGAATCAGCTTATATGATCGAAGGGTAAGATTTCAAATAAAACACCGTTATATCAGAACCAATTAATTCTATTCTCTGAGAATAATCCCTATTTGAAGGACTGGGAATCAAAAGGAGCAATATTAGTGAAAGATTTTTTTGAAGTAGGTTAATTTCTTTTGTTTGATAAACAGAGAGAAATTTGATATATTGCCAAATACTTTATTTGCTTACTATCAAGTACAAGATTTATTATTAGAATGTTTTGGTAGGGAGATAAAGTAAAACTGGGACAAAAGTGAGATATTACCAATATCAGATGGAGATTATTCAAATTGTAAACAACTCACAAAGTCCACATGTACTAATTTTGGTAAACAATTAGCTAGTCTGTTTGCTAAACGAAGTTTGAGAAATTAATTATGGAAAAGGGAAAAAAAGGCTTTGTTTCAGAAATGTATTTGTTATTACAGACTACGATGAAAAAGGTAGATATATTTAAAGTAAGAGATAAATGGGAGAAAGATTTATCTATTCCTATTTCAGTGGAGGAGTGGTCTGATATGTATTTGAATAGTGTTACAAAATAGTGTTACAAAATTAAAAATTAAGATCCATGAGTAGTCTCATTCTCTCTGGGTCTGGGCTGATCTCTCCTTTACTCACTACAGAGCGTAGTATGGCTAGGTGTTTAGGGCGGTGTACACACTTGTCATCGTTAAGGGTCAGATGGCCACCTGGAGGAATTTTTATGTTTTGATCATGATCATTTAAGTCTTTGCCACATATAGTGACATTGTCCAGATAAGGGAAGGTGGCTTGTAGGTTATGAGTATCTACTAGTTTATCCATCTCTCTTTGGAAGACGGATACTCCGCTGGTAACCCCAAAAAGAATTATTTTAAACTGGAAAAGTTTGCTATCTGCCTCAAAAGCGATAAACTGTCTTTCATCTTTTTGAATAGGCACCTGATGATAAGCTGATTTCAGATCAATTATGGAGTATATTTTGTATTGTGCAATCTGTTTACCATGTCTGAGATACGAGGCAGTGGGTAAGCATTTAGTTGCATGAACCTGTTTATAGTTTGGCTATAGTCCACGACCATTCTAGGTTTTGTGGCACTTTTCACCACTACCACTTGTGTGGGCCAAGGATAATTTCAATAATTTTTTCCTTCAATAAACGTCTAACCTCGTCCTTAATAAAGAGTTTGTCCTCTTTGCTATAGCGCCTACTCTTTGTAGCTATAGGCTTACAATCCGGGGTTAGATTAGCAAAAAGGCGTGGAGGTTTAATCTTTAGAGTCAATAACCCGCAAACTGCTTCTTGGGGTACCATAATCGATGGTAATGGGCCGTTAAATGCCAATATGATACTTATCATTTGGCATTGTAAATCTAAACCTCAGAGTGCTCAGGCCGGGGTGTACGTGCAATTTGAAGTCCGATAATTCATTTCCCTGTATCTTCAGGGTTATTTTACAACAACTTGTTGCATCTTGTTTTAGTCAAGAACAAGCCATGGAGATTCTGTGCTTAGACGGATACAAGATTTAGGGTGCTAGCGGTCATAGTGTTCAACCTGATCCCAATCTCCAGGCAGTAACTACCAACCCTGCACCGAATCTCTAAATAGTACCACGTCCTGCACCCAGAGTCAATAGATTCTGCAACTCTCACCTTCTTTTCTCTTCCCCAACCCTTTGAAAATGTACACACAAAATTACCAGCTTCAAGCCATTAAAAATTAGTCATTTTAAACAAAATCAATTGCTTAAACAGTAAGCAAAGTATAGACCGACACTACCATCTGTACCCAAACTCCAAGCCCCTTCCAGACAGGGAGGGCACTGATAAAACAAGAAGGTGGATTTTAAAAATGGAGAAAATTTGCATGCCCGGATATCACTATACTTATGTAATCACAAGAACGAGTCAATGGGATCAGTTGATTATCAATTTTAAAAAAAAAGATCAATTCTAGAAAGGGTATGGTGAACATTTGAGAAGAAAGAATACTCTCTCCTATTCGGATGACATCATACATCAGAAATACCATAATTTGATAGGATAAGTTGGAAAAGTGAGGCGGACTTGTTCATTATAGCCGAGTTGGGAGAAGATCGATTCAGCGCAAGATCTAACTAACAATTGAAATCCCCACTAACCACAAGAGAGTATGAACCCAGATCCAGTAAGGAAGGGAAAAAAAAGTTCAAAAAGCCTCACATCATCCACATTAAGGGTATAAACTATAATTTTATTATACAATTTCCCTGAGACTATAATATAATGACCATTTGTATCTGATATTACATTGTGATGCACAAAAGGAATACTTTGGTTAATAAGAATTGAGGACCCCCCCCACCCCAGCTTTAGCCTGGAAAGTGGAGTGAAAATGCTGTTCCCTCCACCATGCCATGAGGCAAGAATTATCAGAGCTACGAATGTGTGTTTCTTGGGAAAAAAAGCAATAGCTGTTTTAAGTTGTTTAATGTGTGAGAACACATTCCTTCTTTTAGCAGGATAGTTAAAACCAATGGTTCTCAACCTTTTTCTTTCTATTCACATACCACTTTAAGTAATACCTATGCCATCGGTGCTCTGTGATTAGTAAGGGACTACTTAAGGTGGTATGTGAGTGGGAAGGGAAGGTTGAGAATCATTGCTCTAGACCCAATTGTTATTGAAATATTTTGCTTGAAAAAAATTGTCACTGGCCCATTTCCTTTGGAGTTATGAAACCGTGCACATAACGAGTCAATTAGGTACGATTAAAACAGTGGTTTTCAAACTTTTTCTTTCCACCCAAGTGAGTGGAAAGAAAAAGGTTGAGAACCACTGGTTTAAACCCTTAACATTCCAGCTAACAAAATTTAAGAAACATTATCCGGAGTTAAGAATGTAAGTTGTTAACCACAAAAGCCATTGAAACGCCAGGTGTCAACCTTGAGACAAGTACAACAAATAGTAAAATATAACCGGTGCGGACTTGAAAGGCCAACATGGCCTGTTTCCGCTCCGTAAATGGTTATATGGTTATGGTTATAAATAAACTGTACAAGGGCTTGTGTAAATTCCTAGAATAATGGCATTGAAAAAACCAACCCCCCCAGCCCCATCCCAAAACAGACAGCTGCCAAAATCCTAGCAGCAAGCTCTTCAAAATAGTCATTTCCAACCCAAAAAATAAACCTTCCTCACCCAAGTAACATCATCTTAACTCCATTATTGTTATTGGAAATATACTCAACACTCCCAAAACAGCATGCATCTTTGTTGGGAGTACAACCATATATGAAAACACAATTCCTTTTAGAATTTCTTATACAGTTCTGAAAATTATACTCTAAAATGGAAACATAAATTCTTACTACCAAGTATAAACTTTCCCAGTGTTTTTCTCAGAGAGATTGAATAGATTTCAGAATTTAAAGCAGAGGGAAATACTCACATAACTACAGGCCAAATGAGTAAGTTACCCCATAAAATGTTAACAAGGCAGAGGGCCAGCCAGTCCTCACCACCCAAATATTGTATGACAAAGTCTAGAAAACTTCAAAATAATAATAATCAGCCTCAGTCACCAAGCAGACATTTACAATGGGCACAATGTGGTATGGAGACCATCTATATTACTCCATGCCTCGACGGCTGAATGCATCCACTTCTTGCGTCTGCTGGGGAGTGTTATGCGGAGTCATGCTGGATACAGCAAGAAGGGCTTGAATCATCGGTTGTATAGTTTGAACATTACTTCCCTGTACTCACTCGGCTCACTGATTCACAACTTTGGGGCTGTAGTCCTCCACCACATGCATCTGCTGGCCATGGTATTCCAGTTTCCCTCTCCACCAAGTCTCTCTGTAAAGAATATCTTTTATCTGATATTGATGTAAATGAAGAATAACCAAGTGCGGTCTCTGTCCCAGAATCAGTTTCACTACTAATTAAAAGTGGGCTCTATCAATCTCTGGCGGGGACGGGAGCGTCTCCTTTTTCTATTGAATATTTTATTTTTGATTTTTCAAAGACTCATGCAAATCCAATAAACAAAATATTACTTTCTCTTTCCACATAATATAATTTACAGAGTCCTTATTTCCCACTCCTTTCTTTCAATAGACTCCACCAAGCCCAAAATATGCAGGTTTTGCTGTCTACTCTGGTTCTCCAGGTCAACAGCTTTAGCCATTAGCTTCGAATTACTTTCACGTAGGTTGGAGCAAATGTCTCCGAAATAACGCTGGCTCAGGTCTTCCGAAATGAGCTCAAGAGATGATAAATGTTGGCTGTGCTCATACACTAATAACTGGATTTGGTCGACTTTAACTTCCACTAAGCTAAAAGAAGCTTTGTAGTCAGCTGCCAGCATTTGTCTGTGTTGATCCAGTAGCTCAGAAATACCATCCAATTTAGGCTAATCGCTGATTCCTCTTTTTACCCTTGAGATTTGCCACTTGTAAATATTTTGAAGCAAATGCAAGTAAAAGAGAAAAAATGCAAAATATTTAACACTTTGGTTGTCAAATAAAAAGATAAGGAGTGAGAAAAACAAAGTAAGGAGCTCCTAATTACTGTGTCTACACCATATTGCTGCCTACCGGAAGTCCCTGCTCCAGTTTTAAATTTGTAATCAAACAATTAACATGTGATTAAAGTGCACATTGCTGATATTATTCAAGGTTATTTGTATACATTTTGATTTGACCATGTACAAATTGCAGCACCTTTTTATACATAGTTTTCCCCCCCCATTTCAGATTTCCATAATGCTTGGGACATTTGACTTCATGTGTTTGCAATTACTCAGATGTGTTTAATTGCTTCATTGATGCAGGTACAAGAGAGCTGGACTTGCTTCTAAGCTTTTGATTAACTTTGGAGTTTGTAGTTGCTATTTTTCAACATGAGGACCAGAATGTTTTTTTTTAATTTTAGACATTCAGCTTTGTAGCAGGCCATTTTGGCCCACAGGCCCATGCCACCCAATTAACCTACAACCTCTGGTATGTTTTGAAGAGTGGAAGGAAATCAGAGCACCCAGAATAAACTCATGCAGTCATGGGGAGAAAGTACAAACTCCTTACAAGCTGCGTTGGTTTCGAACTTCGATCTCAATCGCTGGCGCCGTAACAACATTGCACTAACCACTATGTTAACTGTGCCGCCCCAATGAAATATCAACAAAAATGTGCCAACGAAAGCCATTATGAGGCTAAAAAAACAAAAACAGTAAGAGACTTTGCAGAAACTTTAGGATTACCAAAATCGACTGTTCAGAATATCTTTAAGAAGAAAGAGCATTCTGGTGTGCTCAGTAATCGCAAAGGGACTGGCAGGCCAAGGAAGATCTCCACTGCTGATGACAGAAGAATTCTCATCATAATGAAGCAAAATCCCCAAACACCTATCGGACAGATCAGAAGCATTCTTCAAGAGCCAGGTGTGGATGTGTCAATGATTACTGTCTACCTAAGACTTAACGAACAGAAATAGAGGCTACACTGCAGATGAAAACCACTAGTTAGACACAGAAACAGGATGGCCAGATTAGTTTGCCAAAAGTATTTTAAAGGGCCTGCAGAATTCTGGAAAAAGGTCTTGTGGACAGATAATACCAAGATTAACCTGTATCAGAATGGTGGCAAGAGCAAAGTGTAGAGGCATAAAGAAACTGTACAATATTCGAAGCACACCACCACATCTGTGAAACATGGTGGTGGGGGCATTATGGCTGGGAAAATGCATGGCTGCCCCAGGTACTGGCACACTTAGCTTCATTGATTTTTTTTTTCAAAAATGTATTTGACTTGCAGTAAATTATATAGAATACAAGAGAAAAACTGTTCAAGACTTTTACATTCCTAGTTTCTATATCAGGTAAATTATTTACAAAACAGGGAAAAAAAATGTTCAAAACTTTTTTCATCTCATCGATGTGCATTTCACATTTTACATTCTTCTCTTAATACTCTGCTACCACTACTGCCACTACTGTGGCACCTTGTTGTTTCTTTCTCTCCCCCCCCCCCACTCTATTGGTTGAGGGGCTTCCCCCCAGTATCAGCCCCCAAGACCCCAGTAATGGGAGGACTCTAAACTGTTCTCCTTCCCCACAGTGCCCTTGCGTTGATTGCTCTAAGCCTCAATGCGTCCCTCTACATTTACTCCTGCAGCCTAGAATGTGATAGTTGGCAGCACTGTCGGACTGACATCTCAGTATGTTGAGAGACTAACAGGTTTCAGGCCAACCAAAGGGGATCCTTCACAGAGTTGATGGTCTTCCAGCAGTTCTGGATATCAGACTCAAGAATGCGTCCCCGGGAACAGTCCATAAATCAGAGTTCTCTGTCACTCTGGGGATGAACCATGACAAAGTCCCTCTCCACACACTCTTTGTAAATCTACATTAAGCTAAGAGGTAGGTGACAGTCTCCACTCCTCTATCCCGAGGACAGAGTGCAGGGAGGGACCATCAGCCAGGCCATGATGTAACAGCTGATGGCAGTAGCAAAATGAATTGAGGTGTATAGAAACATCTCATCTGCTAAAGTTCACGCAAATGCTTCCACACACATGGGACAACACTTCCAATTGCAGCAAGACAATGATCCCAAACATACTCCTAAAGCAACAAAGAGTTTTTCAAAGCTCTAAACTGGAAAATTCTTGAATGGCCAAGTCAGTCACCTGATCTAAATCCATTGACCATGCCTTCCATATGCTGAAGAGAAACCTGAAGGGGACAAGCCCCTGAAACAAGCAGGAGCTGAAGATAACCGCAATAGTGGCTTGGCTGAGCATCACCAGAGAAGGTACTCAGCAACATGGTGAGGTCTATGAATTGCAGACTTCAAGCAGTCATTAGATGAAAGGGATATGCAACAAAGTACTAGATATTACTATTTTAATATACATTGTTTTATCCCAAATATTATGTTGCCATGAAATGAGGGGACTATATGTCTAAAAAATGCTACAATTACTACATGGTCCACACAAAATGTATACAAATAACCTTGAATAAAATCTGGAATGTGTACTTTAATCATGTGAACTGTTTGATTCCAAATTTTAAACTGTGGAGCATGGGGGCAAATAAAGGAAAACAGTGTCTTTGCCCAAACATTATGGAAGGCACTGTACATAAGATAAGGATGCATAGAGTTGGGGGTGATGTATTAGCATGGATAGAGGATTGGTTAATCAATAGAAAGCAGAGAGTTGGGATACAGGGGTGTTTTTCTGGTTGGCAATCAGTGGTGAGCGTGGTGCCGCAGGAGTCGGTGCTGGGCCCACAACTGTTTACAATATACATTAATGATCTGGAAGAAGGGACACGGTGTAGAGTATCAAAGTTTGCTGATGACACTAAATTGAGTGGAAAACCAAATTGTGTAGAGGTTATGTAGAGTCTGCACAGAGATATAGCTCGGTTAAGTGAGTGGGCAAGGGCCTGGCAGATGAAGTACAATGTTAGTAAATGAGAGGTTATCCACTTTGGAATGAAAAATGGACATCAAATCAGATTATTATTTAAATGACAAGCGATGGCAGCATGCTGCCATGCAGAAGGACTTGGGAGTGCTTGTGCATGAATCAAAAAAGATTAGTTTGCAAGTGTAGCAGGCTATCAAGAAGGCAAATGAAATGTTGGCTTTCATTGTTAGAGGGAGCAGGGAGGTTGTGCTGCAACTGCACAAGGTATTGGTGAGGTCGCATCTGGAGTATTGTGTGCAGTTCTGGTCTCCTTGCTCCAGGAAGGATGTACTGGCTATGGAGGCAGTCCACAGGAGATTCTCCAGGTTCATTCCAGAGATGAGGGGGTTAGACTGATTGTGTTCTTCTTGCCCAACTTTGAAGCCTTTTATATCCGGATTCCTTATTATCTCTACCAGCAGTTCAATTGCTAAAATAAAAAGTAGAGGGGACAGGAAGCATCCCTGTCTGCTTGAACACTGCTGACATCTGATTATTTGTTATTATGGTATAGTTTTTAATCCAATTTATAAATGTTCTGCCTATACCAAATTTTTTCAGTATTTTAAGTAAAAAGGGCCATTCCAAACAGCCAAATGCTTTTTCTGCAACTAGGAAGACTGTAATACTTGGATTTCATTCAAATTTAGCCATGTGTATTATATTAAATAAACTTCCTAGACTATTTGAAGGATGTCTTCCTTTAACAAATCCTATTTGGTTTGTATGTATCAGTTTTGGCAAGTATTATCCTAACCTATTAGCCAATGCTTTTGCTAGTATCTTATAATCAGCATTCAACAGGGATATTGGTCTATATGATAAATTTTTTTGTGGGTCCCTGTTTTTTTTTGGTTAACACTGTAATAATCACGATTGAGAATGACTCCAGGAGCATCTGTGTTTCCACAGCTTGGTCCATGACATCCATTAAAAGGGCATTAATAATTCTTTGAATTGTCTATAAAACTCAGGTGGAAATTCATCCTCTCCCGGTGATTTATTAGCCCATAGGGTTCATAGAGCCTTTTCGATTTTTTCCCCCCTTGTGAAGGGAGTATCTAATTCTATCCTCTCTCTCTCTCTTCCAGCCTTGGAAGTTCAACATTCAGCAAAAAATTCTTCCATTTCATTCTCATCTCTTTGCAATTCTGATTTGTATAGTTTTGTGTTATATTGTCTAAAAAGTATTCTTAATTTATTTTTGCTTATATACTAGTGTCTTTTTGTTTTTACAGCATTTATCATTCTTGATGATTCCTCTGTTCTAATCGGCCAAGCTAAAACTTTGTGTGCCCGTTCACCCAACTCGTAGTATTGTTGTTTAGTTTTTAATATAGCTTTTTCTGTCCTATGTTTGTATTGTACTACATCTTAGCTTTTTATTCTCCTGTAATCTTCTTGTAGTTCTGTTCTTTGATTTTAAAAATTTTTAATATCCTTCTCCAAACTGCTTACTTCTGCTATATGTTCTTTCAAGATTCTTCATATAGGATATAATTTGTCCCCTTAAATATGCTTTAAGGGTGTCACATATCAGAAAAAAACTTATTAGTAGACAGCAGAATTGTTTCATAAAATATTTATATCTGTCTCTTTATAAATTTGCAGGTCTGTTATTTTAAGCAATATAGTATTGAGATGCCATTTATATATATTTTCTTGCTTTTCCATTGTTGCTATAGTTAATATTAATGGACAATGGTCTGATAGAAGCCTCAATAAATATTCTGTTTTTATCACTTTACTTTTTAACTGGGCAGATATTAAAAAATATATCAATCCTTATATACAAGTCGTGCGTCCTTGAGTAAAAAGAGCAGTCTTGCTCTGTGGGATTTAATTGCCTCCATACATCAAGATTTAGATCTTTCATAGATGAAATTGTGGTTTTTGCTGCTTTTGCCTTCGTTATTGTTCTTGCTGATTTATCTAGTATTGGGTCCAAGAAGAAATTAAAGTTTCCTCCAACTAATATTTTGTCTTTCCTTAAGAATATGTCCTTCATTAAGGCTTCATTGTCATGATTCAAGGCATTTCATAAATGTCCATGTGTGACAGTGTGACATTACATACCCTCCAGCTTGATCCTCGCACAACTTCTTTGATTTCCATTACCTTTTCTGATAGATCTCTCATTTCAGATTACACCCTCGTAAGACAACGGCATAAGGTTTCCATCATCTTCAGGATGGTAGCTATATCTTGGGCTGATCCCCCAGCTCTGCTGGGTTCAGCCAGTTCCAAGGCTCCTGCTGGGTCACTCTTCATCAGGCTTCCACTCAATGTTTCTGGCTGAGCTGTTACTTCTTCAGTTTTTGTTTTTGGTTGCCTTCGTCGTTTAGCATTAGTTTTATCAATTTTTGATGACAAAATTCTGGTTTTTGGCTTTTACACCATCTTTTTAATACTTTTTATGGAGAGCTCTCTCAAAATACTTCTGCTCCACTTATTAGCATGGCCACGCCTCAAAAAGGAAGAAATTTAATTTAACAATTAAAAAAATAAATATGGGATACAAAATTGTACACTTTTTTTGATAATATCAATGAAGGGCTTATTTAAGAGATAAACTGGATCCAACGTTATTACCAAAATGTGGTGATGTAGAAATGCTGATTCATAATAGACATTTATAAAAAAAATTCAGCTATGTACACTTTATTGCAGAAGGGGGATTCCCAATCACGGGATACATAGGTCCAGACAGTGATGGGAGACAGATTTAAATATTAATATTGACAAACAAAATAGGTCAGAGTTATGTTTATACTTTGACAAAGACTATAAATGTTAGATAGAGATTAGTTCAATATAATTTTTTTTTACATCAATTATATCTCACACCACAGAAGTTTAATAGATTGAAATCAGACTTATCAGACCAGTGTTTTAAGTGTGGCCAGGAGTTAGGTACTTTTTTTTAAGATTGTATTTGGTCCTGCCCTAAAGTGAGGCCCTTTTGGATAAATTTGGCAACTTTTTTAGAACACATTACAGGAATTAAATTCCCACAAAACCCAATGATAATATTGAAGGGATAAGACCAAAATTGACATTATCTATATATCAAAAAAAACTGTGAATATGAAATGTTACATCTTAGTCGGAAAAGTACAATGGAATATAAACTAATGGGAACAATTCCAAATAGATCAGAGAGATACAGGGGTGTACATATGTGCATTGTTTTATGAAAATGAAACATACAGGAGACTGGACTTTATAAACTATGGCAAAGAATGAAAAGGCAAGGGAATTACAATGGACCTGTAAAAGACCCAAGTACTGACATATGCTATGAAAGATTTAAAGGTCATAGAAGAGGCAGAAAAAAATTATTAAAGAAATAAGCTTGAGGGGCTTTAATTATGTAGATACACTGAAGAAGCTGGATCTTTTGGAATCATGTTTAAAACCCATCAAATCACTCATTACATTTCCTCCCTCTCATATTAAACCAATGTCCTCTAATTTTAGACTCCAGCACGCAAGGGAAAAAAAAAATCTAGTCACAAATATCGCATGCCTCTAAGGTCACCTCTCAGCCTCCCATGTTCCAGTGAGAATAAACTCAACCCATCCAATCTCTCCTTAAAATCACATTCCTTCATTTCAAGAAACATCTTGGTGAATGTGGGGTGTTTTTGTCTGACTTTAAGTGGAGTTGTATCTACTATCTGACATTAAGTATACCAAATATCAGATAAATAAATTTAATTGGGATATACAGCAGAGAATAGATCCTTGGCCCAGCTCATCCATGTGACAATCTAAGCTAGTTCAATTTGCTGGTATTTGGTCCTTAATCTTCTAAACCCCCTGCCCCCCCAACTCACATTCCATCAGAAGCAATCCCTCTGCCATAAGTCCTCAGTAATAAGTAAGGGATTACTTCAGGTGGTATGTGAGTGGAAAGAAAAAGTTTGAAAACCACTGTTTTCATAACTCCGAAGGAAATGGACCAATGACAATTTTTCTCAAGCAAAATATTTCAGTAATAATTGGGTCTAGAGCAGTGATTCTCAACCTTCCCTTCCCACTCACACACCACCGTAAGCAATCTCTTACCAATCACAGAGCACTTAGGTGAACTGTGGAGTTTAGGGGGCAGTTGGAAAGCCACTGCTCTAAACCTTTCCTACCCATACGTCTGTACACTTGCCTTTTGAATATTGTAATTGTACCATTTTCTGTAGCTTTCTCTGACAGCTTGTTCCAGTAACGGACTACCGTGAAAAGTGATATTGCCCTTCAGGTTCCCTCGTCTCAACTTAAACCTATGATCTCTACTTCTAGAATGATCCAACCTGGAAATTAGATTATTCCTGCCCCTTCCAACCTACGTAATGCTATCCTTCCTTCGTATTGCTGGGTGACCATAACTGAACAGATTAACATCTTGTACAACTGTATCCTGAAGTTCCACTTTTGTACTCCATACTCAGCCATGAAGGCAAGCATACCAAATATCTTCAGTACTCAGAGTCGCATGAAAGTATACCCACACCACTCTCTGGACCCTGCCATGTAATGTTCAAGTCTTGCCCTGGTGTGACTTAACAAATACCAATCCATGGGGGAGAAATCAGATATTAACACCCACGCACCTTACTGTTCGCTTGTCAGAAAAGTATTTTTGTCTGGATATGAACACAGCTTGTATCCTTTTTTGAACTGGGACTGTGGTGATGGAAAGAAAACTAACCAGAGGCCAAGGACGGAGAGCTTCGCGTTTGTACAAGTTCCTGGAAGACACACACGGCCTTTTAGAGACCAGAGAAAAATTCCAAACCTAGACCAGGCTATTGCCAACGCTCCCCCCCCCCACCCACCCCTCTTGTGCGCTTCATTTCATCGGTTTCAGATTCCAAGTATAACCACCAACCGCTTACATTTTCTCTGCCCTCCCCTCCTTCCCCCAAAGCAGCAGCAAGTGATGTCTGGTGGAATTCCCAGATCCCGCTGCAGTTTGTTCGAGACAGCCTTCAATGTCCAACTCGAGCACAAGGGACGACGGCCAGACGCGACAGTACCTTCATGACAGTTCCAGCGCCTCCCGCTCCAGAAGCTACAGCCACATGTCGGTCCTGCGAACACCGCAGGCGGATTGGCAGTCCCGCCTCGCGCTCGGGGTTCGTTAAACGGTCGCCCGCTCGCGCTGCAACGCCCGTCCGCTGACAGCCAGGCAACACGGTGGGACAATGCCTGACTTCGACCAACCCGTCAAACAGCGGGCTCTGCTGCGCACAGGAAATGACGGAAGGCCCCGAGAAAGCGCGCGGGGAAACGTGGCATGGACTGGGGGAGCCCATAGGTGTGTGACTTTAGGTTCATTCCTGTCAATCCGATGATTCCAATTTGTTGCTAAATTATTTTTCAACCATGCACTCAGTTTCAATCTGACGCAAAATAATGGCGTTTAAATCGACGTGCTTAAAAAGAATACCCCACAAAACTTGCAATCTCTTTCACAAGCACCAGCTTTGGAGTGAATTGTTGATGTCCAGTTCTCCTCAAATGGACTGAGCAACTAATCATATTAAATAATTTGAAGACATTACTACAGCACAAACCGAAACATTCAAACTGTTTCAAACAAGCATCAATGTACTGATGTACGCTCAAGGAGAGTGTGGTAACCTGCCTAAATGACTATCGACCAGTGACACTCACAACAGTTTTGAAAGGCTGGCGTTGAAGCATTCCTGCCTGAGGGGCGACATGGATCCGTTCCATTTTGCCTGTTGTAGCAAAAGGTTTATGGCAGATGCCATCTCACTGGCTCTACACAAAGTCCTGGAGCACCTAGACATCAAGGGTGCATACATATCAGGATACTCATTATTGACTACAGTTCAGCATTTAGCACTATCATCCCTTCAAAATTTATCAGCAAACTCCAAGACCTGGGACTCAACACCCCACTGTGTAATTCAGTGGTTCTCAATTTTTTTTCTTTCCACTCACATACCACTTTTAAGAATTCCCTATGCCATAGGTGCTCTGATTATGCTTAAGGCATTATGTGGGTGGAAAGAAAAAGTTTGAAAACCACTGCTTTAATTGTACCTAATTGACTCGTTATGTGCATGATTTCAAAACTCCAAAGGAAATGGGCCAATGACAATTTTTCACAAGCAAAATATTTCAGTAACAATGGGGTCTAGAGCAGTGATTCTCAACCTTCCCTTCCCACTCACACACCCCCTTAAGCAATCCCTTACTAATCACAGAGCACTGATGGCACAGGGATTACTTAAAGTGGTATGTGAGTGGGAAGGGAAGGTTGAGAATCACTGCTCTAGACCCCATTGTTACTGAAATATTTTGAGAACCACTGGTGTAATTGGATCCTGGATTTCCTCCCCTCCAAACCACAATCTGAGAGGAGTGGTAAGAACATCTTCAAAATCTCCATCAGTACCAGAGCACCACTGGGCTGCTTTCTTAGCCTCCTGCTCAACTTACTATACACCTAAATTGTGTGGCTTAGTACAACAACAACATCTACAAGTTCACTGACAATACCATGGTAGTGAGTTGTATAAAAAAGGGTGAAGAATCAGATTGAAAACTTGGCTGAATGGTTCACCAACAACAACCTTGCACTCAATGTCACCAAAACCAAGGAGCTCTTTGTTGACTTCAGGAAGGGAAAACCAGAGGTATACAATCCAGTGGTCATTGGGGAAATCAGAGGTGGAGTGGTGAGAAAATCAAGTTCTGGAGGTTACTATCACAGAGGATTTTTCCTGGACCCAACACACTAATGGCATCGTGAAGAAAGCATGACAGTGCCTCTACTCCCTCAGGAGTTGACAGAGGTTTGGTATGACTGGAAACCCTGGAAAATTTCTACAGATGTGTGTTGGGAAGTGTGCTGACCGGCTGCATCACAGTCTGGTATGGGGACATCAATACCCCTGAGCATAAAGCCTTCCAAAAGGTAGTGAACACAGCCCAGGACATCACAGGTAAAACATTCCCCATTATCGAGAACATCTACATGGAATGCTGCTGTTGAAGAGAAACAGCAATCATCAAGGATCCACACCACTCAGCACACTGTTCTCAGTATTACCATCAGGAAAGAGGTATAGGTGCCATAAGACTCACATCACCAGGCTCAGTAACAGCTGCTACCCCTCCACCATCAGACTCCTCAACAACATACTCAATCAGGGACTTATTTAAGGACTCTTACTTTTGCACTTTATTGATTTTGTTATCTCTCTCTTGCACAGTTTGTTTACCTTTCTTTTTCTTTGTGTTTTTTTTGCACTACCAATTCTGGTAATTTTGCATCCCCTGTTGGAAAAAGAATCTCAGGGTGTGTGTGATGACATGTATGAACTCTTGACAATAAATCTGAATCTAAACTTTCCAAATGTTAATTTATTTGCATTTTAAAATTTAATTTTGAAAGGTTTATCTTAGGAATTAGGACATGAATCCAAAAATACAGCCTTTTTATGAATCCAAAAATACAGCCTTTTTATGGCGAAGTATTTCTTCATCAGTTAAATTTCAATGAGGCAAGGGTAACATTCTATATGTTTGCTACAACATTAAATCTGTATACTGTAATACTATTAGTTCACATGAATAGAACTAATTCCCTTGATTCATTTGAAGATAGTTGTAACCTGTCAAGGAAGAGTGAACTTTTGACAGTAACCATAAAATGTCTGAATCAAACTATTGATATGTGGAAATCTGTGTCAATTTCACAATACTTAACAGCAAAATCAATGCCACTTCAAAATCGACACCATTTATCCAAAAATCCATTTTGCAGCATCATAGACTTGTTGTTTTCAAAACACTTAACAAATTTTCCTGCTTACTAAATATCTCTGGATCAAAATAAATGGTGAAAAAAAAACAGAACTGAATTATGAGGATTTATTTTAATGATGTATTAACATGAAAGTCTAAATATTTTTTTATTTCCACCATGCATCAAGTAATCTTACAAAAATCTCATTCATCCAATCCACATGAAGATTACAGTCTTCAATAATTACAGAATGATCCCTGCAACACACATCTTTAATTTCATGATTTATCTCATGACAAAAACTACAAGTGTTATTTGGTAGCTCATAAGTGACTCCTAACAATGTTTTAAGGCTTAATCCAAAATGATTCTAATTCTATACAGGTGCCTAACCTTTTAAAGGGATCATCGGGACCAGACATCTGCCATAGTTCAGAATCTTCTAGATTTCAGAATCATTTTGATTTTGGTCCCCTTTAAGCAAATGCCTCACTCCTAGCCCCACATCTGTTCCCCCCCGGCCCCATCCTGGCCGTGGGTGGACCCCCCCTCCTGCCCCCAGCCATCTGTCCGTCAGCCCCCGCACCCCAGGTCGGTGCCAGAACTATTTTGCGCCTTAGGCCAAGCTGAGGGAATGGGGGAGGTGGTGACCGGGCTGAGCAGTGGTTTGCCATGCACTGTACAGGAGGCTCTCAACCAGCGCGTCGGTCAGGTGGAGATCAGAAGCAACAGAGTGGCCTAGGAGCTTGGTCAAAAAGGCGACCAGTATTGGCTGCTCAGAGCCAGCAGCCAAGCAGGGCAGAAGGCCGGATACAAGGTGCAGGCCGCCAGGGTAGGGGAACTCAGTGCTGGTGACTTTCAGGCGTTCCACCAGCTCATTGGGCCAGCCCTCAGGCACACCCCGGAAGTGCAGCACCAGCCGTCACCTCACCCCATCTAACTCCCGATGTGGCAGCAGGGGTGCAGTGCTGCTGAGCCCAGTGTTTGCAGAGAACCTCACTGGATCACAGCAATGGCTCAATGCAGGAGCTGTGGTCGTCTTCATTACCCATAATTCCCCATGCAGCTGGAACCACTCTGCCAGCGCTAGAGCAGTTCTAGCTGTATGGGGGAATTATGGGTAAAGAAGACACCCATTGCTGCTACATTGAGTCAGCTGTCACCTGGTTCTTTCCCACCAGGTGCTGGGGGCTGAGAGTCACTTTTTCACCGAAGGTAAGAGAGGGTGCCCATGGGAATGGGGACGATGGGGGATGGCGGTTTGGGGGAGGGGTCTCCCTCTGAAAACAGAGTTTATTACAGGAAATTAAAGTGCTGGTTTTTGGAGATTGCCAGTATTTGGAATCCCAGATAAAAGGTTAGGCAGCTGTATTATGATATTTTACCAAGATCATTTTTCAACAGTAAGCCCGCCCTCTGCTGGACATCATGATGCCCACATCATGATGTCACCCTTTTATACACCCTTTTATACATATAAAACCCTATGGTCAGTAGCCAGGTTAGTCTAAGAGAAGTAAAGGATGAGAAAGCATCACGTTTCTGAGTCTTAATTGTGTCAGTGCTACATTATCCACATTTCCATGTCCTGATGCATAGTTTCTGCTCACTACATCAACCATTCCTTTTCTCCCATTCATGTTGCAAGATTTGTTGAATCCACATTTCCATATTGGGCCCAGCCTTACAAATGTCATATTCCCTGTATGTAGCATGAATAAAAACTCTCACAACTGGAGGGAGAACAAACACTGAGGGTAGGGTCTCAGAAGGGTTCTGGGTTTAGGCAGGAAACAAGGGTTATATGTGGGCTTATGGGGACGGAGCCGGGAGGCTCTTACCAGTGAATCCCAGTTCACTGCATTCACCCCTTCCTGCAGAATTTAGGATCTGTGAATGAAGACAGAGAACATGGGTTCAGGGAAGAAAAAACTCAAAAAATGTACAGTTATTTACAAATTTACAGATTTAAGAGGTCCGGGGATCTGGAGATCCTGATGGAGCACCTTAGCACCAGGGGGCCTTGGACTCCTTGGGTCTCCTGGTTCCCTTGTGAAGGAAAAGTGGAGGGCTGAGTCTCTGGCTCTATGGTGGAGGGGGATGCACTTTCCTCCTGACCTGGATACAGAGGCTCTGACTGGGTGTGGTGAGAATGAGCTCCGTGGCTCACAGGGCATTTGAGGCAACGGGTCCTTTGTTCTGGCAGGTGTCATCCCTGATGGAGACAGTGTCCTCTATGTCATCCAGGTACTCCACATAGGCAGATGTGGGATTGGTGTGGAGCAGTTTCACGCTTTCCATCAGGAGGTCAGTCTTGCTTCTCATCACGTGCTTCCTGAGGACTGGACCAGGAGTAGTGAGCCAGATTGGGAGTGTAGTTCCTGATGCCGACCTTCTTTCAAAATTAAATAAGAGCTCATGAGGAGTAGCATTGGTCATAGTACATAGTAGGGACTGGATGGAATGGAGCGTCATAGGGAGTACTTCCTGCCAGCGTGAGTCTGGAAGGCCTTTTAACTTCAGGGCCAGTTTGACAGCCTTCCAGACCGTGGCATTCTCCTTTTCTACCTGCCCGTTCCCCCAGCTAGTAGTCCTGTTGGATGCAATGTCCCTCTCCAGCAGGTACTGATGTAACTCGTCACTCATAAAGGATGAGCCCTGGTCATTATGAGCCATGTTCGAGTTCCATAGCCGTGTTAGATTTCAGAGGACCCCCAAAACCAGCAGCAATAGATATGCACCACAACACAAAGGGGTACTTAAACAAAAGTAGTTCTTAATTATATTTGAAGAAGAAACAGAATTAAACTTTAACCTATTACTATCAACTTACTTAACCTACTTAATCCCCCCTCTAATACTAAGCACAGGTGTGTGTAATGTGTATATAAGCTTAGAAAAGTTCTTTGGCTCACAGTTCAATCTCACTGGTTGCAGGCAATTCTTGTACTGTACACATAAGTTAGCATTAATAAAGTTCACCAGTCTTTGGTGTCTAATAGGCAAATGGTTACCACTCAAGTGGGTTCTTGTTGGTCTTCAAAGAGATTCTTTTTTGTTCCAGGACATCCGCACCTGATTCCTGTTTAATCAGTCTTGCTGATGAAACTTGCCCCCTAAAGGGTTCTCCAGATGATCCTCCTTCTTTCAGATCACCTTTCAGACAGCCAGTCTTCTCCTTTGACCAGGAAGTCTTCCAAATGTTTGCCAGCTTTGTCCTTCTGGAACTGATTTCTGTCTCCTTTCCCTCTGTTTCACACCCCACCTCTCTGAGTGCAAAACTGTTGTCTCCCTGCAAAAATCACATGCTCTCCCAGGCAAGCTGTATGCTGCAATTTTGTTGCTCTTTTTGCAAAAAGCACTCTGCAAAAGTCCTGCAAATATTCTGTGTTTTAAAATGTTTGTGTGCAACCTGCTCTAATAATCCTTCCCAATACACCTCAAAATACTCTGTCACAGCCGGGATACCCAAACAGAGCGAAAATTGAATCTCGGGCCTTTATGACTGATGAAGTGGGCGTGTCTGGACATAAAATGGCGAACAGAAAGCGGGAGTACTTGTCAATGATAGAGAGGAAGTGTTCCCGTTTATGGAGGGGAGAGGTCCCTTAAAAATCAACACTGAGCTATTCGAAGGGCCTGGATAACTTGATCAAGTGCACCTTTATGGGGTGGTAGAAGTGCGGCTTGCACTGTGCAGAGTTGACAAGACCTGGTCATTTCCCTGACGTCTTCCAAAGAGTAGGGCAGATTGCGCACCTTGACGAAATGAGCCATGTAGGTAACCCATGGATGGCAGAGCTTATTATGCAGAAACCGCAGTTGGCCAGTGTACAGAGGCACAGCTTCCTCCGGAAAAGGCATCTGGAGGGTCATTAAGAGCCCCTGGCCGATAGGCAATGTCATAATTGTAGGGGGAGAGCTCGATCCTCCACCTAGCAATTTTGTCATTTTTGATTTTGTCCCTCTGACATTATTGGACATGAATGCGACCAAGTGCTGGTCAGTGAGGAGCATAAATTTCTGACCAGCCTGGTAGTGTCTCCAGTGCCTAACAGCTTCTACAATGTCTTGAGCCTCCTTTGCCATAGATGGGTTCTGGAGCTTGTAGCCTTGTAATGTCCGTGAAAAAAATGCAATCGGCCTGCTCACCTGGTTGAGGGTAGCAGCCAGGGCTATGTCTAAAATGTCGCTTTCCACTTGGAAAGGTACATTCTCGTCTACCGCATGCATCGCGGCTTTCACAATGTGGTTTCGGAGGTAGTTAAAAGCTGTTTGAGCTTCAGCCAAGAGGGGGAAATTAGTAGCTTTTAAGGGAGGGCGAATCTTATCAATGTATTGAGGGATCCACTGGGCGTAATATGAGAAAAACCCCAGGCATCTCCTCAAAGCCTTTGTGGTCCTGGGAATGGGGAGCTCCAACATGGGACGCATCCAATCGGGATTGGGGCCAATGATGCCATTCTCCACCACAGAGCCAAAGATAGCCAGAGTTATAAGTGAGCTTCAGGGCTTTCGCTGCGTGGAGAAAACTCTATGCTCTTTCAAGATATGGCCACAGATGGTGACATTATCGAGGTAGAGAAAGGTAGCCTTCAACCCATACTCATCCACCATTCTGTCCATCTGTCTCTGGAAGATAAAACCCTGTTAGTGATACCAAAAGGGACTCTCTGGAATTGCTAGAGATGACCGTTAGCCTCAAATGTCATATATGGACAGTCCTTGGAACGGATTGGCAACTGGTGATAAGTAGCTTTCAGGTCGATGGTTGAATAGACCTGATACTGCGCAATATCATTCACTGTATCCAAAATTTGAGGGAGAGGTTATGAGTCCAGAAGTGTGTATTGATTAAAAGTTTGGCTATTGTCAATTACTAGTCTAGTTTTGTTTTCCCCTTTTACCACTACCACTTGCGCTCTCCATGGGCTGATGCTAGTTTCGATGATATCTTCATCGAGCAGCTGTTGTGTCTCAGACTTTATGAAATCTGTCTGCTGTGCTGTACCTCCTGCTCTTGGTAGCAATAGGTTTGCAGTCTGAGGACAGATTTTGGAAGAGAGATCGATATTCAGTGTGGAGAGGCTGCATGTGGGTTCTGATTTTAGGGGCCCTCCGTTCCAAACTGTCACGACGGAAGGGAACCAGAATACTCCAAGGTCACGCTTTTAAGGTGACGCAGGAAGTCCAGACCCAACAACACCAGAGCACACAATTCATCAAGTACATACAGGTGAATTTTACAAAATTCCCTCCCTTCGAATGACAAATGCACGATACAATGTTAGTGAACACGCGTAGAATGCGAATGAGACACAAAGATATGCAATAATTGGAAGGATACATCTTTAGGTTGTATTCCTGCACAGACTGTGAGCCTATAAAGCTTTCAGTAGGGGCTGTGTCAATTAGGCATTTAGTGGAATGTCCATTTATATTCACAGTCACTATGGAGGTTGTCGTTCTTGAGCATGGCCTGTTCCAGCGATTTGGCAAGTTCAATGTGACTAGCCAGGTCCTTCTTACCCGACTCGAGCAGTCGCTACCTTATGTACCTCGAGCGGACCCCCGTGACTAGAGTGTACTAGATCTGTTCTTCCACATGAATGTGGCCCATAGCCGCTTTGAGCCTGCACTTCTTGGCAAGCGTCCACAAATCTAGCAGATAGTCATCGATAATCTCTCCTGGCCATTGGCAACATAGAGTGAGTCAGTGCCTTCATTGCCTCGATGGCAGCATCATATGTTGTTCAGTCCCTGATACCCTTTCGTTCCTACCCTCAAAACAAGTGTGGACCTCCTGAGTTCATCGCTGTGTAAGACGTCTCTGGTCGCGTTCAGTTAGGCATGGAAGCAGTCTAGCCAGTACGTGAACTCCTCAACCATGTCAGGGGACAGATGGTCTATCAGCAGCATCCCTGGATTGAGTAACACTTCCACCGTTTAGGGAATAAGCTAATAAAATTGTAGCGTGAATAAAAACTCTCACAATTGGAGGGAGAACAAACACGTTTATTAGCTTATAACTGAAGGTAGGGTCTCACAGTCGTCTTCAGAAAGGTTCTGGGTTTAGGCTGGAGACTGGGGTTATATGTGAGCAGATTGGGGGGGGTGGGGGGCAGAGCCAGCCATCAGCACCACATACTACCAGTGAATCCCAGTTCATTACACTGTAATAATGTAAGTTAGGTTGCTGCCCAGCATGTTTCTGTAATACCAATTGGATCACAACTAATCACATCTGCACCTGATATTACTACTATATTTTAAATATTTTTTGGCTCACTAGATTGCAGGACCTCATCTCTTTCATCTACCCATGCTATTTGTGCAGGTATAGATAGAAAAACCTTTTAAGTTGACTTGTTATCTTACTTTTTCAAATGCTGTATTGTTCAGTGACATCTTTGAATTTGGCACAAGAAGACAACATGATCACAGAAACACTTTTTTTCGCCCAACTATTAAATCCTCAATCATTATTGCTCCATCACCCTTCTTCCTCCTCTAGAGTATCGTCAAGAAATACGGTTGTAAGAATGAAAGCAACGCGGGGCTCAACTCTACCTGTCTGGTCCAGCCAGTCTGATCTACAAAAAATGTCTACTCACGTTCAAGTTGCAGTATAATCTCTTTTGAAGCTGCTATCCATGAAATTCATAACTATAAACACAACACACTAGGCCTGGGAAACCAACTCTAAAATGCCAAAGTCAAGTAACTGCAGGGGGGGGGGTAACGACTCTTCTTCCACATACGGCTTCCTGAAAATTGGAAACGACCATGACCTTCCAAATCGTTACTTTTTAAGACTGATTATTGCGTTTTCATCCCTCACCCCCATTGATCCGGAAGCTCGACGCTGCCAAAGCTTCAATACCCACCGTATGACCTGAACCTGTTGGACCAAAAATATAGTTGCAATTCTCAGCAGAGAGCTCTCGTTCGACCAGCGTAATCTCAGGACTGTTCAGTATGATTAGCACTTCGCTTTTTGGGGGCTGCTTTTAAACTCCCAAATCGCTCTTGGTTGGCACAGTTTCAGGTTACTCGCTCTCTCTGTTTACCAGTCCTGTCATCCACCAATAACGTTAACGCTTTCTCTCTTCACTGAACTGCTTGACCTGTGGGACATTTCCTCCAGTATTTCAGTCTTCCAGACCCCCCCAACTCTAACCCCCTTCCCCGCCCCTCTCTCCCTCCCCGACACCGCCCATGACCAAGAGTCTTGCTCTGCGCACATGCGTCTCCAGCACCTCACGTGGACATTTTCGCTCGCATTTAGGCCTAACCTGCAATCGTTAACCTCTGCTCTCCCCGCCGGGGTTCAGGCGGCAGGCCGTTCTGTTTCCCAGGTCAAAGCAGCCTGGAAGGAGAGAACCGAGCGCATCGAGTCGCTCTTTCGATTGTATCGATTAGTGGGGCTGGCGGTGGTTGCCTTGTCGCCTGGCAAATTTGTTCCGTTTTGGGATTCTGTGAACGGGACGATGAATGTGTTTTGATTCTGACGTGCGATAACGGGGTTTTTATTAATATATATCGTTGTCTGTTCATTAGGACAAGAACTCCCAAGTACTTTTCTTTCTCTCGTTTTCATGAGGCCTAGTGCGGCTTTGGCTTTAATGGTTTTTGTGTCCTCGTTTCAGGACTTGTAACCCCCGCTATTATGGCCAGTGTTCACGAGAGCATGTTTTTTAATCCGATGATGGCGAACGGCGTGGTTCATGCAAACATTTTTGGAATCAAAGACTGGGTCACCCCCCACAAAATCTCAATCCTGGTCTTGCTGCACGAAATGGCCACTTGTAAGGGACAAGGGACGCCAGAGGTGGAAAGCAGACGTCTCCACATGAACAAATTGAATTTACCGCTGCTGCAGGTGAGGGCACTTCTTGGTAATGCGCCTATTCGCCTACTATTTCTTCCTTATTAAACATGCGTGCTATTCTTCTAGGGTCCAGACATGACGTTATTTCAGTTGTTGAAGACAATCGAGGAATGTTGCCCTAAATTAGCGAGTGCTGTCAATACAAGGTACATGGATCTATGATACCTATTTGTGTAAATCTGAAACATTGAAGGGTATGATGACTGTTTGGAACAGTAATATCCGAAATGCAGAAGTGTTGACTGAAGCCTATCTTGTCAAATAATTGGATTGAGCTACATCAGTGAATGTTGCTCAACCCTCTGAGGATCTCCAGCAAATTGTTTGCAAGGTGCTTTCAGTACGGCTGTACATGGTCCAGGTGTGGCTCATTTCACACCCCCCCCCCCAACACCTCTACGTGGACAGGAAACCGAGCAGGATTCCCATTCATATGGGGATCCAAGATGGAAAGGATCTGAAGGGTCACTGTTGTATTGCTGCTGCTTCCTGATGCAAAGAACACAGAACTGGTACAGTTAACTCTTTATTGGACACCCAAGTTAATCTGAGAAAACCCTTACTGCTTTCAGCCTTGAAAGCGGTCTCCTTCTGACAAAGGGATGCATCAACTTTTATACATGAGTAAACAAGTTGAACTAAAAGATTACATCATTATTATGCATATAGGGTAACACCCCATGTTGCTCCCTACCCTATATCCCTGTATCAATGTTGAATAATAAGAACACTGGGTTACATTTACTCCACATTCAGCAAAAATACATTCCTTATCTGCACTGCCTGCATTCCAAAGCCATCTGTTGGTGTTTTATGAAGGTAGACCCAGTCTGCATCATATGGTGCCTTCCCTTAATCTCCCAGACATCAGTTTCCATTTTGTGTTTTAATTCACTTTAATACTACATCACCACGTACAAGTCACCAGACAAAGGGGGTACCCAATGTGGCCCTCATCCTGATCACCACCTTTGTGTGTAGCTGCATTAAGCTGTGTGTGTGGACTCAAAGTATGAGGACACCAAGAGCTGTTTTGTGAACAGAAGTTCTACCTGTTCTGGGTGTTGTGAAGGAGGGCCTGACCCTGTTGCCATGCAATGTCCCAGACAACTGGACTTTGCCACACTATCTATCTTTCAAGGAAAAGTTTCTTCCAAACACTTTTGTCCCACAAAGCCATTAGCCAGTTGTCAGCACAGAAAGAAACAAGGACTCGATGGACACAGTGGGGTGGATCCCTGAGCAGGCTGTCCAAGTCGTTTTGGGAAATACTTCATCATCAGTACTCACAAACAAGCACCAGTACCTGGCCTGGCTGGCAATGAGAGGACCCCACCCAGTCAGATCCTTCCTGTGCAACTGGAGCATCCCCTAGAATGCATGTTCTCAAAATGACTGCGATGGAGTGGAGACAGTCACTCACCTCTTTGCAGAATGTAGATTTGCTAAGAGGGTGTAGAGAAGGGTGCAAAGGTCCTTGTTCATCTCCAGCACCCCTGAGAATGAGGTCTCTGATTTACGAGTTGTTTTCAGGGACGCACACCAACCTCCAGAACTACTGGAAGACCATCAACTTGGTGAAAGACACACTCTAGTCTTTCAGGACACCGATGGCAATATGGAAATCTGCTGACTAGCTCATTATGGACTGCAGGCATACATGCTGATAGACACACTGAAGATTGGTGTAGCCAAGGCGATGGTGCTGTGGGGAAGGACCACAGTCTCGAGCCCTCCTATTACTGGGGAGGGGCTGAGACTGAGGTGAAGCCCCTCAAGCAACAGAAAGGGAGTAATAACAGTGGTAGCAACGGTTTAAATGAAAATGAATGTAACAATGGATAGTAATGGAAATGTGAAAGTTCAAAACTTGAGGGTCAAAAGAGACTTTGAACTGTTTTCCCTTTGTACATAATTTATTGTGAAATAGTCTATTTTTGGTTTAAAGAAAATTGCTGTTCCTTCAGAATTCAGCATCTGCGGTCTCTTGTCTGTCTCCAAATAATTGGAGATGGTGTGTTTGGAAGATGGTGTGAAAGAGGTGCTACGATTGATATTGTCATGCTAGGAATTTTCAATTTTAACTCCTGATTCTGTGAAGTTTCATGAAATCAGATCAAACCAGATCAAGGAAAATAAATTTGAGCTCCTGTATATTTAATGTTTGGAATAAACATTGACAATGAGGTTTATTGTCATAAATGCAAGATGCAATCAAAGTTTTACTTACTGTAGTTTGGTCAAGGTGAAGGCAAAGCTGTGGCACATTCATTATGTTAAATGGGATTGATGCAAAAAGAAGCAGTTCACAAAATCATTATCTAATTTACTTGCCCTGAATGCCATCTGGTCCACTATGATTTTCAAATCATGCCACGCTACAATTCTAGATCGTATTCTATAGTAATTACATTTTACCAGGCACAGTGGGAAGGGTTCTCTGTGAGCTTGAAGTCGACTTGAATATGTATGTGTGCAGTTGTACAAAGTAGTTTGACAAGAGTACAGATTTACGATGAAAAAGATTGACTAGTAAATGGCAAACACAGCATGAAATCATTGTTGTGGGTTTTTTTCAGGTGCCTGATGCTGTGGGAAGTAAACTGTGATTCAGCTTGTTGGTGTGCAATTTTGCACTCTTAAGCTTTCTTCCCCAATGGTAGGAGAGTCTTTCAATATGATAGTTTTCTTGGTGGTAGGAAATGCAGCTGGGGTCAATGGAAGGGATGGAGCTTTGTTTGATGTTCTGAGCTGCATTCACCACTTTCTGTAGCTTCTTCCTACCTTTGGCAGAGAAGTTCCCATGATATGCTGAGATGCATCCAGCTCGTATGCTTTGGATAGAGCATCATTGGGGAAATACAGAACTTCACCGATCTTCTAAGAAAGTAAAGGCATTGATATGCTTTCTTGATCACCGAATCAATGTGTTTGGCCACATTATGTACAAGGTCGGGTCATTGAAAATGTTGACTCTCAGGAACTTCAAGCTACATGTTGTCTCCACTTCAACGCCATTGATGTAGGTTCTTCCTCTCCTGGAATCTATGATCAGCTTCATTAGCTTTACTGCTGACATTGAGTGAGAGGTTATTACCTTGGCAGCATGCTACTTGGCTCTTGGTGTCCTTTCTGTATTAAATCTCATCACTATCTAATATTTGGTCTATGACTGGGTTTAACCAAAGAATTTGAAGATGGAATTAGTTGTGAAGGTGTTAGTTGCGCAGGTATAGGGCCAGAGGGAAATACTTTTACATCTCCTTCTTCAAATTGCAGAAGGATGAATTCCTCTGGATTCTTCACTTTTTTCCCCCCAAATACGTGCAGATTCATAGCCTAATTGGACGTTGAAAATTGCCTCTAGTAAGTGAATTTTCAAATCTGGGGCAAATTCGTGGGAGAGTAAGGTTGCTCTGTGAGCCAGTAGGGACTAAATGAGCTTAAGTGGTCTCTCATGTTGTAAGTTCAATGTAGTCCTGTCTTAGGATAACCAGAGTATTGTTCCTCCATTAGATCTATATCCTAGAATTCCTTTCTCTGCAGCAGGATGAAATGGTTTAAAGTAGTGGCTCATCTTAAGAGTGATTAGGGATGGAAAATAAATGCTAGCCTCGTCAATGATACCCAAATCCTTTAAATCAATTTTTAAAAATGCACTAGTGTACCAGGTGGCCATGGTACAAAATACACTAATAAAACGCAAGCACATTGGAGTCCTCTTCAATTAGGATAAGATGCAAGAAATTTCGATATTAATTTTTCAGAAGTAATTTTAATTGTAGATGTATTTCTTTATTGCAAATGTATTTGAATAATATTGCAATTATTTGCCTTTTTCAGAGTGAAGTTAATGGCTGAAGGAGAATTGAAAGACATGGAAAATTTCTTCTTTTCTTTACAGCATGTTTTCAGTGGTACTGAGCCAGCAGTTCACAAGACAAGTGTGATTGGTATAAATTTTTAATAGTTCGTTGAGATATCTCTTAACTCTATGATCATAGGTGTTATATAGTTTAGACTTTCTTATAAGTACTACTTAGAGAATACTATGTGATTTCAGGTTCTAGGTATTCATTTTCAATTATTTGTCCTTGTGGGGAGGTTGGGGAGTCTGCAAGCATCTGTTAGTAATCTTCAGCCTAGTATCATTATTCTTGTGTAACAGGGGAGTATATTCTCTGAACCATTATGTTTAAGTTTCTCCTTTCGCCTATCCATGTCTCTAATTGTAAAGCAAGCTGAATAATTCTTCCTGATTTGTAGCATGATCACTTGGTGCATTTTGAGTTCTGGATTCATGGTGGATGTTAACTTACAATGTAATTGGAACATGGCTATTTGGACAACCTATCGTTTTTTAAAATTTTCATATCCCTTCTTGCTTAAGTCTGTTTTATGGAAACGGTAGACTTTGGAAGATTTTGCTGAGACATAAAAGAAAATAATTGAAATAAAGTTTTTATTTAATAAAATAATTGCTGTTCAGGCTAATTATTGTATTTCCTCCATGTTTATTGGCACAAAATGCATCCCACTTCACTGTACTCTAATTTAGATTGTAAGATTCCCTTTTGCTGAGATGACCTGTCTCTCAGAAGTCTTTAAAGGGATAATTTCTTAACCTAATAAAGGGAAGGCTGAGATGAGGTTTTTCTTCCAACTAGAGATTGTGAATTTTTAGGATTTGCTACATGGGAGAGGGGGTGGTGAAAATGGTGACTCCGGATATTTAATCAATTCTCAAAGGATGCATTCTGCAAGTAAAAAGGATACAGAAGGGCAAGTATTGAGAGCAAAAATCTACCAGACTAGACCCAAAGAATCAGCTGCCCTACTGTTTTCTTTATTCATACCTAAAAGAAAATAATTGCTAAATAATCTGTGGTCTATCAGTCAATTATTGAATTTGGAATTCTAATAATATTTACCCTAATCAAACCAAGTAATCTTGCCTTAGGATTGATCCAGTATTCAATTACTTGAACCCTCTCATTGGTACTTGCTACTACCATTTGAATTGAAAGCTGAACCCATAACCTTTCAATTTGGAGCTAGAAATATATTACTAATTCAAAATTCATTTTCATATGATTTTGTGAGAAGCTATGCTACAATTCTAGATTGTATTCTATATTAATTTCCTTATTGTGTAAAGGGCTTCAGTTTGAAAATGAATTCTAGTCAGTGGGTAACTAACTCTTAATGCTTCTACAGGTCTTTTTTTGCGGCACATGATCCTAGCTTATAACAAACTGTCCTTCAGTCAGGTTTATAAGCTTTATACAGCTTTACAACAATATTATCAAAGCTATGAAAAGATGTCCTCAAGATCTACAGAAGCAGAAGATACAGATATGGAATTAACCTCTTTAGATCTTGAAGGGAAAATGGAAAAAGAGGAATTAGAATTTCCACTAAGGTAAGATCATCTTATGTTATTGTTTGTTCCTAATTACTTAAATGGAATGAAGGTTTGGTTATTTTTTTTTTTTTTAAAAACAAAAAGCTTTTTGTATTTCCTGCCAGTACCTCAACTTGGTTAAAATATTCTTAACATGGGTTTCCAGTCTTGTGAATCCTTGTTTATTAATGCTCTCTTCCTTAAGATAATTAGGTGATTTGCTTGTAACAAATTGAGTTTTCACAATTCATTCACAGGGAAACCATTTATTTTAGACAAAGACATACAGCAAGGTAACGGGGCCATTTTGGCCCACAAATCTGTGCTGCCCAATTTACATCCCCATTAACCTACAAATCCAGAACAATTCAAACAGTGGGAGGAAACCAGAGGCCCCAGGGAAAACCCACACAGACACAGGGGAGAACTTACAAACTCCTTACAGGCGGCACGGGATTAGAACCCCGGTTCTGATTGCTGGCACTTTAAAGGCGTTACGCTAACCGCTACATCAATTATGCAGCCCCATTTGATTGATTGATTCACGGGGTGAAGGAATTGTCTTGTAGGGTGAAAATTGTCTTTTTCTTTAAAGATAATTCATGAAGATCAGTGAAAAATAATACCAAGTGTCCTTGTTAATCAAGAAGTACTAAATCAAAGAAAGTTCAATGACAGCTGATTATAATGGGAATATTTCATTTGTGAACCTGCTTAGCTCCTTTGCTTCCTGGTTGTTGTCCACGAGTGTTTGTTTGGAGCAGCATTTTTCACCTTGTGTTCATAAACTCCCCCCACCCCCATTATTATTTTTGTAAAAATAGTAGTATTTAAAAACTGCTTGCCTGACTTGGGAACTTTACAATTTAAGAATTATATTTGATAATAGGTTGTGCAAAGGGGTTTTAAAGTTAATAAAATATAAATAAACTATTGTCATTTATTTCCCTCCCCCGCCACTCCCATTTGAACCTTGTAATGTGAATATTCATCACATATTTAAGTGATTTGGAACATTTCATTTCGTATGGCACACTTTAGAGTCGACTATAGATCACATTTTGTTTTGAGATCAAATATCTGATGTTGCAGATTAGCTCGTGTATCTTTTAATGGCTTTGTTGATTGTGGTTGCCAAACCCAGATTTATTTAAATATACTTCCTATTAAACTTGTGATTAGCTAGATTTTATAATAAAGGTAATGCTACGATAGGGAAAAGAATATGAAGAACATGTCGATTAAAGTGAGTTCTTGTGAGCCCCTTGCCTATCACCTTTAGGGCACCAGGTTATCATTATAAATGATGTCATTATAAATTGAATGTTATTACCGAGTCCCAAATACATTCTGACTTTTTTTTTCAGCAACATTAAAAATTGAAATGTCACTTATAACTTTTTAGAGGTGTGTTGAATTTTGTTATGGTAAAGATATTTGAGTTTACGCAATCTTTTTTTCGTGAATAAATGGAGTTAGTTGCAGTATCAGGCTGTTGTAATTAATCTTTCAGTGGTGGAATTTTTAAAGGTGAATTATATGATCAATTTACTAAATACCTGTAGTTTTAAAAAAAAAAAAAAAAAAATTGAATTAAGCCTTTCTGCTACAGGTCAATGTCCAGAATTGCTGGAACAGTCAAGCGAAGTCTCCTGATTTATTTGTACTTGTATATTCTTTTTATGGAGTGGACAGGTCTCTGATTGTTCATGGCCTTTCTGATCTCGCATTCCTGGTCTGTGAATTGATCTATTCAACTGCCTTGTCCCTCAATCTTCATTACTTTTGGTTCTTTAACCTAATGTCTAGTTAAAGTACTTTTAAGATAAATAGTTGTGCTGATTGACACACTAAAACAATTTTTGCTGGAGACGAGAACAGTTGCATATAATTAAACTTCTTCCTCATTCAATTACAAGTTGCTTATTTTAAAAAAAAAATCTTTCAAATTGGATCAATGCAAATAACATTGGAGGATCAGTTGTTGCTATGTACTATCTTTATTACTATGTTTTGTCTTGCTCTGTAGTTAGATGCATTATGGGTCCTTTTTTTAAATTTTTAATCAAGTTATCCCTGCCTTGTCTTTTGGTCGCTGCAATCATTGTTGGTATGTCATGGAATGTTTCTTGTACTTGAAGAATAGTTCACAATTTATCATCTTGCCATGATGGGTACATGAATGTTAACTTTAGCAGCTAGAACTGATGAATGGAATAACAAAATTGAAGTAATAAATTTGGCTTTATTTAAGAACATGGTTTCTCAAAGATTCGTAAAAATGTAACATAATGCTATGCCCTGGTGTTGTTCAACAGAAATGAAGAAGTTAGTGACAAAGGGCCTTTATCCCAGAAACAAGCTGAATATTTCCTTGCACAACAGGTGAAGTATTTTGTCTTTATTCCTCTCTGTCATGTAAAAGTCTGCCCGCGCTGCAAACTTATCTGTGAATAAAAAAAGCAGCAAAGAACCACAGGATCAGTTTTTAAAATACAAACAGTTTTTAATTCTGTTGTAACACTGATGGGAGAGAGAAACACTATGAAATATCAGTGATATTCCTATAGTGCTGTTACCCTATCTCAAAGTTCATACAGAAATGGGTCAATTTATATAGTAAATTTTAGATCAATGCCTACATATGGCTTCACGTGCTCTAATGAGTAATACAGGCTTGTGGTTGTTCTTTTAAATGGGATAATCCTCAAGAATTAAGGCCTTTATGTGCAGAATAAAACCATTAACTGGATTCTAATTTATTATAGCTGCTAAGTTTACTAACTTTGCTTGATAAATAATAAAAATTGGTTTTAATATTTTGTAGGCATCATTGTTGAAAAATAACGAAAATAAGGCTCTTTCACCAGCTGCTCTCCAGAAAGAATTGAATAACCTACTCAAATTTAATCCTGATTTTTCAGAAGCAGTAAGTATTCAAATTATTATAACCCTATTCAAATTCTGTTTTATAATTTTGTGGGAGAGTTTTACAATAACTCTATTAATATTGCTCAGGAAGTAAGTTGATCGCCTTTTGATGAGAAAGGGCTTAGTACTAATGATAGAATTAAAATGGACATTTTAATTATTGATAATTTAGCAATTATACAGATAAGCAATTTATTTCTTTACTCCAAGAACAGTTTGGATTTTGTACATTATTAGACTTCAGTCAATAACTTTTCTTGCCAAGAATTGTTGCTAATTTCTTTACTTTCTGTACAAAATTTTACTTTGATTAACTATACTGGTTAATTTTCTTCACTAATTACTTCATTGTGGAATTAATTTTAACTGAAATTCGGGTTGTGAGTGTTGGATGTAGATGCTTATCATATAGTGTCCCTTCTACTTTATTAAATTGAGCAATAATGAATTAAAGATTGTTTTCTAAATAAAACAAGCATGCAGTGTATAAATATTACAATGTCTATCAATAATTAATGTTTTAATTTGTGATTTCAGCATTATTTGAGCTATTTAAATAGTCTCAGGGTACAAGACTACTTCAGTGCAATGCACAGTCTCCTTCACTATTTTGATCGGCTAATTCTTACTGGCAGTGACAGCAAAAGCAGTGGAGAAGATGGATTTGGACGCAGTTTACGCTATGCAGCTCTAAATCTTGCTGCTCTAAACTGCAGGTTTGGCCATCAGTGAGTATTTTGCATTCCACTTTCTCTGTTTGTAATGTTCGATGGAAATGTTTTACTATCTGCACAAACTAAATTCTAATATTTTCAACTTAATGAAGATTAGTACCATTAAAAATATATAAAACGCTATGTTATTATTGAACTGTGGAGCATTCAAAAGTTTTAGGAAGTGATTTCAATAATAGCATTATTACTTCAGCTCCACTTTAAATATTTCTCTTGATAATGAATAGTGTTTTAAACTATTTTGAGCATAAATATATTGTGTGGTAAAGATTCAAAATACCTGTACTGCAAATGTTACAAATACTCAGCAGGTCAGACAGGGTTGTCTGAGTTCAAGGTTGAAGTTTTTGGTCAAGGTTGAAGATCAGAACTTGCAAAGGTTAGAAATAAAACCAGTTCAATGTTGGAGAGGGGACAAAACAAAAAGTCTGTTATAGTGTAGAGATCAGGAGGTGGTTTTCTCTGCAAATGGCTGGAAATGATTTGGAGGAAAGGAATAAAATCTGAAAAATCAAAAGAGGGGAGTTAGGATGAAAGGGGAAGGAAATTATGCTCGAAATGTGAAATTCAAGATTGGAATGGCTACTTGAGAAAAACTCCTGAATTCATTGAATCCTGATGCAGTTTTGGAAGGTGAGATTTACAAAGGTGAACCTGAGCTACCCATTACAATATGGTCTTTGGTCTCCTGTGCAATTCAAACAAACTTCTTAAGCCTGTGGAACAGTGCCTTTCTTTTGACTGGGCACATGGAAGCCTTCAGGGTTTGAAATTAATTCAACAATTTCAGATAATTAGTTATGCCCATCATATAGCTCACATTTCCAGCATTCCTTGTCTCTTATATTTCAGATTTTGTTAATCAATTTATGCCTCTCACAGGCACATGACCACAATGTACTGTAACAACTTGTCATTCAATTTCCCCTGGCCTCCATGCTATTGCAGACTCACTTTTGTTTCATCAGCTCAAACATTCTTCATGTGCTACATTTACAACTTTTCTTGGTTCTATAAAAAGCTTAGTGACCTGAAATTAATTACAGTGCCCTCCATAATGTTTGGATCAAAGACATTTTTTTCCTTTATTTGCCCCAGCGTTCCACAGTTTTACATTTGTAATCAAATATTTACGTGATTAAAGTGTACATTAAATGGGACACAACAGTATCTGACAGATGTTTTCATTGTAAAAAAGAAATGGGAACAACAATTCATGCAATCTGGACATGTGAGAAAGTAGAAAAATTTTGGGAAGATCTAAACCAGATATTAAATAAAATTACAGAAAACAATATACCAAAAAATCCAGAGATCTTCATCCTAAGTAACATAAAAAACAAAGAATTTGGAATTGATTTGGATGGTGCACAAAAAAGATTTGTTAAGATAGCTCTAGCCGTAGCAAAAAAATGTATTATGTCAACCTGGAAATTGGAAGATAATTTGAAAATACAACAATGGTATATAGAAATGAATAAATGTATTCCATTAGAAAAAATAACATATAGTTTAAGAAATAATATTGAAATATTTGAACAAATATGGGAGCCTTACATGAAACACAATAGAGAAAACCTAAATTAACGAAAGGAGAAGGAAATGAAAAGAATTGACTCAGTGTAATTTCTTGTTTATTTTTATTGAATGGCAACATTGTTTGACTGGTTTAATGTATCTTAGATTTTGTACTTTAAATGGATGGGGGGGAGGTAGGGAGGAGGGGGGGAGAATATGACACTATATATTTGAAAAGGAAAATGTATGTATCATGGTCAATGTGGTTTATGGTGTGAAAAATAAAAAATTAAAAAAATAAAATAAAATCTGGAATGTGCACTTTAATCACATGTAAATTGTTGGATTATAAAATTAAAACCACAGCACAAGGGCAAATAAAGGAAAAAAGTGTCTTTGACCCAAACACTATGGAGGTCGCTGTATGCCTCTCGCTCCACAGATGATGCCTGATCTGAGTATTTACAGCATTTTCTCTCTAATTCAGTTCTGATAATGATGATCTGATTACCCCTGTTGAGCCTGTAGAGAGGGTATTGGCATGGTGAAGTGATGTAATAATTTATTTCAAGTTGACATTCTGAAATAAATAGATCTGAGTTTCAAAAGCGGGTGGTACAAGAGTCAGATAAAACTGGAAAACTGAGTGCACTTTTCCAGTATAACAAAATCTTTACTATCACTGAAGTAGTATGTGCTTTCCTTCTTGCTTTCATATTTTTTTTCTTTCTATAGCGAGCAAGCCCAATATGCTTTACAAGAAGCTATTCGCATTGCCCAGGAGTCAAGTGACCATGTATGCCTACAGCATTGCTTGGTAAGAGATAATGATGGTTGAAGAAGTTATCTTTAAACATAGCCTGCAGTGTTATATAATCTGTGGACCTAATAACTTAAAAATTCTGTGCTGGAAGAGCTTTATTTACTAAATGTTGGTATTTTAAGTAAAATGTAAAGTTTGATACCTAATTTGACTTTGATTCTAGAGTTGGCTTTACATCCTGGAACAGATGAAAGGATCAGATAACACAGTTCTTGTTGAGCACTCTGTGAAAAAGGCTGGGCAACTTGGTTTACCTGTGAGTAAATATTATTATTCGTATAGTAAACAATCTCCATGTTATGAAGAAGGTTAATAAAATATTGCACTTTTCCATTTTAAAAATATAATTTTTGATTTATAAGAAACAAACTCTGGTCCTTTACTAGAACTATGTAAAGACATTAAAACAACATTTAAAATATTTGGATGTGTTTTTTTACTGTGCTGCAAACCTGGAAGTTGAGTTTGTATCTTGGAAAGTAAGAGTGATGTAGGGCATAATATTTTTGCATGGACAGAAGATTGGCAGGCTAATGGGTCAATTTTTGGTCTGAAAAATATAATGTGGAATGCCATAGGGATGTGTACTGGGGCTTCAATATATTCCAGTAAATCCCTGATATCTGGCACCCATGGGGATTGGTAGATGCCAGATAAGTGTACTTGTGACTTATTCTTACATGAACTAATACACCTGCATTAACAATAAACATTTTAAAAGACAAAAATACTATACTGAATAAACTTTGCATGAATTCATAAACCTTAAACTTAACATTTTATTTTATTTTCTGTCATATTTTTTGAAAACATTTAACCATCATTGTATCTGCAGTTCCTGATTCCTCCCCCTCCATGGAGCTTCCTGACAGACGAACAATAACATTACAGATAATTAACCCCTACTCCTCCCCCCCACCCCCCCCCCCCCCCCCACTACCACCAACAAGTTTACAGATAAAGCCTCTGACCGGGGTGACCCTGATAGCAGGGATAAGGAGACGCTTTAAGAGAGTCACCCCAATAGTGGCATCAACCAGTTTTTCATCCTGGGTGTCGCCATTGATGTTTCACATAATTTGATTCAAATAGTTGCAATGAGCAAAGCTTGACCAAGGCACTCTGCTGGTTGAATATTAGCTCCCATCTTCACCAAATTTACTTCAGAGAACATTTACTTTTATAATTTTAAACTTGCTTTCTTTTAAACCTATTGTTTTATTCTTATTTTATTTTTTTTAATAATCTTTTCCTTGGCTTTTTTTTTCTGTTGCTTGAATTCTGGGTACCAGGAGATTTACTGTAGATGATTTGGATTAAATGAGAGCAGATAAATTTGCCAAATTTGCTGATGATATAGAGACAAATTGGATACAAATTCTGAAGAAAAGAATAAATAGCTGAAAGGATATGGATTAAATAAGTAGGCAAAGATCCAGCAAACAGAATATTGTTACAAGCCCAGAGGACCCCAAAACCCAGCAGCAACAGATATTCACCAAGATAAATGGTTACTTAAACAAAAGTTGCTCCTAATTATCTTTAAACACGAAAACAGGATCAAACTTTAACTTATTACTATTAATTTAACCTTCTAATCCTAAGCACGTGAATGTAATGTGTGTGTAAGTTTAGAAAAGTTCTTTGATTCACAGTCCAATCTCACTCACTGGTTGCAGGCAATTCTTATACTGTGCACAGAATTTAACATTTATGAATTCCACCAGGCTTTGGTGCTTGAAAGGTAAATGGTTACCACTCAGGAAGGTTCTTGTCGGTTTACAGAGAGAGATTTGTTGTTCCTGGACACAAACTGATTCCTTTTAATCAGCCACGTCAGTGTCTTGCCGAAGAAACTTTCCCCCTCAGGGTTTTCCCAGATGATAACCTCTTTCTTTCAGGTCACCACAGAGTTCTTTTTTGTTTCCCTTATTTCAAGTGAAACATTAGGCAGCCAGCCCTCTTCTCTTGCATGAACCACAAGGGCTTTGACCAGGCTGAACTCGCCACCCGTGTAAACTGTTCAACTCTCTCTGCTTGCAAAAACCACATGATCCTCTTAGAACTGCAAGCTGCATTCACAGACAGTCTGTGGCTCTGAACTACTTCTCCAATCTCTTTCATCTGTTGCTTTTCAAAACAACAATCCATTAGTGAAGTCTCTTGAGCACACCCAAAGTTTACGCAAAGGTCCGCAGGAGCCACCCTTTCTTGCTTGAGCAGAGCTCCAGTATTTTCATGAAATCTGTTTTGAAGTGTTTGTATGTGACCTACACTAAAAAAACTGCTCCAATTTATCTCCCAAAAATATATCTATATACAATACAAACACAGCATAATCTGCCACAATATTACGTGAGGAAATTACAGGATTCTTTTTATCTAGAAGGCATATTATCTAATTTGTGTGAGAGATGAGAAGAAGCGGGAGCAGTGTGTTCTGGAGCATTATTTAAGAAACAACTTCATTCAGAAAGCTAATAATGTTGACACCAGAAACTGCAGATGCTGTAATCTGGAGCAAACAACTGATTGCTCAAGGATCTCTATGAGCCTGACATTATCTTATGGAGTCAGAGAGATATTTGATGTTTTGGGTCACGATATCAGGATCCCTGTTAGTCCCTCTAACTCCACAAATATTGCTAATGGCTCAGTGCAGAAGTAACTTCTGAAATGCAATATTCAATACAGGTCTCCTTGTTAAGGGAAGGATGTTATAATGGTGGAAGCCTTGGGAAAGCTTTTCTAGGTAACTTGGAATGATAAAAGATAAGGTGGACAAGCTAGACTTGAATTTGCTGGCGGTCAGAAGAGTGAGAAGGGACTTGATTGAAACATGGATGATTTTGATAGGGTGGGGACTAAAAGGATGTTTCTTGTCTGGAGAATCAAGAAATAGTGACCAAATTTTTTTTTAAAAATACGCTTGCTTATTTGAGATGGATTTTGGAGAGTCAGGGCTCTTCAGGAATTCTCTTACTTCAGTGATCATCAGTCTTTAAATGTTTTTAAAACAAGATAATTGATAAACAAGGGAGTGAAAGGTTGCTGGGAATACATAGGAATGCAAAATGCAAAGTTATAATGAGATCAAACAAGGTTTTATTAATGACAGGAGAGGCAAAAAATGATAGCTCTTAATTTGTGTGTTTGTATCATGCCATTAAATTATCAGTGTGTTTATTTAAAAAAGTAAATCTGATAATTGCAAGTAATGGGAAATGAAACTAAGGGAGGTGTGGAGGGTTATGAGTTGGGTGCAGGTCAATGGGACTAGGTGGGAGAAAGTGTTTGGCAAACTGGCTTGTTTCTGTGTTGTAATTGTTATATGGTAGGTTCTAGTACCCAGTAATGGCAAAGAGAATTTGCTATCTCTGTTTTGGCCTAACTAAATATTATTATACTTCCAGACAAATAAGCTTGGGGAAATATGTTGGCTTGTCAAGATCAAAGAAAAAGATATCCCTTTTTGTTTTGCAGTATCTGGCTTCTCTAGGCATCCAATCACTTGTACAACAGAGAGCTTTTTCTGGAAGATCAGCAAACAAGCTTATGGATGCTATGAAAGATTCTGATATGTTGCATTGGAAGCATGGACTTTCAGAGCTTATTGATGTAAGCATAGCACAGAAAACTGCAATTTGGAAAATGTATGGACAAAGGTACATAACATTTAAATTTGGCCCTCCAGAGCATGTGTATATTCATGTTGTATCTCACATTTTGTAGCAAAGAAAGATGAAGGTGAGTTGCCTCACCAATTCTGTTAGGTTTTTAATTGGCAAAATATTTTCCAGTGATTTGAAAGAAGTTATTCTCTGTCTTATTGATAGGAATTGACATGTTGTCAAGTAAACCTTTTCTTAGCATCAGAAGGTTAATATTGTTGGTCAAGAGAACGACTATAACATAAACAGAGCATGGTGTTCTCCTTTTCAATATTGTTACGAACCCAGGGGACCCCAAAATCCAGCAGCAATAGATATTCACCAAGACAAATGGTTACTTAAAAAAAGTTGCTTTCAGTTATCTTTAAACATGAAAACAGGATCAAACTTTAACTTATCACTATTAGCTGAACTAACCTAACTTAACTCCCTTCTAATTCTAAGCACACGTGAATGTAATGTGTGTGTGTAAGTTTAGAAAAGTTATTTGATTCACAGTCCAATCTCGCTTCTCATTTTACAGAATTTAATATTTATGAAGTTCACCAGGCTTTGGTGCTTGAAAGGGAAATGGTTACCGCTCAGGAAGGTTCTTGTTGTATTTCAGAGAGAGATTTGTTGTTCGCTGGACACCCACAACTGATTCCTTGTAACCAGCCACTTCTGTGTCTTTCCGAAGAAACTTGCCCCCTCAGGGTTCTCCAGATGATCACCTCTTTCTTTTAGATCACCACAGAGTTCCTTTTTGTTTCTCTTATTTCAAGTGAAACATTAGGCAGCCAGTCCTCTTCTCTTGCATGAACCACAAGGGCTTTGACTAGGCTGAACTAAGCAGTCAAAATACATCTTCCAAATGGGGTTTTCCACAAGCTTGCCAGCTTGTGCTGTTCCAGTCCCAGCTGCTGCTGCTGCAGACTGTCAAACTGCAGTGCAGAACTGAATTCTCTCTCTCTCTCTCTCTCTCTCTCTCTCTCTCTCTCTCTCTCTCTCTCTTAGAGCCTGTTTTTCTCTCTGCTTCCAAAACTACATGACCCTCTTAGAACAGCAAGATCCACTCCAGACGGCCTGTGACTCTGTGTTCTTTCATCTGTTGCCTTTTTGTAAACAACAATCCATTGGTGATGTCTCTTGGATACTCTCCAAAGCTTTTGCAAAGGCTCGGCGCCAGACTGTCTAGCATGAGCATATCTCTTTTAAAGTGTTTGTATGTGACCTACATTAAAAAACCTGCCCCAATTTATCTCCAAAAAACATATCTGTAATCTCTCACAATATATATTTTCATAATCAATTGCATTTTTTCTTCCCCTTTTTGAGTTCTTTAGCAATAATCTAGTGCAGATTTGATACTGGATTTGCACTCTGTTTCCGCAGTTATGTATTTATATATGCCTTGTGGCACACAGTGGATTTTCCAAAAATGTTTTTGTATGATCTCTTTTTTTAAAAAAAAAGTAATAATTTGCCTGCAGTAATTGTTTAATTTTCATCATTGCAGCACAATGGCACTGCAGCAAGCACAGCTTCTTTTGTACATGCACAGTTTGGAATCTGTAAACATGGATATCCATCAAAACAACACTGAGGCAATGGCTGTGGTACTTTGCCATTTGGCAGAACTTCATGCAGAACAAGTAAGTTGGCTCTGATGAGGCTTTTGTCTGCCCTTCATTCTTTGCAGGTATTACTATCTAGATAAAAGGTTCAAGCATTTTTATCTGGCATGACAAGTACCTGCAGATGCTGTAATCTGGAGTGAAATGGAGTTTATCTCTTGCCTGTCTAAAAAGCCTTGTATATTGAGGCAACTTGTATTCTGTTTATTGCAATGTGGGATGCCAGTGTTCATTAAAATTACAGGAATTACTCTTGTGATTTTTCATACAAGTTCATTTTGCATTATTTATTAAAACTGGTCATAAGGATATATTGATGTTTGTATAAATTTGTCAAATCAAATAATGTGTTCTTTTCAGATCATTTGTACCTTTCAGGTTGATGCATGCATAAGGGTTAAAATGATTTAAAATGACTTGCAAACATATTTTTGCAAGAAACCAGCAGCTAGAATATTTACAAATTCCATGAGTATGTCTCCATAGTAACAGCCTGTTAGCCAACATCTTTTTCTGCATGTTTGAGCTAACAATTTAGTTTTGAATTTGCTTTTGTACACACTTAAGGCCAGAGTAAAATGAAGATAGTCTGGACAATTCTTTTTGACTGTCCTTTTGAATCTATCAACATTTTATTCTGTTTTATTAATTGTTTTAAGTATAGTTTAATTGTTTTAGGAGTTCAAATAAACAGTGGAAAAATTCAGCTAATTTAGAATGAACTTTTCATTAACAAGTCAAAACAACACCATCTGTATGCTGTATGAGCAATTATAAAGGGACAGAGTTGCAATAGCATGTATAAATGAAAACAATGGAGGTCCATTTGAAAGGGATAATGGATTTATACATTGTATAACCTTTCGACTCATGCCAAAGCAGTGATCCAAAATGTAAACAGGTTGTCATTAAACTCCTTTTAATTTGGAGCAATAAAATGTTTTTGCTTTTCTTTGAATTCTATAAATTAAGAGCCCCAAATGTTAAAAATGCTGTAATAATTCAATGTTGGGCTTGTATTTGATTGTGAGTAATGCAAATGTTTTCCTTTTGGATATAGGGCTATTACTCAGCAGCTTCTGAAATCCTGAAACATTTAAAAGAGCGATTTCCACCCCACAGCCAGTACGCAAAGGTATACTGACAAATTGCAGTCTACTATTTAATGCACAAAAAATTACTTTAATAGTTAATTGTCATACCACAACAGATGTAAATGTATTTTATTTCTCAGTTGAGTTTAAGGAGAATTAATTGTCCAAAAAATTACTTCATTATATAACTATTATGAAATAAACAATAATTGGCTATATTGTTCCTTTGAATTGAGGAACTTCTAATTGTAGATAGACAGTGTTACCCTGCATCTGATGGCTAGATCTGCTACATATTGCCAATTTTACAAAATCTGGAGTTTCTCAAATATGTGTTTTTGTAATACTCTCACAAAGCTCTTCTAACTAGGTGGAATTGGACTGTATTGGCATTGTGTTTGGATTATGAGTTTATAACCATGTTCTGCCATATTTCCCCTTCTTTTCCACCCCCCAGCATATTTTTGTCTGATGAGAGTCTGAAAGAACACAGTTAAAATTCCCTTCTCATCCATTGGTTTCAATGGAATTGACCTGGAAGAAGAATCAGAATCAAGCTTATTGCCTTGAACATGGGACACTTTTTTTTGTTTGTGTTGTGGCAGTAGTATTGTGCAGAACAAGGTGGAAAATTACTATAAATTACATTTCCATAAATACAATTTTTTTTAAAGTAACTAGTGCATAAAAGAGAAAGTGAAGTAGTGTCCAAATCTAATGAAATATAGCTGCTGGCATTACCTTTTTTACATTTGCATCGACATGATGGTCCCAGGATAGATTGTCAGAGATGTTGACATCCAGGAATTAGAAGTTTCTTACTGGTGACCCATTGATTCCCTCTACTGAAGTCTGCAATCAATTCCTTGGTTTTGCTGACATTGAGTGCAAGGTAGTTGTTGTGGCACCACTTGTCTGGTTGATCTATCTCACTCCTGTACCCTTATTGCCATCTGTGATTTCCACCAATAACCATGGTGTTATTGCCAAATTTGCAGGTAGCATTTGAATTGTGGCTAACCACACTGTCATGGTTGTAGAGAGAGAGAGAGAGAGAGAGAGTAGAGTTCTAGGCTAAGCGCACATCCTTGAGGTGAAATTTGGCACGTATTGAATTAAATCCTGTTCCTGACAAGTAAAAAGGAATTGGGTAAAATTTGACAATGTACCTGAAATACATTTTGTTTTGAGTTGTCATAACATCTTAATACATAATCCTTTATCTGAAACCCTTGGGACAAGACACTTTTTGGAATTCGGAATTTTTCAAAATATAGTAACAGTGGTGTGTTAAGTAATTGCACTGATTTCAGATTCACGCAAAACTAAAACACTCCAACTAGAAGCAGGGGCTTATCTAGGATGTAGCAAGCATGGCACATGTCCGGGGCATGACTTGAAGGGGCCAGCGCGACTTGAAAGGCTGCAGCCCCCATTTCCCCCTCAGACATGCAAGGAATACTTATTCATCCTCTTTCATCATCCTAGTGTTCACTCTCATTTATACAATGCCAAATACAACATGGCAGCCACCAAGGCCAGCTCTTGTGAGACCTCATTGTCTCTGTTTATTTTGATGCAATGGGCACCCTGTCATATTGCACTATTTTGTTTTTATGTGCCCCTGATTAGAAGGGTCTGTGGGCAGGGTGGTGGTGGCAGTGGCACTTGGCCGGGGTGGGGAGGGGGGATAGGGGTGGTAAATGAAGTGAGATAAAGAGACCATAAAATTCCTAGCACTGATGGGGGTGGATTGTGTCAGGTCACGTTTGGTGCCAAACGCGAGCTTTGGTGTACAGACGACATCCACGGGGGAAAAAATGTTCGTTTTCAGAGGTTTCGGTTTTCAGAATTTCAGATAAGGTTATGTATCTGTATTGATTTTAGATATTTAGGTGAATCTGAGAAGCTATAATCTTTAATAGCGGTGCTTTGGTAATAATATAACTCATCTCATTTTATCTAATCAGGTTGTTCAAATAAATCCAGCAGAGATAAAGACCCTTTAAAAATGATAGTTGATTATGAACAAAAGCAGTTTTAGAAAATCTTGTTTGCGTGCAATAAATGTTGATATTATGAACTAATATAAAATATGCATTGAATTCAATGCTGGTAAATTTGTATATTATGATTTTTTAAAAATCTCTTAAAAATGTGATGCCAGTTTTTATTTATAGCTCTAAATGATGTTTTTAATGTTTCATTCCTCTTCCTCAAAGCTCTGGATGCTCTTTGACCAAAATATACAGTTTAATCGAGCTATGTGTGATGGGAAATACCATGTCGCTGACTCCCTAGTTCCTGGAATAGCTGCACTTAATGGGCCAGAAGGACTGTATAGGTAAGTGTAAGGAATAGTCTCACTAAATGGTTCAGAACAAGATGAATGTTTTTAACTTCATACTACGATATTCTGCACTTACCAAAAATACTGCATAAATTCTTTGAAAGTAACCTGAATTTATAATGGGATGATATTTCAAAATATTTGAACTTTTCAGATCTGAGTTTTTATTAATTAATCTTCTTGAGTACTGTTTTACAAAATTAACTTATTTCTCTGATCTTTAAAGGAAAGCACTTGTTTTGAAAGCACAGAATCAGATCACTGAGTCGTACAGATTTCTGCAAAAATTGTTAATGCATTGTCAGAAAAAGAAGTCAACAGAAATGTTGATTAAGTAAGTTGATGGTAAATATAAAAAGTTAAATGTCACCAAGGCATGTGAGCTAATTGTATAAAACAAATTATTTTCCAATTTACATTAAATCTAAAGAAATTTTGTCACCTTAGTGTAAAATTCCATGAATGCAATAATGAAGTACACGCTCACAATACAATGGAAGGATTAGGATATTTTATTATGGTTTTCAAGTTTAATTTTGATTTTTAAAGTTTGTAAGTCAGAATCAGTGTTATAATTTAACAATGATCACAGATGCAGTATTAATATATTGAAAGGAAATGACGAATATCTGAAGGTGCACTATCTGAGAACTATTTAAAACTTGTATTTTGTGATATGATTACTGAGAATATAATGAAGCATTTTATGAATTGGGCTGCATTAATAACATGGGCATTATGTTCTCTTTTTGACTGTACTTCAATGGTTTAATGCATGAAGTGTTGAATCTTGCATTCTAATACAATTCTGGGATCTTGGGTGCCATTTGTAGAGCAGAGCTAAAAATGACCAGATTTTATGCAGACCTACACCAAGTTTATTGACCTGTACGGTTTGGCCACTTACTACCTTCAATATTTGAACTCTGCAAATAGTTACCTAGATATAATCAAATCATATATTTGCTGTAGATATTGCTGATTAAAAATTGTGGTTTGAGGAAAGACATCCTTTTTGATGTGCTTCATGAAGAGCAAGTTATGTCACCCTCTCCCTGGTTTGTTTCTAAACTGGTTTTAGTTGTTTATGCCAACTATTTCAAACTCATTCCATTTGTTGAGTCAGATTATGTATCAGCAAATGTCATCATGGCAATCTTAATTTTATTTGTTTTAATTGGTTGCTCCAAAAATAATATGAAGGCAAGATTAGCAATTAAATCTTTTTTGGGGATAGATAAACCATGTGCTGAAACTGACTTCATTTTTTGTGCTTCTCTGTGATTAAAATCCATTTTGATGTAGTGAAATGTCATGGTCGGATTCTTCTATTAGTATAAATGTTGAATTCTTAATATTTTTGATTGCAAATAATCCTAAGGGAAGTTGATAAAGCAAAAGTATAAGATGCAAGGTAGCACAAAAGAATTTTGGATGATGTGCAGTAAATAAAATGGACAGGTGTCACGATACTGTAGTTATCAAAGAAATTGTCTGCCTTTTCTACAACAATGGGTTGAAATAAATGGATCTAAAATAATTGTAGTTTAGTTGAAAAGGTGGCTTTTTAGCATTTTCAGAAAAATAGCAGTTGTTGCTCAGTTGAAGTTAATTTGGAAATGAAAATTTTAAGTTGGCTATCTCTCAAATCAGAAAATTGAATATGTGAGTAAAATTCATCAGTGAGCTTTGTTAAACATAGGTAACTTTGTAATTTTAGAGTTCTTATTTTGGAGGCTGAGCTTTTTTGGCGTTCCTCGTGTCATGCGGTGGCAGTTCCTCTACTCCTAAAAGCATTGGCTCTGAGTCGTGAATATCAATTGGAGTATCTAACCTCAGAAGCCATCTTGCACTTGGCATTTTCGCAGGTAAGCTATGCCAAAAGTATAAAGTGTGCCTGTTACATGTGAATGAGGGATTGCATATTCTTGTTTGGGCTTAAATTTGGAGAACTCCACTAAAACCTTTTTTCCCCTGTTATTCCTTCTGATTGAAAGGTTTGTCTAATGATGGTAGACCAACAGCAGCATAGATATAGAAACATAATATTATGACAAAACAAAGCATACTACTGCAGTATGTCACTTTTTTTTAAAACCACCTATTTCTTATCCAACTTGAGCCCAAGCTAGCATTTCTAAAATGTCTGAAAGTGTAAGATATTTTAAATATGCAATGAAAGCCACTACTGAATTTAGATGGAAGGGATGCTGTTTAAATTTTGTATCACCAAAGGAATACCTGCTGTGATATTGAACTTTTATGCAAGTTCTCCATTGTACTGATTTTTTTTTTGTTGCCTCATGCCATGCAATTCTTTTCTCTATTGACTTTCAGGTAAGGCTATTAATATTCCAAGGTGTACCATCAATTATCTAATAATATTTATTTTAAAAAAAGGAAATGCAAAGGCATTCCTGAATGTGATCATTTAAGGGGAAATATTCTGTAGTCACCCTTGACTCGTACTTGAGACATGATAGCAATTTAATTCAGTGCAAGATCCTAACCAAAGAAAATGCTGGAGATGCTCATCTGTGTAGGGAAAGTTAATTTTTCAGCTTGAGAAACTGCTCACAATAACCATCCGACACTCTACACTTTACTAATCAATATTTATTTATTTTTATATCTGTCTATTAGTCCTGCAGATGTATTGTTTGCCTGTATGTGCATGATATCTGGTCGAATGCCTGCACATTTTGCACCGAGGACCAGAGAACGTTGTTTCATTTGGTGGTTGTTGTGCAATTGGATGATAATAAACTTGAACTTGATTTTCATAAATACTGCCTAATCTGTTGATTATTTCCAGTGTTTTCTGCTTTTATATTTCCAGCATTCAGTTTTTGCTTGAAGACCATTTAAAATCAGTATATTAATTTTCAAACCAGCTATTTATATTGTAAACATTTTTTTTTATTTACCATTACTGATTTCTTTGTGGAAGAATTGATATTTGGGGTAAATTGTGTATATTTTGATGCTTGAATATGCTTACAATATTTCTTCACTAAGTGTTTCCCATATCACACAGAAATAAAGCTGGAACTCCACCATAGTTTCAATATGGTTTATAGTGCACTTAGTTGTCAACTTGCACAGAAATATACTTGTACAGGAAGTGAATATAACTGGAAGATTCATCCTTGCACATGTGGAGCTGCAACAGTTTTACACTTAGAATATTCAAGATTTTTTTTTTTTTTTTTAAAACTAGCTGATGCTTGGAATTCCAGACCAAGCTTTGAATGTGCTCCACATGGCGATTGAACCCATTCTGGCTAATGGAACAGTCTTGGACAGAGGACGGGCTATGCTTCTGTTGGCAAAATGTCAGGTTGCTGCTGCAGCCTCTTGCCCTGTTGGAGAAAAAGCTGAGGGTAACTATCTGAAGTCTTTTGACTTGCATTTTATGCTTATAAAACTTGCAATTGTATGTATAAACAGAAGTCATTTTAAAAAAAATGCTTTCTCTGGAACTGATGAATTTACTGATGTATATTCTGAAAATATTTCAAACGGATGTTTTTTGTTAACCCTTGGTAAATAGACTATTTTAAATGTAGGAACAAATTTTAAATATATCACTACAGAATGAGTAATATTGCTTTCAATCTTTCTGATATTTCCAAGTCAAATAACTTACTTAGAAACATATTTTCTTATTACATTTGTAGTTTTGGAGTTCAGCTTAAATTCCTTGGTGTTTCACTTACAGCCATTATTGAGCTCTTGTAGCCACAATACTGTACTTGTATGGTTGATCCATTTGAGTTTCTGCTCCGTAGAGATCCCCATGATGTTGATTGTAGAGGATTCATCAGCGATAATGTAATTCAGTATCAAAGATAGATGGTTTGTTAACAATGCTCATTGACAGACATATCTGTTACTTGTATCATAAGCCACCCCATGTCTGCCTGGATGCAAAATTAGACTCCATTTAATGGAAATCTACAAATAAGAACTAATAATGTTCAAGAAGGAAGTGCGTTGAATTTGTGCCAATCTGAAGGCTAAATATTTCAAGGTCTTGTCATTTGCAAAAAGTGCTCATAATCAAATCAGCATATTGATGATGGCTGAAACATTGTGACATGATTCAGTCACGTTGATTGCCGACGACTGACGTGCTTTCTATTTTTTTTTCTGTTGAAGCATTTGAATCAGCAATTCAAAATCTGAATGAAGCCAAGATGTATTTTGAGAAGGCAGATTCCAATGAGCGGATTAGAGAAGTGCTTTACTTGCAGGCAAGGCTATTCAACACTCTCGGCAAGACAAAAGAAAGAAACAAATGTGCTATGATGTTCCGTCAGCTGCACCAAGAATTGCCAACCTATGGAGTGGCTCTCCTCTCATAACTAACAATACATTTTAATACTGCTTAATGTGATATGTAGAAAACTTTAAAGTAAGAGTATTGACAGAGGTGTGTTGGCAATAACATGCTGTATCAACTAGAAAATTTGGGACTAGCATGTTTTTGCAGGTTTTGAAGCAAAGAAAGATAACAGCAAATGGTCTAATAGTGGCACAGAAGTGCTATGAACTCCAACGAACACATCTGAGTTAATTAAGCAAGGTGTTCTCCAGGTCAGATTAATTGAGAGGATCAATGGATTCATCTCCATTCTGTTTTGAAGCTCGTGTCACTTCATGAAACCATTTAAAATGAGTCACAATCAAATACAAAATGAATTTGCCTGCTATGATTGTAAAAACTTTTACTTTTGTAGGTTAATAGCCTAATGTGTAATTGCTGAAAGAGCTTTTGGTTCTCTCAAGAAATTCTGTAACATAAATAACATCATTTGCTTTTGAAAGGTGTCGATGAGTTGTCCTGATCATGAGTTGTTTTATGATTTTGGTTATCAGTTGTTGTTTAATTAGACAGGCAATGTCCAGGTTACAGAAAGGGTTGTGATCCTGAGAACAATTCATAACATTTTTGTTGTAAATTGGGAGTACAGGACACTAAAGCAAGGACAGAAAGTGCAACTACCAGCTGGCCTCACTACTTAGTGCCCCCAGCTCTGCACTGCTCCACACAGCCTCCAAATGTTACAGCATGGGCGATGGTTGTGGGGAGAAACCTTGCTCATTCTTACCAGGCAGTAGATGACTGCAGCAGCCAGTAAATCCGCCAGCACAGCTACTGAACCCATCCCATTTTCTGCTGAAAATATCACCTGTCTCAGCATCTTAAGCTGCATGGTCAGGTTCTAACCACATTGGCTTGCTGCAAATCATTAGCCTCACCTCACAGACTTACCTGTGAAGCTCTGTTTTTAAATTAGAAAATCCTGTTTCAAAAAATTTAATGACAATTTTGTAAAGATCATTTAAATAAATCTCAAATTCCTGAATCAAGCTTTTGGTAACCTAGGGACTGCCTGTATTCCTCTCCAATGTCAGTTAATTGTGGCAGAAGTATTCTAAACTATGAAGGTTTCCACTGTTCCCTAAATTCACAATAAATGGCCATCATTGACTTCTTTGTAATGATGTGATGCAACAGTATTGTAATTTTAACAATTTTATTAAATTTGTTGCTGATTATATAAAATCCTGATGCAGGATTGCACCATCATTGAAGATTGGGATCATCTTGGAGCTTCCTAGTAATTGTTTAAATGCACACTGCAATTAATGACTGGATATGGAAGGACTGCAGAGTTTCAATATAATTTGAGATCACTTTGATCTGTGCATATTTCTTCTGCAATACCCAATGATGCCTCCTCTGTGCTGTCAGACTACCCCATTTAACACAAGTGGTCTTTGTTAAAACACACCGAAATGCTGGGAAAACTCAGCCAGTCCTTTCAATGTCTTCAAGGGCTCAGGCCTGAAACGTCAGCAATATTTCTTTTTTTCCTGTAGTGGCTGAGTTCCTCCAGCGTTTTAGTGTGCTTTTACTACAATTACAGTATTTGCAGCCTATCATGTTTCACTCAAGTGATCTTTGATTTAGGTCTCAAATTTTTGTTTTAGGTCTCAAATTTTTCCCTCATCTCTTTATAATGGCAATGTGTGTTGCTCAGGAAATTGTGCAAATATTTTAAAATAATATCTCGAGGTGGAGAATTGTGTCTCCCAAAACAGATATAAATGACCATCACACAATTTACCACATGTAGATTTATGGTCAAATTACTTTATTCATTTTTGTTCATCACTGCTTGCTGCAGATGCAATCTGGCGATAACATAGGTTTTCAGTGAGTTGGCCACATCCTGCTCACCTTTTTTTTATATAATCTTCAAGCTCCCACCAGACAATGTGTACAGGAAACTTTAATTGCTGATGCCTTCTGGATAATCCTGAAGCATAAGCACAATAATTTAAAATTGTAACGTTGTTCCAGAATTTAACTTTTGATGGCATATCAAATCTTAGCAAAGAAAGTTTCCCTCAAATGTACAGGATCCCTGTGCTGAGAACATTTTCCTTTGATTTTTTTTCCCCCCTCTTCTGTCTTCATGTAGATTAATTAGCCAATCACAGATTCTTGTACAGATATATAGTTTTTGTGATTCATTTGCCATTAAAACTTGACCTAACAAAATACGATTTTCAGGATATTTGACATTTGTGTTATTTATTCTTTTGGGGGAAAACTGCAAATGAATAAATTCTGAATGTGTCTCGATGACTGACAGCTGCTTCTGGGTTCCCCCTCGAGCTGCACATGTGCAAAAGTGACCCAAGTTGCTGTCTGTTTCACTTGGGTCATCATAAACCCAAAATCGGAGCCAGGACAATGTCCTAGTCAAACCCTCTGGAGAGGTTTTAGGAAATAAAGATTTATCGCTTTTTCAGAGCCTATTTCCTCTTGAAGATTGTTGAATTCAGGGTTGCTTTCACTGCTCTGAGCAGCTTCAGGGCTTGGTGGCTATTTCTGTCGCACCTTTACCCCGCCCCCTCTTGCATGGTTCCTCCTTGCTCGAAGGCCCAGCCCGGCTTTGAACCCCGCTGCCGATTGGCTCAGGCAAATGCCCATCAAAGGCCCGCCTCTTGCTCTGAGCAGGCGCTGCAGAGGGAGTGGATGTCTGTCCCACGGACGAGGACCTCCGGCTTGTGTCTGCAGGCCCCGACAGGGTTGCTGTCGTTTCCGGACGGGCAGTCATGAAGGTATTGTCAGGTTGATGTTTTCGGACCTGACTTTGGGCATTTCCCCGGAGCTGCGCCCAGATAAGAGTGAAAGGCAGCAGGAAGGACTTGATGTAGTTTCGAAGCAGCTTTTCCCGGTTTGGGTAAAAACCCAGCAGCCTCTCCATTAATTGCTGGAATAGGCGATCGTGGGCGGGAAAAAATACCAGGGATTCTATTTCACTTTTGGCATTTGGGCCGGAGGACAAGCGAGGCATGTTTTTATTAAAAGTCCAGAGCGGAGCCAGGGATCTTTGCTTTAGGCCAGGGGTTCTTCCTCCGGTCTCTCTCATCGAGGCCGTGCCTGTCGCCCAGGAAACGGTCTGCAATCTCCGGCTGGATGGAGGACCTTCTCGTTCATTCACAGTCTCAAACCTTATCAATGCCCGCAAGAGATGGCTTTATTTTTGCGTGTGTATATGTGTGTGGATGTTCAGTATTCAAATAGCCCTCGAATACAAATGTGATTCCCCCGCCCCCCATAAACGTTTTTGAATTCTGCTTCTACATTACCTCATTTCAGTAATGTTAATCTGCACCATTTAGTCCTCCAGAGGCTGGTAGAATTTTGTGATGGGAGTTGAGTTGCACTTCATTCAGTCCCACTGACCAAAATCACCCTATTTACGATTCTCCCAATGGAAAATGCATCTTTGAGGTCAGATGAGTAAAATCACTGCGTTTTGATGTCCTTGTAAAAGGTTGATCTTTATAGAACTCACACTTTGTATGGTGTCAATGTCCAAAAATTAAGTCACAAGTATTGGTTGTTTGCAATTATTTGTGGCTTTGCATCGCTGTGAAATTACCTAGCAAAAATGCTAAACACAGTGACAACACAAGAGTTACTATTTGAAATTTGTTGAAACTTTGTAGTTTTTTTTAATGACGAATGAATGTATATTAAAAGTCTTTACACTGTGAGCAGAATTTTTGGCCTATTACTTACATATCTCAAGTAATATGTAAACTTGTATTTTGAAACATAATTTCTGAGATGACATCTGCATTCTGTAAACTTCGTCTTCAAGGTCTGGGTGTTCCCTTCCCTTAATTTAATGTCCATCAGTAATTGCACAAGATCATGTGATGGCTGCATTCTTGAACCATTACAGAACCTCTGGTGAGGGTACTTTGTAATAAGCTATTGGGTAAGGAGTTCCTACACTTTTTTGTTGTGAAAAAAAGAAATGGGAACAACAATTCATGCAATCTGGACATGTGAGAAAGTAGAAAAACTTTGGGAAGATCTAAACCAGATATTAAATAAAATTACAGAAAGCAATATACCAAAAAACCCAGAGATCTTCCTCCTAAGTAACATAAAAAACAAAGAATTTGGAATTGATTTGGATGGTGCACAAAAAAGATTTGTTAAGATAGCTCTAGCCGTAGCAAAAAAAAAGTATTATGTCAACCTGGAAATTGGAAGATAATTTGAAAATACAACAATGGTATATAGAAATGAATAAATGTATTCCATTAGAAAAAATAACATATAGTTTAAGAAATAATATTGAAATATTTGAACAAATATGGGAGCCTTACATGAAACACAATAGAGAAAACCTACCGGGGACATTCACTACCTAAATTAACGAAAGGAGAAGGAAATGAAAAGAATTGACTCAGTGGAATTTCTGGTTTATTTTTATTGAATGACAACATTGTTTGACTGGTTTAATGTATCTTAGATTTTGTACTTTAAATGGATGGGGGGGAGGTAGGGAGGGTGGGATGGGAGGAGGGAGGGGGGGAGAAAATGACACTGTATATATTTGAAAAGGATGTATCATGGTCAGTGTGGTTTATGGTGTGAAAAATAAAAACTTTAAAAAAAACCCAATGATGATGGAGAATATATTTCCAAGTCAGGGTGGTGTATCAATTGGATGTAATATCCTCCCCCACCTGCTTTCCTTGTCCTTGGTGACAGAGGTTGTGCATTTGTCTGGAGCTGTTAGAATAGCCTGGGCAAGTAAATTGCATTTTGTAGATTGTACACAGCAGCCGCTGATTGATTGTGGTGGTAGGATCGGGCTGCCAGTCGCAGACTGCTTTGACCTGGATGGTGATGAGAGTCTGAAGTTGTTAGAGTTCCACTTTTCCAGACAAGTGGTAATATTCAATCATTGTCCTTTATAACGTATGCCTTCTAGAGCAAGGAGGCAAGGTTAGGAGGCAAGTCACACTGCAAGATAAAAGACCTGCTATTATAGCAGTGGTAACGTGTGTGGTTGGTCTAATGAGGTTTCTGGTCACTGATTAAAGGGGAATGGAGATGACATCTCTTTTACAGTAAGATGAGTGGTTAGATTCAGATTTGTTGGATGTGGTCATTGCCCTGGCATTCCTTGTGACACAAATGTTACATCAAACCTATCAACCCATGCTCCACTGTTGTGTCTCGCTGCATGCAGGTGTTGACTGCTTCTTTGCTCAGGAGTTATGAATGGCATTGAACACAGTGTGATTGTCAGTAAATATCCCCAATTCTGACTACCCAGATTAGATCCAAAATTGTAACTGAACATTGGTGATCATATCATTGGAGAGCAAATGTTGACACATTGTACACATGTGGCATAACATATTCATGCAAAGAAAAATACAAAAAAAACTTAGACCTTTTTACTAGTGTTAAATGAGTGTGTGCATTTATGAATTTCAAATGTTTATAAAATGTTATGCTTTGATCTTTGAGAGTGAATGAAATCGATGTGTGCAAATAAAGAAAAAGTCTAATCTTTCAACCAACTGTGCTTTCAACTTGTATAAGTACTGCAAAGTAACATGCCAGAAAGGTCTGGCCTGGTACCTATTGTATGAAGCAAATGTGGAATTCTACATTCCATCCAGCAACAAAGTATTGTTTTGCATGGATTACTCTATTTACTGTATGTTGCATGCCTACAGTATGTTGTGGATAGAATTGGAGCACATAACATACAAGGAACCCCTAATAACCTGAATATGCCTGAGATTGTCTATTATCTGAAGCTAAGCAGACTCAGGATTGGTCAGGGGAGACTGCCGAGGTGCTGTAGGTTTCTATGATGGGCGCTGGACAAAGTAGTGACTCTCTGTCTGCCGCAAGTTAAAGAATTTCATGTATTTTCCATTCTTAATGTAGTATTATGTGACAATAATGAAACCTTCACCTTTACAATTGAAGTATTTTTTGCACAATACAGTGATCTGGTGGCATACCTGAATTGGAGCGCATGCGCATCTAAAATAAATAGATTTAAATAAAAATGCACAGGAGAACAGGTGGGGAATTTTAGAAATTACTGGAATTATCTGAATTAAGATCTTTTAAAAAAAAAACAAAGAAATTAAGCTCTGATATCCACAGCAGTCTTTATATTTTTTCTTGTATTTATTTGAGGTTGGCACAGTGACAAAGAACAAACTCAGATTTAAATGTGAAAGTTAAGAGCAAGAAAGGATATGTATCCTATGTGATGACCCTCAGCTAGGTTCCATATAGACTAATGGGCCTCTACATTTCAAGGTTTTTAGCTGTGCTAATTTTGTTACAGCAACAATTTATTGCTGCTATATGCTGTGACTCCTCTAACCTTTCCTTGAACCTTTCTCAATGGCCCAATACAATCCTTGACCTTTTTTTGATTTTTGATGTAGCTGCAAAAGAACTTCCACAATTATTATTGACTTTCTTTTGGCTCATTTGAGCTTTTTTCCCTTTTACTGTTGATATTTATTGTTGAATATAATCTAAGTTTTTAAAAACTAAAGGAATGTAACAGTGGGAATGAATTCAAATGGTAAAATGTTTATACTGTCAATAGAAGTAGTTCTCATTGGATAATTCATAAATAGTAAATGTGATTTAAATATTTATCCTAACCAACTTGTTATTTCTTTAGGCAGCTCTAGGTCATGTGACCTGTCCATTCGGATAAAACTAGGAGAGGCACCATGTCATCATGTGTCTCAAGCAGATCTGCTGCCAAGAGACCGATTAGGAAAGATGAACAACGTGGTTACAACGTCAGTCAGCCAGATATTACTAGTAGCCTATCATCCCTAAGCATTGACCTAGGCATGGAGGCTTTCATTATTGTAACAGAATGTGATCAGAATGTTGCCGGCAGTGAGCTAGGACTGAATGGAGAAGAAATGCTGGAAGATGAACCTATGCAAGAGAGTACTGAAGAGATCAGATCATTTTGTGATAAAGCTTCAGGACGATTAGAAAGAGCCAAATCAGAAGATGTCAGATTGCCTAGAGTCAGACTAAATATGTCCAATCGGAAGCTATCTCTTCAAGAAAGATCCAATTTAACTCAGTCATCTGGATGTTGTTCAAGCATTAATGGACGTTATATTTATCCTTCTTTACCATGTTCTCCACTTACATCACCACATTCTTCTCCTCGATTGCCACGCCGACCAACAGTTGAATCTCATCGAGTGTCAATTACAGATCTGCAGGTAGGTGCATCACTCTTGATGTATTTACATGTAAAAGCACATACACACATAAAAACAGTATTTTGTTCTCTGTTTACATAAAATAAATATGTTCAGAATAATTGAAATAGAGCTTATATTGAAAATGTAATTATAAGCTGTTTTTTCCAGAACCCTATTTGTCTTCAATATATCAGAAAAGTTTAGTTTCCAGGAAATTGAAGAATTATTCCTGTTGAGATGACAGGTGTATTTGCCTTCTTTAAAGAACTGAATAAAATAATTATAATGAACAAAATGTTAACCATATCCTTTTTATAGTTGTATGTCGAGGGCTAAAGTTGCATGAAGAAGTTCCAAAGTCGAGGGTCAAGATTGAGTGGTTACTATTAATAGAAAACTATATTTTTCAGAATCAATTTGTACAATTGCACACTTTTCAAATTGTAGTAGGTGTATAAGAAATGGCTGCAACATTTTTCATGATATGTTTTAATTTTAATACAAATTTATTTTTGGCAAAGAACCCAATGTACCAACTTATCAACATTACATAATTAGTTCATATAGCACAAGAAATAAAATTGTCTGGTTCTTGCATCTTGCAGATCTCTTGAGTCAGTTATTCACTGGATAAGTGTTACTAAAGTTTCTATTAGATGTATGTGAAAGTAGTGAATGAGACAGAATAACTGTGCGTACCTCCTTCAACTCATCAATCCAATGATGCTTTACTATATCCATGTTAGTCAAAAACTATTATTTTAATGCTGGAGCATTTGTTCTTCTTCCACATCTCCCAAGTATTTCACTATACAGTGATACCTGATCTATAATACATTGGATGAGATGTATCAGCTAGATATTGTGAAATCAGAAAACTCCCACACATGAAATAAATCTCCATAGGTTTCAAACTTCATCGAGCAAGATTGAGTTCAATTTATACAAAACTGAGATTAAAATACTCTGTGAAGTGGGAAATCTGACTGCAGCAAGGAAAGTTTGAATTTTATTTGTTGTAGGCTCATGACACAGCTGGGAGATGCAAGGGTAGCACTGGTAGTTAGATGTGAAATACACTGTTCAGGGAATCGTGGCATTAGTTGGACATTTTCATTTAAACTGTTCTGTTCTTTCCCCACTTGCCATTACACCACCAACCACTTTTCTCCTCCTCCAAAACCCAAGCTCTGCTTTTCTTTTTCTCCCACTTGCCAACACCATCACTTGCTCTAGTCTATCAACCTGTTAAAATAAGTACAGTACAACTTCGATTGTCCGAAATGGTTGGGACTTGAACCTATGTTGGATAAATGTTTTTTTCGGATAACTGGTCTTTTTTGAAAAATAGTCCAGTAGCAACAGTAAACCACTTGTATCAATGTTTAACAATAACAAGCAACAAGGGAAGGCTTTTTAAGCATTAAAATAATGTTTAATTCTCACCCAAAAAAATGCTGGCTGCTGCCGATTACATAAACAAACCCAATGCAGCTGCCGATCACCAAGACCACCCAACCACCTCCACCGATCTCCAAGACCTCCCAACCGCTGCTGCCGATCCCTGACACGAACCCACCATGGCCGCTGATTCCCGGTGAGGCTTTCCGGGCTGGTGGAACACTCACTGGCAAGTCAGCAGGCTCCTGTCTCCCGGTCACTGGAGCTCCTGGCTCCGAATCCTCCCCTCGGCCTACCGCACACCAGGGAAATAAGCCAAGGGGAGGAGTCTGGTGTGCCAAGGAGGGAGGGAAGAGGATGGGAGGGGAGGGAAGGGAACACCACTGAGCCCGAAGATTCTTCCGACACCTTGCGGCTGGGAGACTGGCATGCAGTTTGAGAGAGAGAGTTGGAGAAAAAGGTCAAAGGTAAAGAAGAAATGGAAAGAGAGAGGGGAGGGAGTTAGCTGAAACGAGGACAATCGTCGTTCTAATTTCATGACGGGTGAATTGTTTTCAACCTGTGAGGTCAGTTCAGCTCCCATAAAAAAAAGGATAAATGAGGATCTCTGATTTGTTTCTGATATCCTCATTTATTCAATTTTTAAAAAAAATTCAGATAAATGAGGATTTTGGAGAATCTGATTTCAGATGATCGGAGTTGTACTGTATTACTACTCGTATCTTATCTTTGAATAATTATTATAAAAATGCATTGCAGGTGATCAATTAATTATTATGGGGGGTGCTCCTAGAAAATAGTTTGTATCACAATTTTCTGTAATGTGAAGCACAATCATCTGTTCATACATTAAGAAATTGGAGTTGAAAATAGTGTTTATTTACTCCCTTCCCCCCCCCCCCCCCCAACTTAATACCGTGAGCGCAAATTTTATTCCATATCACAAATTTTTGGATTACGATTTCTGAATTTTTTAAGGCCAAATTTCTTTTAGTAAAAAATGGCCATAACACAGGGGTCGTTTATAATGTGTGTAGGAAAATAATGCAATCTTTTGAAGTAATTCTTTGAAATGCTGAGTATGCATTTTGATACAATCTTGATTTTTTTTTTCTCTGTTGAATCATATATTGTTGAATCAGAATATTGGACAGAACAAAGTTTTAAGTAAGATAAAAGTAATTAGCTTTCTGCCCATCCCCTTGCAGTTATACTTTTCACCAATTGACTGGCAGGAAAGGGATATGGAGTAGCAATCAGTTGAAAAGACAGCAGAGGTGATTTGGAGCATGAGTGATGGCCAAAGCAGTCCGGAAGATGGAAAGTGGCAGCCATGGCCCATATTAGCAGGAAAAATATGAAACACTGTGGTTTAAATGTTAGTGCACAAGTATGGATGGAGCCTATCTTTCTTTGCATTTTGTGCAGTTAATTTAGAATTAAACCTTTTAGGAAATAATATGAAAGCTTTTCTCCTATGATGGCAGTTGTGCAAAATTGTAACTTATGCTTTGTTTTTTTTAAAAAACAAAAACAGGGTGGATCAATTGAAAATTTTTGTTAGGCTTCAGGTTCTGACAGCTGTGAGACGAAGGCAGGTAAATGAGATTTTAAGCAGAGACTGATTAACAGAAACTTTTACTGTGGCACCATCCCATTTTTGATTGCCATTTATGTTATTTGATTGAACCTCCGCTCAATCAAAAGTTGGACATCCAGGATTAATTATATGGAAAGGATAAACTCCTGGAAGAAACTGCAGGTATTGATTTTACTCCAGCTTCCAGAAACTGGAGTCAATTATGTCTCCAGCGTTAATCATGGGTAACATTCAGTCTTATGAGACAGAGGTTTATCATTCTGTCCCCAGCCTTTGTCAAATTAGATCTGAGTGTAGCTTTTTATTTTTATTCACATTGGCTGTTTCTGGCAAGGTTGTCATTTATTCCTTGTCCTTAATTACCCTCAGGAAGGTGGTCATGAGCCACCATCTTGAAGTGGTGATAAAGTTAATCTTGGTCCACTGGAATTGCAAAGGGTTAGTGCATAAAAAGCTTCAATTCTTGGTTCAGCAACTTTTTCTAGTAATTGTTTGTGTCAATTTTTAATATTTTTATAGTCAAGTTGACTGTTAAAATATTCATCCATGAAGAAATGGGATCTGGAAATGATGAGGAGAGCTTTACTGCTGCATAAGTCACTCTACAATATCAGGTGTCATTCTCTGGAAAGGGTGGAGGAAGAACCTTTTCAGATGTTTAAAATTAAGATCACTTCAGACTGCTTGCTCTGGAGTCTAGACCAAGGGGTCACAATCTTTTTACTACAGAAGTCTTCTCTAATCTTAATAAATATGCTGTGGACTACTTCTAAAAAAAATTTTCTTAGATTAACAATTGGCCATAGAATTGAATGCATTTGTTCATTACTAAATAAAATTTGTGATTATGCAGAATCATACATGTTTTCAATTTGATGAGGGGTTTTGTCAGACAAAGAATTCCAGATGACTCTCTAGAATGGGGGAAAAATAATCCTCATATTCCCTCTTGTACTTCTACTAATAATTGAGAAAATCCACTCTCACCAGGACCCATAATTTTATGTCTGAATTAAACCCCTCAAATCTCTGTTCCAAAGAAAACTATCAATCATATAGAAATAGAACATTATAGCACAGTAGAGGCTCTTCGGCCCATGATGTTGTGCCAACTGATATAAGCCTACTAAACAAGCTAAAACTTCCCTACCTCACACCCATAACCCTCTATTTTTTTATTGTATCCTTGTGCCTGTCTTAAACTCTTTTAAGTGTCCCTATTGTACCAGCCTTCACCATCATCCCTAACGATGCATTCCAAGCACCCTCTACACTCTGTGTAAATTAAAAAAAAAGCCCTACCTCTCTTAAACCTTCCTCCCCTCACCTTGTACGGATGCCCTCTGGTGTTTGATATTCTCACCCCAGAAAAAAAGTGCATTCTGTCCACCTTGTATATGCCTCTCATAATCTTGTATACTCTATTAAGTCACCTCTCTTTCTTCTTCGCTCCAAAGGCTTAAATGAGCCCAAACTCTTTTATCCTTGCCTCATAAGACACGTTCTCCAATTCAGGCATCATTTTATTAAATCTCCTCTGCACGCTCTCCATATCCTGTAATGAGGCGACCAGAACTGAATGCAATATTCTAAATGTGGTCTAACCAGAGTTTTCATGAGTTACAACAGGGTGGCACATTTGGTGTAGCAGTTAGCAAAATGCCTTTACAGTTCCAGTGATTGGGACCAGAGTTTGAATCCTGCAAACATGCTAATCATGTTAATAGATGACAACAGCAGTGAACCCACCACAGATCACTGCAACACACCACTCATCACTGGCCTCCAATCAGAAAAAGTAGCGCTCCACTACCAACCTCTGATTCCTTCCACTAAGCCAATTTTGGAACAATTAGGTTAGCTCATCTTGGATCCCTTGTGATTGAACCTTCTGAACTAGCCTACCATGCAGTACCTTGTCAAAAGACTTGCTAAGGTCTATATGAAGCCCATTGCCCTGTCCTCCTCGATCTCCTTGGTAGATCAAATTTCAAACACACAAAGCTCTGCTGGCTTTCCCAAATCAGTTCTTTCCTCTTCAAATGCTTGTAGATTCTGTCCCTCAGAATGCCTTCCAGTAATTTGCTCACATCAGATAGCAGGTTCACCTGGCTTGCAATACCCTGGTTAGTGCTTGCAGCCATTTTAAATAAAGATGCAATATTTGCTATCTTTCATACCTCTGATATCTCACTCGTGGCTGACATTAATGCAAATATCTCTGCCAGGATCTCAGCACTTCCTTCCCTGGCAGAGATATTTGAATTATTCCTACAGTGTCCAAGGATACAATTGGTCATTCCCTGGGGATGAATCCATTTTGATATGTTGTAAGACTGCTAGCTCCTCTTCCTTTCGTCAATGGCATCACTGCTCATTTGCCACAATTCTGTAGTTTACAGGCCCTTCCCAAAAGAAGTATTCACTTAAGAACTTTTTGTTTTGTGTCTCCACACATTGGATATCATGTTGATCCTTTAGACCCATACTCACTTGTGCTTTGGTCTTAATGACCTGTCAAATCTTATAGGTTTTTCCTTCATGTCCTTTTTTTTCCTTCTGATTTCCTCTTAAATGTATTCATTGAAATATTAACTTTATCCCAGTTGCCTATACCTGACGTGCCTCCTTTTGTCAATATCCCTCATCAATCGGCATTCCTAAACCAACTAGCTGTACCCTTCACTCCAACAGGAATATGCTGCCCCAAACTCTCCTTGTCTCACTTTTAAAAGTCTCCCATTTGCCTGACTTCTTTTCAACTGTAAATGACCTCTTCTAATCAACAACTGCCAGGTCCTGTCTTATGTCTTCAACTTTGGCCTTGCTCCAATGTCAGACTAATTTGTGGGCCATTTCCATCTTTTTTTCCATAATTACTTTAAAACTAAGAATTATGCTCACAAATCTCAATGTGCTCACCTCCTAACACTTTAGTCACTTAGCCTCTCTTCTTCTCTCATAGGAGGACCAGTGATATCATTTGGTTTGTACCTCAGTTGGTTAAGAAAATATTCCTAAAAACATTTAAATTCCACTCCTTCCAAACCATTTGCAGGATGGGAGTCACAGTTAATATAAGAGAAATTAAAAATCACCTATTATTATGACATTATTTTTTGCGATATCTGTGATCTCACTGCGTGTTTTCTCCCATTTGTTTTTCAGTCCTCTTCATTAAATCCTGTGATTTGCCATCATTTATCCAATTTCTCTTCAATCTAATTACAAATCCAGGTATCACCACTAAAGGAGGAAATCTAATTATTCATCCACCCACACACATCAATATAATTACTTCTACACCCACATAATCCTCATCTATACAATCACCCTGCCCTGTCATTCTCACACCCACCGAGTCCTTGCACAAACATGAAGGAAAAAAGTACAAACTCTTTATTTCTGTCCTTGGGGACAGAATTTGATGATTTTGAACATGATTTATACCCTGATTCCCAGAATATCCATTTTAGATTTTGTCAATATAGAATTGGGGCAGGCAACAATATTTATTTCTCTAACTTTTACTTTCTATATGGGCATTGAAATAACTGATGAATATTGCCCTTTTTGCCATCTTTGCATGTTAACTGAAGGAACGACCTATTTTAAATTTAGTTTTGTATTATGAATTTAATGATCTATGATCTTAAGGGAAGAGTGATCATAATATAGGATAAATTTATGGAAGATTAAAGTGATTTGAAACAAGGGACAATAAACAAGTGGGCTGTTGTTTAAATAAACAAGACATGGATTGCAGCAAATGTATAACCTTTAAGGTTATAAACCCAACAGGGGGAGGTAGTCCAATCACAGCTATTTCAGATTTCAGCAAATGAAGGAATATGTGGTTTAGCAAATAAAAACAAAATAAATTGAAAAACTTTAGATATGTTATGAAAACAATTAGTGAAGGTTAATGCTGGTCCCTTACAGACATAGGATGGGAGAAATAATATTGAAAATAAAGAAATGGTGGAAAAAAATAAACAATTATTTTCCATCTGTATCTGCAGTAAAAAGAGCAGAAAATGCAGGAGAATGTAGGTAGAGAATGAACGAGGAACCAAATTTTTTTTTTTAACTGCAAGCCAATAAATCTTCTTGCAACAGATGGCTTGAATCCCAAGTTTTTAAAGAGGTGGCTTTGGAGATGGTGGATACTGTATTTTTTATCTAAAATTCCATGGATTCTAGAGTGGAAGTTCAGGACTTGTGGCCAAACTTTCCTGGAACAGTTGTGTCTCTAGAAATACTCAGCAGGTCAAGTAATCATTGTGGAAAGGAGAAAACTTATTGTTTCAAGTCTAATGAAAGGTTATTGATCTGAAACATCAACAGATGCTGCTTGATGCCCTGAATGTCTGCAGTAGATTTCTGTTTTTATTTTAAATTTCAATTTAAAATTTGCCTTTTGTTTATAATGTGTCTGCTGTATTTTGTGCATAATGTGTCTCTGTCATTGTTGTCATTGACTTGGAAAACTACCTTCTGTGTAGATCAGGGGTGTCAAACTCAAATTCACAGAGGGCCAAAATTATAAACTTGGACTAAGTCGTGGGCCAAACTAAATATTTATTGAAAATTTTCAACAACATCTGCATGTTTTCTCTTCTTTCAACGTACGTAATGTTAAACTTTTTCTTATTAAAATAAATGTTTAATAATAGTTTTGGTTAAACTCTTTCCAGAAGAAGCATTAACAAATGAGAAATAAAATATTCAATAAATAATATTTCTCTATAGCCTTTAAGCTCCTTTTAAATGTATTTTTTTCACAAGCCAACAAGTTAAAAAAATAACAACTTGCTTCAATGACAAACAGGTTTGTCTTTTAAAATGATGAACATATAGTCTGCCTCCCACCTGTCTTGAAAGGTCCTGTTTTCTGTCTTTGGTTTGGCCATTTTTCGTAAGGGGTTTATTACATGTGAGTTGGGCGACAGGTCGCAGATGCTAATGAAAGTAAAGAGAGGAGGTGGGGGCGATTAGCGGGCTGACGGGCCGGCGCTAACGCATTCGCAAAGCATTCTGGGATTTGTAGTATTAGCTGTGCATGCGCTATACTGGCGCGGCGGCCAGCGGGCCAGCTCTAATACATATTTGATATGATCTTGCGGGCCAAATATAATTATATCACGGGCCAAATTTGGCCCGCGGGCCTGAGTTTGACATGTGTGGTGTAGATTATACTCCAGATACCTGCAGGTGGGAGCTTGGGCTCCTGAATAATCTTGCCAAAATGAGCCCATCTTTTCCATTCTTGAGGTTTTGGGTATATCTGCCTGACCTGTGATCTGTCCTGCCATTTTAGCTTGTGCAGAAAAACCCAGCTGGAACACCACAGACAAATTAGAACAATTTGTGAAATAGTAGCTGTAGAAAGTTGCAGAACCTTCCTGATTTTCCAACCACCATTCCAAAGCTGCCAACAATGGACTGCAGAAGTAAATGACAAGGGGCTGACCTTTTTGTAATAGTAAGATACAGAGAGTGGAATGCAAAGGAAGCCGATTTCAGAATACCAAGAATCTTTCCAGAAAAGCAATGCAACTTTAGTTGCAAACTTTCCAAACAAGCATTGCCCATTGACACCAGATCCACATCTAAAGCACCAAATGGCTGATGCTTACTGGTGGTGCATGTTTGGATGTGCAGTTGGAAAACAAGGAAATGAAAGATGCTGGGAATCTGAAATGAAAGGGGAAAACATTGGAGATAACCAGAAGATCGGGCAACACGTTGAGAAAGGAGCAGTTAAAGTGTCAGCCTTTTCATCAGATCCGAAAAAGACAATTCGGCTTTTCTCACTTCCTGTTCTTTGTACTCAACTTATAGATTTCAAAGATTTCAGATGTATTTTCAGAGTGCATCACATACAACCCTGAGATTCCTTTTTCCTGCAGGCACGGTAGAATTACCACTAATAGGAAGTGCTAAAGTAAACTGTACACAGCGTAAACATGTAAACAAATAAAAGAAATGTAAACAGATAACGAATGTAAACAAACTGTGGAATACAGAGATAACAATAGGCACAGTACTTAGAAATGCGTCTTTCTCTTAAACACCTGAGAATGTCAAGCTCATGTATTGGAGCATGATAGGTAAGTTTTTAATAGTGTAGTATGCCATAATAATAGTTTACAACATTCTGGTCCTTAATTTACAGGCATAACCTAAGTTTTTGTAATTCCCCATGCCCAACCGGAAACTTAGGCTTTTTAAAAATGTTGTATTTGTTTATCCTCTTCAACCTTGGTCTTTTATATACGTTACATTCTTTTTGTTGTAAAATGTTTCATTAAAATATCTTTTTCCTTCTTTGTCTGCTGTCTTTGCAAATTCTTTAATTGGTTTCACCATTCATAATGGATATTTGGCTGGAATCCCCATAACTTGTATGCATGACAGCAATGGACATTGGAAATGCATAATTCAGTACAGGAGGAATGAGTAACTGGAGGGTTCAGATCACATGGGAGCATACTTTTTTGTTTGTGTTTCCCAGGATGTATGTACTTGAGAAGCATAGGATATGAGGGAGAAGAGATGAAGTAATGCCAGAACTTTCCTAAGTGAAGAATGGGAGTTTTGATGCATTGTGAAGGAGTTGTCACTAAATTGAGTAAATGTTCACTGAGAGATTAAGGAAGGAAAGGAGGGTAGCAAAATAAAATGACAACATGATGAAATCACTCTGTAACAGAACTTGTTGATTGCAGAGGCTGGAGGAGGAAACCAGTGAAGGTGTAAACATATTAATTTCATTAAAGCAGATAATTTTAAATGAGAGATGCATAGAGTCACATGAGATTATCAAAAGAGGTAAAAGAGAAGGTGAGACCAGGGTATGATTGTGTGATAAGTAAAGGATTGGTGATTGGGTTGGGTATGATTGAGGTGGAGGTGAAGAAGGATCTTATGGATATTATCTAGGGTAGAGGGTGAAGAGTGGAATGCTTCAGTTGGAAGGGGAGAGACTGCAAAGGCAGAGAATCTAAAATTAGAGACTATACCTAAAAGGTTAGGAATAGAAAGTCTAGAGAAGATTGTTTTCTCTGCATTCTTATGTTTTTTTGAGTGCCCACAAAATCCCATTCAATGAAGTTCAGCTGCAATCTTAGACCTTTGGACCCACACACTCTTTAGTGGGAAGAGAGGATACGTGTTGCAATTTCCTTTGACTGTTATTGGATAGTGATGAAAATAATCATATAATCATGCTCTGGACTAGCTGGTTAGAGGAGATAAGACAGAGAATTTGGGATCCAGTGTCCATTTTCTGGTGATGTGATCACAGTCTGGGATGTCAGGGTGTGATTCAGCAGCCTTTAAATTAAACTTTATCATCATCAAGCCTAAATGTATTATAAAGGCAGAATGCAAATAGCAAAATTAACCTTGTTGTAAGATCAAAGTTCAGTTTAATTTTATGCCCTTTGTTTTTGTCTAGATTACATTTTTTGACAATTTTTATCATAATGTTTTCTCAGGTTTCATTCACATCTACTATAGGAAGGATCTTCCACTAGGACTGTAATTGGTAAAATTTTTATCCTTGTACTACAATGAGATTAACTTAATGAGATTTCTCAAGAAATAGTAACCTTCAGTTACGTTGCATCCACATTTAATTCCAGGAGTGCAATGTACATCTGGAGGATTAAGTGCCATATATTATGGTGTATGTCGACCCCCCCCCCCCCCCCCATTTTTTAGCCTAATTTTCAGGGTTCTATGGTATATCAGGTGTATGTCGATACCAATTTTTTGGATGCCTGAATTGGCCCATTGACCAACATACAAGTCGACGCCCAAAGATTGCAGTGTCCAAGATGGGCATATACATCAACCCCCTCGCCACCCCCCCCCCCCAGAGATCACGCTGATTGATCTACTGGGCATTGGTTGGAAGTGATTGCTATCATGGAGGGTCCATTGACACAATGCAACTCACAACGAAAGTATGAAGCGAGTTTTAAATTGAGAGTGATAGAAATGGCTAAGAAAACCAACAACTGCTGCTGCAAGAAAATTTGATGTATATAAGAAGATGGAAAGAGATTGGAAGAAGAAAGAAGAGACTTTAAGAAACATACCAAAAAGGCAATATTCATTGAGAAAAGGAATCACTCAATGGCCAGAGTTGGAAAATCACATTGCAGAAGGGGTACATGAACAGAGACAAGATTACTACATAGTCAACTAAAATAAAATAATGTAGCGGCGGCTACACTGCTAACTGAAGGATCGCACAACCAGATGGGTTGAGTTCAGTGAGCAAAACTGGTTTATTGCAGGCTGCCTGGCTGGTCTTATACTCCCAGCCCGGACCTGGTTGAGAACCGTGCTGGGGGGCCCTTACGTCACCGGGGCGTCACATGGGTTGCCAAGCGTGGGCTTCTGAGCCCGGTGCCGAGGTCGGGAGGAAACCCCCGACGGCGCCATTTTGGCCAGCTGCCCTGCCGCGTGCGTGTCAAGCGGGGCCGATTCGCCTGTCTAATGGCCTCTCTTCTTGGGTTGGGCCACAACTACTAGCTTGGTGGGGTCGAGGTGGGGTGGCTTTAACCTCTCCACCGTAAACAGTTCCCTCTTACCACCAATGTCCAGTGTGAAAGACTTTGTACGGCCCTTCGTATGGTCTTTGTAGAGGTGCTGTGGACAGGCCCCGCCTGATAAAAATGTACTTTGCAGAGTACAGCTCGCTAGGGACGTAAGAGGCCCGTGTGCCATGTCTGGGCGGCGGTGGGGGTGTGAAGGAGTTCTTTTGGGCCCGAAGGCAGGGAAGTAGACCATGCGGTGACTGCTTGGGGTTGTGAGGTGCGTTGACAAACTCACCGGGTAGGCCTAGCGGTGCACCATAGACCAGCTCGGCTGATGACGCCTGTAGGTCTTCTTTGGGTGTCAAGCGGATGCCCAGGAACACCCAAGGCATCTCGTCCACCCAGTCGGGGCCGGTGAGGCGGGCCATAAGTGCTGACTTAAGATGGCGGTGCAATCACTCGACTAGCCCATTGGCCTGTGGGTGATAAGCCATGGTGTGATGTAGCTCAATCCCCCGCCTGTTGGCAAGCTGTGCCCAGAGCGCAGAGGTGAACTGGGAGCCCCGATCACTGGTGAGGTGGTTCGGGATGCCGAACCAGGCAACCCAACCATTCAAAAGCGCTCAGGAGCAGGAGTCCATGGAGGCATCTGACATCAGGATCGCCTCGGGCCAACGAGTGGTGCGGTCTACCACTGTGAAAAGATAACGGTTACCTCGGGAAACAGATAAGGGTCCGACAACGTCCACATGTATGTGGCTGAACCGTTCCCGGATGTGTTCAAAATCTTGTACGGGCACTCTGGTGTGCCTGTGTACCTTGGAAAGCTGGCAATGGGTGCAGGTTCTGGCCCAGTCTGCAATCTGCTTCCAAAGCCTGTGCCAGATGAAAAGTTCTGCCTTCATACACACGGTGGACCTGATGGATGGGTAGGAAAGGTCATGGATATGGTGGAAGACTTGCCTGCGCCACTGCTGGGGAACCACTGGTCGCGGGGTGCCCATGAAGACATCGCACAGGACAGTGCCCTCACTGTGAGGAATTAGAAGGTCCTGGAACCGCAGGCCCACGATGGCAGTCCTGAAGGCCCGCGTCTCCTCGTCGGATTTCTGGTTCCGGGTGAGCTGGTCAAAGTCGAGGCCGGGTGTCAGCGCACAAATGGCCAGTCGTGAGAGCGTATCAGCGACCTCATTGTCTTTCCCTGCCTTGTGCCGAATGTTGATGGTGAACTCTGATGTGAAGGAGAGATGACGTTGTTGGCAGGCCGACCAGGGATCTCTTGCCATAGAGAGCGCCCGAGTGAGGGGTTTGTGGTTGGTAAAAATGGTGAAAGGCCTCCCCTCCAAGAAATAGTGTAAATGACGCACTGCCAGGTACATGCCCAGCAATTCACGATTGAAAGCGCTATACTTGCACTCTGGCGGGCAAAGAAGTCGGCTAAAGAATGCTAGTAGTTTCCACTGTCTGTTCACTGCTGCTCCAGGATGGCGCCGACGGCTGTGGCTTAGGGATCAACAGAGAGCGCCATACGCAGGTCGGTGTGTGGGCGGACGAGCAGGGTAGCCTTCGTGCGGGCATCTTTAGTGGCTTCGAATGCCCTGCTGGCCTCTGGAGTCCAGGCAAGTGTCTTGTCTTTGGCCACGATGAGGGCGAAGAGCGGCTGCATGATGCGCACAGCGCCTGGAATGAAGCGGTTATAGAAATTGACCATACTCACGAACTCCTGTAGCCCCCTGAGGTTGTCTGGGCGTGGGAACTCCCTGACTGCAGCAACCTTCGTAGCGGCAGGTGTAGCTCCTTCGGCGTGATGGTATGGCTCAGGAACTGCATGGACTCTTTCCCGAACTGGCATTTGGCCGGATTGATCATTAGGCCGAAGTCGGCCAGTCAGGAGAAGAGGGTGCGCAGGTGAGACTTGTGTTGTGCCCGGTCTTTGCTGGCGACGAGGATGTCACCCAGGTAAATTAATATGAAATTCAAATCCCTGCCCACTGTGTCCATAAGGCGCTGGAAGGTCTGGGCGGCCTTCTTGAGCCCGAACGGCATGCGTAGGAACTCAAACTCGATGGCCATTTTGGGTATGTCCTCGGGGTGCACCGGGATTCGGTGATACCTGCGCACCAGGTCGACCTTAGAGAATACCCTCGCGCCATGCAGGTTGGCCATAATGTCCTGGATGTGAGGGATCACGTAACGGTTAGGTACTGTCACGTCGTTAAGCCGTCGATAATCTCCGATAAAGCCGCCAGAGGCTTTCGGGACCAGGTGGAGTGGTGAGGCCCAAGGACTATTGGAACATCGAATGATCCCCAGCTCCTGCAGATGCGAGAACTCATCCTTCGCTTCCTGGAGCTTATCCGGTGGGAGCCGGCGTGCCTTGGCATGGGAATGTAATGAAACACTCCATGGAATGGCAAGGCAGCGGAGTACTGCGGCTTGAGGAGGGATGGGAACTTGTCCAGGATACGTTGAAACTCGTCCTTGGGCATGCTGACCTTGACCATATGCGGCTGCTCTGTGCGGGAGGCGTTGAGGTGAACGGATTGGAAGGTACGGGCATCTACCAGTCGCCTACCTCGAATGTCGACCAGGAGTCCGTGGGCGAGGAGGAAGTCGACACCCAGGATGGCGGTTGGGAGGGACAAAACGGTGAACCTCCACAAGAACTTCCACTGGCCAATCTGGAAATGGATGGTCTTGTCTCCATACATTCAGATCTCCGTAGAATTGGCTGCACGGAGGGGAGGTCCTCGAGGCCGGTTCTGGGACTCGATGGCTGTGGCCAGGATTACGCTGATCTGGGATCCGGTGTCGACAAGGAAGCATCAGCCAAATGGTGTACCGCCACAATAAGAACATTTGCACTGCAGTGGGTAGACACACCCAGACCTCAGTAAAGATTTGGATGCTACAGTAGGCTGGTGCAATAATTTCATAAATAGGATAAATCTGGTATTATGACAAAAAAAAAATTGCAGAGAAACTACCAAAAGATTTTGATCATAAAGTTGTAAGTTTTCACTAGTTTATTACATGTAACCAGCAGAAACACCAGTTTGCATTGATAAATATCGGAAATCTGGCCGAAGCCCCCATGAAGCCCCCCATGATAGACAATAGAACAGTAGAATGGAAAGGTGTTAAAACTGTGCAAATCAGAAGTACAGGCCATGAAAGGACCAGGTTTACTGTGGTGTTATCATTCATGGCCAACGGGACGAAGTTACAACCCATGGTCATCTTCAAATGCAAAATTAAATCGAAAATGAAGTTCCCTGCAGGTATTTTTGTACATTTTCGTGAAAAAGGATGGATGGGTGAAAATGATGTCAAACTATGGATAGACAATATGTGGAACAGGAAGCCAGGGGGTTTATACAAAGAACGGAGTTTGCTAGTCTGGAATATGTTTTGTAGCCACTTAACCAAGAAGACTAAAAGTAGATTAGCACTACATAATACATGGTGGTTATCCCAGGTGGTTTATTGCAACCTCTTGAACAAGCCATTCAAAGAGCATGTGCACGAGGAATGGAATACATGGATGTCGAGTGCAGAAAAGTCATTTACAAAAGGCAGGGCAATGCGTGGTGCATTACTTGATATGATGTGTAACTTCGTGCTCAAGGCATGGGACAAAGTTAGAGACTGATAAAATTGTTTAAAAAGAGCAGTATCTCTTGTGCTATTGATGGCATGGATGATTTATTGTGGGATATTGATGATGAAGCTAAAACCGTCTCATCAGATACAGACTGGGACCCATAAAGAGTGAAAGTATGGATGTGCTTGCCCCCATCTTTGTCTCAGACGATGATAGCGAGATTGATTTTGAAGGGTTCTAAATGTGTTGTTTTCAGATAATGATAGTGATTTTAAAGTGTTTTAATTGTGCTGTTTCAATAAAAATCTCAATGAAAATCTGTTGCAGTCGGCTTTTATTTTGGTTTATCAAGGGTGGACTTATTTGCCGAATTGGTTTTTTATGAGTCAACTTGTATGCCAGATCAGCGCTGATTGGATTTTGAGCTGAATTTAAGGTCTCAAAACTACATCCAGCATATGTCGACCCCCTTTTTTTGTGTTTCGTGACTCGACTTGTATGCCAAAGTATACAGTCAGTAATTTTTGTTGCGAGTACTGGATTTAAAAAAAAACACTACAGGAACAATTGGTAATCGATGGATTGCTCCTCTCACTTTGGATTGGAAATTTTAAAGCAACAAAGCAGGAAGGGAGTTGCCATGTTTTTCAATCATTGCAAGGTGAGTTAATGGCTCAGAAGGATACAAATACCAAGCTTTAAATATTATAAATTCAATGATTTTAGAGTCTATATTTTTACCTCTTAAATTTCTTCTGTCTGACCTAAGGGGGAACCGCAGATGATTCAGAATGATATGGAGATAGTTAATACAAAACATTTTAAGACCCATATTTTTTCGAGCAATAAAGGGTACAGAAGGGTAATATTGTTCAAGAGAATAAATGATGAAAATTAGATTGCCAGATTATTTCCATAAGTCTGAATTATTGAAACAGTTTGACTTCAGGATCATAAATCAAAGATTGGTATTAGAAATATGAAGAAAGTAGTTAATAGAAACTCTTACTTAGATCTCAACACTTTTTATACATTAAGCTGCAAAAACCTTAATTTTATGTAAAACATGAAAACAAATGTGGAAAGTGGAGAGAAATTAATTACAGTTCACCACCTCTGTACAAGCATGATGGACCCTCTTTAATGAAGGTTTTGGTGGGAGGAGAGGAGCTCAAAATATTCACAACCCTTTGCATTGTAATCATTTAATTTCACCCCTTCTGTTGCATTTGTTAAGACATCCAGAACCCAACTGACATTTCCCAAAAAAAACCTGTGATGCATTTGAATCTGTCGATAATAGAAGTCAAAAAGCCATGTTTTTCTAATTAAAATGAGTTCTCATGAAAGATCATCAAACCCTTGGGTCTTTTCCTCTCTTTGCATGGGCTGCCTGACCTCCCGAATTATCTCTAGTGTTTTCAGTTTCATTATTGTTTCTCACAAATATTGGTATCCCCCTTTGGAGAGCTCGGAAGCTTTTCTTCAGATTCTTTGTACAGCAACGAGTCTCTTCCCATGTTGTCTTCTCCTTGAACCCATTTATTATGAATTGTTTCCCTCCTCCCTTTTGTGTTTCTTTTCTCCAAACCTACATGTTTCCAATGGTAAATCACCAATTAAATAAGATTTTCAAAACTGGTACTTTATCATTTTGACTTGTCTTCCTTTGTGCACCAATTTTCTTGTTCCCTGCTTGCTGCATCTTTAAGAAGAAATAAGCAAATACATACTGATTCCGCTGCTGCAGGAATAGCACTAAGTAGGTCCAGTTCAAGCATTTAATTTAAACAGCTCTTTTTTTTAAACAGTCATGAGCATGAACTCTGATTAATTTGTTCTTCTCCATTCAGCAATGCAATCACTTAGACCACCATTGGTGCTTTAGTTATGGTTTGCTCAGGGATCTGGGTCACCTGGTGTCCTTTCTAAATATTGATCATGGCAAAAAAAAAAATAAGACCATGCAGGAAACTAAACATGTATACATAATTTGGTCACCAGATGGAGGTAGTGCACTAACTTTTAGTAAAAGTACGATTTCAACACTGCTTTCAGGAAGAGTGAGATAGAATGTGAAAACTGACAGAATTCTTTCCAGGTTTACCTTTACGTAGTGGTTTAATTTAGATTTTTTTAAAATCAAAGGCTCGTTGATTTTGGAGACAAATCCTACCAAAATTAATCTGAAGCCAAACAAGATTTTGGTGCCAAATAAATATGAAGGAATTTGGAAAAATAAATTAATGGCATTTAGAATGTCATTGAAAGCTTAAAAATTTATGGATACACAAAATTCCTAGTACAGTGAGAAGGATTCTTCTGCAAGCATACTAACAGGCTATCTGTTGGCTACAGGGAAGAAACGTCTTTAAGCCTGTTGATGTGTGCTTTCACACACGAAAGCCTTCTCGATGGAAGGGGGGAGAAGACACTGTGTCTGAAAAGTGATGGGTCCTTCAGTATGCAGGGTGCCTTTCCTGGTCAATGGGAGATTTCCATGGAGGAGAAGGAAATTTGTCTTCTGTACTGAGATGCATTCACTGCCTTCTGTAGCTTCCATTACTGAGTTGTGATGCATTGAGCAGGTATGCTTTCGCTGGTGCACCTGTAGAGGTTTTTGAGGGACAAGGGGGATTTCCTTCGTCTTGGAAAGTAAAGTCATTGGTGCACTTCCTTGACTGCCATATCAATATGCCTTCCCAGGACAGGTCATTTGGAGATATTTATTCCTAAGAACTTGAAACTGTTCATTCTTTTTTCTTCAATACCATTCATGTGGACAGAGGTGTGAACTCTGCCCTCTCTGCTTAAGTCAATTATCTCCTTCATCATCCACAGACAAACTCAAACTTTGGTTTTCAGTACATCTTGAGAATGTTAAGTCTCTGCAAAGAGTTGCATAAAGTTAGTAAACCTGCATTATACATTGATGTTTCAAAATGCTTGCTTTTGAAAAATTAAGGAAAATACTTTTTAAAAAATTTCCAACAGCAGTGTTGATGATTAGGATTAGATATAAAGTTTAAAGGATAATTATAAATGATCTATAACATGGCAACAATTTTACTTGTAGCTTTTATCCAGTAAACCGTCATTGTTTGGTCCATAGAATTAAAAAAAAAATTCTGTGTACATTCTTTTTTGGATTACTTAACTTTAAATAAAAACTGAATACTGTTTTCTATACCTTTTGAGTTCTTAAGTGGGTCAATTATTAGAGAACAAAGGGAATATCTGTGATGAAATGATGACCAAGGGTGGCCAAGGTGACATCATTTCTTCTCACTCTCATACAGCAGCGAAACAGGCCTTTTGGCTCACTGAGACAAAACTGACCACCAAATCCCCAATCCGAACCTAATCCCATTTTATGCTTTCCACTTTACTTTCAACATCTCCTAGGTTCCACCATTTAGCTACATAATAGAGGCAACTTGCAGGAGGAAACCATGTGAAGGCAGTTGATAAGGTCATATGGAAAACATAGACATTGTACGTCAGGATTCAACGTGGGTTACTGGCACGTGATGCAGCAACGTGTCATCTTAAACTGCTTTAGAAGTGAATGCTTGTTTATCATAGCTAATCTGTGTGGAGTAGGGTAAACAGAGGAAGACTCTTCATAATACTGAGTTAAGAGAATAAAGCAACTGGTCTTGAATTCCACTGGAAGGCATAAAGACAGAATCAGGCATACCTGTAGAGATTCTAGCAGTGGAAGAGACTTCTATTCAAAGATACAGTTGAAAGTGCACTGCAGGACAGTCTCTTGATATTGAAAATAATAAAGGGATGTATTTAAATAATTACTTTCCGACACCTTCAAGTCAGAGTATTTTGGATTAACAGCTTCACTCTCTCATGTTTTGTGTAATCAGAAAATATAGTGTCCTTCAAATAATTTGGGTATTTTATTCAATGTTTGAAAATGTTTACAATTTAATGAATATAACCCACTGTGAAATTAATGAGACTGTTAACATAAGATATATTTGCCTGTGCATTTGCAAATTAGAAACAATCGAGGTATCATGGGCCAAGTAAAAAATTGACTGAGGCAAAGTCTTAATGACGTTTTATTCATTAAATTTGTTTACTTTAACAAATAGGATTGTGTGCAGTTAAACCAGTACAAGCTAAAAGATGAAATTGGAAAGGTGAGTATTTTTGTTAAATTCTCAATCATGCTTTCTAACTGTTGTCCATGGTGTTGCACTTTGGCATTGAATATTGGGAATATATTTTTTTTGTAGATGGCCTATTTTCAGGGAGAAAATAGCTTAGATAGTCTATCCAACAACACCATATTTCATTTTGACCATGTGACTGGCAAACCATAATGGACTACGCAAGTTTCCAACGCATCACGTGAATTCTATGCTTGAACTTATTTTGTTGTTAATATTTACACACTTACTAATTTTGCTTATCATGATGTAAATAATTTATGTGGTAGCTGACAATCAATTCTATTAAACCAACAAAAAAGTTGCTGCTTAATCCAAAAACATCATAATTTGTACCTAATGATTCAATTTATTGCATGATGTAGTCCACTTTTGTAGATGTATGCTTCTAATGGGTGAACCTCATCTCATAATTGTCTTCTGAATGTATTTCTTTTTTTGTGCAGGGTTCCTATGGAGTTGTCAAACTGGCATATAATGAAGACGATAATACCTACTATGTATGTATTGAGGAAAAAAATCAAATATTCTTCCTGTTGATTGCACCAAATCAGGAATGTGATCTCTACCCTTACTTGTTTTATGTTAATAAATATAATCTATTCACATTATTATAAGAGCCATTTAACATTACTCCACCCACCACTTCAGAGTGATCCCTGCATCTTCAAAATCCTTGTAGCCCAAGGAGTCTAATAGAGATCAAGGCCTTGTGGAGTGGACCATCCTGCCAACGGCAACCAAACTCGGGCAGAATCTTTGCCCCCCCCATCCCCAATAATCAGACTTTCAAAATTTTCAAATAGATTTAAATAATTTTTTCGTTTAAAAATGATGCTTTTTGCCTGATGTAAATTCACTAAAATGTATTAATATCATTAAAATTAGATTCACCTACCTTCACTTTTTTTGTCTAGGTTCGACCACCATTCAAGTGAATCTTGCTGTAGTACAGCCATTCTTAACAGGGACAGTAACACATTGAAGTAAAAGCCTTGTTTTCTTTTCACCTCGCATAACATCGTTTTTTTTAATGTAATTGGTAGGAGAGTACAGAAGAAAGCAAAACTTGACTGCTTCACAGGGAAGGGGGCCCACAAACATGAAGCAGAGTCCTAGGGGGACCATCGCCAAAAAAAGGTTGAGAAGGCCTGCTGTCGTAGAACACTAGCTGAGGGCTGTAGAGCGCGTCGAAAGAATCAAAGGCTTGTTGATCCAAACCAAGGCTTTTATTAACTAGAAGACTGGAACATATCACGTAGGTCGACCAGTCCAGAATGATCTGGTCTGGCTAGGAGCAACCCTTTAAGACCTGCCAGTTGGCGTGGCTACGGTCTCAGCCAATCACAATCATCCTACACTACAATCTATACATATACACATTGGTGATAGAATCTGTACTATCACAAGGGCTAGCTGTGAAATGCACTTGGCGTCTCAGTGCAAAGCATTTGTACCCTATCACAGAATTCTGCTAATAGAGCAGATGGTGGGATCCTCTGGCATTTCCTAACTTCTTTGCGTCATTGTTGAGGCAGGGAAATTGTGATTGTATTAACTGATTCTCAGCAATTTGCAGGTGTTACTTATCTGAACCATCAACAAAATAACAAGCAGGTTTCAATCAATTGACACATTTGTCCCAAAACCATTTTGTGTAGTAAGTATTCACTATTTGATACATTAAATTTTGTGCAGAACAAACAAAATTGTCATATTGATTAGTTTAACGATTTTAATTATGTGTTTGGTTATCTTTGTTAAGATTTGTTAAACAATGTTTTAGAGAAAAAAATGGTTCATTCCAATTTTAATATTTTAAAATATCCAAGTGTCTAGTTATTTAAAAAATATTAAATCTCACAGCTTTGACACCTGTAAAGCTCAAACAGGCCTTTGGCAGCTTTCAAACACATTACAGGTGTGGAATTTCCACAGTGAAAGATCTGGCAATGTTTGAGCCTTGTTTATGGAGTCCAGGATATTTGGGCCAGTGAGATGGACCCTCTACATGTGAATATTGTTAGGTAGCATACGGATTGACTGCAGGTGAGTGGTAGATACCAGACAATGGTTTATCACCTAATCCAGTAAATGTAGCCACATTTCTTGTATTCTTTCTTAAATGCAGGACCATTAGAGTTTTATCTTCCTTCTTAAGAATGAAATATGAATTATAAGCTTCGCTAATAATAAATAATTTTCTTGTCAGGCAATGAAAGTCCTTTCTAAAAAGAAGCTAATAAAACAAGCTGGATTTCCCCGTAAGTACCCTTTTTAAAAATCAATCACCAATATTTCTGTAGTGATAGGAATTAGAAAATGGAAGCGGACCTTTTGACCCAAAAAAGTTTATTATTTTCCATAACAGCAGTATGGAAAGGCATGCATTCATCCTTTTACCCCATCCTTTACTCTGCTTATCTCAACTACCTTCTTCATTCTACCATTCTGCAACCTTGTGAAGAAAATATTTGCCTTGACCTGTCTCAAATTTTGTTCTGTGTTTGTTTCCAAATTGTTGTTATCAGTCTTCTTTCTTCCTTATTTTAAACACTTTATGAAATAAAATGCAATTTTTTGGTTTACAAATAAAATTGATACGAAGCAACATGCTGCCATCTGATGCTGATTCTCCCATGGTTTCCTCTAAAGAGGTTCTCAATCTCAGCTGTGCAGTTTGGACAACTTGCCTAACAATTTTCCCCAGACAAAAGGAAAGGGAAATCTATTTGTGTCACCAAATGGAGACAGCCATTTGATATTTGTAATGGAAGGAATTCCATTAAAAAAGTTGCTGAAAAAGGAAAAAAAAAATGAGAATGTTTAAACTTCGATACATTGATCTTAAGAAAGAGAATAAAATGTGTTGATCAGTTATAATATGCATAAAGGGTAACTTTGTGCTCCCAGAGATGTGCAATATTGGAAATTATTGGGACCCAACCATATTCTCTTCAGGGTCCAAGATCACAAAATTGTATCTCTTGGGCTGGTTATAAGAATGTAAGAAATAGGAGCAGGAGTCAATCATCCAGCCAGTCGAGCCTGCTCCGTCTTTCAATGAGTTCATGGCTGATCAGATGATAGGCTCAGCTCCACCTACCTCTCATTTCCCCATATCTCATAATTCTCCTATTATGTAAAAATGAATCCGTCCTTTGTGCAAAAGCCTGTATTTTTTAAAAAATGCCGGCACGGCCAGAGCTGCTGAAAAGGAAGTGCTGCAGTTGGTACAGACTTGCGGAGAGTAGAACCCTCCGCAGGGTTCTACTGCCCAGTCCAACTACTGATGATTCAATACAATTTTTAAATAGCCCATTAAAGGAACCATCGATGTTTTATTTTAAAATCCTGTTATCGTGGGGTCTGGGCCCAAGATGGCGGCACCTGTGCTGGCAGTGGCCTTCAGGGGTTACAGACTCCAGGGAAGCAGAGGGCTGGTGCAGGGTACCAGAAATGGGGAGATCAATCCCTTTTGAGAAGGAGAAGCAGAGGGGTGAGCATGGCGGCTGACCAGTGAGGGTTTGCGGCTGAAGAGTACACTTACGGCTCCAGGCAAGGAACCCAGGCAAGCTGCAGGCTGCTGGTGACTTGTGGTCAAAGGACTCACACCAGGCTGCCGGAGACTGGCTGAAGGGGCACCTGGTGTCGGAACCAGGATGTGAGAGGCTGCCGAGGGAGGGAAGGCCTCCCGAGGGGTTTCGGGTGCTGAAGACACAAAATGCTGGACGACGTCTACGGAATTTTGTGACTTATTTCTGATGATGTCGGAGGTTTGGATCTGGAGCTTGGGTTGCCAATGGTTTGGGCTGAAGTCTGTGTGGTTGCAGAAGCTACAGAAGTGCTGGAGGTGAATCCACAGACACACAGTGAGTCTGGAAGGACTCTCTTTTGCTTCACTTTCTCTGACTCTAAGGGGTTGATGCTAATGAATGTTTGTCTGCCTTACAGCAGACTTAAATGCAATTGTGTGGTCACTTTACATCTGTTTTATTACATGACAATAAAATTAATCTTGAAAATACTAGATATCAGATGCTGTGATGTCTGACTTACTGTTCCACTTCTAGACTAGACACTGAATCTAGCAGTGGCTCTGGTTTTCCGTGAGCTGAAGCTATTAGTCAGTCGTTTTTACTTTTTCAATATTTTTATCCATTTTGTTACTTTTTAAATCTATTTGAATGCAAGAGGTGTTAAAAGTGATGTAAAATGTCAAAGGTGATTAGGGTGGCTCGTGATGATGGGGTATCTGGTTCTAGAACCGATCTCTGCTTGCAGCCAACTGCGCCTCACAGAAGGTTCGTCAAATGGTGGGCCCCAGCACAACCCAATCTGCAGTTTCAACAGAATTAAACAGGAAAGCCTGAAGACACTGTGATTGTAGCGGAATCCACAAAAGAACTGGAGAAACGTGGCAGATTACCTAGTGTCTACAGAAATTAAGGGATAACAAATGTTTTGGCCCTGAACCCGTTGTCAAGGTTCAGCTGTGGGATGAAAGCAGGTCAAATGCAGGAAGTGGTTGGATTGAGCATGTACATTGTTTTACATTAGGCCCTTTCATGCCAGGCCTCCACTTGGAGGCTGGCTACAAGCGTGGAGGGAAAACATAAACTTACCTTTCATGGAACAGCCCTGAAAGGCTGCTCCTGCATCGCATTCATGTTGAGCAGCACCTTGTAGCACCCTCTGGAGCCAGTGGAGGTGGGGGCGACTGGTGCCGTAGTGCCGCTGTCATAAATATGTGGCAGAGCGATGGCCGTCTTCCCTACCCATAATCCCCCATGCAGTTGGAACCGCTCTTTATTTCCCAGAATAGTTTCAGCTGCATGGAGGATTATGGGTAGGGAAGACAGCCATTGCTCTGCCTAGTTCTGAGCCACTGACGAGCGACCCAGTGAGATGCCAGAGCGGCCGGCAGAGCTGTCACAGCCTGCACCAGCGACCTCTGCCCTGATGAACCCTGCCCTGACAGCTCCCGCCAGCCGCCCCTAACCTGAGGGGGTCATGGAGGGAGAGGGGTGAGTGGGGGAGAGGGGGAGAGAGAGAGATGGGCTGATGGCGTCATCTTGACGTCATCAGCCCACCCCTAACCAGCCGCTTGCAGTGGCTGTACATGCATGTGAGGTGGCGGAGCACTGCGCTCCAACGATGGTCCTTCCCGAAAGGGATTGCAGTTGGCACCTTGGAGCCAGCCACGGAGCATTCATAGAGCTAAGTCTCCCAAAGTAAGGGCGAGAATCTCTGCCTTTACAATCGGACTTTTTCACTGCATGAAAGGGCCTATTAATTTGTAAAGGAACTCTCAATTCAATTCTCAAAAATAATTTGCAATTTTTTATGTTTGAAAGAAAATCCTACCAGCATTAGACTTTACAGATGAATGGCAATTTTTAAAAATGTTGTCATTCATTTCATATTGAAATACAAAGTGAGAGAATTACTTTAAGAACAGATACTTAGTAATTATTGTGGCTACCGAGAAAATAATGGTCCTTTACCTCTTTTAGGTCGTCCACCACCTAGAGGTGCCAAAGCAGTTCCACAAACCTCTGTGCAGCCAAAAGGACCTTTGGATTGTGTGTACCAAGAAATTGCCATTTTGAAAAAGTTGGATCATCCAAATGTGGTCAAGCTAATTGAAGTAGGTTTTTACTTTTCTCTGATCTACTGGAAAGAGTATACATGTGGAGGGGACCATAAGACTGAACAGAATTGGCTATTCGGCCCATCAAGTCTGCCCCACCATTTAATTATGAGCTGATCTATTTTCTCACTCAGCCCCACTGCCTGGCCTTCTCCCCATCACCTTTGATGCCCTGATTAATCAAGAACCTATCATTGAAGTACACCCAATGACTTGGCCTCCATAACCACCTGTGGTAACAAATTCCAGATTTACCACCCTCGGGCTGAAGAAATTCCTATGCATCTCTGTTCTAAGCAGACCCTTCAATCCTGAAGTTGTACCCTCTTGTCTGAGACTCTCCCACCATGGGAAACCACTCTTCTACATCTACTCTGTCCACCCTTTTCAACATTTGAAATTATTTCCACCACCCCCCCCATTCTCCTAAATTCTAACAAATACAAGTAAAGAGCTGTCAAACACTTGTATGATAATCTTTTCATTCCCAGAATCATCCTTGTGAACCCTCTCCAATGTCAGCACATATTTATTTAAATGAGGAGCCCAAAACTGCTCACAATACTCCAAGTGAGACCTCACCAGTGCCTTATAAAGCCTCAACATCACATCCCTACCATTATATACTATTCCTCTTGAAATGAGGACCAGCATTGCATTTGCCTTCTTCACCAAATCAGGTCAAGTTTATTGTCATCTGATTGTACAAGTACAACCTGATGAAACGGCATTTTCCGGTTCTCATTGCAAAACATGCAGACACACAGTCAGACATAACTCTCATACAGACAAACAATACTTATGCAGGACAAGTATAGTTCAGCATTTTTACTGACCGTGGGAAGAAGCTGTTCCTCATCCTGGTGGTGCTGGCTCTGATACTCCTGTATCTCTTCCCCAATGGGAGCAGCTGAAAGATGCTATTTACAGGGTGGAAGAGGTCCTCCATGATTTTGCATGCCCCTTTCAATCAACGATCCCAGTAGATCCAGTCGATGGTGGGACAGAGAGTCCAGTGATCCTCTCTGCTACTCTTATTTTTGTGTGCTGGAGAAACTGAGTATAGTTTGAAGTTCTAGTAGTTAACGTACACAGTCAAAAGAACAGAGTCAAGCCACACATGACTTGATAGAGTGAGATCTAAAACTCAAGTGGCTTATTCACATAGCACATGGACCAAGTGGTGGTCAAGTCACAAGCCAAGGCCGTTCAGTCATAGCTGTACAGAGCTTGCATTTTACCATATATGGTTATTGTGGACATTTCTTGGGTGCTAATTAGATCATTGACATAAAATAATGAGGTTAATGACTTAGTCGTGAGATGCTTATAATACATCAGCATGGATGCTGACTTATAGGATGCTACATTTATGGTCTGATCCATTTCTCTGCAGTAACCATAGAGCTCCTGTAGAAGGTTGATATAATGGTCGCTGGTAACTTGCCCACTTCAGTCTTCTCAGGAAGTGCTGTTGCACTGACAAGTGAGAAAATTTTGTGTGTTCACAATAGGCCACTAGTTTAGTGACCTACCTGCTCCTCCCACCTTCCTTCGTATCAACTGCTTGATAATGGAACAATATTGGTTATCGGATTTTTTTTAATATGATCCCTGAATGCATGACCTTAATTTGTCACTTTTAAAATACTGTTTCAGTTTGTGAACCATATACAAGCACTCAAGATGCCTGGTTTTAGTATATTCAATCTTCTCTTTTTTCTCTTTGGCTTGGCTTCGCGGACGAAGATTTATGGAGGGGTAATGTCCACGTCAGCTGCAGGCTCGTTTGTGGCTGACAAGTCCGATGCGGGACAGGCAGACACGGTTGCAGCGGTTGCAAGGGAAAATTGGTTTGTTGGGGTTGGGTGTTGGGTTTTTCCTCCTTTGCCTTTTGACAGTGAGGTGAGCTCTGCGGTCTTCTTCAAAGGTGGTTGCTGCCCGCTGAACTGTGAGGCGCCAAGATGCACGGTTTGAGGCGATATCAGCCCACTGGCGATGGTCAATGTGGCAGGCACCAAGAGCTTTCTTTAGGCAGTCCTTGTACCTCTTCTTTGGTGCACCTCTTCTTTGGTGCACCTCTGTCTCGGTGGCCAGTAGAGAACTCGCCATAATAATATATTCATAATTAGAGAACAAATATTTATTAATGTATGGTTTTTTGAAGGTTAAATCAGAAACCTACTGCTTGGACATAATTAGAGAATATAGAATAATATAATGAACAGGTATATGACTAGGGGGGGGAGGGTATACTTTCTAACATGTTGTGGGAACCTGCTTGAGATGATATGGATACCTGCCATTTCATCACTTGACCATAGGGTGTCACCTGTGGCCACTCACTATATCAAGGTGAGATAATCGCCTATTGAATTCTTCTGACCTTCCCAGCTGGAGATAGGCTGTGTTAGGTTTCTTGGTTGATTAAAGTTCCATTTCAATCTCACGCTCTACTTGGTTGATGTGTTGCTACACTGCTAAAAGATAATATTACCCAATCACCTTTTGTGAACTTGCTGACACAATGATCTGGATTCTCCCAAGTCGATGCGAGCAAGGCAGGGACTTGCAGGTGTAACCTTAAGTCCTAAACTTGGTGATGGTTGATGCCAGATGTTTCAGTAGTTCATTGGCGAAGCTCATACCCACTGAGATTCTACTGGGCATCTGGCTGTCAACTCCTGCAACTGGTTAGATATGGCAAAGGATCCAGTAGCCCATTCGTTTCAATGGGGACTGTAATGACATGGGAAGAAAAAAGTAGGATGGTAAGTTCCTTTGTAAAATTGTTTTGTTTTGCATTATTAATTATTCAAAATATCTTTAAAATGTTTTAATTTTTAAAATTCCTTTACTTTTTAATAATTAGCATATTTATTTTGAAGTTTTCAAATATTTCTGATCATTGACATTCTAAAATGTTCACAAATTTTGAAAACTCAGCCTTCAGGGAATTTCTCACGTCTTCTCCTTCATGCCATTTGAGGCCCTGCCATTGTTCAGGTGATTAGAATCTGGAATGGTTCAGGCCAATAAGATCAGCCAGATGATCTTGGTTGTGAAAGGAAGTACTTACTGTGAAAATAGAGATGGGATGAGAGTTTATTGCCATGTGCACTCTCAATGCACAAATTCACTGGAATTCTTGTTTGCTGCAGCTACACATGTAGAATGTAAAATGCACTAACATTTCCTTTCATTTGGTCTTTTTTTACTCATTACATAGCTTTGAGTAGCTGTGTTTTAGTCGTGTAGTTCTTATTTTTTGTTTTCTCTGGAGCAGAAATAGCATCTTGTGTTGTCTGATGTGTCATCGTGATTATGTGGGTAGCATTCTGGTTTCTGGAGGATGTAATTTCATTTCTAACTGTGTAGTGTGTGCTGGTTTTAAATGACAATAAAAGCTACTACTACTAAATATAAATGACCTAATGAGAAAAAAATAGGATAGATAAATATTTATGCTTGTAGTTAGTGCAATAAATAATTGTTTCAATACCACAGGCAGGTATTTTGGTGGTCCCAGGGTAGTTTAGAGCAGAAGCAGGCTATTCAGCCTATCGAGTCTGTTCTGCCATTCCACCATGAACTGATTCATTCTCCCGCTGAGAGTCACTCCCCTACTTTCTCCCCATAACCTTTGATACCCTAACTAATAATTATGGTGAATTAGGGAATTAGGTGCAAAAGGAGGAACAGAGTCCCAGAGGGAAATATTATTCAGGTCTCGACCTGTTTGTCCTCATTCCCAATGAAGGGCTCTGGCCTGAAATGTTGTCTACCTTTTGCTTTCTATGGATGTTTCATGACCTGCTGAGTTCCTCCAGCCCCTTTGTGTATTGCAAGCCAGAAACGTTGGTTATGTCTCTTTACCTTTGCAACATAAAGTACACTTTGCTGAGTTTCTCCAGCATTGTGTTTTTACTTCAACCACAGTGTCTGCAGACTTTTGTGTTTTACTTCCCAGAGTACTGACTTTGATTAGAAGTTTCGCTGGTGTGATGCTGAGCAGTAATCAATGAACAGGAGCCTAACATAGGTGTTCTTGAGGTACGTGTGATCTAATGCCGAGTGGAGGGCCAGCAAGATAGCATCTGCTGTTGAGCTTTGTGACCATAGATGAATTGAAGTGGGTTCAGGTCCTTCCTGAGACAGGAGTTGATTTGCTCTGTGAACAATTTCTGAAAGTACTTCATCACAATGGACAAGTCTGCTCCTAAGACTTGTGGTCTTGTCATCAAAGGTCACGGGAAGAAACAAGTGAATGGAGTTGGATGGAAAAATACATCAGCCAAGGGTTAATCTTGAAGGTCTTTTCACATCAGCTTATGAAGCAAGTGTAAAATGCATTGAGCTCATCTGGAAGAGATGCTTCACAATTACTGATGGTATTTAGCTTTGCCTTGTAGGAAGTGATTGTGTCCAAGCCCTGTCACAGTTGTCAAGCTTCTATCTGAGATCTTCTAGTTTACATAAACCCAGATAGATAGTCTTTGTAGGGAGACACTTGTTCAAAGATTTCATGATGAAGGTGGAAACAGCTGTGGCATATTTATTTAGGCCCAGTCTACTGAATCCAGACCATCACAAAACTGCTCTTCTGTTTCTCCAGACCATTTCTTTCTTTGTCTTTTTAAAATATTTGTATTAATTTGATAGAGAGAAATATTACATGTGTATATTGCTTAGATATTAATTCATTATATAGCTCTTATCATAATGCAATACAGAATATGAGTCACATATCAATTCTACATTGTCTTATATAATTCTTTTTTTGAATATTTTATTTACAATTTTAAATTGTATAACATCAATTTTAATATTTACATACGGAGAGTATATAATTAAATTTATAAAAACAACCTCCCTCCCCACTGACACCCACCCTCCTCCCCCTTGTACCCACTAAGAAAGAAGAAAGGAGACCATCATTTAAAAAATATTCAACTGTGAAAACCGAGACACCACTCCAGAATGGATTGATAGATTAAATCTTCAAACCAAGAATTTTTAGGTATGGACTCCATACTTTTACAAAAAAATGGTATTTATCCCTCAAATTATATGTTATCTTTTCAAGAGGAATATAGGATTTCATTTCAATATGCCATCTTTGCATTCCTAAAACTAAATCAGATTTCCAGGTAATGGCCAAATATTTTTTAGAAACAGCCAAAGCTAGCGTAGAAATTCAATTTGATACATAGTCAATCTTAATCCTAAGGCAATCGACCTATTGTCCCCTAATAAAAATATTGGATCAAGCAGAAGACTCACATTTAATACTTTTTCCAAAATTAATTTAACTTGTATCCAAAAAGTCTTAACCTTAAAGCACTTCCAAATTCTTGAAAAAAGTGAAAAATCCTTGAGAATTCACCTCATATTCTAACATTGTGACTATCTAAATAGACCAATCTCTTCTAGTTGTAGAAGTAAAACAAAAATAAGAGCAAAAGAAAAAAGTAAAAAAGGAAGAGAGAAAAAAACCCATGCTATCCTAACCATCTCTATGCAGTCGTACTATTGATGAAGTGCTTTTCCATTTCTGCCTGTATGCAGGAAGGAAAAGCACAGTCAGAAGGTCTGACTTCTAAATTCAGTTATAAAATTATTCACAATTTTGCTTCAAGATTTATATACATCATTATTTTCACCATTTTGGAAAGTAACTAGATTAATATTGAATTTTTTAACCTAAACATGTCAGCATCCAGTTTCCTCTCATCAACATATTTGGGTACTTCCATTACTGCTTAATTAAGATTTAGTTTGAAAGGGGTTATAGTGACTCTATTTTATCTGGAATGCTAGAATAGGCACATATGCATTCAGGATGCCGGTGATAGATTGACTTTCTTGCATTATTTTCTTAAATGTAGAACAATAGCAAGGTTAATTCGAATGACTCCAAAAATACTTCAGCTAAAATGTTTTTTTTGCATTGGATGTAAGTAATTTTGCCACAAAATTAAAATATCCATTTTCAATGATCAGCTAAACACCAAGATAATGTACCCAAGGTGATGAAATGTTCAAAATTTAGAATGAGAAGATTTATAAAAATTGATGACCATGTGCTGTGAAGTGTCTGTTTATCATTTAATGTAAGTGTATCAAAGAAAGAAGTGGAAGATTCGATAACCCAATAGGCCTTTAGAGAGGATTTAAGTTTATTCGTGGATATGAACATTTACAAAAACAGAAATTAAATGAGCACTAATAAACTGATATTTAAAACTGCAGTGATGCAAAAAAGCAATATTTATTTTAATTAGTTTTTGTCCAGTTTTGTTTTAATATTTATTTTTTGTTTATTTTGTTCACAGTCCATTTCTTACATATTCAATGTAATATTATTTAGTTTTGCAATTATGACCTGCTTTCAATAGTAGTTTCGTGATTAGGCTAATAATATGAACTCATACTTTTCAAAGATAGCTTGAGAATTGGTATTTTCACATTGGCAATCTGTAATAGAAAGTAACATCAGTAAAAATGCAGAATTAATTAAAAGTAATTATCAAGCTCTGAGATTGGTATGAATTTTCTTTAAGGATGGAAATTGATCTGGAACTACAACTTTAAAAAGTAGACCATTTTAAACTGCCCTCTGAAATGCAAACAGCGACAAAGTACTACATTACACAAACAGGAATTCTTACAATTTCACTGCCAACAATAATAAATACTGTTAAAAATGTTTTGTAGCAAAGGGAACAACTTGAATATTGTTTTGATTGTTGCTGTGAGTCCTGATCATGTTCTTCCTTGGCTTGGCTGAAGTATAAATATGTTTAAATTATATTGTTCTTACTTTACAGGTGCTTGATGACCCCAGTGAGGACCATTTGTATATGGGTATGTTCAAATATAAACTTCTGTTCGTCAATATAATTTGTATTCCAGAGTTGCCTAATATTTCAAATGTCAGTTCTAGTAAATTGCAAATATTTCAATTAATTTATAAATTATGTTCAAATGATTAAATAATGATTTTTCCAATGTTTCAGTGGTAGGATGTAAAAGGTATGATTAGTAAGTGCAGATGACAGGAAAATTGGTGCTACGGACAGTGAGAAAGATTGTCTGTGGATACAGCAGGATGTAGATAAGTTGGAAAGTTGGTTGAAGCATTGGCAAATAGAATTTAATCCTAACAGTACAAGGTGATCCATTTCGGAAAGTCAACTCTGCGTAGGGTAAATAAAATAAACTATTGAGTAAATGGTAGTAAGAAATGTTAATGAACAGATTGGGTTTCAATTCCACAGTTCCATGTAAGTGGCCACACAGGTGAATAGGATGGTGACGAAGGCAAATGGCATGATTACCTTCAGAGGTTGGGTCATAGCATATACAAATTAGAATCTTGTGTTTCCACTTTACAAAGTGCTAGTTAGGCCACACTTGGAAAATCATGTAAGATTATGAAAAACAAAAAAGTTAGATGGCCAATCTTTTTTCTACAATAGGGGTATCAAAAATGAGACATCGTTTAAAGGTGATATATGGGAGCTTTAAAGGAAATATTGGGGTAGGCTGTTTTTTAAACTGAGCGTTTACCTCTACCTCATGGTTTATAGAAATGTTTCCATTGTGACGCTGCCACAAAACAACAAATTTTGTGACATTTAAATGACAATAAATTCTGATTCTGATATCTGCGACATGCTACCAGAGAATGTGATGGAGTCAGATACATATACTGTGTTTGGAAGGAATTCAGGCAGGCACTTGAATAGGAAGGATACAAACTTAATGCAGGCAAATGGGATTAGTGTAGATAGGCAAAAAAGTGGTTGGAAATTAAATCTTCATTGGGTAGAATTGTTTTTTTTCTCCAGCTGGCAATTTCACAGAGAGCCACCTTTCAAGTCAGCTCTATTATGACTTCTGGGCATAAAGACTAAAAGACTGAATTTGGTGATGAACTGGTCTGATTCCAGACATCTGGTCCACTGAGCCAAGGGATCAGATATGCTTTGCATCCTAACCTTCAGCTATGGTTGATATAGACCAAAGGTGTGCAACCTTTTTTCTAAAACTTGTATTCCACCTTAAGTATTCCCTATGCCATAGGTGCTCTGTGATTAGTAAGGGATTGCTAAAGGTGGTATGTGAATGGAAAGAAAAAGTTTGAAAACCACGGACTCGTGATGTGCACAATTTCATAACTCCGAAGGAAATGGGCCAATGACAATTTTTCTCAAGCAAAATATTTCAGTAAAAATTGGGTCAAAAGCAGTGGTTCTCAACCTTCCATTCCCACTCACATACCATCTTAAGCAATCCTTTGCCAATCACAGAACATTTATGGCAGTGGTTCCCAACCTTTTACTTTCCACTCACATACCATTTTAAGTATTTCCTATGTCATAAGTGTTCTGTGATTAGTAAAGGATTGCTTAAGGTGGTATGTGAGTAGGAAGGGAAGGTTGAGAATCACTGCTCTAGACCCAATTATTACTGAAATATTTTGCTTGAGAAAAATTGTCATTGGTCCATTTCCTTTGGAGTTATGAAACCGTGCACATAACGAGTCAATTTGGAATGATTAAAACAGTGGTTTTCAAACTTTTTCTTTCCACCCACATACCACCTTAAGCAATCCTTTATTAATCATAGAACACTTATGGCATAGGGATTACTTAAGGTGGAATGTGAGTTTTTTTAAAATAAAAGGCTGCCCATCCCAGTTCATTGGAACAGGGATGCTGAACTTTGAGCATGTCATTGCTTTGTCAATATTTTAAAATAATTTTTAGTATTTTGAATTTTTAATTTCCTTTTATGTCTTTATTGTTTGTTAATATTTTTAAATGTCTCATTATCTAGAGATATACAAAAATAGTAGAGTGGCCCTTTACAGTTGCAGTCAAGGCATAATATGGATAGGAGCCACCTCTGGAAGCCTAGTCAGCACTTGTGACTCATTATAGCTCATAGGGTTTGGAGGATCAACTCGATGGGCAATCTGTGCCAAATCAAGTTAGCGCTGGCAGGCGGGCACGGTAGTTAGTGAGTTTGGGTTGAGTCACATTCAGCACAACCCAGCCCAATCAGTTTTTCATTTTGTAGACTTTTCTATACCTTTATTACTGTATTCAACAAGTTATATTAGAGTGCAATCTCTTACGTGATTTTAGTGAGAAAATGTTGGCATCACCATCTCCCAAGATATTTAATGCCCATTTCAACAAAGTCTATTTGCAAGTCCGACAGGGTCTGTGGAGAGAGAAGCATATTTAATGTTTGGCATAAATTATATTTCATTCGAATCAAGGAAAGGCAGAGATGAAGTCGTACAGTTTTGTATCATGCAATCAGGCCCTTCACCATAACTTGTCTCTTCCAACCAATCTATTTGCCAGCATATGGCCCATATTTCTCTAAAACTCCTAATTTTTTTTGTTTAATGTTCAAGGAGAAAGTGGGAAGAGGAGAAAGAATAAAAAGTGTTGTCTGTGTTTGGGTGGAAATCAGGTGGAGTGACATGATGGTGGTGCTAACTGAGAGAAGATGGTGACATGGGAAGTGTGTGATACAAGACTGGAATTGTCTGGTTATATGAGGCTGTTGAATTCAGCATTGAGCTGTGAACTTTGCAAAATGCCTGAAGAAATGAGCTGAGTTCACCTTGAGCTTCAATGGAGCAGTGTAGGAGGCTAAGGACACAGGTCTGAATGGTAGTGGATGGAAAATTAATGTGTCAGACAACTGGAATCCAGAGTCACCCTATTGGATGGAACAGTTGATTTCCAATTGGTTACCTGTTTGAACATGATTTCCCATCTATGTCGGAGAGCACCAAATCAGAATGCTAAATATAGAGTGTTTTTGTAATTTAATATACTACACGTAATAGTTTTTATAAATTAGTTGATAGATTTTTGAGCTCAAAATGAATCAGGATATATGGAAAAAGAAAAAGAAAGTGGACTTCAAGCACTGAATAAGCATGATCTGATCAAATGACAAGCAGGTTTAAGAGACCATATAAACAACTTCTACTCTTGTCTAAGTCTTGCATTTTAAGTGATGTGTGAAATCTGTGTTGGTAAATTGCATGAAGTTAAAAAGAAATGTAGAGAAGTTAGTATTATTTTGGAGAGTATTTTTTTAAAAAATGCCACTTTTTAGCCAAGACATTTAGACATACATAAAGCATGGTAACAGGCTCTTTCGGCTCTCAAGCCCATGCCACCCAATTACACCAAATGACCTACCTCCCTGTATATTTTGAAGAGTTGGAGGAAACTGGAGCACCTGGAGGAAATCCACACAGACATGGGAAGAATGTACAAACTCTTTACAGACAGCACTGGATTAGAACCCTGTCGCTGGCACTGTAACAGCCCTGGATTAGAACCTCAGTCGCTGGGACTGTAACAGCACTGGATTAGAACCCCAGTCGCTGGCACTGTAACAGCACTGGATTAGAACCCCAGTCGCTGGCACTGTAACAGCACTGGATTAGAACCCCAGTCGCCAGCACTGTAGCAGCACTGGACTAGAACCCTGGTCGCCAGCACTGTAACAGCACTGAATTAGAACCCCAGTCGCTGGCACTGTAACAGCACTGGATTGGAACCCCAGTCGCTGGCACTGTGACAGCACTGGATTAGAACCCCAGTTGCTGGCACTGTGACAGCACTGGATTAGAACCCCCGTTGCCAGCACTGTAACAGCACTGGATTAGAACCCCAGTCGCCAGCACTGTAACAGCACTGGATTAGAACCCCGGTCGCCAGCACTGTAACAGCACTGAATTAGAACCCCAGTCGCTGGCACTGTAACAGCACTGGATTAGAACCCCAGTCGCTGGCACTGTAACAGCACTGGATTAGAACCCCAGTCGCTGGCACTGTAACAGCACTGGATTAGAACCCCAGTCGCTGGCACTGTAACAGCACTGGATTAGAACCCTGGTTGTCGGCACTGTGACAGCACTGGATTAGAACCCGAGTCGCTGGCACTGTGACAGCACTGGATTAGAACCCCCGTCGCCAGTACTGTAACAGCACTGGATTAGAACCCCAGTCGCCAGCACTGTAACAGCACTGGATTAGAACCCCAGTCGCCAGCACTGTAACAGCACTGGATTAGAACCCCAGTCGCCAGCACTGTAACAGCACTGGATTAGAACCCCAGTCGGTGGCACTGTAACAGCACTGGATTAGAACCCCAGTCGCCGGCACTGTAACAGCACTGGATCAGAAACCCTGGTCACCAGCACTGTAACAGCACTGGATTAGAACCCCAGTCGCTGGCACTGTAACAGCACTGGATTAGAACCCCAGTCGCTGTCACTGTAACAGCACTGGATTAGAACCCTGGTTGTCAGCACTGTGACAGCACTGGATTAGAACCCCAGTCGCCAGCACTGTAACACCACTGGATTAGAACCCCAGTCGCCAGCACTGTAACAGCACTGAATTAGAACCCCAGTCGCTGGCACTGTAACAGCACTGGATTAGAACCCCAGTCGCTGTCACTGTAACAGCACTGGATTAGAACCCTGGTTGTCAGCACTGTGACAGCACTGGATTAGAACCCCAGTCGCCAGCACTGTAACAGCACTGGATTAGAACCCCAGTCGCCAGCACTGTAGCAGCACTGGATTAGAACCCTGGTCGCCAGCACTGTAACAGCACTGAATTAGAACCCCAGTCGCTGGCACTGTAACAGCACTGGATTGGAACCCCAGTCGCTGGCACTGTGACAGCACTGGATTAGAACCCCAGTTGCTGGCACTGTGACAGCACTGGATTAGAACCCCCATTGCCAGCACTGTAACAGCACTGGATTAGAACCCCAGTCGCCAGCACTGTAACAGCACTGGATTAGAACCCCGGTCGCCAGCACTGTAACAGCACTGAATTAGAACCCCAGTCGCTGGCACTGTAACAGCACTGGATTAGAACCCCAGTCGCTGGCACTGTAACAGCACTGGATTAGAACCCCAGTCGCTGGCACTGTAACAGCACTGGATTAGAACCCCAGTCGCTGGCACTGTAACAGCACTGGATTAGAACCCTGGTTGTCGGCACTGTGACAGCACTGGATTAGAACCCGAGTCGCTGGCACTGTGACAGCACTGGATTAGAACCCCCGTCGCCAGCACTGTAACAGCACTGGATTAGAACCCCAGTCGCCAGCACTGGATTAGAACCCCAGTCGCCAGCACTGTAACAGCACTGGATTAGAACCCCAGTCGCCAGCACTGTAACAGCACTGGATTAGAACCCCAGTCGGCGGCACTGTAACAGCACTGGATTAGAACCCCAGTCGCCGGCACTGTAACAGCACTGGATCAGAACCCTGGTCACCAGCACGGTAACAGCACTGGATTAGAACCCCAGTCGCTGGCACTGTAACAGCACTGGATTAGAACCCCAGTCGCTGTCACTGTAACAGCACTGGATTAGAACCCTGGTTGTCAGCACTGAGACAGCACTGGATTAGAACCCCAGTCGCCAGCACTGTAACACCACTGGATTAGAACCCCAGTCGCCAGCACTGTAACAGCACTGAATTAGAACCCCAGTCGCTGGCACTGTAACAGCACTGGATTAGAACCCCAGTCGCTGTCACTGTAACAGCACTGGATTAGAACCCTGGTTGTCAGCACTGTGACAGCACTGGATTAGAACCCCAGTCGCCAGCACTGTAACACCACTGGATTAGAACCCCAGTCGCCAGCACTGTAACAGCACTGGATTAGAACCCCAGTCGCTGGCACTGTAACAGCATTGTGCTAATCACAATGCTAACTGTGCCACCCAATGGTTTTTTTTTTAATGGTTACATATGAACATTATAAAAACAATGATTAAATACTGAAGAGGTGTAAATGGAAAATGGACAGGTTTCCTACTTTTACTCTGTATACTGTGAAATTTTTAGTTAGTTCAAAGATTAAGTTCACTAACTGGTATTGACACAGATAAAGATTATGACAAAGTATATCCCTCTTGGGCAGTAAAAGGTAGGGAACAGATTCAGACACTGGGGAAATGCTAATGTCGACCCTACTTATGTCTGATGTGCATTTTCTGGGTCATCCTGGAGAAGGTGAACAATGACCAGCATCCTACAGCCGAGGTTACATTTTAAAAGTATTTAGCTGCAACCTGAATATTGGCATAGCGGTTAGCACAATGCCTTTACAGTGCCAGCAATCGGGACCGGACCTGGATTCTAATCCCATGTTGTCTGTAAGGAGTTTGTACGTTCTCCCCATGTCTGTGTGGGCTTCCTCCGAGGCTTCTAGTTTCCTCCCACCGTTCGAAACGTACCGGGGGTGTAGGTTAATGGGGTGTAAACTGGGTGGCATGGATTCATGGGCTGAAATGGCCTGTTACCGTGCTTATGGCTGAATTTAAATGTAAAATTCCTGTATTTGGCTGTAACTTAAAAAGTACATTTGATTCTGATGCTACTGGAGGCTCATACTTTCAGAGCAAGTACTAATTACTGACTGGTAGTTTTGCTCATCTTCATTTTAAATAAGCGAGTCTAGAAATAATACTGGGTTCTCCTGAGTCTAAGCGAGTCTCCTCTTGAATGCATACTAGCTGGCATGGACTAAATTGAAATTTGGACTGTGCATTCTTGACGATTGCTTTTATAAAAATATTTTATGAAACTATTGTAAGCAAGTGGAAATGAATTTTATATATTTGCAGTGTTGATGTAAATTTTAAAATATTAAAGTACCAACTTGATAAAACAGTGGGAGCTAAAATATAATCTGTAATTGTATTTTTTTTTTTAGTTTTTGAACTGGTGAAACAAGGGTAAGTAATATTCCTTTTTTAAACTTGCTGCCTAAGCAACAACCTGTTTTAATAGTCATTGGCTTTTATCAATGCCTCTTCATGAACCTTACCCCAAATATAACTCAGGTAGCTTGATGCACTCTCTAATATGTTTTTTATGGAGAATCACCACCACTTTAAGAGCTCCTTGTCAGAGTCGGTCGCAATTTTGAGAACGAGCTTCTTCCTATATGTGGGAGTCATACAAGAAGACCCAGTACTTGTGCAATTTACTTACAAACACAAAAATATTAGAATCAGGGTGAGGCCCAGTAAAGTTCTCAGCTCCCTTAAACCTGCTGCACAGATATAAGAAGTATTGTAATTTCAAATCATGTATGCAACTACCTCACACAAACCACCATCACCACACCACCCCCCCCCCCCCCCCAAGGATCCGTGTATCTACTTCTATTGAAAAATCTGCTTCTACCAATGATGGCGTTCTTAAGACCCACCTATTTTAGTCATTAATGTCTACACAGTCTTTATACTGCCTCCTTTTGTGATAAATGTTTGCCTTGGCTCTCTTGCATCCATTAGGTCTACAGTTGGTCACAAGGGAAGCTGTTCTCTCCGGATCCACCTGAACAATACCAGGATATTGCTTTTCAGTCCAATTCCCCTCTCACTCTTTCTAAACTCCAGTGGATACAAGCTCACCCCATCCAACCTTTCAGCCACAGGACAACTTACCTCATCCATTTATTAGTTCAATAAACCAATAAACTGCACCCTTGAATAAAGTGACCCAACTGTATTTCGTATTCTCTGTGGTTTCATCAATGCAATTTTTCGTTGTAGCGTTACCTCCCTACTTTTGTATTTAATTCCACTGCTAACACATAATCACTTTTTATTAGCTTTCCTGATTACTTGCTGTGCCTGAATATTTGCCTTTTGTGAGTCATGTGCTAGGACACTGAGATGGCTCTGCATCATGGAGACGGAGATCAGTGGTCCTTTGCTATTTTTACCACTTTTTGTCCCCTATTATTAATTATTTGTCATATTTTGCTCATTTATGTAATCTGTCTATATCCCTTCGTGATGTTCTTATATCCATTTACATTTAAGAGAATTTTTCTAAATAAGAATAGATGCTGGAAATTTTCAAGAAGAGAAAGAGATGCAAAAGCTGCAACCTCCTGCACTCCCATAACCTTTATCTCAGGTCCCAAATTACACTCATCCAAAATACCCTCCTCAGTTCCTGATTTCAAAGCCCAATACATTTAGGAAGGTGTCTGCCCTGAGGCCATTAAGGAGCCCTTTTTGCCACTGGCGTTCTCAATTCCGTCCTGATACCTGGTTCTCACAAGGCAGTCTCCAGCATCCCACAACCTAATGTGAGGACATCAACCACCAAGCACCTCGCTGGCCTACTTCCTTTGAGGGTCCTCTCCCAGGCTTTCCATCTTGGCAGGGTGAGCCAGGAGGGGGTGGGGGGGGGTTGTTGTTCCTCAACTCCACTCTGCAGTTCCTTCACACCCTGCAAATCTCATCATCTAGGCTGCCAAACAAGCGTGTTGCTATCTTGGGCGGTCTTTAAACTAGTTTGATTTCCATTTGAAATTGATTTTTAGGACTGTGGCATTTTTATATTGACAGAGGATTACAATATTGTGTTCTATATTAATTTCTACACTTGCTGAGCATTATCATGGATCAAAGACCTATCGATAGTTCTTTGCAGCCAATTGTCATAAATTTAAAATGGTGGCCATGGAAAGGAAGTATAATTGACTGCTTTTGTCGGGTTTTGTTCACATAAAGCTTCCGGATCTTGAGTTAGTATGGCTGTGATGTGGAAATTATACTGATTTCCTTGCCCTGCTTTTATCTACACAAGCAAATGATAAATTTCTAACCTCTCCAAATTGCATTGCAAAAATCATATGCATTCATCACATCTTAGATAAAAATAATTGATGTGGGACACTAGCCACACCTGTCAGTTTTTAAATGATTATTACTGTATATTGTTTCAGCCCTGTGATGGAAGTTCCAACTGATAAACCCTTGACAGAAGAACAAGCACGATTCTACTTTCAGGATTTGACCATGGGAATTGAATTTTGTAAGTGCATGGACTCCTTTGTGTATCTGTCTAGATAGAGAGGGAGAAAGAATAACAGCTCTTCCCCATTGGGATGGTGATCCAATGACAAACTCTCTGAGATGGGAAACTAAAAGTAGGAAATTATTGGAAGCAATCCTCCCCCAAATCATCCTTTAATAAAAATCTGTGAACAAAATATTCAACTATTCGGGCAACGTTCAGATAAGATAAACTGAGGTAACTTTTCAGTTCAATGAAAAATTAGAATAAAGATGAAGCAAAGAACAAGGGTGGAGAAAACATAAAGGAAGGTTGAAATAAAGCAAAAGGCAGGAAAACAATTACCATAGATGTAAAAAAAAAACATTAATAGTGTAGGATGAAAGGGGATTGGTGACTAATGAGAGGAGATTGACAGTTAAGATGTGTGTATGTTCTTACCCCTGTCTACATGTTTAGATCTGGGATTCATGACCTCATATGGTGGGTTAGCCATTCAAAACTGGATTGAGAAAGAATTTCTTCATCCAGAGTGACACAAATCTTTGGTATTCTTGACTTGAAAGAGCTCGAGTGCTTCAGTTGCTGAATGTCAAATGCAAAAATGATAGGTTTTTGGAGGGGGGGATGGTCACAAGGAAAATGACATTCACATAAAGAATTTCCATGATCTTATGCAGTGGCAAAAAACGTGCAATGGGCTGAATCGCCTGATTTCCTTTTGTTTCCATTATGAACATGACCCCAAGTATTTGCATGATATCCTCTCTTCTTTTTCCATCCTCCGTTCTCTGACCTGAAAACCTGTATTTCTCTCTGTAGGCTCACTGATCTGAAGCATTTACTGTTTTTCTCTCCACAAATGCTATCCAACCCAAATGATTCCAGAACTTTGTTCTGACAATAGTTTACTTCAATTTCCATGGACACAGTTACCAGGATAAGTTTGACACCAAGTTTTGATGTTGCTTTACATTTAATTATTTCCAAGGTCTTTTGGATTAGTGCAAGTTATTTTTGTTTGTAGTAAGGAGATTGGTGCAAAGTAGGGAGCATTACCCTGTCCCTCCTGCCCTGAGATTTGGTACTGCCCAGATAATTATCAACATGAAAATAACCAAGATAAATTTAATTAAAATGTGTTCTGTATGCAGTGCACTATCAAAAGATCATTCATCGTGACATTAAACCTTCCAATCTCTTGGTTGGAGAAGATGGACGCATCAAAATAGCTGACTTTGGGGTTAGCAATCAGTTTGAAGGGACTGATGCTCTTCTAACCAGCAGTGTGGGCACTCCTGCATTTATGGCCCCAGAAACCATTTTAGAATCCAGAAGGAATTTTCATGGCAAGGTAAAAAAAAGTAAATTTAATTATCTTTGCAAAATAATCATATATTTATCTGTGCTTCTTACACTTGTGCCACGTTAAATTTGTATTGTGTTAGAACTGAATTTTAGTTTTGAGATTGAGTACGTTTTAATGAAAAGTATGACCATTTTACTCGTCTTAATTTGTAAACCATCCATTTCAGTGATAAACCTGTTACCTTCGCAAAAGTTGTATTTGGCTGAGGATATTTTAAAGCAAGTTTAAGATCGTATGTTCTTATTGTGGATCAAAAACAAAACTTACATTTTGTGGAGTTGATTTTGTGGTCTTGAAAATGAATGAAATACTAATACAGCGCAGGAACAGGACCTTTGGTCAACAGTATCTGCCCCAAACTTATTGCCAAATTAAAGAAAATCTTTTCTGCCAGCTTCTGATCAATACCCCTCCATTCCCTGCATCTTCATCTGGCTATCTAAAACCCTGTAATAACAAAATTTCTTGCAAAGAAAATGAACTGAAATAAAATCTTTGCTGAGAACAATTTATTTCTCTGCAATTTTCGTTGTTGGGAAATCCACCTTAGATATTTCCTAACTTCCATATATAAATGGATATTGTTACTTTCTTTGAGGTATGCTTTTTCAAGATGTTTTCTTTAAACGGTTGCTTCAGATCTTTCACATTATTTATTTTTGAATTGTGATTCTATTTCTCTGATTAGGCTTTGGATGTTTGGGCGATGGGTGTTACATTATACTGCTTTGTTGTGGGGCAAGTAAGTAAAAATTAATTCAGTAGTTTCTGTAATAGTTTGTAATTTAACCCTATTTATATTTTGCAAACTGCAGATCAGTCTATAAGAGGATGTATGTGAAAGTGATAATGCTCTGTTTTTATGAATAGTGTCCCTTTATGGATGATCAGATATTAAGTTTGCATAACAAAATCAAAAACCACCCTGTGGAATTTCCTGAGCAGTGAGTATTTAGCATGTTTATATCTTGTTATTCAATGTAATCATTTTTTCTAGCTTAATTTATTTGAATTGTGCCATTTCCCACTCGAACAAACATTCTTCATTTGTAAACGTAATCTTTGAGAAATGTGATAATGTGGAAAGTGTGCCCCTCCCCCTCTCTTCTGGTGAAAATATTTGTGTTTTTTTCAATTTTGCAAACTAGGTCAGAACTCTCTGAAGAGGTGAAGGATATCATTTTAAAAATGTTAGATAAAAACCCAGAAACCAGAATTACAGTTTCACAAATCAAGGTAAATATAGATAAATATTTTAAAAGTGGATAGTCCTTACAGTGATGTATATTAAATGGCCAAGAAGGCTGAAGAACCTGTTGTTATGGTTTCTTTTTCCCGTAACTTGCAGTTGCATCCATGGGTGACGAGATATGGTGCTGTAGGACTTCCGACAGAGGATGAGAATTGTATACTTGTTGAAGTTACTGAAGAGGAAGTTGAGAATTCTGTCAAACATATTCCAAGCCTAGCAACAGTGGTAAAAGATTATTATATTAATTTATTGAAACACAAAGTAACTCATTGTGGGTCCTATATTAATACTGTAATAGCTGTACAATATTGTACAACCTTGCTGGGAGAAACATGAGAGATCATGGAAACAAATTATACATGCCTTCTGTCACTTGAGTTTTTGATACCCTTTATCATATTGGGTACTTCATGGAATGTATTAATAGATTCTTCATTTTTGTGTACCATTAGTCCAGCAGCAAAAATATGCAATACCTTTTATAATTATTGTCATCTGCAAGATATTGCTCCATAGGCAACTGTTTCTAAATTGGCCTCTATTCCAAAGATAAAATTTCATAAACACAGCTAAAATCCATAGTTGCATCAATGAATTTGGGCCAATATCAGCCAATGCATCCACTAAAGAGAGCTGTTTCTGCATCCGATCATTTTTTTTATCCTTTCTTATTCAAGAAATTCAAAAACATATTGTTTCTATCTTTTATGCATTTCATAATTCCTTTAAATGTGTTGTTCTGGAGAGGTAAATGGATTAATTTTGATGTCTAAAAATAAATTCAAAAGCTTTTTTTTTTCTACACAGTTTTCCTATGGCTTTTCTCTATTGTTAGTACTGTTTAAAAATAAAATTAGATTACTTGTCATGTACATCAATGGCTTGAGTTGTTTAATGAACATCTTGATGCAGAAGTTATAAAACTGGTGCTTTTTCTCCAGATTCTTGTTAAAACAATGCTACGAAAACGATCCTTTGGAAATCCTTTTGAGGGAAGTAGGAAAGAGGAGCGACCTTTGTCTACATCAGGAAGCCTTCTTAGGTAAGTGGACAGTTTTAAGACATTAGATTTTTGATTATTGTGTGCAGTTTTGGTCAGCGATCTACAGGAAGGAATAAGATTGAAATAGTCTAGAGAAAATTTATAAAGATGTTGTGAGACCTGAGGATCTAAGTTATTGGGAAAGGTTGAAAAGTTTAGAACTTTATTCCCGGAATGTCAGAGAATGTGGGGATATTTGATAGAAGTGTACAAAATTATGAGGAGTATAGATAGATAAACGGTAGCAGGCTTTTTCCACAGAGGTTAAGCAAGACAAGAACTAGAAGACATGGATTTAGGGTGAAATGTTTAAGGGGAACATTCGGGGGAGCCTCTTCACTTAGAGGGTGGTGAGAGTGTGGAACAAGCTGCCAGTGGAAGTGGTGGATGTGAATTTGATTCCAATATATAAGATAAATTTGGATTGGTACATGGATAGTAGGGGTATGGAGAGCTGTGGTCTGGGTGCAGGTCTGTTAAGTACACTATCACATCATCCGCAAACAGACTGATTTTATATTCCCTGTCTTTTATTTTTATTCCTTTTATATTATTATCTCTTCTTATCGATTCTGCTAGTGGTTCTATAGCTAGCGCAAACAATAATGGTGATAGTGGGCATCCCTGCCGCGTTGACCTGCTTAAGTTAAATTGCTTTGATACATGTCCATTTACTGTCACTTTCGCTAACGGACCCTTATATAATGCTTTAATCCAATTAATATACTTCTCCGGTAAACTGAATTTTTGCAATACTTTGAACAAGTAATTCCATTCTACTCTGTCGAAGGCCTTCTCTGCGTCTAAAGCAACTGCTACTGCCGGTGCTTTATTTCCTTCTACTGCATGAATTAAGTTAATAAATTTACAAATATTGTCTGTTGTGCGTCTTTTTTTGATAAATCCAGTTTGGTCTAAATTTACCATTTTCGGTACCTGTTCTGCTAATCTGTTCGCTAGTAGTTTAGCTATTATCTTATAATCTGTGTTTAGCAGAGATATTGGTCTATATGACGCTGGTGAGAGTGGATCTTTCCCTTGTTTTAGTATCACTGTAATTATTGCTGTTTTACATGAATCTGGTAAGTTTTGTGTCTCATCAATCTGGTTGATTACATCCAGGAGGGGCGGTATTATTAGGTCTTTAAATGTTTTGTAGAATTCTATTGGGAGTCCATCCTCTCCTGGTGTCTTATTATTTGGTAAATTTTTTATTATCTCTTGTATTTCTACTGTTCCAAATGGTTCTGTTAATTTATTTTGTTCCTCTATTTGTAGTTTTGGTAGTTCAATTTTAGTCAAAAATTCATCTATTTTCCCTTCTTTCCCTTCGTTTTCGGTTCGGTATAATTGTTCATAGAATTCTCTGAAGTTTTCCTTAATTTCTTTTGGATTATATGTAATTTGTTTGTCTTTTTTCCTTGGTGCCAATACCATTTTCTTAGTTTGCTCTGTCTTAAGCTGCCATGCTAGGATTTTGTGTGTTTTTTCCCCTAGTTCATAATATTTCTGTTTTGTCTTCATTATATTCTTCTCCACCTTATATGTTTGTAATGTTTCATATTTTATTTTTTTATCCGCCAATTCTCTTCTTTTGGTTGTATCTTCCTTTATTGCTAATTTTTTTTCTATGTTTATTATTTCCCTTTCCAACTGCTCTGTTTCCTGATTATAGTCCTTCTTCATCTTGGTTGCATAACTTATTATTTGCCCTCTAATGAATGCTTTCATTGCGTCCCATAGTATAAACTTATCTTCCACTGATTCCGTATTTACTTCAAAGTACATTTTTAATTGTTTTTCAATAAATTCTCTAAAATCCTGTCTTTTAAGTAGCATGGGGTTTAATCTCCATCTATACATTCTTGGAGGGATGTCTTCTAGCTCTATTGCCAATAACAGGGGTGAGTGGTCCGATAATAGTCTAGCTTTATATTCCGTTTTCCTAACTCTCCCTTGTATGTGGGCTGATATCAGGAATAGGTCTATCCTTGAGTATGTTTTATGTCTAGTCGAGTAGTATGAGTATTCCTTTTCTTTTGGGTTTTGTTTCCTCCATATGTCCACAAGTTTCATTTCTTGCATTGATTTAATTATAAATTTGGTTACTTTGTTCTTCCTGTTAATTTTTTTCCCCGTTTTATCCATATTTGGATCCAAATTCAGATTGAAATCCCCTCCTATTAGTATGTTCCCTTGCGTATTAGCTACCTTCAAAAAGATATCTTGCATAAACTTTTGATCTTCTTCGTTAGGTGAATATATATTAAGTAGATTCCAAAGCTCTGAATATATCTGACATTTTATCATAACATATCTCCCTGCTGGATCTATTATTTCCTCTTCTATTTTAAATGGCACATTTTTGCTAATTAATATAGCCACTCCTCTTGCTTTTGAATTATACGATGCTGCTGTTACATGTCCTACCCAATCTCTCTTTAATTTCTTGTGCTCCAATTCAGTTAAGTGTGTTTCTTGGACAAATGCTATATCTATTTTTTCCTTTTTCAGTAAATTTAGTAGTTTCTTCCTTTTAATTTGGTTATGTATTCCATTAATATTTAGAGTCATATAGTTCAGCGTAGCCATTTTATATTTTGTTTATCTTCTCTTTCCGTTTTTCCATCATTACCTTTCCTCCTTTTCCATTTCTGTTTTCTTATTTTCAACTCTTTACCAGACAACATTCCTACAACATCCAACATTTTCCTTATTCTCCTATTTCTATCTTCTTTATCCCCAATCTCCCCTTCCCCTCCTGAGTTGCCCTTTATCCCTTGTCGGACAACCACATCTCCCCTCTCCATTTGGATTTGCGAATCCACTCGCAAGCGTCAACTGATTTTGCAGTGACCGCTCTTTTCCCCCACCCAGCCCCCCCCAGAAAAGATTTAGCTTTTTATATGTCACAAAGGTCACTCTTTTAGTTCCCTCCTTATTCTCTCTATTCCATTACCTTCCCTTATTAATTCTTGTCTATACTCTCTATGTTTTCCTCTAATTACAGATACTTTCACATATGCCCATTGTCTCTATTCACTCTTATACCTCTTTACCCGCATACATATCAATCGTGGTCATTTTTACCCTCCTTACCCATCTTCATCCCTCAGTCTATTTTTGTCTTTACCCACATACATATCAATCGTGATAATTTTTGCTCTCATTACCCGTCTTCATCCCTCAGTCTATTTTTGTAATTGTTCTGCAAATTTTCGTGCTTCTTCTGGATCCGAGAATAGTCTGTTTTGTTGTCCTGGAATAAATATTTTCAATACCGCAGGATGCTTCAGTGTAAATTTATATCCTTTCTTCCATAAAATCGCTTTTGCTGCATTGAACTCTTTTCTCTTCTTTAGGAGTTCAAAGCTTATATCTGGATAAATGAAGATTTTTTGCCCTTTATACTCCAGTGGTTTGTTGCCCTCTCTTACTTTTTCCATTGTCTTCTCCAGTACCTTTTCTCTTGTAGTATATCTTAGGAATTTTACTACAATAGATCTTGGTTTTTGTTGTGGTTGTGGTTTAGGGGCCAATGCTCTATGTGCCCTTTCTATTTCCATTTCTTGCTGTAGTTCTGGACATCCTAGGGCCTTAGGGATCCACTCTTTTATAAACTCCCTCATATTCTTGCCTTCTTCATCTTCCTTAAGGCCCACTATCTTTATGTTATTTCTTCTGTTATAATTTTCCATTATATCTATTTTTTGGGCTAGTAATTCTTGTGTCTCTTTAGTTTTTTTATTAGATTCCTCCAATTTCTTTTTTAAGTCTTCTACCTCCATTTCTGCTGCTATTGCCCGTTCTTCCATCTTGTCCATTTTTTTCCCCATTTCTGTTAAGGTCATATCCATTTTATTTATTTTATTTTCTGTGTTGTTTATTCTTCTTCTTAAATCATTGAATTCCTGTGTTTGCCATTCTTTAAATGACTCCATGTATCCTCTAACAAGAGCAAGTACCTCCTTTACCTTGCCTTTCTTTTCTTCTTCTATTTCCCTGTACTCTTCCTCTTCCTCTTCTTCTTCCTCTAGGTTGACCATCTGTTGTTTCTTTGCTGCCCTTTCCTCCTCTTCTTTCTTGTTTCCATTGTCTTCTGTGGTCTCTTCTTGCTGCAGGTGTTCTGCAGCTGTCGTTGCCGGCTGTGGAGATCGACTCCCCAGTTGGTCCCCCCTCCCGTCGGTGTGTTTTTTTTCATGCGCATCGCGCATGCGCGAGGAGTCGCGCATGCGCGGTTGCGCACTTTTACTCGGCTCTGTGAGCCATTGTTGTAGTTCTCTTTCTACCGACCTGAGGTAGTGGGGTCTTCTCTCCACAGCGGGCCTCTTCGGACAGGTAAGGCCTTCACCTTTTTCCTCCGTTGTCTTCTCTTCCTCTCTTCTTTCCGTTGATTTTGATTTTTCTCCTTTTGTCTCCATCTTCTTTCCACCTTTATACTCACTTTTCTTTAACTTGTATTTCTGTGCCTTTGTATTTTCTCTTGTTTTTCCCGACTTTTCTGGAGAGGGCTGGAGTTCACCGTCCGGCCACTACTCCATCACGTGACTCCTCCCCTGGGTGCAGGTCAATGTAATGAGGTGAAAAAATGGTTTGGCATGGACTAGATGGTCCAAAGGCCCTATTTCTATGTTGTAGTGTTCTATGGTACTGTGGGCATGTAATGGCTGCAATTACCATTGTGGATTCACTGTGGTTTCTACAGGCACATTTCTAAAACAAAGGTGTCATATTGATAAAAGGATTGACCCTTCACTTAATATCTGGTAGCAACATAAGAGCTCGATATAGCCGCCAGCACAGCTATTTTCTACCCCAATGCTTCAGCCTGCACCCTTTCTCACTTTGCACACTTCAACTCATTAATTGCATGAAGGATTTACTACTGATATTATTTAAAGGAATCATTACATACTTGCAGGTAAATGGCTCATTTGTTTCTTGTACCTAATTCTCTTTATCATCGGTATAGTTTAAACTTTCAAACATCAACAATGATGAGTAAGGTAGTCTGCAAATTGCCATAGCAGTTGCTTCTCCAAATGGGTGAACTTACTGGGATATTTTTCTGGAGATAAAAGAGGAGAAGGACTCTCAGCAAGACAACATTGCAGGGTAGGAAACAACCATCATACCTGGGGTTCAACAACAGAAGTGTGGGTATTTAATTAAGGAAAATATTATTGAAATATATCACTTGCTGTAACCACGTTTCCAGCCTCTCAGGGTAATGCTTACATTTCTAGTGTTTATGAAGATGAGCTTGGATGCAAATGCAAAATAACTGCAGTGTTCCAGCCAAAGATGTTGGCAACATCTATCTGCTTAGCATCCACTGCTGCACAAGGAAGGTGATTGACATGCCTTCCAAAAGAAGATAGCTATATCTTCTTGTTTTCTTGTCAGAGAGAAACAGGATGTCTCAAGATTTACAAGGATTTTAGGCTTACCCATGGTTTGGAGTGCAATTGACAACATGTTCTTTGCACATGCGTCATTTAAATTCTGCCCTGAACAAAAGCTAATTAGATTCTCTCAAGTGCAGGTAATGTTCAACTAAGATATACATTGTAGAAGTCATCGTTTCATCTCTTGGCTGTAAATAAATATGCAGTGCTCTATTAATTCTTGGCTTTTGTTTTTAAAGTGCATTTGGGCCTGGAATGCCTGTTGTGTCATCACTGCGGTTTCACCGTGGTTTCTATGGGCACATTTTTAAAGCAAAATACATCAGATACTATATTGATAAAAGCAATGACCCATTCACTTGATGTCTAGATATAACCAGCAACAAGGCTGTTTTTTATCCCAATGCTTCATTCTGCCCCATTTCTTAATTTTGCTCATCTGAATACAACATTGCGGCTGGAAGAAATTACGAATCACACAGCAATAGTTAAAACCAATAATTTTCCATTAGGTGATATGGGTATCCACTGATACTAGAGCTCATAGAACATTACAGTGTAGTACAGGGGCTACGAAAAACAATAAACCTTCCCTACCTCTTAATCCTCCATTTTATTTCATCCCTGTGGCTGTCTAAGAGTCTCTTAAATGCCCCTATTGTTCCAGCCTTCAATTCCACCCTTGGAAATGCATTCCAGGTATCCACAAATCTGTTTTTTTTTAAAAACTTACCCCTGATGTCTCCACTAAACCTCCCTCCCTTCACTTTGTACCCCTGATGTCTCCTGGTGTTTGCTACTCCCACCCTGGGATAAGTGCTGACTATCCACCTTATTTATGCTTCTCATAATCTTGTAGACCTCTATTAAGTCACCCCTCATCCCTCTTCACTCCAAAGAGAAAAGCCATAGCTCTACTAACCTTGCCTCATAAAACATATTTTCCAATCCAGGCATCATCCTGGTAAATCTCCGTGCCCTTCTCCAGAGCTTCCGCGCCCTTCCATCATGAGGTGACCAGAACTGAACACAATACTCCAAGTGTGGTAAGAGTTCTCATGTTTGCAACTCTTGCATAATAAGCAAACAATGAGAGCCATTTTACAAGAAATCTGAAAAAGCAGACCATTAAAGTACCAATTTGAGTGTCTGGATCTCTCTGGCCTTTCACAAGACTTGACTAACCAAGATTCAAAATTATGTATACTGCACAATCTTGCCATCATTCCTTGCCTTCATCTATTGGAGGAAAATTAGCACACTATGAGAAACAGAATGACGCAAAGTAGGAAAGGGGGCCAATATATTTGAACAAATAATTTAAGAGCAATGACATAAACCCCAACCCCAAAACTCTAAGAGCCAACAACCCTGTACATTAACTCTCTCTCATTAACTCACTTGAGAGTACCGAATAACACTTGAAAAGTATAGAGTTGTGAGATCATGACACAAGCTATGTACCACTGCTTTTACTACAATTTCACGCTGCTGAAGATCCAGCTGCGCTGGATGGGTCACGTCTCCAGAATGGAGGACCATCGCCTTCCCAAGATCGTATTATATGGCGAGCTCTCCACTGGCCACCGTGTCAGAGGTGCACCAAAGAAAAGGTACAAGGACTGCCTAAAGAAATCTCTTGGTGCCTGCCACATTGACCACCGCCAGTGGGCTGATAACGCCTCAAACCGTGCATCTTGGCGCCTCACAGTTTGGCGGGCAGCAGCCTCCTTTGAAGAAGACCGCAGAGCCCACCTCACTGACAAAAGGCAAAGGAGGAAAAACCCAACACCCAACCCCAACCAACCAATTTTCCCTTGCAACCGCTGCAATCGTGTCTGCCTGTCCCGCATCGGACTGGTCAGCCACAAACGAGCCTGCAGCTGACGTGGACTTTTTACCCCCTCCATAAATCTTCGTCCGCGAAGCCAAGCCAAAGAAGAAGACACTCTCACCCACATCTAGGCTTGACATTAAAAATAACTTTCTTACCAGGCTAATCTTTAACTCACTATGGATTACCTAATAAATCATTTGTTCCATTGACTGATGGAGATTTTCTATACTTAAAGTCTAAGTATGAGTGGTGATCTGGTTGGTCTTTTACTATACGTTGTTATTTGAAATATTGTTCTGAAGACGTTGATTCTCCACAAGTATCTTTATGTGTGAATAGAACCCAACAGAATGAAGTAAGGCCACTCAGAGCGGACACAACGCTGGAAGACAAGGACAGTTATCAAGGGCCTGATGTTTTAGGGATTTCACTTTCTGAACACAACTTTATAAAGCTGCTGAGGCCCTGTGTTCACACATGAAAACATATTCATCTCCTCTTCTATTTCCAGAAAGAAGTGAAACAAATGTGGCTTTGCACAAATTGTAAGCTTCCTTCAGGTGGAGGATGCCTTGAGCTAAATCTATGTGATCTTGCAAGCTCCCCATCTGAATTTAGTTGTGTTAATCGATAGAATTGTACTCCACTCTACATGATTAATGTGGTGAAGCCACTACTGTATATATAATTGATGTGACCTTTTATGTTTGACCCTGCTCTCACTGGCCGGCTCGTGACTCCTCCCCTTTCTCCCCCATAAAGGCTTTCATGCCACAAGCCTGCCCCCAGTTCGAGTCCAGGACAGCAACACAAGGGATGCTGTCCATCGCTTGCTAACAAAAGCCTTCAGTTCCAATAACTTCAGTCTTTGCGTAATTGATTGTGCATCAATTTTATTAGCAAGAGGGCTCACAGTCGAGGTGAGATTAGTGAACAGGGGCGCGGGGGGGGGAAATCCAGAGCGTGGAGAGGCCGCATGTCGGATGTAGTGATTGGGTTTGGGGCTGCTGGTTGGCCAGGTGGTGAGGGAGGGGTAGGTGATTTAAAAATTGCTCGTTACAGACCATGAGGGGAGAGTGGGATGCATCATACTCCATGACACTCTTTATGTTGCACTAGAAGTCTAATTCCAGTAGGATGGGTGCACAGAGCTGTGGGAGTATTAGGAACCTCAAGTTATGGTATACCATGCCCTGGACAGTCAGTGTTACTGTACAATTGCCACGAATGTTTGCAGAGTAGGATTCGAATGCTTCACCCCAAGGGAGTAGTGCTGTACAGTAGTGTTTGGGTGATTGAAGCTCTCAGTGCTTCCACTGTCAAATAGACAAGCAGTGGGGGCGGCCGTTTACCTGGACGTCCATCATGGCCCTGGAGAGTTGATGTGGTCTGCATTGATTCAGGGTTACTGATGCCAGCGTCAGCTCGTAGTCCGAGGAGTTCCATTGGCTGCCGGCGGTCCGGTAAGATGGCAGTCGAGATGGTGGCCCCCATGGTGCACCATAATTCACTGGAAGAGAAGAGAAGACAGAAGTGACTTCATTGCGGTCGGTGATCTCCCTGGTGCGCTTGCGCAGGGGTCCAGGACCCCGGAAGTGATGGTGGAAGTGACTGCATCAAAGGTGGCAGCGCCTGCTCGCACACAGCACTGCTGGGCTTGGGGTTTTGCCTAGACTTACAGACCTTCACGAAGTGTCCCTTCTTCCCGCAGTTGGAGCAGACGGTGTCCCTGGCAGGGCAACATTTCCTTGGATGCTTGCCCTGCCCGCAGAAATAGCACGTTGGGTGGTCGCTAATGGTAGCTGAGGTCAGCTCAGGACAGGAGGGAATTTATGATCCTACCTCCCAAGATGGCGGCGCCCATGTTCCCCACGAGGCGGCCGCACGCTTGCTGTAGAACGATTCTGCATTGTGGATGGCCACTTCCAGAGTGCTCTCCAGTTTGATGGTAGGCTCAGCTGTTTCTGTTCAAGTAGCCTCTGCCTCACGTAATCAGAGTGGATTCTTGTTACACAGGCTTATCTGATCAGCAGCTGTGTACGTTGTTCTGCACTCACAACCTGGCAGTCCCTTGCAAGCTCATGCAGGTGCAGGGCCATGACAAAGTCATTGAATGTTACTCTGGGTCACTGCTTGCGCGAGTGGTGTGCGTACCGTGCATAGACTTCATTCACCTGTACCTTGTACTGGTCTTTCAGGATGTCCATGGTGTCTCTGTAGGTCTGGCAGTCCCGGACCATCTGGTAGTCTCGGTGCCCGATGTATGAAAATAGCAGATGGAGCTTGTCTTCGTCGTCCTGGATCACAGCTGCAGAGGCTGTGAGGAACTTTTCGAAGCAGCGGCACCGGAGCTCAAATTTGTCAGCTGCTTCGAGTTCTCTCAGGTCGATTTATAAGCGATCCAACTTCAAGTATTTGTCCACATTCTGAGGGAAACAAAATCTTGCTAATAAAATTGATGCACAATAAATTACGCAAGGACTGAAATTATTAGAACTGAAGGCTTTTGTTAGCAAGCGATGGACAGCATCCCTTGTGTTGCTGGCTCACACTGACCTGGACTCGAACTGGGGGCAGGCTTGTGGCATGACAGCCTTTATGGGGAAGAAAGGGGAGGAGTCACGAGCCGGCCAGTGAGAGCAGGGTCAAACATAAAAGGTCACGTCATTTATATATACAGTAGTGGTTTCACCACATTAATCATGTGATTCTCCAGCAGAACTAGTCTGGAATTTCACTCCTTAATTCCCTAGTTGGCGAGCAGAATCACTGCTGTTTATTTGGCTCTTGGGCATCTGTGTCTTGCACCTCAATACAAGCTGATCCTTTTTCCATCCTGGCTTATTAAGTGCTTGCATTCAGACTCCAAACACTAGTTTGTAAATGTAGGATTAAGTGCTAATATATCTTCATCAGTTGTGACAATTTCTCTTCCTGGGAAAGTCCCCAGTCTATGTAAATAAAATGTAAAAAGTGAGTGAAATTGGGCTGAGAATGAGAAAAATGTCTGCAGCTAATGTGAAGAATAGGAAGACAGGAACAGGAGAACCAGAAGTGCTGAGACCATCATTAATTCTTTCTGTGCCACCTCTTGTCGATGGACACAGTGTTGACCATTCTCAAGGTGACCAATGTTGTGCCTTTGTGAAGGCTAAAGCAAGCAGGTATTCTGGCTTCCAGTTTGCTTTTATTGTTATCTATTCTTATGCATCATTTTATCCAGAAAGTGGAAAGAATTTGAGTGAATGTCCTCTAATGCGACTGCTATGATTGATTTAGCCAAGTGTGTGTCAAGGCTGAGAGTTTTGGATGTGGGACGTAAAAATAGTAGGTATATGATGGTGAGGTAAACCAAATGAAATAAATACAGTAAGTCCTTGAATAACGTCATTTTGTTCAACGTTGTTTGTTATGACATTGATGAGAAAAGAACATTTATTACTCCTTATTATTGTTTGGGTTTGAATCAAATGCTGGAAGGTGCTTCCTCCTACAAGTTTTACTTTTCAAACATTATTTCCATGAGCGCTAAACGTGCACTGTGAACCCCTGCTGATTGAGGCCACAAAACGCAGAGGAAAAAGTGTTACATTAGAAACAAAATTAGAAGCGTTAAGGAGATTTGACAATGGATAGTGAACTGTGGATATTGGAAGAGCTCTCGGTCTGCAACCAACAATTTTTCAAACAATTTGCAGTAATGCCACAAAGATTAAAGCTAATGATCAAAGTATAACACCATACTTACAGCTGCTACATAATTAACTCAGAGTAGAAGCAGCATAATGGAAAATATGGAAAGACATGAATATCTGGATGGAAGACCTGCATCAGTGTAACTATCCATGTTCACTAATGCCCATACAAATGAAAGCTTTAAGTTTATTTGAAGAACTAAAGAAACAACGGGCTTCCAGTGCTTAAAGTAATATCTTGGTGGAAAGTCGTGGTTTATTGAAGCATTTTAATGATCACTCAAAATTGCACATATAGCATTTCGCTTCTTCCAATAGTCGCACCACAATCATCAACACCATCAATCATTCCACCCCACCTGAGGTCCCTCAGGAATTTCTTGCAACACTCCTAACCCTCACCTTCTGTAGCCTTTCTCCCCATACCAGCCATCGCCACTTCAACCACCGTCACTCACTGATTCACCAAAATTGATTTGATAATTTTTATTTGTTCTTAATAGTCTTTCTTAAATGTCTGTATACCACACATTTAGTTCATTGTTTAATATTAGAAGTGGTTTGGGTCATTATTTAGAAGTTTGGTGATATTTTGTGACAGGAAATAAACCGTAGAAACTTAACTCTTTTTGTCATTGAGCCGATGGTAAAATTGGTTTCATTTAACGTTTCACTTAAAGTAACACTTTCCAGGAATGTATCAACGACATTAAATGAGGCCCAGCTGTAGTTGATTTCTGATTTGTGGATATTGATGTCAGGTAGATGATTGGTATTGAGAACAGAGTCATTCAGAGTTTTCAACCCACCTTGACAATATTGTATCAAATCATTGAAACAAATTCCGACGCTGCGCCCATGTTCTTTGACCTACATCCCTGTCAAAGGCCTTTGCTAATACTTTCTTCAAGATTCAATTTATTGTCATTGTAATAAAACAGGGTTATATTACATGAAATTGCCTTTGTCTGCTGTAATGCAGTCAGATTTTCCATTGACAGAAATTGCATGAAGTGCGTCTTGGAGTCAGAGAAAGAAAAGCAAAACAGAGTCCCCCCACCAGAGTCACCGAGTGTCCGTAGATTTGCCTCCAGCGCTTCCACAGCCTCTGCAGCCACACAGAGTCCAATCCAAATCACTGGCAACCCGAGCTCCTGATCGGAACCTCTGACATGGTCAAGAACCCTTCAGCGCCCTCGACACCCCCTCACATCCAGGTTCCGATACCTGGTACCCCTCTAGCCAGTTTAAAGCCCATTTTCAGCAGTCCGCAGCCTGGGGCGGGTCTCCTGACAACAGTCTCCAGCAGCCCACGACTTCTGAGGGTTCCTCGCCTCAAGTCACCAGCAGCCCGCCACGTGCATGGGTCTTTCAGCTGGAGAGCCCCCTCACTGGTCTGCCACCATGGTCACTGTCCTGTGGGTCATCTTCTCTGTTTCTCCTTCTCAGATGGGAGGTGTTCTCCCTGATTTCTGGTGCCCTGCACCAGGCCTCCACTCCCCTGGAGTCTCCAACCCCTCAAGGCTGCTGTCGATCAGAGGCACTGCCATCTTGGCGAAGATCCCGCGGTTGTGGTATTTTAAATAAAGTTACAGACGGCTCCTTTAGTGGGCTGTTCAAAGCCTGTGCAGAGCTTATGGCATTTGACTGGGCAGTTGGACCCCGCAGGACAGCTGTATCTCTGCTCCTCACTCCCCGCGGGTCTGCACCAACTGAATCCCACAGCCATTAGAGCGGCTCCTAGCAATGCTGCCTTTTTCCCATCTTTCACAATCAAAACCTTCAATCTATCTCCTGACGTGTACAGTCCACCCATTCCCACCACCCCATTCCTATACTTTGTGATGTGCTTCTTTCTGCCTCTTGCATCAAGATTCCTTGGGGAGTTCGGAGAGGTGGGTGGGTAATTAATCTCATGGATTGCACAAACTTGACAAAATTCTTAAGAATTGGTTTACTGCACTTGTATCCAGCAACCAACTTATGCTTTAAAAATTGCAAGCAAATTTAAGTAACACTATTTCTGGCCTTTGTTCAGTCGATGAACAGGACTGGTAATGGTAATTTTTTTTTGTATGCAGACATAATCAGCATAAACATTTTTTCCAATATGCCCATGTTTTTTTTTCCAGAGCCTAACCTTTTTTGTGATTCGTAACTGGCACTTCTTATTAGAGAAGTACAAAAAAAAACTCAGCCTACTGAGTAGTAAAGGAAAAAGTGATAAACCTGCCAAGAAGTAAAACTGAAACAAAATATGGATTAATTCCAAGTGGACGTAGAACACTACAGCACAGTACAGGCCCTTCGCCCTTGATGTTGTGCTGGCCTATATGTTCCTACAAAAAAAACAACTAAAGCCTCCCTATCTCATAACCCTCTGGTTTTCTTTCATCCATGTGCCCCTAATGTTCCATCCTCCTCCACCACCCCTGGCAAGGCATTCCAGTCACCCACAACTCTGTGGAGAAAAAAAAACCTCTCATTCTTCTACACTCCATAGAGAAAAGTCCCAGCTCTGCTAACCTTGCTTCATAAGATTTATTTTCCAGTCCAGGCCACATCCTGGTAAATGTCCTCTGCACCCTCTCCACAGCTTTCATATACTTCCTTTAATGAAGTGACCAGAACTGAACACAATACTCTAAGTGTGGTCTCACCAGAGATTTCAAGAGCTGCAACATGACCTTTCAACTCTTGAACTCAGTCCAACGACTAATGAAACCCAACATCCCATAGGCCTGCTTAACTATCCAATCAACCTACGTGACAACCTTGAGAGGTGCATGGATTTGGACCCCAATGTTTACCACACTTTTAAGTATCCGATCATTAACCCTGTACTCAGCCTTCTCGTTTGACCCTCCAAAATGCTTCACCTCATAATTATCCGGATTGAACTCTTTCTGCCACTTTTCCGCCCAACTCTGCATCCTGTCTCTATCCGTTTGTAACCTACAACAACCTTCAACACTATCCACAGCTCCTCCAACCTTCGTATCAAACTTACCCATCCTTCCACTTCATCTAGGTCATTTATAAAAATCACAAAGAACAGGGATTCCAAAACAGATTCCTGCTGAACTCCACTAGTCACTGACCTCCAGGCAGAATTATTTCTGTCCACTACTACTTTCTGCTTTCTATAGGCAAACCATTTCTGAATTCACATACCCAAGATTTCATGGCTGCCATGCCGCAGAACTTTCCCTCAGGATTTTTAGAAGTCTCTCATGGGGAACTTGTCAAATGCCTTACTAAATTCTATATACAGTAAAATTCCCATTATGTGACACCAGCAGGGATCGCGGATGTTGAATATGTGAATTTTCCACTTGACTGAGACTCACTCTTACAATGTCTAACTAATACACCTGCATTAAGAATACATGGTTTAAAGTAAAGTAACTTGAAAAAAAAAGTGTTGTAGTCTTTAATTATGTAAAGTTCACTTTAATCAGGTAATTTCCGTAACTTAAAAAATTTAAACTTGAACGCTGGTTGCTGGCGCTATAACAGTGTTGCACTAGCCGCTATGCTAACCATGCCAGTATCATAATTAACCCCATCCCCTCGTGCTGACAACCCGACTCAACTCGGTGCCAGTGTGCCGGTCAGGTTCACTTTTCTGAAGGAAGGACACGTGTTATCCTCTGATACGAACAGGATGGGAATATCAGGAGGTGTGTGGGGTGGTTCTTCGCTGTTATTGTCATCAGATTGGGCATAGGAGGCATTGAGTTCCTCTGGGAGCAAAGCTTTGCCAACAGCGCTACTTCACCAGACTCACCTCCACCAAGTGTCTCAGCCAAGCCCTTGGCGCACCTTCCTTTATATTCAAACCCCATTCACGAGAGCTGTAACAGCATTGTGTTGGCTGCTACACTAACCGTGGTGCCATCATTATTAACCCCCATCCCACAGGTTTTATGATAAAGCCTTACTAATATATATTAATATATTAATAAAGGCAAAGACTCTTACCAGGCAGGGATAGGGCGATACTTTGGGAGAGTTTTCCCAGCGGCGAGTGGCATTGGCCAGCTCTTCATCCTGAACCCTTATTCAAATGGTTGCTATGGACAGGGCACGACCGGGGAGCTCTGCTGACTGAATGTTTGCTCTCAAGGGGTTGGGAGAACGTTTACTTTCACAATTTTAATTTTTTATTTAAATCTTTATTTATTCTTATCAATCACACAAAAATATCTATCTATTTATTTATTTATTTCCTCGGTGGGGTGGGGAGGTTTGCCGGTTGTTTGAGTTTCTAGTTGATTGAGTGCCAAATAATGGGGATTTTACTGTACACCTCTACCATCCTACCTTCATCAATTTTTAAAAAATCTTTTCAAAATACTCAGTTAGACTTGTGAGGCACGACAAGCCATGGTGAATGTCCCTAAGAAGACTGTACTTCTCCAAATGCTCATAAATTCTGTCCTTAAGAATCCTATCCAATAGTTTGACCCAAGACTCACTGGTCTGTAATTCCCAGAATTCTCCCTCCTACCTTTTTTTTAAACAGGGAGATGGCATTTGCCAATTTCCAATCCTCTGGCATCTCCCTTGTGTCCAAGGAGAACACAAAGATCATTGCCAACACCCCAGCCATTTCTTATCTCCCACAGCAACTTGGGGTACATCTTGTCTGGCCTTTATCAATCTTAATGTCTTTAAGAAGATCCAACAGTTCCTCTTTCCTAATCTCACAAACCTGTTCTTTTCTAATCTTGCCTTGACCAAGGTTCTTTTCTCTGGTGAAACATTGGTCCATACAATATAGAAAAATTCCACTTGCTGCATTGGTTAACGTATCCACATCATTGCTCAGATAGGAGCTGATAAGCTTCAACACCAGCCTTTCAAAACAAGTGGTTCTGGTCAATAGTCATTAAGGAAGTGGTATGATTGATGCCTGTTTGAAACAGGTGGGTACCATGCCCTGCTGGAGTGAGATATTGAAGATATCTATGAATATATTGGTAAGTTGGTCAGCACAGATTTTTAATATTCAGCCAGGTACTCCGTCCAGGCTGGATACTTTCCTCAGGTTCACTTTTCTGAAGGAAGGACACGTGTTACCCTCTGATACGAACAGGATGGGAATATCAGGAGGTGTGTGGGGTGGTTCTTCGCTGTTACTGTCATCAGATTGGGCATAGAAGGCATTGAGTTCCTCTGGGAGCAAAGCTTTGCCAACAGCGCTACTTCACCAGATTTGGGTTTGTAACAGGTTATGGCATTTAGGCCCTGCCATAGCCATCAGGTGTCCCTTGTTGTTTCCATTTTCATCTGTAATCTCCACTTTGCCGGGGAGATAGCTTTTCACAGGTCGTATCTGCTGCTTCTGTAGCGATCTGGGTTAAATGCCTGTGGTCTGGCTCTCGTTGTTCATCCAGGGCTTCTGGTTGGGTAAAACCCTGAACAATTTGGTGGGAATGCACTCATCCACAACTGTTTTGGTAAAGTCTGTGACAGCCCTGGTGTAATTGTTCAGAGTCTCAGCTGTGTCCTTGAACACCACCCAATCCACTGACTCGCAGAAGTCCTGTTAGCGTTCTTCAGCCTCCTGCGACCACCTTCTAGCTGTCCAGATCTCCAGAGCCTCTTTTTAGGTTCTGTCTGTATAAAGGCAGAAGGAGCACAGCCAGGTAATCCGACTTGCCAAAAATGTGGTCTCAGGAAAGAACCGTAGGCCTTCCTTATCTTGGTATAGCAGTGATCGAGTATGTTGGGACCCCTGGTACAGCAAGTTGCATGCTGGTGGTAGTTGGGCAGGGTTTTCTTGGGACAGGCCTGCTTATTGTCGCTGACTAAGATTTATAGTGTGTCGGGCTGGGCCTTCTCTTGTTTACTGACCTTGTAGCTCTGCAAGTGCCTGTTTGTAATCAGTATTGGGAAAGATATAAACTCCGGTGTAGATAGAAGGGTCTGCATTTAATTGAGATTTGATCTAAGGCAGTAGAGCAGGAGTTCGATATAACTCCAATTTCCATCCACCACCCAGTATTAATGAGAAAGCATACACCGCCCCCTCTCCTTTTCCAGAATCTGAGTTCCAATCCAGTCTATGAATGGTGAAACTGTCTGGTTGGATGTTGTGAAACCGTCTGGTCATTTAGCAGTCCAGTGGGTTCTCTGTTAGCCAGGTCTCAGTGCAGCAAACAAATGAGATTTGTCTTATGTGTCTCAGATAAAGTAGCCTTGCCCTCAGGTTGTCAATTTTATTCTGCACTGACTGGACATTCACCAGTAATATGGATGGTAGGGGAGGTCTCAGGCCCCTGCGCTTCAATCTTGTCCAGAATCCAGCCTTCACTCCATGTTTCCGACCTCAACCTTGGTGGTGGCCTTTCCTTTTAAGGCCTCTGCCTTCCAGCAGGTCTGTACCTGACTCAGCCATTACCCGAGAGATTTGTAGATCATTAACTATGTTCAGCAGCTGGTCGCTCGTTCCCAACTACAGCATCATGCTACCTCTGAACTCTCCTCAATGTGACTTATGACTTTCAGAGACTGGATGAGGTTTACATGATTATATTTAATGCTGTTTTACATGGTGGTCTCATCATAGATTTGAGCACAATTGTATTTAGTAGCATTTTGAAGGAGAATCAATTTGAAAAAAGGATTTTCATCCATAGACAATAACATGCAGTCTAGACTTATTAGAACCTCTTCAAAAATGAAAGCTCAGTGATGTGTAATACTTCTGTTTTGTATAATGATATGTAGTTTCTCTGGGATTAAAATGATATGTCAGTGGTCAAAAAGATGAAAATGTACAGTAGATGCCCTAAAAGGCTAATTAGATCATTGGGTATACCGAACACCAACCATATCAAGTAGTTATATTGTCCTTTAAATATTAATCTTTAAATGGATCTATTAAATTTTTTAAAAATTAAAACTTATTACATTAAAATCATTCATCTATTTCTGCATATCTTAAATATTTTCTGATTATGAATAGTAATTTTGCCACATTGATACAAGGTTTACATATTTTGCAATCTGATGGGCTTACAGACTTAACATAATAGGTTGTGGCTGCACACTTTCTAGATACGAGTTGATATTGACGTGGATTTGAAGGATACATCCGAACCTAATCCCTTTTATGAAAACTAAGCATTAACATTTGTTTTTGCTCAAGGCTCTGTGTGAGGAGTTTAACCTCGAGCCTTCTAACTTCAAGCTTGGGTGACACTGGGGAAAGGTGGCCAGAAGGGGAAAAGGTGAAGAAAGGGTTGCTTTTATTTGTCAGCTTGCTGACATCTCAGTCCATAGTCTCATGCACTGCCAGACTGAGACCACCCACAAATTGAAGGAACAACACCTCATCTTCTGTCTGGGCTCTGGGCTCCTTCCAACCAGGTGATTTCTCTGGCTTCCGTTTAAACCCCTCCCCCCCCACCCCCATCTGTCTCTATCTATTCCCTTTTCCCTTTGTCTCCCTTCATAGAGTCAAAATCAATTTTTGCCTTTCCTCTTATCATATCCAATTAACACCTTGTGGCTCTGGGCCTGATTCCCCCTTCTCTTTCTTGTCTTTAATTAAGATGCCGCCCACTTTTTGCTCATACTGTACCTTGAAGAAGGACTCGGGCTCGAAATGTTGATAATATATCTTTACCTCCTATGGACACTGAGAGATCGGCTGAGTTCCCCAGCATTTCTGTGTGTATTTTACTTTCATTTATCAGACCCATGTTTGTTAACTCTAAATCTTAACTGCCTTAAAGTGCCCACATTGAATAACTTTGAACTGTGGTCAGTTAAGAAATTTATTGAGCAAACATCAAGCAAACTGTTTGCTGAGTGACTTTAATGTTCTCACAGCAATAAATATCAAGAACTTTTTGTGCATTATTATGGGTATCATAATAGCATCCAAATATTGTTTAAGTTGAAGCCATGAGGCTGCAAATTCTGGGCACAATTGCAAGAATGTTGGATTTCTGGTAGCACATATGCTGTTCAGCTGGACCTTGAACTGATGCTGGGTTCCCAGTGGTAGATTGGGAGACAGCCATAAGCTAAGATTCAAGATCTAGAGCAGGGGTGATCAAACCACGGCTCGTGAACCACATGGCTGTTTGACATGTAATCTGTGGCTCGCGGAAATATGTTGGCTGGAGAAGATACCAGTGCTCCTGAAGCCACCCTGCAGACAGACACGGGGGTCCCGGGACAGCCACAGCCCGGGCTGTGTGACAGAGAGGGAAGAGGGAATGGGCACTGGAGGAACGGCCCTTGCAGAGGATCGGAGTGAGCAGCGCATGTCGCAGTTGGGTTCTCCTTGCTTGGGCTGAGCCACACCACAGCAGAGCACTGCTAATGTGGGGTGTATGGTAAGGCAGTTCGGCAAAGCTGAAGATCATCTTCAGGGAGTGGCCGCGGAGGTTGGGAAGCCAAGGCTGGGCCACGAGAACCCCAGTGAGTCATGGCCTGCCCCTGAGATGGAATGTCTGTCCTGGCACTCTTGCAGGGGTTAAACAAGATGATGGGGGTGGGGGAGAAACTGGAGAGGTTCCAAATGAGGAACTCATCCGGGGGCCAAGCCAGGTAAGAGCTGGAATTGGCAGCAGCAGTGAAGGTCCTGTCAGTGGCCACAGGCAAGCCCTGACCACACCAGATGAAGAATCAGCACAAGGCAATGCAGAAATTACACTGCTCCATAACCCCAGTCTCTTTTCCCAGTAGCCACTCCCCCATCCTGCCGGCGACTGGGAAGAGGGGAGTGGGACTGTGGGCCCCCTGGCCTCGCCCTGCCACAGGAGGCAGCTTTGCGCACTCAATTGTGGATGCTGCAATGGTGCCTGTAAATGCAGAGACCAGTGGCCACAGCTTTTCCAAAGGGAACACATCAGAAACGGCAGCAGGAATTGTCCATCCATCCCATCGATCCTGCTCCCACATTCAGTGAACTCACAGCTGATCTAGGGCATGGACCCAGTTCTGCCTTTCTCCCAGAACCCTTAATTCCCCTATGCTTCAAAAATCTATCTGACAGTATCTTAAATATATTCAATGAGTCAGCCTCTACTGCTTCCTTGGGCTGAGATTTGATTATTGAAACTCATACAAATTAGCAGTTTAAAAATTACATACATGAATAAATATTATTACATACATATTTATATAAACTTTTTGTAACAAAATAAGAGTGGAAATTGTGCTGACTGGCTGGATCACGGTCTGGTATGGAAACACCGATTTACCTGAGCGTCAAGCCCTCAAGAAGGTATTGGACACAGCCCAGGACATCACAGGCAAAACCCTCCCCACCGTCAAGCACATCTACAGGGAACGCTGCCATCAGAGAGCAGCAGCGATCATCGAGGATCCACGCCACCCAGCACACGTTGCTGCATCATGAAAGAGGTATAGGTGCCACAGGACTTGTGCCACCAGGTTCAGGAACAGCTTCTACCCTCCACCATCAGACTCCTCAACGACAGACTCAATCAGTGACTCGTTTAAGGACTCTTATTGTCCACTTTATTGAATTTTTATTCTCTCTGTATGCACAGTTTGTTTACATTGTTATCTGTTTACAGTTCTTTGTTTACATGTATACATTGTGTACATTTTTTTTGCACTACCAATAAGTGGTAATTCTACCTCACCCACAGAAAAAAGAATCCCAGCGTTGTATGTGATGTCATGTATGTACTATGACAATAAATCTGAAATCTGAGTAAAAAAGTGTATGTAATATTTTTTCATGTCTTGCGGCTCTAAATATATGAAATTTATTGTTTATGGCTCTTGCATTCAGCAAGTTTAGGATATCCTGAACATCCTGGTTTAGGGAATCATTGACGAGCAAGGTTGGAGGGCAAGGGAAAGGACTGGAGGACTCCATTTCTAATGGAGATGAGGAGGAGTTTGGTTTTGATTCTACAGAAGGTTTGAGGCTAGAAAGTTGGCCTGGGCTTACCCTTGGAAAGAGTGACTAATGATTAAGCCCTGAAGGCCGAGCGCAAGAAGTGGCCTAAGAATGGGTCTGTGAGTTAGAGATGAATATACAACTGGCCAAGATCTGGACCCAATGCTTGGTGGGGATGGTGGTAATGCCAGGTCCTTTTGTGCCCTGGGTCAAAAACATCATTAGATAGGAACATTCAGAAATGTTAAGGGATCAAGAACATTAGAGGTTTGAAGGAGGACACATTTGAGGAGCATAGTGTCTCAGGGAGTTGGAATACAGCAATTGGGGCGATCTGGGTCTGGAGTTGGGGGCTGGGGTGGAGGAAGAGATTGGCATGGAACACAGAATTATACATGGTAAATAAATTTACACGGATAGGAAAATGGTTGAATGAAAAAACAGAAGTGGGATAACTGTAAATTGTTTGAAGAAGTTTAGTGAGTGGTATTGTATCAGGGCTGATAAGAAATGTGCGCCACAAGGATCCAAAGCATTTGAGCAAAGAAAAAGCATCCCGACTCCTCAATTGATCAGATTTTATTATTCTCGCTGCGCAGTGCAAGACCTCAGCCAGGAAGTGCTCATTAGAGTTGCAGAGAAGACTAAAGTATGCCAGGGAATAAAAGACGGCAGTGAGAGAGAGAGTTGCATAGAAGATCACAAGTAAAATCTATAATGTTAATTAAATTCTAAGCATTGCAATTTCATTCCAGATAGGATATTAGACAGTAGATTAAAAATTATTTTACTCCTAAATGTACCAATTCTCAAAAGATCGACAGCTTTCTGGGTAAGAATGCAACTATATGCCTTTCAGGAGTATATACTTATGACTGTACAGATGTTTTACTTGTGGAATTTCATTAGTATCTGAATTGGTATGAAGTTTATCAAGGACCACTAAGAATATTTAGGGTACAAGATTGTTCGAAAGTGATTTTCTTTCTCCCCACTCTCCAAGTTGCAATACAAATTGTAATCACTGGCTTGTTTGTATATGATGTTAACATATTTATTTTCTTACTGCAAAAATATTCTGTGCAGCTTTGTTCAGGTCACATGGAACTGGGGTTCATAAAAGCAACACCTTGTATGGTGAGCTTCCCACATCTTTCTGGTCTTTTATCAAGTAGTTAGATTCAAAAGAAACAATTCTTTTGAAGCTTGCCTATCTGAGAAAATATAATCAGAAGTAATTCTGTCAAGTAGATTATTCATGATTATTAAAAATGCCACTGTCACAGCAGAGTTGAATGTTGTTCACAAATTCAACATAGAAATGTAAGTATCGGTTGTCAAACACTTGTTCATTCTTGTGTAAACTTTCCCCTAACTTCCAGAAGAAACAAGTCAGGAAATGTGAAATACTGCTACATGCATAGTAGTCAAAGGTAAACATTTAATTTGAGTATACAAGTTTGCAAGTTATTTCATGCAACTAATAATTTTAATTACAACATGTTTTGTGCCATAATGTGTGAACCAAGACCTTAAAGGGTATCTGTATGAATAATTTTTCCCTTGTATTTTTAAAAGCTATTTATAGATTTCATTTTGATTGATAGGAGAAACAGCTTACAACTTGTAAGCTCCTTATTAAAATGTTATATTTATAATATTTTCACTGATCATCTAGTGCATACTTGATCACACTTTGTCTTTCAAGTGGCTTAAATATGTATAGTGGAGTACATTGGACCAGGTACAAAGATTAAATCAGATTTCACGTTAATTTACATATAAATCCTGAACTATTGGCCCTAACAGGCTTCAGTGTTCTGATTTTGTATTGATTTACCTTTGAGACCAAAGAGCCAGTTAGTCCCTAAACCAGTGCAATTTAAACCTACCAAAACAGAAATTAAGTGTACATACACCTGAACTGTCTCAGATACTCACTCTTATCAATGTTCATGGATGGCACTGGGCTATTATATGCTAATAATCTAATATTAATGAAGGCTAACCAGGTTATTTTTAAATCAGCTTACTCCTTTTGATAATTGAATAATAGAAGATGCTTGAACTTGAAGTAAATCTATTTACCTCTTCTTTATTGTCATGTTAAAATTAGTCCTTTAAGGGTAAACATTGCAGGTACCCACATCGGTTGGCTGATTTCCATTGGACAACAGTGGCCCAAAACAGACCAGACAATGCAATGGAGAATTAACTTTTCATAAATTTCAATGTTTACAAATTTGTTATCCTTCTATTGGAATGGATCACACATTATTTAAGAGGGCAGCTATTGTTGGGGAAAAATAATATACTGTGTTTGTTGCCTGCATGGTGCTTCCAAAAGCATGCTTAAAAATTTGAGAGGTAATGAACAAATAACCCGTTGCTACCACAGAATTGCATATTGCTTGCATACACAAGTTTGTACTTTGCCAGTAATCAAATACTATAAAGAAATATCCAAGTTAAGTCAGATCTGCAATTGGGTCATTTTCACTGTTCTTGTCACTTACTGTACTTGGGGCCCATGATATTGAATTAAATGTTACCAGTATTCCCAGAGAGAATTCAGGATTTTGCAGTGGTAATTCATTCTTCAAACAGTTGTTATTTCTCTTTCCTATTTTTATTTTATCTGTTTCATTTTATTCTGGCAAATTTGTAGCAAAGTCAATATATGGCAATTGATAAATTTCACTGTTTATATTTGATTAATGTAAATAAAATGGGATTAAATATATTAAATGGCAAATACTTTTTTTTGGTTTGTGATTTATTTTTCTTGTGATCAAAAATATTTTAAGTATGTCCCTTTTTCATGTTTTGATGTATCTGTCAGCATGAATTAAAGTGGTGCTTTGTCATCACCTGTCAACTGTAGTTAATGTTTAGATATAGGCCACCATCATTTCACCAGTATATTCCCCTTTTCCTTGGAAAGAATCAGGATTCCATTTATAATTTTCTTACATCCCAACTGGTATTGAAGTTTTATTGCACGAATCTGCCTTTAAAGATGAGTAAACACATTCATTATTACTTGGTACACGTGAGTGGATGACTGCAGAGTCATTTATTTGTCCATTTACAATAGGGCTAATAAAATTTTTGCTAAAGATGTAGGAAAGAAGGGGCTAAATGTAATAGCAATTCATGGAGCATCTGGGAAGGGTATGGAGCAAGTTGATTGGAGGGGACGGCGAAGAAACATTTTGTTTTATGTAAATCTTGTTTTGTTTTCCCACATTGTCTCACTCATGTTTATACTTCAGTTTTCATTGTTCTCCAAATCTTTCTTCAGTTACTGGCAAATTCAAACTCTGCATGAAAATAAATCAAATAGAATTTCTGTGCAATAAATGTATTCTGTCTGAGTTGTAGTTTTGTCATGTGAGAAAGCTCTTGTATTTCACAATTATCATACAAAGAGATCAGGAAACAGTTGAACAAAGTCATGTGTTTAAGTTGTAACTAATCTATTTTCAGATATGATCTTGGTTTATTGTTCAAGGAAACATACCATGTTGTCTTTTCATGCACACAGTGTACTAAGTATTAACATAACCACTCCAAGTTGTCTAGTAGAATCCCTGCTTAATGAAAGTTAATTGCAAATTAATTTTTTTTTAAAGTGTAGCATGAAAGGAAGAAATCCTCAGGAAAAATTGTAAGGAAAAGGTATTTGGCACAGAGTTAAAGTTGTGTCATTTACTTTGAAGATATTTTATAGAATTTATAACCTTCAAGACAATATTGCATAGTTGAATAAAGAAGTGGGAACAAAATGAGTAAATATGAATTTAAAATTTATTTCAGACTAAGGTCACTGTCAGGTGAAATTGGATGTTTGCAGAGTTCATCGTTTAAATAAGGAACAGTGCTCAATGTGGTAAATAATTTGAAATTTTAAAAAAGTAAATGGGTCATCACCAATGACCAAAACAAAATCTGTAATTACTGAAAAGGTACTTATTTTCCATTTCATTATAAACTAACTAATTTTGTTTTACTAATCTTAATTTGTATCTGAGGAAAAAAAATAGTATGAGATATTGCAGTAGGTCAGGACTGTTACCACCATATCCTTCTATGAATTATAAGGCTTCCATATTCATGTGTCTTCTGTATTGTTTGCAATTGAATGGCAAAGTCATCAAACTGTATAAAAGAATTGTTTTACTTTGAAATTAATTGTTTAATTATAATATACACAATGGGTGCATTATCATTTACATCTATTTCTGTATCATTTTCCATCGTCTTGAAATTCTTATCCGTACCTTTATCTTTGGCCAAGAACTTCAATACTCTCATGACTGACTTATTGCATAAACTTGAGATCATCCAAAACTCTTGTGGCCCATATTCTATCTTCCATCAAGTCTCATTGTTAATAATACCTATGTTTACTGACTACATTGCCTCATTTTGAAAGTTTTCATTTTTGTATTCAACTATCCATCATCACAGCCTTTCCCATCTTTGAAATATTATCCAAGATTCCTGTGTTCCTCAACTTCTGTCCGCTAATGAATCCCTGATTTCTTCAATCCAACATCTTCCCTTGTGCTTTAACCTCTAAAATTAATTTCTTGTGTCCCTGCTATTCCTTTAAGGCATTCCATAAAAACTGTCTGCTTTTTCAAATATTTTGACCCAATTTCAAAGACAGAACTTGCATAAAGTGCCCTTTCTAGTATTATTCTCACTGGTGACATATGGAAGGTATATATAGAATTTTTTAAAAAGCATAATATTTTAAACAACCATAGATGCATTTTAAAATGTTTTTAACATGCCATTTAAAACATTGTCCATTGGTTTCCATAGCATGAGACGTCCAGGTAATTCTGTACGATTTTCATCTTGAAATGGAAAACAAAGCACAATTAATTTAAAATTTTTAAAAATCCAATTGATGTTTTTGTTACATGTTGAATAGGATGTATATTTTCTTTCAATAGAAAACAAAGTAGTGGAGAAAGTGTGAAGAATTTTGAACTACCAGACGTTGGAGAGGATGAAATTCTACCATGAGATTATATGCAATAAATGACATATGCATGTTTCTTTGGGTTCCCCCCAAAAAAATCATCAGCTGGTGTACTTTGCCAGATGTGTCAGAAACCAAATGAATGCAACAGTATGGCATTTCTTCAGTTGTAAGTGACCAGCTGCAAATTTCACACCTAATAAAGTTCATGTATTTTGTGCTTTTGCATGGAAATTCTTTGAAATAATTGTCTGAAATACTGATGTATTTGTTTTAAGGCATGGAGATAGTTGATGTACAAGTACAGATGTTTGATTGGTATTAACATTTTAAATCGTAACACAGAACATTTTAAAATGTAAATTTTGTATTTGTGGTAAAGGCATATGGGGTCCAGAATTTTACCTTAAAAACAGAAAAATGTAGATTCTTTAACTGATTTCTCATGCCATGATACCAATCGGAATCCATATTGCAAAATGTTTACAATAGTCACTTAATATAAAGTCTGCTTTTATTAAATTTTTAATCGTATTTCCAATGCAATATGATGTCAGTTAAACATATACAATAGTTTAAATGCACTAAATATTATTTTGCTTAAAACTATATGTAGTGAAGACAATTTTATTCATAATCATTGATAATCAGTTTGTATAGAAATGCTAGATCCACGGCAGAACCGAGTTGCTAGTTATTTTTGAAATAGTGTGGCAGATTAAACGTATTAACAACCATATTGTTCACCCTTGGTTTTTAAGATGGCTGTAAAAATTGCCTGTGTAATTTCCTGTATGCATTTCAGTGTCCAAGTTGTCCCCCTTTTCAGAGAAGCTGTAATCATTGAAAGTTAAACAAGTGCAAAAACAAAAGGCTACGATTTATTGATACATTTTTGTAGAGGGCAAGTACCAATTCTGAGGTGCAATATGCATTAATCAATGCAATGCATGGAATAGTTGCTTTATCTTTGTGAATTACTCAATGTGTGAATTCTGTTCAATACACAGATCTTTTCATAGGACTGAATAATAGATTAAATGGTATAAGCTTTAGTAAATGCACTGGGTGAATGATGTTTCCTTGCAGATGGTCATACCAATTTGATGCATTGTGCATTATGTTCAAGTACAAACTTAATGTGTAATGTAGAAAAAGAGCCTTTTGCTATCTATGTAACAATTTAAAGATTGGGTGAAACCTGTCCACTGCTCCTTTAAGATGCTCTTTAAAACCTACCTCTTTTAGCCACTTATCCCAATATACCTTTATTTGCCTGACTGTTAGTATGTGTCCAATTACCTTGAGGCATTTTATCATGTTAAAGCTAATGTGTAAATAAGTTCAAGTTGTTGATTATATATTTTAACCTTTTGAAAACAAAGGACACAGTGGCCTTCTCTCCTTTTGTGATATTGACAGTTTTTCAGTGTTCAACTCAAAGTTAGTTATGATATCGCTGCAATATTTCTGGTATTGCCAAATACGAGTACATTTACTAAAACTGATACACGTTTGTTTTATACAGATGGCCAAATATTAACTGCATTATGTATTTAAGAAACAATTCTATTTAATAGGAGTGAGCATCTTGTATACTTAGATGTTCCTAACTTTATAACTTTGCTCTGCGTAGCTCTTGGTGAACTTATATTTGATATTTCATTCTCAAAAGCATTGAATTTATTTGTATAGATAAACTGTAATGAAGTTAAACTTTAACTAATGTCTTGAAATATAGACTTTTTTTTGGAGCTGGAAGCACTAGTTAGATTTGATTCCACAATTTAAAATGGTTAAATTATATAAATGTGCAAAATGCTAAATTTTGTGATGGATTGCAGATATTAGTGACCATTTGATGTCAAGTCATTTGTCTTCAGTTTTATTAAAATGGATTTATAGAAGTTGTAAGAAAATTGTCAAAGTTATTTACACTTATTAAATGTTTTCAGCCATTAAAAAACCTGTTATGGTCCATGTGTTTGATTTTGTGTAATGATTTTTAAAACTAACTTGCATCTTCTAAACCAATGGTTTTCAAACTTTTTCTTTCCACTCATATACTACCTTTTGAATATTTTATTTCAATTTTTTCAAAAATATACATAATAAAATCTTCAATATCACAATATATTAAACTTTTACTTAAAAATAACAACAAAAACAAAACAGTCTCTCCCTTCCCTTCCATACAAACGAATCTGCACACCGTCAGAGCTTCTTCTTTGGCTTGGCTTCGCGGACGAAGATTTATGGAGGGGGTAAAAAGTCCACGTCAGCTGCAGGCTCGTTTGTGGCTGACAAGTCCGATGCGGGACAGGCAGACACGATTGCAGCGGTTGCAGGGGAAAATTGGTTGGTTGGGGTTGGGTGTTGGGTTTTTCCTCCTTTGCCTTTTGTCAGTGAGGTGGGCTCTGCAGTCTTCTTCAAAGGAGGTTGCTGCCCGCCAAACTGTGAGGCGCCAAGATGCACGGTTTGAGGCGTTATCAGCCCACTGGCGGTGGTCAATGTGGCAGGCACCAAGAGATTTCTTTAGGCAGTCCTTGTACCTTTTCTTTGGTGCACCTCTGTCACGGTGGCCAGTGGAGAGCTCGCCATATAACACGATCTTGGGAAGGCGATGGTCCTCCATTCTTTTACTTAAAAATAACAACAAAAACAAAACAGTCTCTCCCTCCCCTTCCATACAAACGAATCTGCACACCGTCAGAGCTTACATAGCTTCTAAATATATAGAATACAATTGGGGAAATCACATATGTATAATAGTAACATTTGCTCCAAGAAAAGTGCAGAGAACAAAACAAAGGACTCTACATCACCTTTGTTGACCTCACCAAAGCCTTCGACACCGTGAGCAGGAAAGGGCTTTGGCAAATACTAGAGCGCATCGGATGTCCCCCAAAGTTCCTCAACATGATTCTCCAACTGCACGAAAACCAACAAGGTCGGGTCAGATACAGCAATGAGCTCTCTGAACCCTTCTCCATTAACAATGGCATGAAGCAAGGCTGTGTTCTCGCACCAACCCTCTTTTCAATCTTCTTCAGCATGATGCTGAACCAAGCCATGAAAGACCCCAACAATGAAGACGCTGTTTACATCCGGTACCGCACGGATGGCAGTCTCTTCAATCTGAGGCGCCTGCAAGCTCACACCAAGACACAAGAGAAACTTGTCCGTGAACTACTCTTTGCAGACGATGCCGCTTTAGTTGCCCATTCAGAGCCAGCTCTTCAGCGATTGACGTCCTGCTTTGCGGAAACTGCCAAAATGTTTGGCCTGGAAGTCAGCCTGAAGAAAACTGAGGTCCTCCATCAGCCAGCTCCCCACCATGACTACCAGCCCCCCCACATCTCCATCGGGCACACAAAACTCAAATCGGTCAACCAGTTGACCTATCTCGGCTGCACCATTTCATCAGATGCAAGGATCGACAATGAGATAGACAACAGACTCGCCAAGGCAAATAGCGCCTTTGGAAGACTACACAAAAGAGTCTGGAAAAACAACCAACTGAAGAAAAACCTCACAAAGATAAGCGTATACAGAGCCGTTGTCATACCCACACTCCTGTTCGGCTCCGAATCATGGGTCCTCTACCGGCATCACCTACGGCTCCTAGAACGCTTCCACCAGCGTTGTCTCCGCTCCATCCTCAACATCCATTGGAGCGCTTTCATCCCTAACGTCGAAGTACTCGAGATGGCAGAGGTCGACAGCATCGAGTCCACGCTGCTGAAGATCCAGCTGCGCTGGATGGGTCACGTCTCCAGAATGGAGGACCATCGCCTTCCCAAGATCGTGTTATATGGCGAGCTCTCCACTGGCCACCGTGACAGAGGTGCACCAAAGAAAAGGTACAAGGACTGCCTAAAGAAATCTCTTGGTGCCTGCCACATTGACCACCGCCAGTGGGCTGATATCGCCTCAAACCGTGCATCTTGGCGCCTCACAGTTTGGCGGGCAGCAACCTCCTTTGAAGAAGACCGCAGAGCCCACCTCACTGACAAAAGGCAAAGGAGGAAAAACCCAACACCCAACCCCAACCAACCAATTTTCCCCTGCAGCCGCTGCAACCGTGTCTGCCTGTCCCGCATCGGACTTGTCAGCCACAAATGAGCCTGCAGCTGACGTGGACTTTTACCCCCTCCATAAATCTTCGTCCGCGAAGCCAAGCCAAAGAAAAGAAGAAATACTAACATTTATAGTCCTTTTTTTATTACTGTATCTGGGCCCCAATATGGTCCAGGTATAGCTGCCAGATCTTTACAAAACTGTCATATTTATTCTTTAAATTATGTGATTTTTTTTTTTCCCCCTATAGATATACAGTTGTTCATTTCCACAGTCCATCGTCCTATAAGTAGAGGGGAATCGGGCTTCCAGGTGATCACAATACATTTTTTGCTTCCCCAGTGCTATTTTTATAAATGAGATTAGATATTTATTCTATTTGTTGCTTATTTCCATAAAATTGCCTAATAGATATAGCAACATGAAAGCCTCTCCTGTTATCCCAGTTAGTTTTTCTGTGATGTCTTGCCAAAATGGCCTCACCGTGTAGCATGTTTAAAAAAAAAAATTCCTGTCTCAGTCCCACATCTGAAACAGCTCTGATATTTCTGTTTGGATCTTTATAACTTCTGTGGGGTAACTTATAATTGGTGTAAAAAAAAATTATACTGAACCAATCTGTATCTTGCATTTATAATTGATGTCATGCTGTCCTTACACAATCTGACCAGCTTCTTTCTGAAATCACCACACTCAAGGCTGACTCCCATCTTTCCCTTGACCTCTCTAACCGTGGTTTTGCACTATTGCTCTGGAGGACATAGTACATTTTTTGTTACAAATTTGGTTGTATTCCCAATCCAAGCTGTTGGTTCTGTTTCACTAATTTCAGGTAGGGTCAGTGTTGGTCCTCATCTTTCTCTTAAGAATGATCTAAGCTGGAGAAAACAAAAGAAGGTCCCATTGGCCACTCCGTATTTGTGTTTTAGATGTTTGAAGGACGTAAGAGTAGGAGTCTTTAATATATCTCATGTAGTGCCTTTTAAAGTTATCTCACACCCGATATTGTGTGGGAGTTACCGCAATGAGCGGTTGACCCAGGAGGAGGTAGCAGTTGCCTCCTGCCTGGTTTTTTTTTCTTATTAATTTTTGGATTGAGGAGTGAAGGTTTATTTTTTATTATTTTTTAAAAATTTTTAATTTTTTTTGTAGTTTTAAGAGGGGGTAAGGGGAGGGAGTGTTTTTTTTCTTTCTCTTTTTTTTCCTTTTTTTCCTTCTCTTTTTTGCGTGTTCTTTTAAGTAATGTTTAAATTTAAATTTGTTTTTTTTTAATACTTACGGTTTTAATAATTTTATTAAGTATAAGAAAGTATTTGCTTGTTTAAAAAATTTAAAGTTGATGTGGTTTTTTTTTGTAAAGTTTATTTAGTAGATAAGAATATTTGAAATTTAAATCTGAATGGGATGGATAAGCTTTTTATTTTTTATTTAACTTCAAGGTGAAAGGAGTGGTAATTCTGGTTTAAATTATTTTATTATCTTAGTTACAGAACGAAGGGAATAATGGTGAAAGTTATAAATTGAATTGTACAATTCTTAATAAGGCTTGAATTTTGTTTGTTGTTTATGCTCCATTTGTTGAAGATATAGTTTTTGTTGTAGATGTGTTTTTATTATTTGAATATGTGAATTTTAAAGTAATGATTGGGGATATTTAAATGTGGTATTGGGGCTTTTATTGGATAAGTATTAAAGAGCAAAAGGGAAAAATGGTGGAAGAGTACTAAAATTGAATTGTACAATGCTCTTAATGAGGTTTGGATTTTGTTTTAAGATGGTGGTTTATGTGACTAATATGATGATAGATGTGAAGTTAGTTGATATTTGGTGAAGGTTTATTTTTATAGAGAAAGTTTTTTTTAATCTTTTTTTTTCTCATGCTACAATTCCTTTTTAAGAATTGATTATTGTTTAATGTTTTTGGTTTTTTTTGTAAATGGGTTTTTTTCTCTTACATATATTACTAATCTTATTAATCCTTCACTCTTTATTGTGGGGGGGGAGAAGGAGTCGGTTAATTTGAGTCGGTTTATTAATGTTGTGTAATAATTATTGGGGGGGTATAATTTGTTTAGATTACTGATGTTGTATTGTAATTTCATTATTTCATTTTTAAATTTTTTTTAAATGTAATCTTATATCTTATTCATGTTATAAAATCTTAAATAAAGTTTAAAAAAAATGTAGTGCCTTTTAAGGCAGAGCTACAAAGGATAACACTGACTTGCGTTGTAATCAGCAAAGAACTGTTTTAATCTCTCTTTAGACCACTTTTTAAGTCACTTCCTTCCAGTTCGGCTGTTCCAAAACCAGAAGTGATGTTGTTACACTCCTGACACACTTCTCAACCTGCGGGCTTCATCCCTGAGGTAGAGGGGTCCAGCACCATCTTAACATGGACACATGGGACTCAATGGGGGAGTGGAAAACAAAGGATTCTCTCTATAAATGGAGTGCCAAATCTCAAGAAAAAAAGACAGATAATTCCATACTAATACAGAACGTGGCAAGAATTTAATGTATGTATAAGAAAAAAAAGTAGGGATATCAATAAAAGCACCATTATATAAAAATGTTTTACTGCCTATGAACATAGGCAATAGAATATTAAATTTGTGGTATGACAAAGGCACAAGACGTAGTGGGGGGGGGGGGGGGGGCTGTCTTCCACAAAGAAAGCTGCAAAATATCTAGCCTGTGCAGCTAGGTAGTATTTTTTAAAATCTGGAAGTCTACATCCTCCCAGCTCATAGTCCCATATCATTTTTCCAGCGTAATTCTTAGTACCTTTTATTCCATAGAAACTGTCTAATATGATTGTTTCATAATTTAAAGAAATTTTTAGGTAACAGAATAGCTAGCAATTGCAATCTTGGCATTACTTTCATTTTGACGCAATTCACCCTTCCCACTAGAGTAATCACTAAATCTCTCCAATTCTGTAGGTCTTCTTCTATCTTCCCTGAAAGAGGAAAATAATTTATTTTATACAGATTTTAAGTTATTGTTAGTTGGTATTCCAATAAATTTTATTCCTTCTGCTTTCCATTTAAATTTACTTCCTTTTTGGTATCTTTCATATTCAAAATATGTGAATGGCATTATCTCACTTTTGTCTATATTTATTTTATAACCAGATATTCTTCCATATTTTTCTAGTGTTCCTTGTAATTTTTCCAAAGATTTAGCTGGGTCTGGAGATATAATAGCACATCATTGGCAAATAGATAAATTTTGTGTTCTTGTCAATTTTGAACTCCTTTATATCCTTATCCCTTCTTATTATCTCTGCCACTGGTTCAATTGCAATGCTGTTTTCTCAATCTACTCAAGGGGAACACTGCCAACATCTGATTATTGGTTATAATTTTAGCTTCTGGTTTATGGTATAAAGTTTTTATCCAGTTTAAAAATTTTCTGCCTATGCCAAATTTTTCCAGTATTTTAAATAAAAAGGACCATTCCAAATGGTCAAATGTTTTTGCCATGTCCAGGTAGACTGTAAATCTTGGATTCATTTTGAATTTTTCCATGTGTATTATATTAAATAATCTTCCTAGACTATTTGAGGAATGTCTCCTTTAACAAATACCTGGTCTGTATGTATCAATTTTGATAGATATTATCCTAATCTATTAGCCAATGCTTTTGCTGGTATCTTATAATCGCCATTTAACAGCAAGATTGGTCTACATGATGAAGTTTTTAATGGGTTCCTTTTTGTTTGGGTAACACTGTAACAATCATGGTTGAGAATGATTCCAGGAGAGTCTGTGTTTCCACAGCTTGGTCCAGAACATCCATTAACAGGGGCATTAATAATTCTTTGAATTATTCGTAAAACTCAGGTAAGAATCCATCCTCCCCCAGTGATTTATTAACCTGTAGGGTACATAGCCCTTTTTCAATTCTTCTCTTGTAAAGGGAGTGTCTAGTTCAGTGGTTCCCAACCTTTTACTTTCCACTCACATACCACTTTAAGTATTCCCTATGCCATGAGTGTTCTGTGATTAATAAGGGATTGCTTAAGGTGGTATGTGGGTGGAAAGAAAAAGTTTGAAAACCACTGTTTTAATCATTCCAAATTGATTCGTTATGTGCACAGTTTCATAATTCCAAAGGAAATGGGCCAATGACAATTTTTCTCAAGCAAAATATTTCAGTAACAATTGGGTCTAGAGCAGTGATTCTCAACCTTCCCTTCCTACTCACATACCACCTTAAGCAATCCTTACTAATCACAGAACACTTATGGCATAGGGAATACTTAAAGTGGTATGTGAGTGGAAAGTAAAAGATTGGGAACCACTGGTCTAGTTCTATCTTTTTTCCTAGTTTTGGAAGTTCAACATTTGACAAAAATTCTTCCATTTTATTCTCGTCTCCTAGTAATTCGATTTTATGTAATATTGTCTAAAGATGTCATTAATTTCCTTTGGTTTATATGCTAGAGTGTCTGTCTTTGTTTTTATAGCATTTATCATTCTTGATGACTCCTCTGCTTTAATTTGCTAAGCAAGATAAGACTTCACCTAACTTGTATTGTTTAGTTTTTAATATGTTTGTATTGTACTACATCTTAGCTTTTTATTCTCCAGTAATCTGTATTCTTCTTGTAGTCCTGTTCTTTGATATTTCTTTTCTAATTCTATATCTTTCTCCAAACTGTTTACTTCTGCCATATATTCTCTCTTATGTTTCTTTGAATAGGTTGTAATTTGTCCCTTCAAATATGCTAAAAATATTATTAGTAGACAGCTGATATGTTTTGCAAAATTTTTCTTTCACTTTAAAAACTCACATAAGTCTGTTCTTTTAAGTAGCGTGGTATTGACATGCCATCTGTATACATTTTACTGCTTTTCCATTATTGCAATAGTCACTGTTAGTGGTGAATGATCTAATAGAAGCCTCGCTAGGTATTCTGTTTTATCACTCTACTTTAAAAATAAGTCAATCCTTGCATGTGAATCATGCACCCTTGAGTAAAAGGAGTAGTCTTTCTCTGTGAGATTTAATTGTCTCCATATATCAATAAGATTTAGATTCATCGTATATGAAATTGTGGTTTTTGCCGTTTTCACCCTCATTACTATTCTTGCAGATTAAAATCTCCTCTAACCAATATATTTTGTCTTCCCTCTGCTGTTTTTAAGAAGATGTACTTCATAAACCATATAACAATTACTGTATGGAAACAGGCCATATCGGCCCTTCTAGTCCACACCGATTTAAGTGAAACTCCACTAGTTCCTCCTATCTGCTCCCTGCCCATAACCCTCCAACCCCCTCACATCCATATACTCATCCAACCTCCTCTTAATTGACAAAATTGACCCTGCTGCAACCACCTCTTCCAGAAAGTCATTCGACTCAGCCACCACTCTCTGAGTGAAGAAGCTACTTCTAAAGTTTTGCCCCCCAACCCTCAACTTATGACCCCTCGTTCCAATCTCTCCTACCCTCGAGGGGAAGAGCCTATTCACATCTACTCTATTTCCCTCATAATTTTATACATCTCTATCAAATTCCCCCCTCAACTTTCTATGCTCCAATGAATAAAGACCCAGTCTACTCAGTCTTTCTCCGTATTCTAGATACTGCAATCCAGGCAACATTTTAGTAAATCTTCTCTGCACCCTCTCTACCTTATTGATAACCTTCCTACAATTTGGAGACCAGAACTGCACACAATATTTCAAAACTTGGCCTCACCAATGCCTCGAACAGTCTCAACATCACCTACCAGCTCCAATATTTAATGCTATAATTTATAAAGGCCAGCATGCCAAAGGCCTTCTTCACCACTCTATCTACATAAGAATCCACTTTCCAAGATCTCTGTTCCTCTGATTCCTCAACGTCCTCCCCTTCACTGAATGTGTCCTATTTTGATTATTCTTCATAAAATGAAGCACTTCACACTTATCTACATTAAATTCCATCTGCCCATCTTTCAGCTCACTCTTCTGAGCGTCCAAATCCTTCTGCAGTCCACAAAAACCCTCCTCACTATCCACAATTACCCCTATTTTTGTATCACCTGCATATTTACTCACCCAATATACCACCCCATCATGCAAATCATTAATGTAAAGGACGAATAACAAAGGACCCAACACCGATCGCTGAGGCACACTGCTCGTCACTGGCGTCCATCTTGATGGACAATTGTCCAGCATGACTCTCTGGTGCCTATCTTCTAGCTACTATTGAACCCATCAGACTATCTCAACATTAATCCCTAATGCCTGAACCTTCCTCACCAACCTTCCATGTGGAACTTTATCAAAAGTCTTACGGAAATCCAAATAGACCACATCTACTGCTCTACCTTCATCAACCTTTCTAGTCACTTGCTCAAAAAATTCAACAAGATTTGTCAAACATGACCTTCCCCTCACAAACCCATGTTGGGTGTCCCTGATCAATCCCTGCCCCTCTGGATACTTATACATATTATCCCTAAGAATACTTACCATTAGTTTACCCACCACTGACGTCAAACATACTGGCTGATAATTGCTAGGCCTACACGTGGAGCCATTTTTAGCGGAACCATGTTTCCAATCCATGGCACCACACCTTCCTCCAGTGACTGTTGAAAAATCACTGTGAGAGCCTTCGTTATTTCATCCGACTTCCCTTAAGGTCCTGGGGAAAATCCCGTAGGGACCTGGAGACTTAGCCACCTTTATATATCTCAGAAGTTCCAACACCCACTCTTTCCTAATCCCTATGTTTTCCATAATTACCGCTTTTGCCTCACTTACCCTACACAATTCCATATCCCTTTCCCTAGTGAATACCAATGAGAAGAACTCATTCAATATCTCCCCCATCTCATTTGGGTCCTCAGACATTTGTCCGCTCCGATTCTCCAGAGGACCTATTTTATCCCTCACTCTCCTTTTGCTATACATATTTGTAAAAACTCTTTGGATTTACTTCCACCTTATTCGCTATAGCCACCTCGTACCTTTTCACTTTCCTAATTTCCTTCTTAAGCTTCTTTCTACAATCTATGTATCTTCCAAGCATCTCGTCCATACCTTGCTTCCTGTATTTAATGTAGGCCTCCCTCTTATCTCGAACCAACTTCCTAATCTCCCTTGAAAACCATGGCTCTCTTGAACATTTGGCCCTGCTTTTTATCCTATCAGGAACATAAAGATTCTGCACCCTCAAAATCTCAGCTTTAAATCCCCTCCAATTCTCCTCTACCTCCTTCCCAAAAAACAAATCAGCCCAAACCATTCCCTGCAAATCCCTTCTCGTTTAATCAAATTTGGCTTTCCCCCATTCAAAAACCTTCATCATTGGACCAGAACTATCCCTTTCCATAATTATGTTGAAACTAATGGTACCATGATCATTGGATCCAAAGTGTTCTCCAACACACCTCCATCACCTGCCCTATTTCATTTCCCAACATTAAGGTTAGTTCAGAAGGTTAAGACACAAGGTATCCATGGAGAGGTTGTAAACTGGATTTGAAATTGGCTGAATGGGAAAAGACAGAGAGTGGTAGTGGATGATTGCTTCTCAGTCTGGAGGCCTGTGATTAGGGGTGTGCCTCAGGGGTCAGTGCTGAGACCATTGTTGTTTGTTGTCTAAATCAATGATCTGGATGATAATGTGGGAAATTGGATCAGCAAGTTTGCTGATGACCCTAAGATTGGAGGCATTGTGGAGAGTGAAGGTGGCTTTAAAAACTTGCAGAGGGATCTGGACCAACTGGAAAAATGGGCCAGAAAATGGCAGATGGAATTTAATGCAGACATGTGTAAGGTCTTGCATTTTGGAAGGACAAACCAAAATAGGACATACATAGTAAATGGTATGGGATTGAGGAGTGCAGAGGAACAAAGGGATCTGGGAATATAGATACATAATTCCCTGAAAGTAGCGTCACATGTAGACAGGGTTGTAAAGAAAGCTTTTGGCATTTTTACCTTCATAAATCAAAGTATTGAGTACAGGAGTTGGGATGTTATGGTGAGGTTAAATAAGACATTGGTGAGGCCAAATATGGAGTATTGTATGTAGCTTTGGTCACCAAACTACAGGAAGAATATCAGTAAGATCAAAAGAGTGCAGAGAAAATTCACTGGGATGTTGCCGGGTCTTCAGGAGTTGAGTTACAGAAAAAGATTAAACAGGTTAGGGCTTTATTCCTTGGAGTGTAGAAGAATGGAGGGACATTTAAGGTTTACAAAATTATGAGGGGTATAGTCAGTAAATGCAAGTAGGCTCTTTCCACTAAGATTAGGAAAGATAAATATATGGCTTTAGTGTCAAAGATTTAGGGGGAACTTCTTCACTCAAGAGTGGTGGGAGTTAGGAATGAGCTGCCATCTGATGTAGTAAATGTGGGCTCACTCTTAAGTTTTAAGAATAAATTGGATAGATACATGGATGGCAGAGCTCTGGAGGGATATGGAATGAGTCAGGTCAGTGGAACTGGTGGAAAGATGTTTCGGCACAGACTAGAAGGGCCAAATGGCCTGTTTTCTGTGCTGTAGTTTTATTTATGGTTCCAAATTTAGTTGTGCAGCATGGTTAACAGCCCCTTTTGCCCACAAACTCGTGCCATCAAATTACACCCGATTGACTTACACCCCGGTACATTTTTGAAGTGGGGGAGAACCCCAGGGGGAGAATGTTCAAACTCCTTACAGACTGCACAGGATTCAAACCTTAGTCCTGATCGCTGGCAAAATATTTCAGTAACAATTGGATGTAGAGCAGTGGTTCTCAACCTTTCATCCCCACTTGCATGCCACATTAAGTAATCCTTACTAATCAGAGCACCTGTGGCATAGGGATTACTTAAGGAGGTATGTGAGTGGAGGGACGGCCATGCAGAAGATCGGAGCAGACACATTTTGAAAGAGCTCTCCATAAAAAGTATTAAAAAGACAGAAAGCTCAAAAATCAGAATTTTATCATCAAAAATGGATAAAACTAGTAATAAACAACCAAGGCAACCAAAAACAAAAATTGAAGAAGCAACATTGAGTGAAACCTGATGAGGAGTGGCACAGGAGGGGCCTTGGGACTGGCTGCAACCAGCAGAGCTGGCCCAAGATAGAGCCAACATCCTGAATAAGTTGGAAACTTTGTGCACTCATTTTATGAGCATTGAATCAGCAATAAGAGACATATCAGAAATTAAAGAAATCATGGAAGATTTAATGGAATGAATGACTCAAATGGAGGCTGAGCTGGACAAAAGACAGGGTAAAGGCTCGATGAAAAAGCGAAAACATGGGGCACAGACAGCAAAGATCAATCATATGGAAAATTTCAGCAGACGCAACAATGGCTTTTAGTGGCGTGGGACCCTGAATGAGGCGTTTGTCCTGGGGAAGCACTCGCCTCCAAGTCCTTGCCCGGCAGACGGTGCCTAAAGCTGAAAAGCTAAAAGGCACCGTGTTCATCTTCGCATGTGAAGGGATGGGCCATGGATGGATGGGAGCCCTGCCTTGGTCAAACAAAGAAAGGAATTTGATGAAGTAAAGAGGCAATCGTAATCCAAAAACTTAAAATATTCAATGATTTACCAGTGATTCTGAGGGTTAATGTCCCAGAAGATAATTGTCGAACTTTCAAGAATAAAGAAGTGAAAGAGTTTTTACAAAAGTTGTGAAGAGATTTGAGCTGCCAGATAAGAAGATCGAAAAGACCATTTTGGATCGGGACTAACTAAAGGATGTATCTTTATTTCTATTTTGTAGTACTGAGCTGTGTTGTTTTTGCTGCTAAAAGAAAAATAATTGTAATATACACGGAGAGCTCTGGAAAGAAAGGAAGGTGGTGACCCTGTTTTAAGGGGTAAATGGCGCCAGGAGAGGAGCAGTTTTAAAAAAAATGGTGCTAAAGGGAGGGGCTCTTCTTCTTCGGAAGATTCCGCAGGTATTTTTTGTGAGATTCCAGTTCTATTGTTTAATCAGCGTCAGAGCTAGGGATGTGTGTTTCTTAAAAGGGAAATGTTACAGTATTATTTAAAAAACTGGAAAGATTTTATTGTTATACAATATTTGAAAAATGGTATGGATAAACACTAAAGTTTATTAGTTTTAATATTAACAGTGAAACTGGCCAGTGAAAATGAAAAGGGACACACCTAAAGAAATTAAAAGTGGTTATAATTTTTCTGCAGAAAATGCATCTTACCAAATTGGAACATGATATATTAAAAAGAGGATGGATAGGAAAAATAATATAGTCTTCCTTTGGTTCAAAGGCAGGAGGGGTGGCGAATCTAATTAATAAAAATACACCAGTATTAATAGAACATATATTGATTGACCAAGCTGGAAGTTATGTAATGACACATTGTAAAATTTATGGAGAAGCATGGACATTTATGTCCCAAATTATGGCAATGAAGCCGAATTGGTTCAGGCGGAGAGTCGGAGGAGGTGGCGACTGGAGCTTGGGCAGTTTTCTGGAGGAGGAGGAGGAGCTTGGAGAGACTGAGGGGATTAATTGGTCTAGGGCCAATAAAAGGAGGGTAAGAATGAGGAGCGGACGAGCATCTCGGGATTAAGGTAAGATTGTCACATTTTCTCTTGTAGGGTGAGGGGAAAGAGACAGGATGTGTAACTGCCCTCAGTGTCAGATGTGGGAGGTCCTGGAGTTTTCTAGCTCCTGGACTAGGTGTGCTGAGCTGCAGTGTCTCAGAGATTGAGTCAGGGAACTGGAACTGCTACTTGCTCTGGTCAGGCAGAGTGAGGCCGTCATAGACAAGACCAGGGCCACGGGAGGAGAGTCAGTGGGTTATGGTTAGGAGGGGGAAAGGGAAGGGTAAGGTTCAAGAGAGAGCCCCTGAACCTGTAGTCCTCAACAATTGGTACTTCTCCTTGAGTACTGTTGGGGGTGGGGGGGGGGCGAGAGTCAGGCTGGGAAAGGCAGCGGTGGCTGTACCTCTGGCACAGGGTCAGCCTCTGTAGCCCAGAAGGGTAGGGAAAGGAAGGGGAGGGCAATAGTTATAGGGGATTCGATAGGAGTACTGATAGAGGATTTTGCCATTACGACAAAGCAAACCGGATGGTGGTTTGCCTTCTGGTGCCAGGGTCTGGGATGTAACTTCGCATGTCCATGACACCCTAAAAGAACCAGAGGTCATGGTATATGTTGGTACCAATGACATAGGGAGGAAGGAGGAAGTGGTCCTAAAAAATGAATATAGGGAGTTAGGTAGGGAGCTGACAAGAAGGACCGCAAAGGGGGTAATCTCTGGATTACTTCCTGTGACACGTGATAGTGAGGGCAGGAGTAGAATCAGGTGGAGGTTGAATGCGTGGCTAAAGGGGTGGAGTAGGGAGCAGGGATTAGAGTTCTTGGATCACTGGGACCTATTCTGGGGAAGGTGGGACATGTACCAAACGGACAGGTTACATCTGAATCCCTGAGGGACCAGTATCCTGGTGGGAACATTTGCTAGGGCTACAAAGGGGGCTTTAAACTAGTATGGTTGGGGAAAGGGGTCCATGTAAGGGAGGACAGCAGAGAGAGGTTTTGTCGGCAAAGAGAAAAGGCATAGACAAAATTTGAGGGTGGAACGGCAGTTGATTGAGGAGGAAAGGGATCAGTGCTATGATGGAGGAGGGATGATGGTAACAAATAATAGTGTGAACAGTAAATAGGCAGAAGGTAAGATGTGAGAAATCTCTGAAATGCATCTACTTTAATTCAAGGAGTATTGTAAGGAAGGTGGACGAGCTGAAGGTGTGGATAGACAGTTGGAAGTATGACATGATGTTGATTAGTGAGACGTGGTTGCAGGAGGGTTGTGATTGGCAGTTAAATATTCCGGGATTTCATTGCTTTAGGTGTGATAGAATTAGAGGGGTAAGTGGGGGGTGGGGGGAGTGTGGCACTACTTGTCAGGGAAAATATTACAGCGGTGCTGAGATGTGATAGATTGGAGGGCTCATCAAGGGAGGCAGTGTGGTGGAATTAAAAAATAGAAAAGGTGAGGTTACAATTATAGGGGTGGTTTATAGACCACCTAGTGGGGAGCGAGAAATAGAGGAGCAAATGCGTAAAGAAATAGCTGAGATGTGCAATAAGCACAGAGTTGTGTTAGTTGGGGATTTAAATTTTTCTAATATAGATTGGGAGATGCAGTCAGTGAAAGGTCTGGATGGCTTAGAATTTGTAAAATGTGTGCAGGATAGCTTTTTCCAACAGTATGTTGAGGTACCCACTAGAGAGGGGGCAGTGTTGGACCTTGTCAAAGACCTTACTAAAGTCCATGTGAACAACATTCACAGCCTTTCCTTCATCTACTTTCTTGATAACCTACTCAAAAAACTCAATAAGATTTGTTAAACACAACCTACCTCACACAAAGCTATGCTATCCTTAATCAGCCTTTGGCTGTCCAAATACTTGTATATCCAATTTCTCAGAACCCCCTCCAATAATTTGCCTACTACTGATGTCAGGCTCACTAGCCTGTAATTTCCTGGTTTACTTTTGGATCCCTTTTTAAACAACAGAACAACATGGGATACCCTCCGGCACTTCACCCATGGCTAAGGACATTTTAAATATTTCTGTCAGGGCCCCTGCAATTTCTACACTAGTCTCCCTCAAGGTCCGAGGGAATATCGTGTCAGGCCTGGAGGATTTATCTACCTTTATTTGCTGTAATTTAATTTAGATCAATTTTTCCCTTGCAAAGTTGTAGATCAAATATTTCAGGTCCAGCATACATAAAAATATGTACTACTTTGAAGTAGACCAAAAGATTACTTTTTTTTGCAGATTCATATGTGAAAGGTCAGTTTGGGCTTGTAGCAACTACTTCCCATTATAGTTGCTTGGATGCCAAAAAAATCTTGTTGTCTATGACACGTACAAACAAATTCATACTAGAGTTGAGTTTCCCAAAGTTTATTAAATGCTGTTAATCAGTCAATAGAAATGACAGAAGAAGCTTTTACCATGCATTTTGCAGAACCAAAGAAACTAACATTTTATCTCTCAAACAAGCAGAGAAAATGAGTTATGACCCTGAAGCAAACCTGTTGCTAAGAGACTGCATAAAAATGTTAAACAAAAAAACCACAGACAAGTGGCGAGGATGAAACACATTTTAGCCCCTAAAATACCAGCCCCTAATTATTATGTTTATAAATAATAATTATCATAAAGGAAAAAAATTCAAATATAGTATATCAGGTAAAATTCAAAAGAAAATTAAATTATCAAAATTTTCTGCCTCTTATAGAAGACTGATTTTGGTAATTGGTCTGTTCAGAAAGTCTGTTTTAGTCTTGATCTGAACTTGACATACAAGTCCCCTTTGGTCCTGAATAATATCAACAACCTTCCCCATCAACCAGGAATTTCGAGGTGCTGATCACGACATCCCCAGATGTGGAATTGTGCTGGATCTTAGACCATTTCTGTCGCTTCAGCAACAGGGTAAGATATTCTTTCACCCATCTTTTCCAGAACAAATCCGATATAAATTGCACCTGTTTCCACCTGCAGCGAGCATGTCTTCTTTCTAAAATTGCCCTGGTCGCTTTGAAGTTTAGTCTTAAGAAGCAAAAGGTGGTTCGGGGTAAGTGCCTCAAGATCATTTGCATCTGTAGAAGCCTCAGTGACTGGACAACTAATGAGGATAGCTTTTAGACTTTGCATCTTTAGGGTGGAATAAAGAACCTTTCATACTGATCTAATTAGTATTTCCCATAAACCTCCATGGTGTGAGTCATCAGTGGGTGGAATATCCAATTGATTCCTTTCTGGAGCAGTGTATTATGGATTTGAACTGGATTCCAGCTTTCGATTGCCTCTCTCAACTTCCTCTGAGCTCCCAAAAAATTAGTGTAATTGTCCAATCGTAGTTCCTTCACTTCACCACGTCTAGCTATAAAACACCAAAGGATATTGATGAAAGTCTGTCAAGTGATGATACCACTTTGATATAAATTGCTCTTACGGCTAAACATGTGAAAGTAACAGCATAGCACTTTACAACACTCTTTCCATGCTTCACTTCAAAAGGTCCAAAATAATCAATTCCAACATATGCGAATGAAGGTTCACTGGGAGAGACTGTCAAAGGGCAAATCTGCCATCTGCTGTTATCCAGGAAGAGTATTTACACACTGATAAACAACACATTTTGATATAATTTTTCTGATTGACCAAGTAGCACCGGGAATCCAGTATTTTTGGCATACTTTGGAATAACATATGGTTGCAACTACCATAGCCCACCTCTTTGAATATGCCGATTAATCCAACCTGATATGTAAAAATCCTTGGCCAGTATGACTGGATGTGTCATCTCTCTGGCATTGCTGCTCTGCAAAATTTCCACCAACTCTTAATGCACTATTCTCCAGAAAGGGGTTGAGTTTACAAATGTGGCTTGTCCTTTTAATATTCATTCCCTTTCTCAGACTTGAATCTTCATTTGAAAATCTCTTCCTCTGGCAAAAGCAGATTATCTCCTTCTTAGCATTAACCAGTTCTTCAACTATGAGACAGAACCAGTTTTCTTGAGTCTCAAGATTTCCTGTCTCCTTTTGTGATAGATCTCTGATGGATGTAATCGGGATGAGGCTGAGTGAGAATACCGTTTGTTTGTTTTCTCTTTCTGCTATGATACAGAAGCAGTCCTTTCAGTCTGAGCATCAACCAATTCCAGGATGAAAAGTAATGGTAACTGGATCCACTTGTTCAGACATTACCTGAACAGCATTTGCAGTCATACTCCTGATTTCAGGGTCATCTGGTAAGATTTCTTCTAATTTATCTGGTTTATGAGGCCACTCCTGCTGAGGTTGTAGAAGAAACCAAGGCCTGGACACCCACATTTCTTTCTTCAGAAAAAACTGAACTTTCAAACTTGGGAAGCCAGGTCAGCTGGATTGTTAACTGCGTTAACATATCTTTGGACTTGAGACTTTATTAATTTCAGTGACTGTTGGCCACGAAAGTTTGAATCTTTGTGGTTTTATTGTTAATGTATTTGAGCACAGAGATGCTATCAGTCCAAACTATGGAGTCTGTTAGTTCCATCTTCAACTTTCTTTTCAACATTGAGTTCATTCTGCTCGCCATGGTAGCAGCCATCAACTCCATTCAAGGAATAGTGCCTGGTTTTTAATAGACCCACTCTGGCCTTTCCCATTGCAAATCCACAATGTACCTGATCCTGGTTATCATGCAGTAACAGGTAACTAAGTTCCATAACCGTCTTCACATGCACCAACAAAATGATGTAATTGAGCAGATGACACAGTTTGTGAGTTTGAAGTATCTGTCTATCTAGAAGTCTTTCAGCTTATGAAGATCCTGAATCCAACATGTCCATTCTTGTACAATGGATTCTAGTTATCATATCATCCCAATCAATCCAAATCCTAGATAAATCTTGCAGGATCTTCTTGGCAGTCTGAGTGGATCATACATTGAATTGATGATTGACAGAATCACCTTTCTTGTGAGAGGTTGGTCCTTCAAATTGATTTTGAACATAAAACATCACACCCAACACCCTCTCCACAGAAAGGTTGTCATGGGCCAAGTCCAGATTCTTCATTTCCTTTGCACTCTGTTTCAGCCAACATGTGACGACTGTTACTTACCCACTTGGGAAGCAGAAAACCTCCCTTGAAACAGACTGCTCACAACTCATGATGTAGCGTGAATAAAAGCTCTCACAACTGGAAGGAGAACAAATGCTTTTATTAGCTTATAACCATGGGTAGGGTTTCACAGTCGTCTTCGGAAGGGTTATGGGTTTAGGCAGGAAACCAGGGTAATATGTGAGCAGATGGGGGTGGAGCTTGGAGGTGGGGCCAGCCATCAGCACAACACACTACCAGTGAATTCCAGTTCACTGCATTCACCCCTTCCTGTAGAATTCAAGGTCTGTGAGTGAATGAAGACAGAGAACATGGGTTCAGAAAAAAATTGAAAAATATAGTTATTTACAGATTTAAGCGGTCCTGGGGTCTGTAGATCCTGGTGGAGTGCCTTAGCACTGGGGGACCTTGGACTCCTTGGGTCTCCCGGTCCCCTTGTGAGGGAGAAGAGGTGGGCTGGGTCTCTGGCTCAATGGTGGAGGGGGATGCACTTTCCTCCTGAAGCCTTGACTGGGGGTGGTGAGAATGAGCTCCGTGGCTCACAAGGCACTTGAGGCAACAGACCCTCTGTCCCGGCAGGTGCTAGGTCCCTGATGGAGACAGTGTCCTCCCTACCACCCGGGTACCCCACATTGGCGTACATGGGATTGGCATAAAGCAGTTTCACCCTTTCCACCAGGGCGTCCGTCTTGCTTCTCACGTGCTTCCTGAGAAGGACTGGACCAGGAGTGGTGAGCCAGGTTGGGAGTGTAGTTCCCGATGCCAACCTTCTCTCAAAAGCAAATAGGAGTTCATAAGGAGTAGCATTGGTCACGGTACATAGTAGTGACCAGATGGAATAGAGCACATTAGGAACATAGGAAGTAGGAACAGGAGTAGGCCAAAAATGGCCCATCGAGCCTGCTCCGCCATTCAATACGATCATGGCTGATCTAATTTATGACCTAACTCCACCTACCTGCCTTCTCCCCATATCCCCTAATTCCTCTATCATGTAAAAACTTATCTAACCAAATTTTAAATATGTTTAATGAAGCAGCCTCAACCACTTCCCTGGTTAGAAAATTCCAAACATTCACTACCCTCTGGGAAAAACTTTTACTCATCTCTGTCCTAAATCTACTCCCCCGAATCTTGAGACTGTGTCCTCTCGTTTTAGTTTCCCCGGCCAGTTCAAAAAACCTTCCTACATCTATCCTATCCATACCCTTCATAATCCTATTGTTTCTATAAGATCTCCTCTCATTCTTCTGAACTCGAGCGAATACAATCCTAGACGATTTAATCTTTCATCATAAGTCAACCCCTTCATCCCAGGGATCAACCTAGTAAACCTCCTCGGGACTGTCTCCAAAGCCAGTATATCCTTCCTCAAATATGGAGACCAGAACTGGACACAGTACTCCAGGTACGGTCTCACCAGTACCTTATACAGTTGCAACATTACCTCCCTACTCCTGAATTCAATTCCTCTAGCGATGAAGGCCAACATTCCATTTGCCTTCTTAATAACCTGCTGCACCTGCAACCTAACTTTTTGCGATTCATGCACAAGCACTCCCAAGTCCCTCTGCACAACAGCATGCTGTAGTTTTTCACCCTTTAAATAATATTCAGCTCTTTTATTTTTCTTGCCAAAGTGGATAACCTCAGGGAGGACTTTCTGCCAGCGTGAGCCTGGAAGACCTTTTGACTTCAGGGCCAGTTTGAAAGACTTCCTGTCTGTGGTGTTCTCCTTTTTAACCAGCCTGTTCCCCTAGGGGTTGTAGCTAGTAGCCCTGCTGGATGTGATGCCCCTCGCCAGTGAGTACTTACGTAGCTCGTCACTCGTAAAGGATGAGCCCCGGTCGCTGTGAATATAGCTGGGATACCCAAACCGGGCAAAAGTGGAGTCCAGGGCCTTTATGACTGACGAAGTGGATGTGTCTGGACATGGAATGGCGAACGGGAAGCGGGAGTACTCATCAATGATAGAGGAAGAAAGTGTTCCTGTTCGTGGAGAGGACCCTTAAAAATCAACACTAAGCCATTCGAAGAGCCTGGATGACTTGATTAGGTGCGCCTTTGTGGGGTGGTAGAAGTGCGGCTTGCACCCTGCGCAGACCTGACAAGACCTGGTCATTTCCCTGATGTCTTCCATGGAGTAGGGCAGGTTGTGCGCCTTGATGAAATGAGCCATGTGGGTGACCTCTGGATGGCAGAACTTATTATGCAGAGACCACAGCTGTCCGGTGAATGCAGAGGCACAGCTTCCTCTGGATAAGACAGCTGGAGGGTCATTAAGAGGTCCTGGCTGATAGGCAATTGTAGGTGGAGAGCTTGATCCTCCACCTAGCAATTTTGTCATTTTTGATTTTTCCCCTCTTGACATTATTTTTTTTTAATTTAAATTTTTTATTTTTCACACCATAAATCACATTAGCCATGATATACACTATTTCTTTATCACACATATACAGTGACTTTTTCTCCCCCCCCCCTCCCTCCTCCCAAGCCACCCCCCACCCCCCCCCCCCCTCATCCATTTTAGGTATACAATCTAGGTTGCATTAAGCCAGTCAGACAATGTTGTCATTCAACAAAAATACACCAGAAATTCTTCTGAGTCCATTCCTTTCTTTCCTTCTCCTTCCATCAACTTAGGCAATGTTTGTCCACGGTAGGTTTTCGCTATTGTATTTAATGTAAGGCTCCCATACTTGTTCGAACATTTCAATATTATTTCTTAACCTATATGTTATTTTTTTCTAATGGAATACATTTATTCATTTAAATTTAGTAGTTTCTTCCTTTTAATTTGGTTATGTATTCCATTAATATTTAAAGTCATATAGTTCAGCGTAGCCATTTTATATTTTGTTTATATTCTCTTTCCGTTTTTCCATCATTACCTTTCCTCCTTTTCCATTTCTGTTTTCTTATTTTCAACTCTTTATAAGACAACATTCCTACAACATCCAACATTTTCCTTATTCTCCTATTTCTATCTTCTTTATCCCCAATCTCCCCTTCCCCTCCTGAGTTGTCCTTTATCCCTTGTCGGACAACCACATCTCCCCTCTCCATTTGGATTTGCGAATCCACTCGCAAGCGTCAACTGATTTTGCAGTGACCGCTATTTCCCCCCACCCAGCCCCCCCCAGAAAAGATTTCACTTTTCATATGTCACAAAGGTCACTCTTTTAATTCCCTCCTTATTCTCTCTATTCCATTACCTTCCCTTATTAATTCTTGTCTATACTATCTATATTTTCCTCTAAGTACAGATACATTCACGTATGCACATTGTCTCTATTCACTCTTATACCTCTTTACCCGCATACATATCAATCGTGATCATTTTTACTCTCATTACCCGTCTTCATCCCTCAGTCTATTTTTGTCTTTACCCACATACATATCAATCGTGATCATTTTTACTCTCATTACCCGTCTTCATCCCTCAGTCTATTTTTGTAATTGTTCTGCAAATTTTCGTGCTTCTCCTGGATCCGAGAATAGTCTGTTTTGTTCTCCTGGAATAAATATTTTCAATACCGCTGGATGCTTTAGTATAAATTTATACCCTTTCTTCCATAAAATCGCCTTTGCTATATTGAACTCTTTTCTCTTCTTTAGGAGTTCAAAACTTATATCTGGATAAATGAAGATTTTTTGCCCTTTATACTCCAGTGGTTTGTTGCCCTCTCTTACTTTTTCCATTGTCTTCTCCAGTACCTTTTCTCTTGTAGTATATCTTAGGAATTTTACTAAGATAGATCTTGGTTTTTGTTGTGGTTGTGGTTTAGAGGCCAATGCTCTATGTGCCCTTTCTATTTCCATTTCTTGCTGTAGTTCTGGACATCCTAGGGTCTTAGGGATCCACTCTTTTATAAACTCCCTCATATTCTTGCCTTCTTCATCTTCCTTAAGGCCCACTATCTTTATGTTATTTCTTCTGTTATAATTTTCCATTGTATCTATTTTTTGAGCTAGTAGTTCTTGTGTCTCTTTAGTTTTTTTATTAGATTCCTCCAATTTCTTTTTTAAGTCTTCTACCTCCATTTCTGCTGCTACTGCCCGCTCTTCCATCTTGTCCATTTTCTTTCCCATTTCTGTTAAGGTCATCTCTATTTTATTCATTTTCTCTTCTGTGTTGTTTATTCTTTTTCTTAAATCCTTAAATTCCTGTGTTTGCCATTCTTTAAATGACTCCATGTATCCTTTAATAAGAGCAAGTATATCCTTTATCTTGCCTTTCTTTTCTTCTTCTATTTCACTGTACTCTTCCTCTTCCTCTTCTTCTTCCTCTGGGTTGGCCATCTGTTGTTTCTTTGTTGCCCTTTCCTTCTCTTCTTTCTTGTTTCTATTGTCTTCTGTGGTCTCTTCTTGCTGCAGGTGTTCTGCAGCTGTCGTTGCCGGCTGTGGAGATCGACTCCCCAGCTGGTCCCCCCTCCCGTCGGTGTGTTTTTTTTCATGTGCATCGCGCATGCGCGACTCCTCGCGCATGTGCGGTTGCGCACTTTTACTCGGCTCAGCGAGCCATTTTTGTAGTCCATTATTTACCGACCTGAGGGAGCGGGTTTCTCTCTCCGCAGCGGGCCTCTTCGAACAGGTAAGGCCTTCACCTTTTTCCTCCGTTGTCTTCTCTTCCTCTCTTCTTACCGTTGCTTTCGATTTTTCTTTTTTTGTCGCCATTTTCTTTCCACCTTTATACTCACTTTTCTGTAACTTTTATTTCTGTGCCTTTGTGTTTTCCTTTGTTTTTCCCGACTTTTCTGGAGAGGGCTGGAGTTCACTGTCCGGCCACTACTCCATCACGTGACTCCCTCCCCTCTTGACATTATTGAACATGAATGCAACTGAGCGCTGGTCAGTGAGGAGCTCAAGTTTCCTACCAGTCAGGTAGTGTCTCCAGTGCCTCGTGGCTTCTACAATGTCTTGAGCCTCCTTTTCCACAGGTGTGTTCTGGAGCTCGTGGCTTTGTAATGTCCGTGAAAGAAAATGCAACTGGCCTGCCCGTCTTGTTGAGGGTAGTAGCCAGGGCTATATCCGAAGTGTCGCTTTCCATTTGGAAAGGTACATTCTTGTCCACTGCATGGATGGCAGCTTTCGCAATGTGGTTCCGGAGGTAGTTAAAAGCCATTTGGGCTTCAGTCGAGAGGGGGAAATTAATGGTAAGAGAGGGCGAACCTTATCAGTGTATTGAGGGATTCACTGGGCATAATATGAGAAAAATCCCAGGCATCTCCTCAAAGCCTTTGTGGTGCTGAGAACATGGACCTCTAACATGGGGCACATCCTATCAGGATTGGGGCCAATGTTGCCATTCTCCACCACATAGCTAAGGATAGCCAGATGCTTAGTCCTGAATACGCACTCGTCAGAGTTATGCGAAGTTTAGGGCTTTTGTTGCGTGGAGAAAATTCTGAAGGTTAGTGTCATGGTCTTCCAAAGTATGGCCACAGATGGTGATGTTATCGAGGTAGGGGAAGGTAGCCTTCAACCATATTTGTCCACCATTCTGTCCATCTATCTCTGGAAGATAGAAACCCCATTAGTGATACCGAAAGGGACCCTCTGGAATTGATAGAGATGATTATTAGCCTCAAATACCATATATGCATGGTACTCAGAACGGATTGGCAGCTGGTGATGAGCAGCTTTCAGGTCAATGGTTGAATAGACCCAATACTGCACAATATTATTCACCATGTTCAAGATTCAAGGGAGGGGGTATGCGTCCAGGAGTGTGCCGATTAATAGTTTGGCTATAGTCAATTACTAGCCTGGACTTGTTTTCCCCTTTTACCACTACCACTTGCGCTCTCCATGGGCTGGTGCTAGTTTCGATGATACCTTCATCGAGCAGACATTGTGTCTCCAACTTTATGAAATCTTGCTCTGCTGTGCTGTACTTCCTGCTCTTGGTAGCAATAGGTTTGCAGTCCAAGGACAGATTTGTGAAGAGAGGTGGGGGGATGGGGGGGTCAATATTCAATGTGGAAAGGCTGCATGTGGGTTCTGATTTTAGGGGCCCTCTGTTCTGAACCGTTACAGGGGGGAGGGGACCAGAATACTCCTAGGTCATGCTTTTAAGGTGACACAGGAAGTCCAGACCCAACAACACCAGAGCACACAATTCATCAAGTACATACAGGTGAAATTTACAGTATTTCCCCTCTTCAAATGGCAGGAGTACTATATCATGTTGAATACACGTAGAATGCGAATGAGATGCAAGAAATATGTGACAATTGAAAGGATACATCTTTAGGTTGTATTCTTGCACAGTCTGTGAATCTATGAAGCTTTCAGTAGAGCCTATGTCAATTAGGCATTTACTGGAATGTCCGTTTACCTTCACAGTCACTATGGAGTTTCTGAGCTGGTGAGGTCTGTCCTGATACAGGACCATCAAGGCTAGATACTCCATACTCCTCACTCGAGTGGCCCCCACCGTCCTGGGTTGCCCTGCTCTGTAAGATGGCGTTGACCTCGTGGTGTGACAAGATGGCCGCCCTCCTTCCTCCTCTGATGATGATGGCACTGAGTTTGAATTCGGGTCGCAGCAAGATGGCCGCTGAGCCTTTTCGTGCCGTTTCCTCACTGTCACCCTCCATCGGCGTGTAGCATAGCAAGTGGCCTCGGGTGAATTCGGGGCAGACAACTTGGGGCTGGACTTCCCCCGGGCTTCCCTTCATGCGGCAAACCCTCGCCCAATGTCCTTTCTTGCCACAGCTGGAACAGACTGAGTCATTAGCCGGGCAACCAGATCGAGGATGCTGGCTCTTGCCACAGAAAAAGTACTCCCGAGCACAGGAAATGGCAGCCGTTAGGGCAGGGGTAGCAGGAGCAGCTGGTCCTTGGAAGGGGTCTCCTGGGTGGGTGAGCGAGCTCACTGGCTTTGAGGTCATTGTTTTTGAGCTTGGCTTGTCCTAACGATTTGGCCAGTTCAACATGGCTAGCCAGGTCCTTCTTACCCGACTCAAGCAGTTGCTGCCTCACGAACCTTGAGTGTACAAGAGTGTACCAGATCTGTTCTTCCTCGTGAACACGGCCCGTAGCCGCTTCAAGTCTGCACTACTTGGCAAGAATCCATAGATCCAGCAGGTAGTCATCGATGGCCTCTCCTGGCCGTTGACAATGCAGAGAGTCGGTGCCTCACTAGGACCTCGTTTTGTGACTTCAGGTACAGAGCCTTCAATGCCTTAATAGCAGCATCATATGTAGTGGAATCCCTGATGACTGCATACCCTTTCGTTCCTACCCTCGAAACGAGTGCGGTCCTCCCGAGTTCATGGGTGTGGAAGAAGTCTCTGGTCACATTCAGGTAGGCCTGGAAGTGGTCTAGCCAGTATGTGAACTCCTCAGTCACGATGGGAGACAGAGGGTCTATACCTGGCTTGAGTAGCGCTTCCATCATTTAGGGAATAAACTAATAAAATTGCAGCGCGAATAAAAGCTCTCACGATTGGAGGGAGAACAAACGCCTTTATTAGCTTATAACTATGGGTAGGGTTATATATGAGTAGATGGGGGCGGAGGTGGGAGGCAGTCAGCCATCAGCACAAAACACTACCAGTGAATCCCAGATCGCTGCACATGATAAAGAGCTATGCGACTTTTTCTGAAACTGCAGAAGAAGAGGTGCTTCTGGATTGAGAGCTAAACTGTTCTATGTTGTCCTCAGCACACTTCTTAAGGGCAAAATTCACAAAACTTAGAGATTAAGTTGCTCCAAATAGATGCATTGTCATTCTGTATTCTATTATGTTCTCACTAATCTCTATCAGCCCACCAAAGGAATCGTAACAAGTCGCGGTCTCTTGGTATTTTCACCTGCTGGAACATTGCTTCAATGTCTGCAGTGATGACAACAGGCTCTTTACAGAATCTAGTTAAGACTCTTATCAAAGTACTGGCAGAATCTAGTTAAGACTCTTATCAAAGTACTGGTCAGGTCTGGCCCCTGTAAGAGTTGAGAATTTAGTGAACTGCCCCCCCCCCCCCCCCCCCCGAAAGGTCACTCCACAATCAAACATCACATGCAAGTTTTTTTTCCTGTAGATGCAAGCACCATATTTTGCCATCACTACGTTCCAAGGTATCTTCTGGTACTTTCTCTGCATAACCTTTAAATATCATGTCAGACACACATTTGTAGTGTTTTTTTTGCAAACTTTATTTAAAAGATAACAAAAACATAACATACAATTAGAAATAGTCAAAGAAAATTTTTTCATTAACACCCATCCCACCCCGACAGGCAACTCTCTTAAGGGGAGCAAAAAAAAAATAGAATATATATATAAAAATTGTACATGTTAACATTTCAAAGTATATCTAAATGCATATATTTCAAATACGAAGACCACTTACTAACAAAAGAATTATCATGTAAATTATAAGTATTTTTTTCCATGACAACACATACTTTCAATTCATTATGCCAACATGCTATATTAATCTCAGTATCATCTTTCCAAGTACTAGCAACACATTTACACGCTACTGATAACATCAAACGTACAAAAGCAATTTGAATTTTATCCAATCCCATTCCCCTTAATGAATACAAATTTCCCAACAAGAAAATCGTTGGATCTAACAGTAGTATAAAATTATATAATTTCTCCAAAACTACTTTAATTCCTTGCCAAAATGATTGAACTTTAACACAATTCCATACAGCATGTAGAAAAGTTCCAATTCATGAACTACATCTAAAACAAGAATCCGAATTACTAAACCATCTCTCTACCATAATCATCTTTTATCGAAGCCCTAAATTGATAATACACAAACAAAGAATTTACAGGTATATCAAATCTTTCTCTCAATTGATTAAAAGAAAGAAAATGCCCCTCTACAAAACAATCTTGTATTGTCTTTATACCTTTAGAGTCCCAAATCTTTAAATGATTATTAAACATTGAGAAGGGAATAAACTGATTGCTATACAATGGAGTTAAAATGGATAATTCATCTTTCGACCCAAACACCCTTTTTTTTAACCAAATCTTTAACAAATGCTTCAATATCGGCATATCATATTGCTGTAACAAAATCAAATTCCAACGAAATATAAACTCATGTATTTCAACCCTAGGATGCACACCATCTCCACTTTAGCCCAGCTAGGAGTCTGATCTAAATCCATCAATCTACTAATAAACTTCAACTGGGCCGCTTCAAAATAATTTTGAAAATGTTGTAATTGTAGTCCACCCAATGTATACTTCCATGTAAGTCTATGCAATGCCATTCGAGCTAGTTTACCTTTCCATAAAAACTCTCACACTGCTTTATTCAAATATTGAAAAAAGCCCTTAGAAAGTAAACAAGGTAGTGACTGTTCCGGTTCCGTCAAATATACCAACAGATCGTCCGCAAATAAATTAATTTTATATTCTTCATTCTTAACCCTCATCTCTCTAATTTCGTCATTTTGTCTAATAACCTGAGCTAATGGTTCAATAACCAACGCAAATAGGGCTGGTGACATTGGGCAGCCCTGTTGAGTTGAACGAGTTAATTTAAATGGTAAAGAAATCTGTCCATTTGTCACCACCCTAGCAATCGGGTTCGTATATAAAGCCTTAACCCAACCAATAAAAAAAGGGCCAAATTTAAATTTCTCTAACACTTTAAATAAAAAATCCCACTCAATTCTATCAAAAGCTTTTTCTGCATCTAATGCAACCACATATATGGTTAGATTACTTTCGATATGCATTGACCAAAGTAATTAATTGAAATATATTACCAATTTAGGCAAATATTTAACAAGTCTATTAGCTAATACTTTCACTATAATTTTATAATCTACATTTAATAAAGAGATAGGTCTATATGAAGACACTTTTAATGGATCTCTATTTTTTTTTGGAATGACAGTTATTAAAGCACTTGAACATGATTCAACACTTCCCCAAATTCATTAGAAAAATCATCATAAAAAAAGTTTATAAAATTCCACAGGGAATCCATCGTCCCCCAGGGACTTTCCATTAGGCATTTCCTGAATAGCTTCCTTAATTTCAAAATCTGTACATGGAGATTCCAGTTCCTGAACATCATTTCCATCTAATACCAGTAACTTTAATTTAGATAAGTAAGAATCAATAGAGCCATTATCCTGTTTCCCCTCAGAAGTATATAATTTTTGATAAAATGAATAAAACTGGTTATTAATTTCCTGAGGCTTAAAAGTTATTATTGAATTCTTCTTAACAGCATTAATAGTCCAAGACGCCTATTCGGCTTTCAATTGCCAAGCAAGTACCTTGTGAGCTCTTTCCCACAACTCAAAATAACGTGGTAGATCGATTAATTAAGCGCTCAAACTGATAAGTTTGTAAAGTATTATAATGTAATTTCAACCTTGGTAATGCAACTTTTTTTTAATCTTCTGTTACACCTTTCTGAAAATCCTTCTCTAACTCAACAATCTTATTTTCTAACTCTAAACTTTCTGCCATATATTGTTTCTTAACTTTCGTAGAATAACACAGTTGGTGTAGTCTGAATGAAAGGAAGAATCTTCTCTTTAAATTCAGTGTACATTGTTTGACAATGCTTCTATTATCAGGCATGCATATTTCCCTTTCCTTTAAAGATAATCCAATGCAATAACCAGCTTAGCAGATTTTGTCACCGATTCCAAGAACTTGGTCTTCCTTTGAAGATTCTTGGTTGTCTCCGAGGCACTCAGGCAAGTCATTCTTGAACTGCTGAGGCACTGATGCTCTCACAACTTTTCAAGTTTAACAATTAATAGCTTGTTGACATTTATAGCCGACTGGTCCTGGACCTCATTTCTTCCTCCTAATGGTCCATTAATCATCCAATCAAATATAGTTTTTACAGTTTAAGGTCCATCTCCCACACTCCTTATCATATCTACTGGTTCCAGAGCCAATGAGCAACTCTATCTCAGAGTTGATTTCGCGTAAATGAACATTTTTCAAATGCGTCCTCGATTCAATGTCTTTTTGATGTGGGATGTTTTCTTTATCCACAGGCATAGTTTTCTGAGTGTATACAACTGGGAGTTCACAAAAATCATTGCTATCCAGTCCAGCGACCTCCAAGCTCAAAACAATACTGGGTTGAATGATTTTAACTTGACCTATAGTTCTCAAAAGAATTTTTGACCTTCTTCCTTGAAGATTAAGCTTATTCATTAGTCCCACAGTGCAAAATGTGCTTCCTGCATCAAGAAATATGTAAGAATTCACAATTGCACTCACTTTCTTGGCCTTGACTTGTACAGGTACTATTAAAAGTTTACATTTGTCCTCACCAGTCCCAGAAAGACCATTTGTCTGTATCAAGGCTACAGCAATGTCTTCAGCTGCTGCTTTGTTGCTATTTGTTCCTTTTCCGTAGTCTTCTTTTCCTGGAAGATGTGTAGCATTTTAGGATGTTTTAGACTGCATATGTCGCAGCTGAGTTGCTTATTACAGATTTTGCTGATGCGTCCTTTACACAGACAGCCCAACCATCCTGCATTTTCATTTAGAAAAGAAATTTTCTCACGATGTGTCTTTTTTTCCAACTGTGCATATATTTCCAAAGCATGTACATTTTTACAGAAGAAACATTTCTTCACAGCAGACAAACTCTCCTTTTCCTTATCTATTTTAATCTTTTTTCTTATTTGAAACTGTAATAGTGGTAGTGTGGCGGCACGCCATTAGGCAGGCAAACCGGCCCCGCATGTCACGAACGCGGCGGGGCAGCCGGCCAAAATGGCGCCTTCGGGGTTTCTTCCCAACCTCGGCACCAGGCTTAGAAGCCCGCGCTCTACGGTCCACGTGACACCCTGATGACGTCCGGACCTATGGTGCGGTTCTCAGCTGGGAGAATAACAACAGCCAGGCAGACCTCAATAAATCAGTTTTTGCTCACTGAACTCAACCCGTTTGGTTGTGGAGTTACTCAGTAAGCAGAGTAGCCGTCACTACTGTAGCAAATATAGGTTTTTTTTCCCAATTTTGGATGTGGGTGTGATTTGGACCTCTAATGCTTCTTTAGAAGATTTAGCCTTTTTGAATCCTTCGATCGGGGACATATGATGTTTGTCCACTCGAGAAGTGTTCCAAATAATACAAACAATCCTCTGAGTTTTGGCTTTTACTCTCAATACTGTGTGAAAGTTTCTCATGAATGCTTTAAACTGAAGTGGGTCACCATTAAAAAACTTGAATCTCTCTCCTGGGCAGAGAAGCAGAGACTGTAACTGGATTAATGATGCAGCCATTTCATCTTGCCTTCTCATGCCTGATCGTATGTTGCTTTGTTCACCCAGATTCCTGTTACCTGACTGGAACGCTGTATTCAGTAGCAGGAAATTGCATTTGGCTCATATTTCTGTCCACTGTGGTTATTGTTGGGGTTTGAGGATTGGCATCACCATGCCATAACATGGTTTGTTCAGGTGACCGAGCCTTAGTATTAAATATTTTCTTTTTCTGTGGTCCTTCCTCAAAACATGATTCCATAACATTAGGCACTTCAGATAAATTACTTCGAACATTAGATCCCTTTGGGGCCGTTAGCATCTCATTTTTGCCTTAGCAACAGCAAAGTTTTTTTAAATCAATTCAATTTCCTCCTTCTGCTCTTCTAAGGCGTATCTATTTTGAAGCAATTGCTGCTTCTTTTGCTTCTTTAGTTGCACCTGCTGCTCTTCTAAGGCAAATTTATTTTGAAGCAATTCCTGTTCCGCAACAAGAGCAGCAAAATCAGCCTGAATCTTTAAATGTGTAGATGGACTACTTGAAGTACAGGAAACTTGATCTAGGAGAACTTCCTTTGCTTTTCCTGCCTCCAGCATTTGATGCACTAACTTCTGATCATACATCATCCAGTATGTCAGACGTTGCCATAATATCTGAGTTGGTCTCCAATTTGTACTGTCCATCCTCCACCTCACCATCTTGTGACCCACCTTCAGACATTTCCAAATGGCTGATCTTAGATTCTTGTGATTTTTTTTTTTGCAGTAATTTTGTGGGGTTTGTATTCCCAGCAGCCAAAACCTCCTCTGCTTCTCTTTGCCTCTTTCAGTCTTGTAAAGAGAACAGCTTTGGCTCCATTTGTATCTAATGCCACCACTGCAATTCTTCTCTATGTTCCATGACCTTCATCTCCTCGATACGTTGCTCCTCAGAGGCATCAGCTTCAGTGGCGGCTGCCATTTCACTCTTATCCATCCAGCCGACTGCCATTCTTAGGCACCAAGCTTGTACAGTCCTCAAAAAACAGTCCTCAAAGGACAAGCAGCAGTAACTCCAAACTGTGTTCAAACTTGCAATAAAAACACAGAAGGAATCACGAAGTAAGGCTTATCGCTTCTGATGGCCTTGATGCTGCTGTTGGTAATCATGCTTCCTAGAGTTCAAAATCCTCTAAGCAGAGCCCAATCGATCCAATCCAAATTTCAAATCCAATTTCTAACTTTGCATTGACCTAACTATAGCAACTATTTTCCATTATGAATGCGAAAAGAATTGAGTTTTCAAAAGTTTATTAAACAATATTAAACATTGTATGTTGTTAAACATTGTTATAGTCAATAGAAAATGTCAGAAGCTTTTACAATCTATTTCACAGAACAAAAGAAACCAACATCTTATCTCCCAAGAAAACAGAGAATACTAGTTATGACCCTGAAGCAAAGATGTTGCTAGTAGAAAGCATAAAAATATGTTAAGCAAAAAAAATCACAAACAGACAAGTGCCAAGCATGATACACATTATAACCCATACAGGGCTCCTTGAATTGTGTACAATTCTAAATGAGCTTTCTGATTCAGTACTCTTTAAACATGAAGAAAAGTTATGCACTTCTGGATTTTCTTTAATACATTTTTCATCTAGTTCAAGAATTTATTTTCCATACTGTGGCATCGTACTGTGATTAGATTTGAGGAAAATAGCTTGATTTATTTATTAATAGCATACTCTTGGAAATGTGCAGGTATACGATCCTTTATCCGGACATCTAAAATCCAAAAAGCTCCAAAATCCAGTAAGTGGGGAGAGAGGCGGCCGGGGCCGAGGGACCGGCGAATGGGGAGACGGCCGGGTGACTGGAAGGGGGTGGGGGTGAATATAGCAGCACAATTCGGGTGGGCTTTCCGAAATCTGGAAAAAATCTGAAATTCAGAACAAACTGTCCCCCAAGGGTTCCAGATCATGTAACTGTACTTGCAACATCATTTGATCAGGTGATAAATGTATTATGAAATTCATTTTTAAACTGTCTTTGAATTTAATATTTCATGTTAGGGGGGGAAAAAAAATCACAAACTCAAAAATAGGTTAATCAGAAATATTGTGATCATGTTCCTTTTCACAATCACACTTAAATAAGTGAATTGCCCCAAAATAATTCAACTTCTAATTCTTAATTTCTTTCCATCTTTAGACAATAACTTAATTTTTACTGATATACCAATCCATCGTCTTCAACATATTTGTATTTCTTTTCCTTGTAGTAATCTTTTTTCTTCAAAAAGTACAGGATGATTATATCGCACATGATTGTTGCCTGAAAGGGAAATTTTAATAGAGAATTTAGTTGTTCCATAAAATAAAATGAATGCATTTTATCAACAGAATCTGTAACAAATTATGCCAGTGCATTGAACACCATATTTTTCTTGAATTTCTGCATTACTCTATATTTGCAAACAGCAATAAGCTCTTCAACCTACTATCCACACAATCCAACACACCTTCCCTCTTACCCTACACTAATCCCATTTTAAAAAAAATTCTCCCCACATTCCCATCAACTCCCCAGATTTTAAACTATGAACTATTTAGTGGTTCAAGGTTCCTATTCTAGACACAAAATAATACATAAAATATAATGTACATGATATACTTCAACTTTTGTCTGCCTTAAGGCAAGCAAAGAGCTGCAGTTCCCCTAATGATAAGAGGAAGAACAGCAAAAGAGAGTTCCTTTAAAGACACTAAGTATCTGTGGATTTACCTCCAGCACCTTCACAGCCTCTGGCCCCGCAGACTCCTGTTCAAATCACTGGCACCCCAGGCTCAAGATCCAAACCTCCAATATGACCCAGAAGCCTTCAGAGGCTGAGGCTCTTCAGAAACCCTTCTTTCCCTCAGCACAATCTTGAATCCCATTTCTGAAACCTGGTTCCCATGAACCAGCCTCCAGCAGCTGCAGCCTGTGTGGGGTCCCTTGCAGGTCCGCTGCTGTGGTCATGTTCCCTTTTAGGTTGTCTCCCATGCTTTCAACATGGGGTGTTCTCTCCATTTCTGGTGCTTTATACCAATCCGCTGCTCCCTTGAGGCCTGAAACCTCATCTGGTACCCTGTCCAGTATGTACTGCCATCTTAGGCACAGACCTCTATGATTGCATTATTTAAATAAAACACCACCAGCTCTTTTAACAAGCTGTTTAAGCCCTGTACTGAACCGTCAGCATCAAGGCCAGGCAGTAGGACCTTCACTCCCCACTCTAGTGACTAATTAAACTACTAGATAATTGAGATGGAAATAAAAGGTGGGGAAAGTGGAAGTCCTGCTATTGTAAGAAAATGAGGATCAGGAATTGAAGTTTGACTGCAGTAGCTAATTGCCATCGGATGAAACATTTAGGAGAACTAAACCATCAGCGATTAATTGGTCTGGGCTGCCATTATTTTATTTAAGGCAGTGGTTCCCAACCTTTTACTTTCCACTCACATACCACTTTAAGTATTCCCTATGCCATAAGTGTTCTGTGATTAGTAAGGGATTGCTGAAGGTGGTATACAGGTGGAAAGAGAAAAGTTTGAGAACCACTGTTTTAATCATTCCAAATTGATTCTTTATGTGCACAGTTTCATAACTCCAAAGGAAATGGACCAATGACAATTTTTCTCAAGCAAAATATTTCAGTAATAATTGGGTCTAGAGCAGTGATTCTCAACCTTCCCTTCCTACTCACAGACCACCTTAAGCAATCCCTTACTAATCACTGAACACTTATGGCATAGGAAATACTTAAAGTGGTATGTGAGTGGAAAGTAAAAGGTTGGGAACCACTGATTTAAGGGGAGTCATGAGCACCATTAACCTCATGTCAAAGAACAGGTCAAAAAAATACATTCTGGTTACTTGAGCTGAAGTATACTTAATGTATACATTTGATTTGTATTCCTCATTAATTTTACCTGGAGTTATTTAAATCTGAAGAAAAAGGCAACACAATCCATTATTTTACCAAGTAACAATATCATTCTTTAGAAATCTACATGATAGGGAATCATCTTGACCTGTTAAAAATAATCCAATTATTTTTAAATGCAACTTACCATTCCCAGTAATGCTAAGCCAGATCCAATATTTATCATTGTTGGGATTATGTTAAATTTTCCAGCCTGTACAAAACACAATATTTTTAAAGCAGTATTTATCAGTTTAAGTAATATTCATTTTGATTCAGTTATAAGCATCTATTGTCAGACTGTAACTAATGAAAGAAATAGTTCATCCATTTGGCCCAACCCTAAATTGTTTTCAACATAGACATACCTTCTAGGAAGTTAATTTGAAAGTTATTATGGATCAAAACTTCACTAAAGTTCAATGATCTCCTGCTTCCGTTCAAAAGATGAGTCATTTTTCCCCCCTTTTGGCACATATTTCAAATGTAATAATGTCTAAGCCATAATGGTCAAATTAGAGAAAAGATGATTGAGAGTTGGGAATAGAATTTTGGAAGATGCAATTGACAATAATATTGTTAGAAAACCATGATGACATTTTAAATGATGTCCAGAAGAATAGAGGAAATATATACAAACTAAATGTTTATGACACAGTTGAGATAAAGGAAGACATTAGAGAATAATTATGGGCAAAGAAAGAGGTACATTATCTACATTCACCAGAATAAGAGCCATCAATAAGGATGATAGAGGAAGAATATATTCAAATTGGGCAAAGAGTACAAAATAATAAAATATTTTTAAAAGGTTGCAAAGGATAAGGGAAATTGCAGAAATATTAAATAATTTTTTACCAAAGAGATAAAATAGGTGGACTTATTGTTGGATGAAATGAGTAATGAGAAATGCATTTGAAACTGAAAGAGGATATACAAAATACATGAATGAAAATAACCTCTAGTCCAGATGCATTGCATTCAACCATTTTAAAAGAATCCAAATGAGAAAATATCCCTGATAGAAAAAGGTGTAGTACCAGAGGATAAATAATGCAATAGTAGTAAAGAAAACAAACAGAAGCCCAGGTAAAAGAATAAAAACATCTAGAAATGTAGAATATAATGACAGATTTTGAAAAGGACTTTTGGTTTGACCAAACTTGCATTTTTTTTTGATGTAACAAAGTAAAAGTGAAGTATTAGAATAATTTTAGACTTTCAAGAGATCTTTAAAGGTACGAAATTGTGAACAGCTAAATAACCTGAGAGAATACAGATTCAGGAAATGAGGGCATAATGGATTACCAGCTGACGAAGTTAGAATAAAGAGTGGAAAACATGGGCATGTGACATTCCCCAAGGAGTAGTTGTTCCACTTGTTTACTATTTGCATCAACAGTTTAGACCTTGGAAATGAACATTTTCTAAATTTCCAGATGAGACAAGTTAGTGGGTTATAATCAATAGAGTGGAGTGGAGACTGCAACTGGAAATGAGAAAGGTCAATACTTGCAGAATGAGGAAACATTGGGCAGGTGAGGTTCCAAGATGCAAGGCCTAGATGAAGTAGAAGAAGTGATCTCAGAATATATATATAGAGAGAGAGAGAGAGAAAATCACCAATTTATTATCAAAGTCAGAAAGAAAGCTTGAGACAAAATTAAAATAGATGTGGTGTTAAACCTGGATCAAATTTAACCACATTCTTGCACTCGGTTCTGCTTGCCTTATTATAAAAGGATGTCAAAAAGATTTACATGGATAATATCAGAAAACTATCTAAATTGGGAAAGAATAAAGAGACTGAGCCTTTTTGAAAGGAGAGGTCATCAGGTCAAAACTAATTAACAGTTTTAATATAGAGAGAGAATATTTCCAATTGTGGGGGAAAGTATAACCAGAGGCTATTAATACAAGATAGTCACAGAAATGCAAAAGACACTTCACTGAGGAGTGATGCAAGGAGACATCAAAGTGAAATGTTTTCACACACTTGAAATGATTGGACAAGTTTAAGGAAGAAGAATGGAGAGTGGAATGAAGAAATGCCTCAAGGGGTTTGAGATGAATGTAAATACCGTCATTGATGAGCCAAATGGGCACATTTCTGCACCACACATTCAATGTATATTTGTAACAGATTCTCCCAAATTTGTTCAGATTTGCAGTTTAGCTCAAATTATCGATTACCAGAACATAGGCCAATGAGTTCTTCTATCCACTTATACTAAATTTAAAATACAACTGATGTGGTAAATTCAGCTCAGAGTTTAAAAAACAGATTCTTTTCTGCATCTCAACAAATCTTCAGGGAAAAAAAAACTTTGAACTTGTGGTCGTGCCCTTAAGAGCATCAATAGAAATGTACCTTGCACTTTGTGTTCAATGTGTTTTATCCCTTGCATTCTTTTAAAACACCAAAAGCATCTTACAAGAACTGAAGTATTTCTGTAGCCATACACTGGAATGTTCAACAGCAGGTAATTACTGTACATTTGTTGAGACACTGTGTCAAGTGTTGCACTGAAAGAAGTAAAGACTAAGTCATCCAAGGAAGCCAGTTGACTTTTCTGAAAATTTTGAAGATATTTCATGAAGTCGAAGCAGCACGGTTAGCGTAGCGGTTAGCGCAACGCTGTTACAGCACTAGCAATCGGAACTGGGTTCAAATCCTGCACTGTCTGTAAGGAGATTGTATATTCTTAACGTGTCTGCATGGGTTTTCCCCATGGGCTCTTGTTTCCTCCCACCATTCAAAAGTGTGCCGGGGTTTGAGGTCAATTGTAAGTCAAAAGGGCCTGTTACCGTGCTGTATGTCTAATTTTTAAAAAAATGTATTTTGGGCTTGGCCAAACAGCAGATTAACAACAAATTGATTATTAAGTAGTTTTGTATTTGGTATTAAGTTTAATTATTCACATAATTTGAAATAAAGATAATGTGCCTCATTATAGTGATCTTTGCCTGAGCCACTAGTATTCAGCCATTGAAACTGAACTAAGCTTTGGAATTGCCATGTGGCAATCTTGCACTTGACTAAAGACCTGTACCTACATGAAGCACAAACAGGTCCACATTCACTAGACTAATAAATGGCAATTAATATGTACTACACAAATGCCAGACAAGTTGTTATCCCTAATGACTATCTAGCTACCTCCAGTTATACAATTCAGTCAAATACACAAGATTGAAAGCTTAATATGGTAGCAAATGTCAACTCCTTTCTGCCCAGATCCTTTTCACTTTCCACAGGCCACAAAAAAAGGTGAAAGAGTACTTCTCACGTGCCTGGTTGAATGCAGTTGGAACAATGCTAAAGCTCGATACCTCATGCATTCAATCTATCCTCCATACTCTTGTACCATTTCAACTTGAAACACAATTGTGGTTCTTTTCTTATAACTGGGCCAAAAACATGGAAGCAATTATTTGGACACAGTCAATGAGATAATTCATCAGCATTTAAATAGCAATTAGTATGGACAATAAATACTGGACTTGCCACCACACTTCATGAATAAATACATACAACAATAACCCCCCCAAAAAATCACTCACCTTACCAAAAACCTCAACAGTGAATCGTATACCATAAGCTTTGAATAATGTTCTTGTTGTGGTTCCATTCTCATTTCTGTAGTTTTTAGCAAATCTGTTTTAAAGTATTTTTCATATTAGATACTATTCTCTATTTATATTCTTATTATGCAAAATTGAAATACTGGTATAGTATTTGTACTTGACACTACACAAGTAATTCCATTTTTTTTTAAATCACTGATTCTTGAGCAGTATTAACTCTGGAGAGTCTTTAAACCAATGTTTATCCCAAATCTTTGTGTTAATAGAAGGATGATTCAGAAACATTGATGTTCAAAGGAACCTGTGTATAATTCACTGAAAGCTAATATGTAAATACAGCTCATAATTAGAAGGTGAGTGGTGGCAGCTAGAAGATTTGAGCACAAGGTTAAAGATACTACAATTATAGAGTGTCTTGCAGTAATATATACAATTATGGTCTCCTTACCTAAAATTTATATACAGGCATTCCCTGCTTTACGAATACTCGAATTAATAAAATCCACTTTTACAAAAGGATTTGAATGGGTTTTCACTTTTACGAAAGAAGCCTTTAATAGTAGTGAATGGCTTTTTTCTTTATGCCATTTTTGCATACGAAAGGTTTCCTAGGAACGCTTTAGTTTCCTAAAGCGGGTATACCTGCACTTGCTGCAAGAGAAGTGCAGCAAAGGTTCACGGCTAGTTTCTAGAATGGCAGATCTATCACACAAGGGTAGGTTGAATAGGCTAGGCCTTCACTCTCATTGAAGTTTACAAAATTGCTTAGAGGGCCAAACAGAGTAAATGCAATGAAGAGGTTTTCTTTGACTAAGGAATGTAGAACTCGATCTGAGTATGAGGACGGCTAGTCAGGAGTGAAATGAGAAATTTCCTCAAAGGTGGTAAATTTGTCAAATTCTCTGCCTTTGGGTGCTGTGGAGTCTGTCATTGACGGCAATTGAAATAGAGAATGACGATTTCAGGATACAAGAGGAGAGGACAGAAAAAGAGGTTTAAAGTAAAAGATCAGTTATCATCTTGGAGCAAGACAAGTGACCAAATGATAACTTGTACTTATGAATTGTCAAAACTCTTCCTGATGATCTTCTCTGCTGTGCATCTTGATGACACTGTGTTGTTGTGCTGTATTGATGTAATTCCCCAATCCTTGAACCATTCTTGTAAATCTCTCATGGACACTACAAAATCATAACATTCTTCCTGATACTACAAGTTCTCAGTCACATGGGTTCCCACATTCCCCCCCCCCCCCCAACCCCTCCACGTCAAAAGACATATTGGATATTAGGTTTTTAATTGACTACTGTAGATTGCCTTATCTACAAAGGGACCCTGGGGAACTATAAAGAAAAAGTGGGGGTGCTGCAGGAGCTACTGGCGCATTTCAAAATAGTGGCACAGCCACTAAATTGTGGACCTGGAGAGAGCAGGGAGTGGAGACACAGCATTCCCTTGCAAGGTCCTACTGCCCATAGCTGCATAGAGGCTTTAAATAGCCCATTAAAGGACCAACAGTATTTTATTTTAAATCCTGCATCTGTGAGGTCTAGGTCCAAGATGGTCTTATGTTTGGCAGTGGCCAGGAAGGGTTGCAGATTCCGGGGAGGTAGCAGACTGGCACAGGTAGCCAATAACAGGAAGAACCCCCGTTGCAAAGGAGAAGCAGAAGAGTCAATATTAAGGATGGTGACCATGGTGGCGTATCAACAAGGGGTTCTGTGGCTGAAGGACCTATAAAAGTGATAAACTGTTGGCAACTTGCAGGTTGTGTATTGCTGGTGACTTGAGGTCAAAGGACTCATACCAGGCCGCTGAATGCTGGTTCATAAAGAACCAGGTATCGGAACTGGGATTCCAGTGGATGTGGAGGACAAGAAGAGCTCCCAGAGGGCCCAGAGTGCTGAAGGCTTCTCATTACGAGGAAGGTTTGGATCTGGGTTCAGGTTGCCAGTGGTTTGCACTGAACTGGAATTTTGTATGATTGCAGAGGCTGTGGGAGTTTTGGAAGTGAATCCATGGACCCTCAGTCTCTTTTGCTTCTCTTTCTCTAACTGTAAGGGGTGCCGGGGAATGCTAATGGAGAATATTTGCCTTATGGCAGACTAAGGCAATAGTGTAAGGTTAAGGCCTCCCTGTACATGGATGACATCACCGCCTTATGTTCAGATACACGATTGGTCTGGAGACTGGAGACTGAGTCCACATCAGGCTCCAGGGTAAACCAGAAAAGTGAGGCAATGCTCTATGGTTACTGGCCCAACCGGTCCTTCATCCCTTCACAGATCTGACTACCTGAAGATAACAGGAATCTGGTTTGGAGGGGCTGAGAATTGGTTGGAGCGGATCGCAAAGGTACACCAAAATTTGGATCTGTCGCCGTGGTACTCCCTCTCCATAACAGGGAAGAACCTAGTCATCAGGTGCAAGGTGCTCTTGGTACTGCTGAACATGGCACAGGAGTGGACAATCCCCTGCACCACACCTCTGCTGTGGCAGTTACCAGAGCAATTTTCCCAATTCATATGGGGATCCAAAATGGTCAGGGTCTGAAGAAGCACCGTGTAGAAGTCGCTAGCATATAGGGGCAAGGGCATACCCAATGTGGCCCTCATCCTGATGACCATTTCATGTGTGGTTGCATCAGGCTGTGCATGGAACCAAAGTACAAGGTCACCAAATGCCACTATGTTTTGAGGTTCTATCTGTCTCAGGTTTTGCAAAGGATAGACCTGGATCCAGTGCCATGCAATGTCCCAGCGCTCGTGGAGAAGTTTTTCCAGAACAAAGGCCATCAGACAGTGGTCAGCATGGAACATTCTCCAGAAACTGAGAGATGAGGACTTGGTGGATCCAGTGAAATGGTTCTCTGAGCAGACTGTCTAGGTCTTCTGGCAAAATACCTCATTGCCAGGGCTCACAAACAAGCAACAGGACTTGGCCTGGCTCGCTGTGAGAGGGGCCCTCCCAGTGAGATCATTCTTGTACTCCTGGAACATCACCCTCCACGCACTTTGTCCTCAGGACAGCTGCAGTGGAGGGGAGTATGTCTGGAAGAAGGGGTAGAGGGAGGAGCACAGACCAACAGCCAGAGGCCATAGGCAGACATGGTTAGGAGGGCAGGAGAGAAAAGCTGAGAATTGAATGGGGGAGGGGTGGTAGCTCTGTAAATGCAGAAATGGAGGAAATAAAACACAGAAATAGGGAGAGATACAGGGTCCAGAGTTGGAGGAAAGGAGGCATAGGGGTAGGGAATAAGAGACAGGGTGGGTGGGGCTAATGGAAACAGGAGAAGTCCATTTTAATGCCATCTGATTAAAGGATGCCTGATGGAATATGAGGTGTTCTTCCTCCAATTTGCAGGTGATCTCAGTTGGACAACACAAGACCATAAACAGACATGTCAGCCTGGGAATGGGACAGGGAATTGAAATAGGCTGCCACTGGAAGATCCCCACTATTAGAGCAGACAGAGCAAAGGTGCTCAATGAAGCAAACTTACAGTCTGTATCTAGTCTCTCCAAAGTAGAGGAAGCCACAGCAGAAGCTCCAGATGCAGCAGATGATCCCTGCAGATTCACAAGTGTTGCTTCACTTGGAAGGGCTGTTTGGGGCCCAGAATGGTGGTGAGGGAGGAAGTGTGGCACTTCCTGCCATCACAAGTAGGTACCAAGGGGCTGAGTGGTGGAAATCAAAGAAAGGAAGAGAGTCACGGAGGGAGCAGTCCCTGCAGAAGGCAGAGAGGAGGAGAGGGGAAGATGTGTCTGGTGGTGGTGAACTAATACTCATCTCTAGGTTACATTTCAGAAATTAAAATTATTCACCTTTTTTAAAAAAAATATCCTTTCATCTTTCCTTCATATTTTGAAGGTGCTAATTTATACATAAAGCACTTGAGTGACTATTCTTCAAGAGACCTAGTAATGACCACTAGATCAGACACCTCTGGGAATGATGTGGAATCCAATCCCAATTTCTTCCAACAAGAACAAAAAAACAAGGAAGTAAATGTGCTTAATTTCTGCTTTAGCTACCAATTCTTCCGCCACCATTTTTAAATTATAGGAATTGAGGACACAGTGAATGTGTTTTGAAAGAAATATGTACATCAAGTAAATCTGTACATATTTGGCATCACAGACAAATCTGAGTCATTGACCACAGCAGAAGGCAAATCCATGAAATGAACCAGCAGGAAAATATAAAAGGTGAGAACTTAAGGCTCTTTGATTCTGGGCCAAAAGGGTTGTACTCTGTTTTGACAGTGTAGTGAACTGGAATTCATTGTCTATGTGTAGATTAGATGGCCGACCCCTCCTCTTGGCTCCAACCCTGTCGGTCCCGATATAAACCCTGTTTTTCCGCCTTACCTCAGATTTACCTGAAGGCCTCTGTAATTACTGGCCATTAGTTGTAAGCTAATAAAAGCAAGTTTGTACTCCTCGCACATCTCTGAGTTCTATCGATCACGTTAGACAGATATTTTGAAGTGAATACATACCTAAAATTATAACCAGGCGATAGCATTTTATCTGAACTTTTGTCAAGCCGGTGAAAGGTATACTTTGGAACACATTTAGATGCCAATTCATCCAGATTACAGTTCCAATCTATTAAAATACCCATCACTCCACCCTGAAAAAGATAATATTCAAAGGGCAATTATTGTTAAATAAAAATTGAATAAGTTTTTGTGGTTAATGTCTGCTAATTCAACTCATTGCACAATTGATAGCCAAGATGTACAAAAATCTCCTGGAGCTATCACTTTTACCAGAAGGAGTCAGATTTTGATAATTTCTTGAGATGCAGTGTTGAAAAAAAGCCACTCATAAATCCATACCAACTTGTGTAGCCCTGGTAGGTTACACATTATATTCTTGTTTACTTCACCCTTTTCAGTGCAATGAAACATTACTGGCCCAAACTTTCCCCAGTGCAGAAATGATAAAAACCTCCTGTTCTGCAGCTCCAAACAAGTAGGAAAATTAAAAGCAATTAAAAAGCCATAATGGAAAACAGTTGAAATTTAATGGAGTGAAAATGGAAACAAGAACTAAGAAAAAAGTGGTTGAAGAGAGCAAAAAAGAGAAAGCACAAATGTGAAACTCAGGGAGAACTAAAAGTCAAGAATGACAATGTGTAGCAGTAGCTAAATGGAGTTGGGAAGAATGAGACCTGTAGTCAGTAGGCTTGTTTGCACTCCAGTTGTTTATTGAATTTTCCCGCGCTGTGCCTTATAAGGCTGCAGGTAAGTCCCGCCCTCGCACCGGAAACAATGTCATGACATTATCCTTCACACATACGGACTCGACCCGGCCAGCGGAAAAGACGACCCTGGCAAAGCCATCATGTCACAACTGTAACACGCGGAGCCGGTTCGCCAGCTGTCAGTGATGTGCACTGCCACACAACCACACGCCCCCCCCCTCCCCCAGAACTGGCGATAATGCCCTTTGCCCCCGAGTCCTGTGTTGGTTTTGATTAAGGGGCCCTGCCCCTATGCTTGGCTGGCTGTAGGCAACTGGGTGGCTGAGGTTGAGATGTGCAGGCTTTAGGCAGTCGACTGTAAACTTCCTCCTTGCCCCCAATGACTAATGTGAACGTGCTGCCACTGTTGTGGACCACTTTGTAGGGGCCTTCATGGGGGGCAGGGCAGTGTGCACCTTAGCAAACAAACACACAGCCAGTTGTCTTTAAGTCTCCAGGCATCGTAGTGGGGTGGTGTCTGTGGTATAAGGGAGGACAAAGAACGAGGGAGCTCAACCTGTCCCTCAGTTTTTGCAGTGCTGCCCCTCCTTCTGTGACTGTGCCCTTGGTGGCGGGAAGGAATTCTCCAGTGAGAGTCAAAGGGGCTCCGTATACCAACTCAGCTGAGGAGGCCTGGAGGTCCTCAGGTGCTTTCCGCATGCCAAGGAGCACCCATGGGAGCTCATACACCCAGCTGGGTCTGGTCAGGTGGGCCAAGAGCCCTAACTTAATGTGACAGTAGAAACATTCCATCAGGCCATTGGACTGTAGGTGGTAGGCAGTAGTGTGGTGGTTTTGTGCCGAGGAGGGAGGTGAGCTGTGTCCACAAGGCCGAGGTGAATTGTGCCCCCCTGTCTGTAGTGATATGGCCCGGTGTCCCAAACCGGGATATCCAGTGTGTTAGCACTGCCTTGGCGCAGGAGTCTGCAGACGTGTCTTTGAGGGGGATGGCCTCGGGTCATCTGGTGGCAGGTTGACCACTGTGAGGAGATACCGGGCTTCCCAGGAAACAGCAGGGGACCGACGATATCGACGTGAACGTGGTCAAATTGTCGGCTGGGTGGTTCAAAATGCTGAATGGGAACTTTTGTGCATCTGTAGACTTTGGAAACCTAGTAATGTGTGCAAGTGTGGGCCCACTCAGCGACCTGTTTGCGTAGGCGATGCCATACAAACCATGCAGTGACCATGCGTGCAACGGTCCTGATGGACGGGTGTGAAAGGTTGTGGATGGAGTTGAAAACCTGTCATCTCCATTGACCTGCGATGACTGGTCAGGGTTGGCTGTTGGACACATCGCAGAGCAGGGTGCGGCCGCTGTCTGGCAGGGTGACGTCTTCAAAGTGGAGGCCGGTGATGGGTGTGTGAAAAGCCTGAGTCTCCGCATTGTCGTCCTGAGCACGTGCAGGCTCGAAATAGTCTAGGCCTGGTACCAATGATTGGATGGCCGGCCTTGAGAGGGTATCAGCGATGACATTCTCCTTGCCGGAGAGGTATTGAATGTTGGTGGTGAATTCTGTGACGTATGCTAAGTGGCATTGCTGGCGGATCGACCAGGGGTCTGAAACCTTTGAAAAGGCATAGATAGAAACATATAAGATAGGAGCAGGAGTAGGTCATTCGGCCCTTCGAGCCTGCTCCACCATTCAATGAGATCATGGCTGATCTTAAAGTTCAGTACCCCGTCCCCGCCTTCTCTCCGTAACCCCTAATTCCCTTATACTGAAGAAATATATCTAATTCCCTCAAATATATTCAATGAACCTGCCTCTACTGCTCTCTGTGGCAATGAATTCCACAGATTCACCACCCTCTGGGTAAAGAAATTCCTCCTCATCTCGGTTCTAAATGGTTTGCCTATTATCCTCAAACCATGGCCCCGGGTTCTGGACTCCCCCACCACTGGAAAAATCCCTTCCGCATCCATTCTGTCCAGTCCTGCCAGAATTTTATATGTCTCTATGAGATCCCCTCTCAATCTTCTAAACTCCAGCGAGTACAATCCCAATTTGCGCAATCTTTCCTCATAAGTCATCCCTGCCATTCCAGGTATCAGCCTGGTGAATCGCCTCTGCACTCCCTCCATTGCAAGAACATCCTTCCTTAGATAAGGCGACCAAAACTGCACACAATACTCCAGGTGGGGTCTCACCAAGGCTCTGTACAGCTGCAGTAAGGTATCCTTATTCCTATACTCAAACCCTCTTGATATGAAGGCCAACATACCATTTGCCTTTTTAACCGCCTGCTGTACCTGCATGCTCGCCTTCAGTGACTGGTGCACAAGAACCCCTAGGTCTCTCTGCACTTCCCCATCTCCCAATCTATTGCCATTCAAATAGTAATTCGCCCTCCAGATTGTATTACCAAAGTGGATAACCTCACATTTATCCACATTGTAGTGCATTTTCCATGTTTCTGCCCAGTCCCCCAATTTATCCAAATCACACTGGAGCTTCCTGACCCCCTCTTCCGTGCACACAACCCCTCCTAGCTTAGTGTCGTCTGCAAATTTGGAGATATTACATCCAATCCCCTCATCTAGATTATTAATGTAAATTGTGAACAGCTGGGGTCCCAGTACAGATCCCTGTGGCACCCCACTGGTCACCGCCTGCCACTCAGAAAACGAGCCGTTTATTCCAACTCTCTGTCTTCTATCTGCCAGCCAGTTCTCAATCCACATTAATACCTTGCCCCCAATCCCATGAGCCTTGATTTTGCATGCCAGTCATTTATGTGGGACCTTATCGAAGGCCTTTTGGAAATCCAGGTACACCACATCCACTGGCTCTCCCCCATCTATTTTACCTGTCACCATCTCAAAGAATTCCAATAGATTTGTCAAGCACAATTTAACTTCTGTAAATCCATGTTGACTCCATCCGATCCCTTCTCTGCTAGTCATATGCTCCGCTATTAGATCCTTAATAATGGATTCCATCATTTTGCCCACTACTGATGTAACGCTCACCAGCCTATAATTCCCCGCTTTTTCTCTACCCCCCCCCCCTTTTTAAATAGTGGGGTAACATTAGCTACCCTCCAATCCATGGGTACTGATCCTGAGTCTATCGAGTTCTGGAAAATAATTCTTAAAGCATCTGCTATCTGAATGGCCACTTCTTTAAGTACCCTAGGATGTGGATTATGAGGCCCTTGGGATTTCTCGGCCTTCAATCCCTTCAATTTCCCCAAGACCATGTCCTTAGCGATACTGATTTCTTTCAGCTCCTCCCTTGCATTAGTCTCTATGTTTCCCATCATTCTTGGGAGGTTATTTGTATCCTCTCTTGTAAAAACAGAACTAGAGTAAGAATTTAATTGGTCTGCCATTTCCTTATTCCCCATTATATATTCCCCTGATTCCGACTGCAAAGGACCTACTCTGGATTTCACCAATCTTTTCCTCTTGACATATTTATAAAAGCTTTTGCAGTCGGTTTTTATATTTGCCGCAAGCTTACTTTCGTAATTTATTTTTGCCCTCTTGATTAATCCCATTGTCCTCCTTTGCTGCATCTTGAACTGCTCCCAGTCTTCGGATTTGGTACTTTTTTTAGCCAATTGATATGCTCTCTCTTTGGACCTAATGCTGTCTCTAATTTCCCTTGTTATCCACGGTTGAGTCACCTTTTTGATTTATTTTTATGCCAAACTGGTATAAACGATTTCTGCAATTCTTCCATTAGATCTTTGAATACTTTCCATTGTCTATCCACCATCAACCCCCCCATAAACACCACCCAATCAATCTTACTCAACTCCCGTCTCATACCATCATAATTCCCTTTATTTAAATTCAGGACCTTAGTCTCGGTTTTAATTTCTTCACTCTCCATGTTGAGTGAGAATTCGATCATATTGTGATCGCTCCTACCCAAAGGGCCTCGTACAACAAGATTGCTGATTAGCCCCTTTTCATTGTATAATACCCAGTCTAAAATGGCCTGCTCCTGTGTTGGTTCCTCGACATATTGGTCTAGATAACCATCCCGTAAACATTCAAGGAATTCCTCCTCCTCAGTATTTTTACTAATTTGGCTAGTCCAATCTATATGTAAATTAAAGTCTCCCATGTTGACAGCTGTTCCCTTGTTTACACTTCTCTAATTTCTCTTTTCATGCCTTCCCTCACCTCTACATTACTATTTGGAGGCCTATATACCACCCCCACTAACGTTTTCCGCCCCTTGCTATTCCTCAGTTCTACCCATATAGATTCCGCATCTTCCAAGTTAATATCCTTCCTGTCAATCGTGTCGGTCCCTTCTCTCACCATCAATGCTACCCCACCCACTTTTCTTTCTTGCCGATCCCTCCTAAATATTGTATACCCCGGGATGTTAAGTTCCCAGGCTTGCCCACCTTGCAGCCATGTTTCTGTAATTTGTCTCAATTTCCACAGCCAATTCATCTACCTTGTTCCGAATGCTTCTTGCATTAAGATTTGCTTTTTTCACCCTCCTTGCTCTTTCTGATTTTTTACTTTCGCTGCCTAACCTAACTTTTCCTATTTTATCTTTCCTGTCCTTTGCCCTATCATACAGGTTCCCACCCCCCTGCCAAATTAGTTTAAACTGCATCCGACGGCTATACCAAACCTAGCTGCCAATATATTGACCCCTTTTGGGTTTAGGTGTAACCCATCCTTCTTGTAAAGGTCATGCCTTCCCCAAAAGAGATCCTAATGGTTCAAGAAGCCAAAACCCTGTCTTTTACACCAGCCCCTCAGCCACACATTCATTTGTCTTAACCTTCCATATTTGTCCTCAGTTGCACTTGGCACAGGTAGCAATCCAGAGATCACCACCCTGGCGGTCCTGTTTCTTAGCTTCTGTCTTAGCTCACTATAATCCTTTTTCAGTACCTCCTCCCTCTTCTTATCTATGTCATTGAGGGGTTTGTGGTTGGTGAACACAGTGAAAGGCCTGCCCTCAAGGAAATAACAGAAGTGCCTGACCCATGATGTAGAGGGCTAGGACTTCCCAGTCGAAAGCACTGTATTTTAACTTGGAGGGCCGCAAATGGCACCTGAAGAAAGACAGTGGCCTCCAATATCTGTTGACCAGCTGTTCAAGTACACCCCTTACTGCTGCGGCCAATGTGCCGATTGTCAGGAAGGTGGGAACGTCCATTCTGGGGTGAACCAGCAATGTGGCATGGGCTAAGGCCTCCTTGGTCCTTTCGATAGCTGTGGCTGCCTCCTCGCTCCAGGCCAAGTCCTTTTTGGAGGTCACCATGGTGAAAGGGGGGCGAATGATTCCTGCTGAGGCGGGTATAAAATGGTTGTAAAAATTGACCATGCTGATGAATTCCTGAAGGCCCTTGACGACCGTGGAGGGCCTTGTGAACTGCTGAATGGCCTCCATGTTCTCAGGCAATGGTGTTGCTCTGTCCCTGGTGATCCTGTGGCCTAGGAAATCTATCATCTCCTGGCCGATCTGGCACTTGCTGGGTTGACCGTGAGGCCAAAGAGAGTCAGACGGGAGTAGAGTTTGCCTAGGTGGGTAGTGTGTTCCTGGTGGTTCTTGCTGACTTTGAGGATGTCATCCAGGTAGATGAAAACAAAGTCCAGTTCCCTGCCCACTGTGTCCATTTGGCACTGGAAAGTTTTTAAGTCCAAAAGGCATGCACAGGAACTCGAACAGTCTGAAAGGTGTGATGATGCCTGTCTTCCCGATGTTGTCTGGGTGGATGGGGATTTGGTGGTAGCCTCATACCAAGTCAATTTTGGAGAAAACAGTCACACCGTGTAGGTTAGCTGTGAAATCCCGTATGTGGGGAACTGAGTAGCAGTCTGCAGTAGTTGAATCATTGAGATGCCTGTAGTCCCCTCACGACAGCCCCAGTGGTCTTGGGTAGCATGTGCAGAGGGGAGGCCCACGAGTTTTCAGACCTACAGGCAATTAATTCCCAACTCCTCCATACATTTGAACTCCTCCTTGGCCAGCTACAACTTGTCTGGGGGAAGGTTTATGGCTTTCGCGTGGAGAGGGGAGCCTGTGTCACAATGTGGTGTCTCGGCATCATGGACATGAATTGGGGCCTGAGGATGGAGGGAAATTCAGCCAAAATGTGGCTATACTTGTCAGTGGGAGTCGTGACAGTTGCCATTTGCTGGTTCCACATGCTGATGGCAGCAAGCTGGATCATCTGGAACATCTGGGCATGCACCAGACACTTAGCCTTGAGGTCTGCGAGCAGGCTGTGAGCTCAGAGGAAGTCTTCGCCGAGGTATGGCTTCTCCACCATGGCCAGTGTGAAATCCCAGCGGAAAGTCTCGCCACTGAGGTGTACTGCCACTCACCATGTGCTGAAAGTCTTTATGGCGGTGTTGTTGGCCGCTCGCAGGGTGGGCCCATGTGGCCATGATCAGGTCTCTAGTGGCGTCAGTGGAATGACGCTGAGTTCAGCCCCCTTAATGACAAGGAACCAGAGGCCTATGGACTTGCCTGTCACATGTAGCAGGCTGTTTACATGGCCAGCCGCCGACCAACAGCAGCAGATGGCCTGGGTGTTTCCCAGAAATGTGCAGGGCTGATTACATTTACAGGCTTCTGCTCCCCAGCGCTGGTGGTAGAAACACCACCGTGCCTCTGCTCCCTCTGCTGGCCTACAAGGGTGTGGCTGATCCCTGTTTGTTTGGGTTTTGGGCTGCTGCTCTGTCTGAAGGTGTCAGTTGATTCATGGTGGCTTCGTTCTCCCTTGATGCACCAGAGAATGTCCACCTTCGCTCTGTTCCTGTGGGAGTCACTGAAATCCGCATCTGCTAGCAGCAGAATACCTGCCCAAACATGAGGCAGAGCTTGTGGTCCTCTGCCAACTTGAGCATTTCATCCATGAGGGCAGATGCTGCTCTGTCCCCCAGGCCATCCAGGCACATGAGCCTGGCTACTCTCTGGCGTCTGGAGAGCCCATAGGTGCTGATGAGCAGCGCCTTTAATACACAGTATTTACCTTCTTCCGGTGGGTTCTGACTGCAGTTTCTTGGTCCGGGGACAACATGGTAGTACTTGGAAGAGTCTAAGATAATCGGTTTTGTCTGGAACTGTGCCTCTGCCTGTCCAAACCAAGTGCATGGGTGAAGCATCCAGAAAGTTGGGAGTTTGAGGGCGACTGCACTGATTGCTGCAGTCTCCATACCGTTGAGTCCAGAGGCGTCCAGACGCGTCGGGGTCACCAACGTAGCAGTAGCTAAATGGAGTCGGGAAGAATGAGACCAATACTCAGTGGGCTCGTTTGCACTCCAGTTGTTTATTGAATTTTCCCATGCTGTGTTTTATAAGGTCGCGGATAATCCTGTTGGAAACTACGTCAGTACATTACCCCGCACACATGCAGACTCGACCTGGCCAGAGGAAAAAAAGGCCCCGGCGATGCCATCTTGATACAGCTCCTCCACTGCCGTTACCATTACAAACGGAGCCGAGTCACCTGCTGTCAGTGATGTGCACCACCACAAATGGCCTTAAATGAACAGTCAGCAAAGCACGTTTCAAACATTATTTTGTCAGTAATTGTCCCTTGTTATATGAATTTTAGAAGTTTGATAACATACTAGAACACAAGGTGATTCGAGAGCCAAGCTCCAGAATAATTTAATGCCTTCAAGAAAGGCGATGAAGAAAAGGGAATACACTGTGACTTACTGGTATGTAACCAAGTATACTTTGTACTACGGTACTATCTTTTTAACCTTAATGTTAGCAGCAACAAATGACTAAATTTAGGACGTGAAATAGCAAAAATAAAATTGAATATTATGCAGCGAGTGATGGTGGGCCATCCCTAAATCCTGATCTATTCTGATTTTATATTTGAACAAAATCATGCCTAATTATAACATAATTAAGCTTTATACAGCACAGTATGAGCCCTTCAGCACCCGTGTTGATGTGCCAACCAATATAAACCTTTATGACACCATGGGAAAGTGCAAGCAATAAATAGCAATAGTGGACAATTTTTAAACAGTGTGGGCAAGTCGGTAGCATTATCGCGTACAATTTATAAATACCGTGGGTGAAAAGCGATGGCAAACATGACTTCCCTGAATGCCTTGTGGCAGAGAAAGGGTTGAATGCATGCCTGGAACATTCATTTAGGGGTTTCTCTGCATTCAGGAAAGTCATGCTTGCCATTGCTTTTTTCCCCACAGCCTTTATAAATTGTGCGCTATAGCGCTACCAACTTTCCCATGCTGCTTAAAAATTGTCCGCTGGGGATTGTACTAGGGGTCAAGGCCATCAATCCCTAGCAATGAGATGGTGTCATCTGACACTTGTGTTGATCTGATTTTGCTTTCACACACTAGACACTTTAAAGGCCAACTGGCTGTTAATTCATGAGATCACTTGCAAGCGTGAAAGGAGCTAAAGTCTATTTGCTGTATTAATAACTATCTGAATTACAGAGAATGAGAAAAGTATACATACCTGAATAGCTAATTTCTGAAAATCTTCTCCTGCTTCTCGAACTATATCTCCCAGGATGAAAATTGGGCAGAATGGATCAATTTTCGGATGGAACCTACAAACTTTCAAGTAGCTGTCATTTGTACTTGTCAATATATTTCTCCTGAGGTAGGAAAAAGGGACATCTGTTTAGACTTAATTTCTTTGGTGAGCACATGTTATACAAATGAGTAAACTTACTTTGAAAATTGAAACTTAGGAAAGATAATGCTGTTCTTTATAAACACTGTGAAATTCTCAGCTTCTCCAAGAAGTGCAGGCCTAAAATGGAAAAAAAAACATTTAGATAATACAAGTATTCTTAAATTTATGTTTTCTTCTGAAATTCTTATTGTTCAGTCTAGTTTATTCTATTGAGATTTAATTTTTACTATTGGTAATCAATTTAAAAGCCAAATGAATTTGCAACCTTTGTTTTACACCTTGATCTTTTGTTTTACATTAATTAATATCCATGCTTTAAAGTTGAACACAATTTTAAGATAATTTATTTTTCATTAACTTTTTTTTAAAATTGGAGTTACTACCACTCAACTATTTTTAAGTGTCCCATCGGTATTGCTATTGTAATTCATGCATAATGTCTACTACTACACTGTAGCATTCTGCTGCCTGTATCCCAGCCACCACACTATCAGCAATTTAAATGAAAGTGCATGAGGAGCCATGTGATTGCAAAAATATGACTGAGAATCAAATGTGATATGCAGGCGAAGGTCCTGTCTAACATTCCAATGCATTGAACGATAGTGACTGAAGCGTGCAATATTAAAGATTAAAATTGGTGGGAGGGGTTCAAGACTTTTGACGACCAACACAACAGATCATCTGAAATGTTGGGGCCAAATTGAATAATTCTAATTTTTGATAAGAGTTTGTTGGATCATTGCCCATCTTATGGATAGAGCATGAATAGATAGATTTCAGAAAGCCAATTAAGTTTCATCGGAGCTACTACTGAGATAATTTACTAGCCTAGGATGGTAAAAAATGACAAGCAACTGGCTTTCTTACCCCATCATTTAATCCCTCTGCCTTCCACCTCGCAAAATACATTTTTTGTTCATTCCTTTTCTACTCCGTCAAACTATACTGCTTCAGCTTCAGACAAACCTGCCCAGTATTTCCTTATTTTCTGCTGATACTCCCACCACATTACAATTGCAAGATTAGCTGAAACATAATTCTGTTTCTTTCAACACACATCTTAACATAATTGTGTAGTTCCATTTTTATTTCAAATATTTAAAAATGATTTAAATTTGTAAATGGTCAGTTTTGATGACAAACTTTGCATGATTTAATGGTATTGTAGCATTTTGCAAGTGGTGCCAAGAAAGCCAGTTGCCTGTCATTTTTGGCATATGTGTACCTAGAACTTTCAGTTCAGTGTGCAGCTCATTTAGTGGTGAAGATAAATAAAATGGTAGCATGAAAACTGGAGGGTGCATCTTCATTTCAACTCTTGTCAGTCCTGGTTGAAGTAAACACCGAGCTTAGTTTACAAATATTTGGAAATATGTGGAATTACAGTATTTGGCAAGAATCCAAAGTTTTTAAAAGACTCAAATCTGATAATGGTGGATTTTTTTAAAAAAATCAACTTAAATGAAATCAATCAAAATGTTACTAACTCAGGAATAACTGTATCGTTCTCCACGGGGCACCAACCATACACTTGACATGTGTTTACATGTTTATCACATATTCCAGTTAAAATACCTAAAGTGAAATCAAACTCACAATTAGCAACATTTACGATTGAAAACTAAACATATTGAATTCACAATAGGTTGTACACCCGATTCAGCCTGTCACATGGAATCACCAATTGCTCTTTTCCCATAGCCATACTAACCTTGCCTGGGCATCCTGTAACAATGTTAATATTTGGGGAGAATTTATATGATTTTGAGTAGGTTACATACATACACTCACACATTTTAAAACAGATCTTGTTATGTCCTCGGTTGTTCCAAATGAGGTTTTAATAAACACTCAGAGAAGCTTGTAAGTTTACAGCACAAATTTTACTCACATCTCAGGCTGCCGGTCATGTATGAATACACTGTTGCACTGAGCATGCTCACCACTCAGTGTGATGTGGCTCTTACAATATGTCGCACTGAGCATACTCACCACTCAATTGTGATGCGGCTCTTGTAGTCTTGCAGTGCTCCTGCTCCAGCATAAAATAGTCCCAAATTTCCACTGTATATAACATCCCCCCTTTAAAAAGGTCTAAAAATTAAAAGATTTATTGAGTTTTAAATTTCTTAAAAATAAATTGTTGCTGCTTCTTTACCTGCACTTGCCAATAAGAATTAAATATTCTAATTATACAATTGCAGTTCTATATTCTTCTCAGTGTATCGCACTAGTGGTAGAATGTTGCTTCTCCACCTTGTAGACCTTGTTGTGTCTGTTTGCTTCGGTGGTGTTGGTACGGTTGAGGATCGTGGTGTTGTTTGCCTTGGTTCTTCTATTGCCTGCTGTTCAGTTGCTACGGTGTTGTTGGTTGGAGTTTCTGCTCGCCTTCCTTCACAAGTTTCTGGATTATTAGAAGCTGCAGGTGCTTCTGGTGCCTTCCGTGTCAGATCTGGGGTTGGGTGAATGTAGATTCTGTTTCGTCTCAGCTGCCTGCCAGATTCTGTCTCAATGATGTATGACCATAGTATCTCAGCTTCTCTATCAATCTTTGCTGGACTCCAGGTTTTTGTCTCTGGCACTTAAACATGCACATGCTGCCCTCTGAAGAGTTCTGGTAGTGTTTGTGCATGTTTATTGTAATGTTGACGACTTTCCTCTTCTATGTGAGTCAGCTTTCTTCTTGTTTCCTCTTGGTCGTCTGGTGGATGGTTTTTGATTGGCAGGGTTGTCTTGTACTTTCTGCCATTCAGAAGCTCTGCTGGGGATTTCATGTTGGCCCTCAAAGGCATGGCTCGCAGTGACAGAAGGGCGAGGTAGGGATCTTCCTTTGTCTCTCAACACTTTGTGAGAGTGTGTTTAATTGTCTGTACATGCTTCTCAATGAATCCATGGCCTTTGGGGTGATATGGTGATGTAGTGATTGTGAACCCATATTCTGTAGCCATTTCTCTGAACTCACGCGATGTGAATTGGGTCCCATTGTCACATATCACTTGTTCGGGTCTCCCATTCTGTGAAGAGTGCACGTACTGCAGCAGTGACAGTCGATGCTTTCAGGTCCTTCACTTTCCTGATGAAGGGGAATTTGGAGTCGTAGCAGGACACAATCAGATATCATTCTTGGTTTTCTGTGAACAGGTCTGCTCCCATTGTGTGCCATGGCCTGGCGGGTATTTCCATTGGTATCATCTCTTCTTTTTGTTGTGTATTTCTGTATCTCTGGCATGCCGGACAAGTAGCCATCATGTTTTCGATGTCCTTGTACATGCCTATCCATTAAACTGCTGACTGCTCTAAGTTTGCATTTCTCCATTCCCATGTGGCTTTGGTATATTTTCTGGAGAATTTCTTTTTTCATTGTCTCTGGTATTATCAGCCGAGACCCTGCCAGCAATACCCCATTCTCCAGGAATATGTCGTCCCTAATAGACCAATACTGACGTATTGTAGGCTGTACCTGTTTTATCCTTTCTGGCCATCACTTTATCACCTGTTGGGAGAGCAACTGCAGCTCTTCATCCATTACGGTTTCTTCTTTAATCTGGCTTAGTTTGTTATTGGTTACCCTGACGAGGTGATGTACCTTGATCTTCATGTCTTTCATTCATCAGCGAGCACCATTTCCTTCCCTGGCCTGTACTTCAAAGTGAAGTCATAATATTGGAGCCGGAGGAGTAGCCTCTGTAGTCTGGCTGGTGCCTTGCTTAGGTTCTTTTTCTGGATGTGTTCCAGCAGGCGATAATCACTCTGTCTCCCATAGAGGTACTTGTGGAACTTTTCACATCCATATACAACTGCCAACAGCTCCCTTTCAATATTGGCCTATTGGGTCTCTGTTGTTGTCAGGGCCTTTGAGGCAAAGGCTGTCAGTTTTCCTTCCTTCACCAATGTTGCCCCGAGGCCTCTGGTGGAAACATCTGCTAGTAATGTGACGTTTTTTTCCTGTCATAGTAGCTCATTTCTACTTCTCTGCAGACCACTTCCTTAAGCTTGTCGAAATCTTGCTGATGCGATGGTGACCATTGAAACTCCACATCCTCTTTCAGGAACTCTCTGAGGTTGGCTGTGTGATCTGACATGTGTGGTGTGAAGGAACTCATATATTGGACCAGGCCAAGGAAGTTTCTTAGTTCCTTTATGTCCTTTTGGTGTTCCAGTTCAGCAATGGCTGCTACCTTCTCTGGGCTTGGCCTGACCCCTTCAGGTGTGTCCACCATTCCAAAGAACTGGCACTCCTTCACCTTAATGATGCATTTGTCTGCATTGAGTTTGATGCCGGCCCCTCTTGTTCTCTCTATGGCCTCATGTAGGTGGAGATTGTGGGTTTTCCCGTCTCTGCCAAAAATCTGGATGTCGTCTGCAATGCCGACAGTGCCCTTGCATCCCCTGTAGATCTCATCTACCTTTTGCTGGAAGATGTCTTGGTTCACCTTTAGGCCACACGGTAGGTGCAGGGAGGCCCTAAGGCTCGAAGGCCCTAGCTGCGTTTCCAGCATCTGCTAGTTTCAAGCTTGTACCGGCCAAATGGAGTGTTGAAAGTTGTTAGCAATGTCGATTCTTCATCCATCTTCACATTCCAATACCATTCTTGGCATCTAGCTTACTGAAGATTTTGGATCCCACTAGTTCAGAAGTGATGTCCTCCAGCATTGGTATTGGATAGTGCCCTCTTTTGATTGCTTGGTTTAGGTCTTTGGGGTCCAGACATATTCTTAGGCGGCCATTCGGTTTTTCTTTTACTACTATAGAATTTACCCAGTCAGTTGGCTCTATTATTTTCGCTATGACTCATTTTTCTTCCATCTCCTGCTTTAGCCTTGGTTTCAGCTCTATTGGCACCTTACGTGGAGCATGGATTATTGGGTCGTATTTTGGGTCTGGAGTAATGTGTTATTCAAAGTTCCCAAATCACCCAACTGTGCCATCAAAACATTCAGGGTACATGTCCATGAGCTCGGCCTTATTTGGGATCAGAGGCCGTTGCTCAAGTGGGGTGTCGCTATTGATCCTCTTTAACATTTTCTTCTCTCTGATCTCATTATTTACAGAGATTAGCTGTAATTTTTGACAACTATTCAGGCCTAGGATTGCTGGTCTGTCAACGTCAACCACAAAGAATGTGCATATAATGCTCTTTCCTTTATGTTTGCCTTTTATTTGGTCTTATCCTAGTTGTTTAATGATGGGGCCACCATAGGCTGTGAATGTGACATTTGCAGCTTCTAGTGTGGCTTCCTCCAGGTACCCATTCTTTATGTACTCGGGGAACATCTGGTGGTACAGTCTAAGCGGGAGGATGTTGCTTTGTGATCCAGTATCCAACTTTATTTTCAAGTTGAATGTTGTTGGTTTGTTTCTGATCTTTCTTTTTACTTGGATCATGGTGTGCAATTCATCTTTTTCTCCCTTCCCTTTCCTGGATATCTCATGAAGGAGTATTGTTATGATGCCGAGCGTCAGTGAGTCGAAGTCACTGCTGTCACTTCCCTCGACGTGGTGTACTTTCCTTCTGTATTCTTGGTTTCTTTCTCTTTTCATGTCAAACCTACACATCTTTTCCCAGTGATCAACTTCCCACAGCTCCTGCACTTCAAACCATATGCGGGGCATTTCTTGCGGTCATCGAAGGAGTGTATTCTGCTGCACTTCCTGCAGTTCTCGGGTGTCTGCAACTTTCTCACCGTGCACTTTATGGCATCGACCCTTCTATCTCTGTGCTGCATGTTGGCCTGCACAGAGAGGGATTGCATTTGCCTCGAAGGCCCTAGCTGCGTTTCCGGCATCTGCTAGTTTCAAGCTGCCTTTTCCAATGAGAGTTTTCTGCCCTTCAGGATGAGCCCTTCCCCAGATTAGTTGGTCGACTCTTCTCTCCTTGATTCCTTTGAACTTGCATTTTGCTGCCATGTTCTTCAGCCTTGTGAGGAAATTATCTACTGACTTGTCAGACTCTTGTTTTAATCCCTGGAACTCATATCGCTTTATTTTATGGTTGGATTTCAGTTTCAGATGAGAGGAAAATTTTTCTAATATCCTTTCTGGGTTATTTTCTCCCCCTTCAGCCATCTCCCAGCTATTAACCAGGTCTAGTCCTCGCTCCCCCATCCAAAGAAGGAATTAACTAACCTTTTCCTCTGGTGTGATTCCTTTGAGGAAACTTTTGAATGCCAGGTTGCACTTCTGCTTGAACATTCTAAAAGCCTCTATGATGTCATCAGCTTCCCCGTCCATGACTGGGTGAAATGCTGCTGCGGCTGTGGCCATCTTCTGCAGCTCTGATCATCAGGTAATGCTGCTTTTTACCTTTGTTCCTTCTCTTCATGTTTATTTTAGTTTATAGGGACTTTTTCCTTATCTGATGTGTGTTTCTGTTAATCCCACCGCTGCCACCATGTTATGTCCTCGGTTGTACCATCAGAGGTTTTAATAAATACTCAGAGAAGCTTGTAAGTTTACAGCACAAATTTTACTCACATCTCAGGCTGCCGGTCATGTATGAATACACAGTTGCACTGAGCATGCTCACCACTCAGTGTGATGTGGCTCTTACAATGTGTCTCACTAAGCATGCTCACCACTCAATTGTGCTGCGGCTCTTGCAGTCTTGCAGTGCTCTTGCTCCAGCATAAAATAGTCCAAAGTTTCCAATGTAAGTACAGATCTTATTTGAAAGACTGAAGAGTTCACATTGCAAGATCTCTAGAAAATGTTATGCACATTTCACAAGTAAGTGCTAATGGCCTCATAAAATGCTTGACCATAGTCTTGCTGGAGTCCTGCTGTCTATCAGTACCCTTTCTGCAAAGTGCTCATAGAAAGGTCACTCCTGGATTTTGTTTATCTAACAACAGATGGGAGCAAAAGGAAGAACTCCTGTTGTTTGCTGAATGAGGTTGGGGTTTTGCAAGTGAGTCACATGCTTTTTCTGGCAGTTTCAGTTGGAGAGAGAGGGAGAGAAGCCCTCTCAGCTTGTGTGTGTGTGTGTGTGTGACACAGTACAATCCAGGAAGAACTGATGAAAAGTTCCAAAAGCAGTGGATGGCTGGAAGTGACATCTGTCTGATGTTTCTCTTGAAATAGAGGAAGGAATGGAATTCTGTGGTAGCTTGAAGAGAGAGGTTACCATCTAGAAGACCCTGATGGGGCAAGTTTCATCAGCGAGACCCTGAGGTAACTAGTGGTGGTACCATAATTGTGGAAATCCTGGAGCAGCAAATATCTCTCCCTCCAAACATTACAAAAACCTTCCTGAGCAGTAAACATTTACCTTTGAAGCACCAAGCCTGATGAACTTTATACATGTTAAATTCTGTGCACAGTACGGTGATTGCCTGCAACCAGAGAACTTGGAAGAAGGAGAAGTGAGATTGAACTGCGAACCAAAGAATTTTTCTTAAATCCACACACACATATTACATTAGAAGGAGGTAATCTGAGTTAGTATATAGTATAAGAATAGAGTTAAGTTAAAGTTTGATTCTATTTTCATGTTTGAGGTTGATTAAAAATAACTTTTGTTTTGAAAGCCACTTGTCTTGGTGAATGTCTATTACTGCTGGGTTTTGGGGTCCTTTGGGTTCGTAACAATCCCCATGTTGACATCAGACAGAAAGACCACATGAGACTCCGTCCACAGAAAGACCTGATGACGCAGAACTTTTCTCTGCCAGTCTTAACTTTTTTTAATGTCAGTGATATATGGAAATATTTTAAAACCTTCTACTTATATTTACAAACACTTTTAAACAATATTGTGAAAAATAATAATTAAAAAGTTCACAACATTGTCATTATCAGTAATTACAGATCTATACCGATTGCAACTTATCCTTACCCATTCTATATAGGTTTTTCTATTGAGTCCAAGCCTAACATCTCTCGCTCCCTCTCCCCCCAAACCTCCCCATTCCCTTGACATCTAACACTTGACAATGAACCAATCAAAGAAAAACACTCAAGACATTAGAAACATTTACAACAAAGGAGTAAATCAGATCAGAAAATTATAGGTCTGACATAGCTTGGCGGCCCAGGATTGGGCCGATTTTTTCTTTTTCCCCGTCTTTTCCTGGCTGGAATGAGACAAATCCTTTGCCCCTCCCCCAACCCACCCTCCCCCCCCCCTCCCACACCCCCACCAAGTTGGAGAGGAATTGGAGCAGACTGGGTAACAGGGCAAAATTGTCCTCTTCACAATCGTGCTCCTATGTAGTTCAGGTATGGTTGCCAAACTTTTTGGAAAGTACCATACCTTCTCCTTAGGTTAGAGGTAATTTTCTCCAGGGGAACACAGGCTTGTATTTCCTTGCTCCACTGTGCAATGCTCAGACAAGAGTCAGACTTTCAGTAACCACTATGCACTTCCTGGCCACTGCCAATGTGATAATTACAATTTGAATTTGGAATTTGGACAGCTTCATTTTAAGTCTTATATCCAGGAACAGCTCTGGGTCCTGTGGGAATTCCTTACCTTTGATTTGCCCCAGGACTTCACCTCATTCCACCCAGAAGGGCTTCACCTTGGTACATGTCCAGGTCGCGTGCATGAAGGTTTGTGTCTTAATGCCACGTCTAAAACATTGATCTGATAGTTCTGGCTTAGGTCTATTAATCTCTTGTGGTGTCAGGTACAGCTGGTACAAAAAATTGTATTGCACCAACCTCTATCTCGCATTAATGACTGCAGTCATGCTGGTCCGGCATAAGTCAGACCAGCATCACTCACTAATCATTATTCCTAAGTCTGAATTCCATCTCTGTCTTGATTTATGAAGACCTCACTTAGGTCCTTCCACTTAGAGCAGAAAATGCATTGCCGGAATAAATTTCCATGTGATCACCCTTCGAATCATGGTCTCTATATCACTGCACTTTGGTAGGACCATTTTTGGACCTAATTTGTCCTTAGAAAAGATCTTATCTGAAGGTAGCAGTGGAATGTCTTATTTGATAAATCATACTTCTGCCCAAGTTGTTCAAGTGACATTAACTCCCCCTGCTCGTAACAGTCCTCTATACACCTGATGCCATTTCAATGCCAGGTGTCCAGAATCTTGTTACCTACTGTCAAAGGTATTAGTCAATTTGGAGTCAGGGGCATTTTTGGGGACAGCAGACTTTTATTCCTAAACATTGATTAATGTTGTTCCAAATATGAATAATTTGTTTTAATATGGGGCTGTCTATTTTTCCAGATAACAATTTGGCATCCCATTTATAAATAAAGTCCTCTGCCACCCTCTCACCCACCAAGTGCAGACCAATTTATGTCCAGGTTGGTACCTCTCTGCCCATCAAATAGTGAGGAGATGCATCTCGACTGGGCTGCCCAATAATATTTTTTGAAGTCCAGCATTCATAATCTACCCAAACTGTTATCCCAGGTCAATTTCTCCAAAGAGACCCTGGCTACCTTCCAATTCCATAGGAATGTTCTTAGTCGTGAGGGCAGGGTTTGGCAAAAACCCCTGGGCAATGCCATGGACAATGTCTGAAAGAGATACTGAAGTCTTGGCAACATTTTTACACAGCTGACCCTGCCCATCAGTGTTATGGGCAGGGACATCCACCTGTCTAGGTCCTCCTGGATTTTCCCCAGCAAGGGGGTATAATTTAATTGAGTCTATTTTGACTCCTAGGTACTTAATCCCATTTCCCGGCCACTTTAGTTAACTATTCTCTTGACATTGGCTATAGTTCCCCCACACCCCCACCCCCGGAAGTGGCATAATTTCACTCGTCCCAATTAATCTTGTACCCGGAGACCTTCCCATAGTCTTCCAAAGAAAGCGCAGTTTGGACAACAAGTTTACTGGGTCTGTCAAATATATCAGCACATTGTTTGCAAATAAGAAGATCTTCTGTTCTTCCTGGCTTACTTTAAACCTTTTGATGTATGGATCCTGGGGAATGGCCTTAGCCAATGATTCCATAGCCAGTACAAACAGAGCTGGAGATAGTAGGCAATCCCGTCTACTTGATCTCCTTAGTGGGAATGCTAAAGAAATTTTCCCTTTAGACACAACTTTCACTTTGGACACATGATATAGTGCTCTTAACCAATTAATAAAACTTGGCCCTTACCCTACTTTTTCCAGCTCTGAATAAAAAGTCCCACTCTAATCTATCAAATGCCTTTTCTGCCTTGAGGGCCACGGCAAGACCTCTCTCATTTCTAGTTTGCGCCAAATGTATTACACTTAATAGTCTGCCAATGTTATCTGCACCTGTCCTTTTTGTACAAAGCCTACTTGATCTTTATTGATTATTTCTGGCAATTGCTTCTCAATCTATTTGCCAGGGCTTTGGCTATTATTTTATAGTTCATATTTAATAGTGAAATAGTTCTATAAGAAGACGGCATTAATGGTTCCTTATCTTTCTTCGAGATGACCGTAATAATTGCTGTGGTAAAAGATTCCGGGAGTCTATAGGTCTCCATTGACTGATCTATCACCTCCATAGAAAGAGGTATCAACAGATCTTTGAATTCCTTGTAGAACTCAGGTGGAAACCCATCCTCCCCTGGAGACTTGTTAGTTTGCAGCGAATTGAATATGCTATTTCTTCTGTGAAGGGACAATCTAAACCTTCCTGCCCTCCCAGATCTAAATTTGGTAATTTTATCTTAGACAGGAACCAATTTTATCTAAACTCCCTACCAATTCTGATTTATATAAACCTTTGTTGAATTTCCGGAAGGTGTCATTAATTTTCTTTGGTTTGTAAAAGATCCTGCCATCCCCATTTTGTATCACATTGATTGTTCTTGAGGCCTGCTCTGCTTTCATCTGCCATGCAAGGATCTTATGGGCTCTTTCCCCCAATTCGTAGTATTTTTGCTTAGACTGTAATATGGCCTTTTCCATGCTATACGTTTGAAGCGTGTTATATTTCAGCTTCTTGTTTGTTAAAACCCTATATTGATCTTCTGAGCCCAATTTTTGGAAGTCCTTTTCTAAATGAGTGATATCATGTTCTAATTCGCCCATCTCCCTCTCGTATTCTTTCTTTATTGTTTTAGTATATCCGATTATTTATCCGATTATTTGACCTCTCAAAAATGCTTTGAGGGTGTCCCATAAAAGGAATTTATCTGGAGTAGAGGTCCAGTTGGCCTCACAAAACAGGTCTGTATGCGTAATGAAACTACAGACCTCCGGCTTCTTTTTAACAGCAATACATTAAGATGCCATCTGTATACCATCTCCTGCTTACTCAGCAACTCAGTCTTAACTACTAGGGATGAATGATCCGAGAGAAGTCTTGCCATGTACTCAGCCTCCAAGATCATACCCTCTATATGGGCTGAGCGAAGAAAAAATTCTATTCTGGCTTGAATAGAAGGAATAATCTCTCACCTTCAGATGCTTCTGCCTTCATATGTCTATCAAATTCAGCTCTTTCATACCGTCAATAATGGCACATCCTGCCCTTGTTTTTGTTATTTTCTTTATTGACTTGTCCAAAACTGGGTCCAGACAAAAATTAAAATCTTCCCCAATTAGAATATTCACTTTTTCCTTCTGACAATCTCAGGAAGATGTCCTGTATAAATTTTTCAAAGGGCATATAAATTCATTAGGGTCCAGGATTCTGAGTATATTTGACAGTGCACCATTTGTTTGTCTGTGGTCACACCCTGAACTCTCACCGGAGAACTCTTTCCAATCAGTATTGCCACCTCCTTGCCTTCAAACCAAACAAGGAGGCTAATACCTGGCCCACCCATACTCTTTTTAACTTTTGATGCTCGTTCCATTAAATGGGTTTCTTGGAGGAAGGCCAGGTCCATTCCCATTTTCTTAATGTTTGCCAAGACATTTTTTCTCTTGATTTTTCCATTCAAGCCATTGACATTGAAACTTGAAAATTTTATGCTTTTAGCCATTGACCCAGGGGTTATTATAATTATATTTCTTTTCTACCTCTACCACCCTGGGTCCCTTCCTCATCCAGCCCTTTGTCTTCAGCCATCCACCCTTGACCACCTGAGCCATGCCAGATCCTGGGGAAAAAAGACAAAAACTAAAATAACTAACCAAAGGAAAATTAAAAAAACAAACGCAAAACTGAGGCAACACATTTAGTTAGCCCCAAATTATTCTCCCATCGCAGTCCTCACCCCACATTGTATCCCCCCCCATTGGTGACTACATCCTTTAGGTCATCACCATCCCTCCTGCATCTCACATAAGGTTGTGCGCCTCACAATCATCTCCTCCATCCACCTCCCATGGACCATGGACTCCCAGAAAAATTACACTATCGCTTCACTTTTATTTGCTATTGTGATGAGGTATATTATATTTTAAATTATATTAATATGTCTTTAAAAAAGATAGATTGTGGGGTTTTAGAAAGTAAGTCACTTCACAGACAGACAATGACACTTCACAAATGAGATTTCATTTAAAATACATGAGCTTTGCTCAAGCTGGACATTCAGGCACCAGCACCTTTGCAAAGACAATGAGACTGCTTTGCTACAGAATTTCAAAAGCAGGTACAAATGGGCTCAATAAACTGATAAGGATCTTTTAAATTTTTTCATTAATCTCCAATGAAGATCCCTATGTGATCTGCTTATCATCTTTTCTCGTTGCGAGAATGGTTCTTTTAGCTTGTTCTGTTTTAAGTTGCCAGGCCAATATTTTGTGTGTTTCCTCTCCCAATTCATAATATTTTTGATTTGTTTTCATTATATTTTACTTTACTTTATAGGTTTGTAGTGTTTCATATTTTAATTTTTTCTCTGTATCTTCTCTTTCCGCTAATTCCTTTTCTATGACTGTTATCTCTTTTTCCAAATGTTCTACTTCCCAATTATATTCCTTTTTACTTTTAGTCGTATAGCTAATTATTTGTCTTCTAATAAAGGTCTTCATTGCATCCCATAAAATGAATTTATCTTTTACTGATTCCATATTTATCTTAAAGTATATTTTAATTTGCTGTTCGATATATTCTTTGAAATCTTGTCTTTTTAACAGTGTAGGGTTTAGTCTCCATCTATACGTCTTTGGTGGGACATCCTCTAATTCAATTGTTAATAACAAGGGAGAGTGATCAGATAATAATCTTGCTTTATATTCCATTTTTTTTTTAACTCTCCCTTGGATCTATGCCGATAACAAAAAAATGTCTATTCTTGAGTAGGTCTTATGTCTATTTGAGTCGTGTGAATATTCTCTCTCTTTTTGGTGTTGCTTCCTCCATATATATTGATTAGTTTCATATCCTGCATTGCTTTTAGTGTAAATTTAGTTACTTTATTCTTATTGTTAATTGTCTTCCCAGTTTTATCATTGGGTCCAGGTTGAAGTTGAAATCCCCTCCGAGCCAGATATGTCCCTGTGTATCTGCTATTTTTATGAAGATATTTTACATAAATTCCTGGTCTTCTTTGTTAAGCGCATAGATGTTTAGTAAATTCCATAATTCTGGAACTTTGTCATTACATATCTTCCTGCTGGATCTGTTATTATTTCTTTTATATTGAATGGTAGATTTTTGTTGACTAATTAATATAGCTACTCCCCTGGATTTTGAATTGTATGATGATGCCACGACATGGCCTACCCAGTCTCTCTTCAATTTACTATGTTCTATCTCGGTTAAGTGTGTTTCTTGCACAAAAGCAATATCGATTTTCTCTTTTTTTAGTAATGTTAGTAACCTCTTCCTTATAATTTGATTGTGTATTCCATTAATATTTACGGTCATGAAATTCAATTTACCCATCTTATACCTCTTTTTCCAATTCTCTCTCGTCTCCTCAACTCTTTCATCTCTTTTTTTCCCCAATATATTTTCGCAAATCTGAATAAACGATGACATGATTAAAAAACAAATTATCCTAGAAACCCCTACTAAAATTAACACATAAAATATTCATACCCAAAATAGTGATAGCTCCCCCAGTATTGTGTTGTCTTTTATGCTTTGCCAGACCACCACAACTCCCTTATTTTAAAAGATTCTATAAACAATTATACCAAAATGAAAATAAAGGAAAAAAATGACAAAATTTATGATTTTTTAATCTAATATTGAACTACCACATCTACAAATAGAACAAAATAAATTGACAGAACTTTTTTAGACTGAAGAAATACAAGATATATTAATGAAACTACTAAACAATAAAACACCAGATGAAGATTGATTCCCTATAGAGTTTTATAAAGTTTTTAGAAATCTATTAACCCCTCACCTTCTAGAAGTAATGAATCAAGAAGAGACCCAAAACTTACTAGAATCATGTAAAACAGCAATAATCACAGAAATTCCAAAAGAGGGAAAAGACCCACTATTGCCAACATCATACAGACCAATATTATTACTGAATACAGATATAAATTAATAGCAAAATTACTAGCAAACAGACTGAATGACTGTGTACCAAAACTAGTAAGGCAAGACCAAACTGGATTTGTTTAAAAAAAAAAGACGGGCAGCTGATAATGTTGTAAACTTATTAATTAAATTCATGCAGCTCAAATAAACAAAATGCCCACGGGAGCTCTTACATTAGATGCAGAGAAAGCCTTCGACAGGGTAGAGTGGAATTATTTGTTTAGTTACAGAAATTTAAACTACCGTAAAAATTTATTAATTGGATTAGAGCATTATATAATGGACCATTAGCAAAAGTAGTAATAAATGGATATGTATCAGATCACTTTAAATTAAGCAGGTCAACAAGTCAGGGATGCCAATTATCCCCTTCACTGTTCACTTTGGTTATTGAACAATTAGCAGAGTTGATAAGGAAGGAAACTATGATAAAAGAAATAAAAATAAAAGAGAAAGAATATAAAATCAATCTATTTGCAGATGACATCATAGTATATTTAAAAGAATCAGATAAGTCAATAAAAAAAACTACATATGAAACTGAAAGAACATCGAGAGATATCAGGGTCCAAGATTAACACCAATAAAAGCAAAGTGATGCCAATGAACAAAGTTGATTATTCAGAATTTTAAAAAGAAACCCTTTTCAAATGGCAATCACAGGCGATACATTACCTTGGTATCAGATTAGATAACCACCCAAAACATTTATACAAATTAAACTATGAACCACTAATTAAAAAAATACAGGAAGATTTAGAGAATTGGAAAGAACTACTGTTAACTTTAATAGAAAGAATAAACTGTATTAAGATGAATGTGTTCCCATGAGTGCAATATCTATTCCATACATTACCAATTCCCCTGACAGAAATTTTTTTTGCAAAACTGAAGAAAATAGTAAGGAAATTTTTATGGAAAGGTAAGAAATCAAGAACAGTGCTAGAAAAATTAACATGGAATTACCAACAAGGAGGGTTACAGCTACGAAACTTCAAAAATTCTACAGGGCAGCACAGTTAAGGTACTTATCAGATTTTCATCAGAGAGGAGAAAAATTGGAATGGACTAAGATAGAATTAGACAAATTGGGAGAAAATATCTTGGAACACATACTTTACAAATGGGATGAAATATTGGTGCAATTGTAGCGGTAGCGCATCCTTTAAGGGTAGCATGAGCTCCGCCCCCGTGTGGGTGGCAATGTCATCACACCTTCCCGAGGCGCATGCAGGATTCAAGCCATGAGGCAAGGAGGTTCCCCCGACAGCACCATCTTCTCGCAGCTGCCCCGCCAGGCGGCGGTACAAGCGGGGCTGGTTCAACACGAGTATGTGCATCGCCACACAACCCCCCCCCAGAACCGGCTTATGTGTCCCACCGCTTGGGCGGCTGGCCTTGGCGTTTGGGCTGGGCCATCTGAATTGAGGGGGTCAACCGTGAACAGTTCGCTTTTACCCTCAATGTCCAACATGAAAGTCTTGCCAGATCGCTGCAGGACTCTGTAAGGGCGTTGCAGGGGCGCGGTGTGCGAGCCATGCCAGATGAAAACTTAGTCGGCCGCATCCAGCTCCTTGGGTAGACGGGACGGTCGGCTACCGTGGTGGGTAGAGGGAGGGGGAGCTAGCGAGGTGAGCTTGCTGTGGAGGTCTGCCAACAAGGTTGGATTGTCAGTTGCTGAGTCTGTGTCTAGACTGAAAAACTCCCCAGGTAGCAACAGTGGCGCGCCATTAACCAACTCTGTTGATGATACTTGCAGATCCTCCTTCGGGGCCGTCCTGATGCCAAGCAGGACCCAGGGCAACTCGTCTGCCTAGCTGGGACTGGTGAGGCGGGCCATGAGGGCCAACTTCAGGTGCCGGTTGAATCACTCCACCAGGCCATTTAGAATACCATGTTGTGGTGGAGCTTGACCCCCAGAAGGCTCGCCACTTGTGCCCAGAGGGCGGTCATAAATTTGGCGCCTCTGTCGCTGATAATGTGCGCCGAGACTCCAAACCTGGTGATCCAGTGAGCGAGCAAGTTCTTGGTGCACGTTTTGGCGGAAGTGTCCTTGAATGGGATGGTTTCTGGCCACCTCGTAGCTCGGTCGACCCATCAGCAAGTAGCACGCCTCCCTGGACACCGGCAGGGGGCCCACGATGTCTACGTGTATATGCTGGAACCTCCTGGCCGCAGTGTCGAACTGTTGTATCGGGGCCTTTGTGTGATGGTGGACTTTGAAGGCCTGGCACTGTGTGCAGCTCCTCACCATCTGGGCTACCTGCTTCTTGAGCTCATGCCACACAAACCACTCTACCACCATCCACACCGATGTCTTAACAGAGGGGTGGGCTAGGTCGTGGACTATGCTGAAGGACTGCAGCGGGACTACTGGGCGCGGCGAGCCGGTGGAAACGTTGCAGAGCAGCATGTCTGGGCTGCCTGGCAAATGGATGTCCTGGAGTTGGAGCCCTGTAAAGGCAGTGTGGAGTCCTTGTGTATCTGCATCCTCCCTCTGGGCCTGTGCCAGCTGGGTGTAGTTTAGGCCAGGGGCGAGGCTGTGGATTTCAGGTCATGAAAAATGCCTAAGCCACAACATTGTCTTTACCTGCCTGGTGCCAGGTGTCAGTGGTGAATTCCGACACGTAGGATAGGTGCCGCTGCTAGCGAGCCGACCAGGGATCTTTAGCCATCGTGAGGGCTTGCATGAGTGGCTTGTGATTGGTGAATGCAGCTCCCTGTCGAAGGCGCTGTTCTTGAGTTCCAGGGGCCGGAGGTGCCTGCTGAAGAAGGCTAGCGGGCACCACTGGCCATCGACCCATTGGGGGCCGTGGCTGAGGCATCCACCAAGAGCCCGGTGTGGGCCTCTGGGCATGGGTGGGCCAATAGCGTGGCACTCGCCAGCGTGTCTTTCGTTGCAACAAAAGCGCTCTCCGCCTCAACCAACCATACCAGGACCTTGTCTTTCACGACGATCAGCAAGAATAATGGCCGAATGATGCGGGCCCCCCCGGGGATGAACTGGTGGTAGAAGTTCAACATGCCGACAAATTCCTGCAGGCCTTTGAGGGTGGTGGGTTTCAAGAACTGGCGCACGGCTGCTCCAGCCCCCAAGATGGTGTGTCCCAGGAATTGCAGGGTCTGCCTGCAATTCAACCACATTGACCGTGAGGCCAAACTCTGCCAAGCGGGTGAACAGGGTACGGAGATGGACCTTGTGCTTGTCATGGTCTTGGCTGGCGATAAGGATGTCATCGAGGTAGATGAACACAAAGTCCAGGTCCCTGCCCACCATTTCCATCAGGCGCTGGAAAGTTTGAGCCGCGTTCTTTAATCCAAAGGGGATCCACAAGAATTTGAACAGCTCAAACGGGGTGACGATCGCAGTCTTGCCAATGTCTTCAGGGTGGTCCGGGATTTGATGGTAGCCCTGTACCAGGTCGACTTTCGAGAAGACCCGCGTTTCATGCAAGTTCGCCAAGAAGTCGTGGATATGCGGAATGGGATATCGGTCCGGCGTAGTCACATTGTTAAGGCGATGATAGTCCCCACAGGGGCGCCAGCCCCCTTAAGTTTTTGGGACCATATGGAGGGGTTGGGCCCAGGGACTATCGGACCTGCGGACGATTCCCAGCTCCTGCAGGCAGGAGAACTCTTCCTTGGCCAGTTGTAGCTTTTCCGGAGGTAATCGCCTGGCCTTGGAATGCAGCGCGGGGCCCTGAGTGAAGATGTGATGGTAGACTCCATGTTGGGGCATGGCGGCGGTGAACTGTGGCTGCAGGATGGAGGGGAATTCATCAAGTATGCTGGAATACTCGTCCCTGGAAGCGCTGATGGCAACTATCTCCGGCTTGCAGGCTTCTGTGGCATCGAGCCAGATGGACTGAAAGGTGCAGGCGTCGACTAACCGTTTGCCCTTGACGTCCACCAGCAGGCTGTGCACTTGGAGGAAGTCGGCCCCCAACAGTGCCATGTCCACTAAGGCCAGCACGAACCTCCACTGGAACTTATCCTTCCCAATCTGGATCTGTGCCCTGCGAGTGCCGAAGGTCTTGATGTCGGATCCATTGGCTGCCCGTAAGGAGGGGCCCTGTGCTCGGGGGTAAAATGCTCAGCTCCACTAGGAAACATCAGCTGGTGGACTTTTCAATCATGTGCAGGAAGCTGTTTGCATGGCTAGCTGCCACAGCCATCAACGGCGGATGGCCGAGTCACAGGGATGCCTGCACTTACGGGCTTGAGACCCCCATTGTTGGTGGTAGAAGCACCAGGTAGGGTTGTGTTCCTCTGGCTTGTGCTTGGGGGGCGCTTGTGGCTGACTAGGCCCTGGTTGGGTGATCTGGCTGATGCCGGCCTTGTTCTCCTGCTTGGTCTGTCAGAGGGTATCTGGGCCGCAACTCGCCATGGGTAAGAGAATTTCTCGTCCACCAGCAGGAGCTGTATGTCTTTGGACATTTGCTCAAGGAAGATCTGCCTGAACAAGAAGCATGGCTTGTGATCTTCTACCAGCACCAGCATCTCGTCCATCAGGGCCGACGGGGTTCTGTCTCCCAACCCGTCCAGGTGCAGGAGTCTGGTGGCGCACTGTTGCGGGGAGAAACCGAAGGTGCCGAGGAAGAGGTTCTTGAGGGTGGGGTATTTACCGACCTCCGGCAGGTTGTGGATGAGGTCATCCACCTTGGCCGCAGTCTCCTCGTCGAGTATGCTCATGACGTGGTAAAACATCGTGGCGTCTGAAGAAATGTTTCGGAGGCGAAACTGTGCTTCCGCCTGCCCGAACCATGTATGTGGGCGATATGTCCAGAAGGGGGACAGTTTCACCGCGACTGGATTGATCTCTGCGGGATCCATACTGAGAGGCCAGAAAAATGTCTGGACTTGTCGAGGTCACCAATGTAGCAGTAGCTACGATGAAAGAGACTCATAACCACCACGTTGGAGGCTCTCAATGACCGTTTATTTCAATACTCGTGGACGCCCCTTTAAGGGCAGTGTGGGCTGTGACATCATCATGTCTCCCTGAGGCGCACGCTGGGTTCAAGCCATTTTCTCGCGGCTGTCCCGCAACGCGGCAGTATAATTGGGGCCGGTTCACCACGAGTATGTGCGCCGCCACGCAATATAACAATTCATCAGTACTACATCACATACTTAAATTAAGGAAAAGAATACACCTGGAAGAAAAAAGATAAATTATCAAATACCAAAAATGATATTAACACAAAACCCATTAATCCCCTTTACAATAGATAATTTATTTTTCAAGGAATGGGATAGAAAAGGTTATTAACACTTGAGCAATTAAAAGATAAATATGGAATAACACAAGGTACAATGTTTACATATTACCAATTGAAAACTTATTTAAAAGGTAAACTGGGAAATAGCTTGAGATTCCCAGAAAGTAGCAACTATGAATATTTAATCACAGACACATGATAATTAAAAAAATTATTACCAACATGTACATCAAATTGCAATATAAGGAAAAGGATGAAACAAGGTATAAACCAAAACAAAGTTGGGAAAAAGATTTAAACACAGAGATAAAGAACGAAACATGGGAGAAGCTATGTAGAGGAACAATGAGGAACACGATAAATAGTAGATTATATATACTACAATATAACTGGCTACATAGATTATACATTACTCCTCAGAAATTTTAAAAGAGTGGGACTCAACAGCATCGGATAGATGCTTTCATTGTAAACAAGAGACTGGATCAACATTATATACAATTTGGACACGTTGAAAAGTAAAAACTTGCTGGAAAGATCTAAACCTAATATTAAACTAAATCACAAAAAATAATATACCAAAAGATCCAAAGAAAATTTTGATAAATAATATGAGGCAAAAAATTAGGACTAAAATTAGACAGAGTCCACATAAGATTTATTATGATGGCACTAGCAGCAGCAAAAAAATGTATTATAACCTGGAAAATGGAAACAAGCCTAAAAATACAACAGTGGTATACAGAAATAAACAAGGGTATTCTATTAGAAAAAATTACATACAATCTGAATTACATTCAGATTGACAAGTGTACATATTCGAACAAATTTGGGAACCAGACATAAAATATGACGGAGAATGCCGACTACAAACCTCCATCTCTTAAAACGACATAATTATGAGCACCATAAGATTTAAATATGTGAAAATGGACGATACGACTTTTTTTCTGTTTTGATTTATTATTTATTAATTTTTGAAGTGGGGTAAGGAAGGGGAGAGGGTTGAAAGGGGGAAAAGAAATGCCACTATGATCATTTGTGGATGTTGTTATTGAAGAAACTGATAAGATCTTTCAAAGATTGGGTCTGGAGCCTTGGGGGTCATATAGTTTTGCAAGCAGAGAGAGGAAAATGTGATTCTTTGGAGAGAGAGAATTCAGTTCTGCAGTGGCTTTTGGAGGCTGCAACATGGCAAGCTGGCAGGCTTCTTGAAAACTCCATTTTGAAGATGGGTTGTGAGTTCTGAATTCAGCCTGTTGAAAAACCCTTGTAGTCCTTGCAAGAGGAAATAGCTGGCTAGAGTGTTTCTCCTTAAATAAAGGAAACAAGAGGAACTCCATGTTGACCTGGAAGAAGAGGTTATTATTTGGAAAACCCACGATGGGGCATGTTTCTTTGGCAAGACACTGAAGTACTGATCGTGGGAAGTAAATCAGTTTGTGGGTGTCCAACGAGCAACGAATCTCTCTCTGAAACCAACAAGAACCTTCCTGAGCAATAACCGTTTAACTTTAAGCACCAGAGCTTGGTTAAATTCTGTGCACAGTATAAGAACTGCCTAATACTGGTGAACTTTAAGAAGTGAGATTGGACTGTAAAGCAAAGAACTTTCTGGACATATACACATTACATACACGTGCGCTTAGAATTAGAAGGGGATAAAGTTAATAGTAATAAGCGAAAGTTCAATCCTGTTGTTATGTTTAAAGAAAATTAAAAGCAACTCTTGTTTAAGTAACCATTTAACTTGATGAATTCCTATTGCTGAGGGTTTGGGGTCCTCTGGACCCGTAACAATTTGAACACAGTATTTACATCTTTTTATGCCAGAATACTTTACAATACACAATAAATGTATACATCATTGTTGGTTAGTCCCCATTTTGGTTTTAATTCTTTTTACCTCCAAGCGTGGGTAAATCTTCGGCAAATTGCTGTGCCCTCCCTGGGTCAGTAATAAATTTCCTTTCCCCCACTCTGGTAACACCACTTTCAGGGTTGCTGGGCATCTCAATAAACAGTTGTACACTTACTGCTTTACAGCCTTTTGACTGGCTCAAGCACCTTCCTGGCCTTCAAAAGTGCAGCACTACTATTGGGGTAAAATAAAACCTTGTTCCCCTCTATTTCCATGGGACATCCTCTCTTTTTTGCACCACCTGCTGCTGCCTGCAATATTTTTTCCCTATCCTGGTAATGTAATAGTTTCACCAGGACAGAACATATTTTCTGCCCGGGTCCCGATTTCAGGAGGAGGGATATATGTGCCCTCTCTATTTCTACCCTTTCCCCTAATGTGCCTTTGCCCAGCACCTCAGGGATTCAGCTTTGGAAAAGCTCACAGGGTTTTGTCCTTCTGTCCCTTCTTTTAGCCCCACTATTTTAACATTATTTCTCCTACTATAATTTTCGAGGGCATCTAACTTCCCCCATTAATGGTCCCTCTCCTTCATAAGTGTGTCTAATGTATTCCCCATATTATGTTTGGTATCTTTGCTTGCCCCATTCTTTCTTTTACCTCTGACATCCTTCCCATCAATTCTGAGAGGGCACCCTGCATTTTATCTAATTTTTCTCCCATGTCCTGAGCCCTTTTATCCATTGCCTGGGAGAGTCTGTCCTCCATGAGGCCAAACACCTCCATCACATCTCACAGGGAGGGCTCCAAGCCCCCCTGTATGCTTTGCCTCGTTAAAAGGTTTTTTTTGAGCCTTGTGGCCCTATGAAGCCTTCCTCCATCGCCGGCTGGATCTTCATCACGACCCCCGGCCTCATCATTCCCATTGCTGGTACTCATTGCTTCTGACCCAGCACTGGACCTGCCGCTGGAGCTCGTTTCCGCACCCGGCCCGACGCCACCTACTCCTTCTCAGCCTGCCACTCCACTCAATCTGGTTCTGGACCCACCGCTGTAACTGAGGTATGCTGCACCATTCATTCTGACATTGGACCCGACGCCAATTCATCCTGGCTTCTTAAATTTTCGGCCCGGCTCCTTCTCTGCACTCCCCAGCCTCTCCACCCCGTGAATGCTGCACACATCCGCTTTCCCGTGAGCATAGTGTGTGATGAAAGGATGCCCGACCTGGTGTTCTTGTTATGGGAGGAGAATCCCAAGCCTCTCCCTCTCCCTAAAATTTCCTGTAGGGCTTTCAGCCACTACTTGCCAGTCTGGAGTGACGTCTTCTTCTGAGTCCCATCTCTTTCCTGGGCAGGCTGTTCACTTGGAGCATCGACTCCTTCAGCAGGCCTCAATGCGGCCCTGGCATTTTCCCCACCACAAGGCACCTAGAGTCAGGTCTCCTAATTTCAATGCCAATTTCTTTCCATTTTTGCCTGTAAGTTTGCTTTTTTTGGGTCATTATTCTACTCTAGACATCTTCCTACATCCCTTACAGGTATTTTGATGATTCTTTGGGATTCTACCTCCCATCTTCCTAACTTTCACATCAGGAGTCCTCATTCAAATGACTTGTACGGGGGGTGGGGCACGGCCATGCTAAGTGGCTGAGCGGACGTGTTTTTTTCCAAGCTCTCCAATAAAAAGAATTAAAAGATGATCAAAAAGTGTTTTCCAGTAGAATTTTTTGCTTGAAAAAGTGTATATACAACATTTGAATAAGAAGTGTCGAAGATAATTGGAAGATCACACGCAAAAAAAAAGCCAAGACCAATGACAAAGAAGTTCTGGCATCACCAGCTACCTCAACAAACAGTGTGGGGGGAGCTGCCTCTATTTCTCAACAAATGTGAGAGACAGAAAGGCTTTTGCAAGAATTTGAAGGACTGGAACAACATTTCACGGGTGTGGAAAATGCTATGAAAGAGCTCACCACTTCAGTAAAAGATATGGGTGAAGAAATAAATGATCTATCCAAAAGGATGGATGGCGCTGAGAGAGATCTCGGTAAACATGATAAACAGATTGAAGACCTGAAAAAACAAGCCGAAAAATGGTCAATAGACAAGCAACTTCTTTTAGATAAAATTGATTACATGGAAAACTTCAATAGGAGAAACAAAGTGAGAATAGTTGGTCTGAGAGAAGGTGTAGAAGGCAGAGATGCTGTGAAATTTTTTGAGACTTGGATTCCTCAAGTCTTTCGCACCGATGAACTCAGCAATCGTATCCACAATGAACGTGCGCACCGAATGCCTGGACCGAGGAGAATGGGTGAAACCAGCCCTTGACCCGTTCTGGTAAGGCTACTAAGCTTTAAAGACAAAGAGGCAATCGTGAGAGTTTCATATGAACATTCACAAAATACTTGCTTTCCAACAAAGTGGGTCAATACAGAGATTGGGTTTTTTCAGGACTTCAGTAAGATTTTATTTTAAATGACTTGCACTGGATCACAGATGGAAATAACTCAGTTTACAGCTGGAAATCCCAGGACAATATGGCTACAGCACCACAGAGCAGAGTGCTAGATACAAGGATGTAAGGTCATGTGACTCAGTTTGTTCCAGACTCCTACTGCAGTGGCACAAGCCCAATTCACACTTAACTGCAAGCACAAAAGATCACAAAGAGGCAGGATCAGATTAAAGCAGAATTAACAATGGTGACTCCAATAGAACTGCTAGCCACAACCATCTGAATTTGACCCAACAAAGGTTTTTGAAAAAATATTAAAAAGATTTATTTAATTAAAAAATGGATTGACAAAAATAATTGAGATTTTCAGTATGATTAAAACTTTGTACATTTTCCTTTTGATTTAAAATGTCCAGTTATTCCAGCTCAGTTATTTTCACATCTTTGCTATATGAACCAAAAGCAAGGGTACTGGAATTCTGCAAGATTAGATCAAATATATATTTAAAAATTCTGGTAAGTTTGATTTGTGTGAAATTAATGTTAAAATGTATAGTTTTAGTTTGAATCAAACTTTCATTGCATTTATTAATTTTTTACTGTAAGCGTGGACAGATGGATGGGTTTATAAAGAATATGGGCCAAATGCAGTCAAAAGGGACTCGTGTGAGAGGGACATTTTGGTTGGTGTGAGCAAGTTAGCCTGAAGGGCCTATTTCCACACTGTACAACTATAAGCAATTAAGATGGGAATTTCAATTAATGGCACTATTAGAATTTCTGATATTGAATTAATGACTGTACCACATCACTATTTTAAAAGGTCATAGGAGAATTCCATTATATTATCTCAATGCTTGGCAGCCAAGTGAGAGGGTTGTGTGTTCCAGGAGAGGAGCAGACTAATGCAGGGCACCAAAGCAGAACACCCTCCTGCCACTAAGAAGAATCTTGGGAGAAGACTCTACAGGACACTACAGCAGCGGACCAGCATGTGTCTTGGAAGCCAAGAACTCACACCAGGCTGCTCGGAGGTTAACTAGGAATAATCAGAGTTCCAACACCAATATGTGGTGTAAATTATTCCCTCCATCAACTAAATGAGCAAACTACAAGGTTTCCAATAAACTATTATTTTGGCCTCAACTGATAATTCTTTATTTCCAGCAATCTTACAGTAAACTACAACATTTAAACTGGATTCTGTTAAATTAGGAATTAATCTCTAAACAAGAAGTTAACCAAACAAAACAGAAGAGGAACTTTTTTCATTCTTTGACCCGGGATGAAAGGAATCAATATATTCTAGGTATTGCAGGAATCAAGGAAAATGGGATTAGAGCAAGAAAGTGTCATAGAAGTAAGAGGTCAGCTGGATTTATTCAATGGTGAAGCAGCCACAAAAGGAATAAATGGCCTTCCCTTGCCCCTTTTTCTAGTACTGGAGCTACAAGGGAATCTAATACTACCAATGTAATCAAGATGATATTTTTTTTTAAATTGTGATGGTCACGAGAGAGGCTGAAAATCTCTGAAAACTTAAGGAGCTTTGATAAGCAAAACTTCTCCAGATGCTTAAAATCTGAAACAAAAACAGAAAATGTTTCATGATAACTTTTTCTCTTTCCCCACAGGTGCTGCCCAACATGTTGAATATTTCCACCATTTTCTACTTTAATTCAGCATGCTACATAAGCCTAATACTAAGCTATAGAACAGAAAAGATTTATTATTTATGGATGAAAATATCTGCAACCACTAAAAGAAAGACCAGGCCATTTTCAAGGGTTGAAGATCCAAGAACAATACCATCTTAGGTTTTCTATAGGCCTGGTTAAATATTATGCTGCCAGATTTCTTCTGGGGATCTTACAATATTAAATACACTGTTATATCAACTTCTAAAGAAACATAAACAAAATGGCAGAAGGGAAAAGAACAACAAGACACACATCTTAGATGAATCTTAATTGTGAGTTTCTCCTGTGGCACATGTACACAACTTGTACACTAAAATTCCTTTATGATACTTCCAATTATAGAACAGAGGTAGTTGTAAGACATTTTATATTCATAATTTAATGGATTTGGACATCACTGGCAAAGTTTCCATTTATTCAACATTCATAATTGCTCCAGAATTAAGAAGGCAACTAAGAGTCAGCCATGTTGAGGGGCAGGACTTACATTTAGGCACACAGGAGACTGTAGATACTGGAATCAGAACAACAAAATCTGGTAGAGAAACTGAGTAGGTCAAGCAACATGTGAGGGAAAGAGAATGACCAACATTTCAGGATGGCATGGCAGATTTCTTTACACAATGAACACAAGTGAACAATATGTAATTTTTCTTTCCAATCTTCAGAATCCTTTGGGATTTCATTTAATCTGCCCACCAGTACCATTTCTTCGCCATTTTGTTTATTAAATGTACCTGAAACATACTGCATTTTTGATAATTCACCGTTCATTACGTCCTTTCAGTAACATACCATTGCTGTGAGGATCATGATATCCGGTTTCACAATCACTGTCTGATTTACATCCAGATGTTTTACTTGGCAACTGAAAGAGTAAAACAAAGCACTTCTTAATAGTCACTAAATGAGTATAATTTCAGATTTCAGATTTATTGTCAGAGTCTATACATGACATCATATACAACTCTGGAGATTCTTTTTCTGCGGGCGATGCAGAATTATCACTTAATGGTAGTACAAAAAAATGTACTCGGCGTATACATGTAAACAATAAAGAACTATAAACAGATAACGAATGTGAATAAACCAACTGTGGCAAACAGAGAAAATTAAATAATAAAGTGCACGAAAGTCCTTGTTGTCAAATCTAAAATGGAAAGAGGAGATATCAGATGTATAAAGTGGTGAGAAGGATGGGATGGCTAAGAGGTGATAGGGTACTTGACTGAGAGACAGGTAGGGGAAGAGACCACCAGGAGTCGGGGGCAGGTAAAGGATTAATGGAAACAGTGAAACTATATAGTGGAAAGGGTCATCTAAAATTGGGGAATTCAACATTCATGTTGTGTTTAACACACTGAGTAAATTAGGCTGGACAAAGTGAACACAAAAATTCTCCCTCATCTGAAAGATCTGCCTATGGTCCTGGTGCACTAGGTGTAGCCTCCTCTACATTGATAAGACAGAACTCAGATTGGGAAACCACTATGACGAACACCTTTGTTCTTGTCTGAAAGTCAAAACTGGTTGCTAGGCATTTTAATTACCCTCAACAGTACCACATTGACATGCTGCTATCTGCCTCATCTATTGCCAGGGTTAGGCTAAATATAACCTTGAGGAATAATATACATTATATTCCTCCTGAAACTAAAGGGGTCCAGGACTAGAATTTATTGCCCCTCCCTCGAAGTATGTTAATGAAATACTGAGGTCTATGTGGTGCAAAAACTCCATGGTGAAAGAAAATCTTTGGAAATCAATCCCAAATGGCTGTGAGCACTCATAATATTGAATAAATAGATCAGGTGTTGAAATGGATCAGCTACAATTCACAGAACATTAGACCAGCTTATAGTCTGCATCAGTTCCTATTTATGTTCTCACAGTAAACAATTAAATCATATTGCTGAAGATTATATTATTAACTAAAGAGGAACAAGTAATTTATGGGGTGGGAAAGTTTAACAAATATTTAAAGCATTGTTACTTTGTTTGCCAATGTGTGCCAAGGCAAATAGAGCCTTAGAACATGTCAATTTCAATAAGGTAATACTAACAATCCACAGAGCATTGATGAGATCAGAGTTATGTAAGTAAGCAAAGAGGCTGAAGAGATTCAATGGCTCAAAAAGAATACAGGGAGAAATTCAAGGTAAGATTAAATTTATTGTCATGTAATAAAACAGTGTCATATTACACAGAATTGCTTTTTCCTCCTGTAAGGCAGACAGATTCAGCATCAGCAGGAATTGCCTGGTGCTTTTGACAGTCAGAGAAAGAGAAGCAAAAGAGTGATGCCCCCAAGAATCACCGAGTTTCCATAGGTTCACCTCCAATGCATCTGCAGCCTCACAGAGTTCAGTCTAAACCATTGGAAACCCAAGATCCAGATGCGAACCTCCGACGATCAGGAGCACTTCGGCACCCCCTCATATCCCTGTTCCGATACCTGGGACCCCTTCAGCCAGTTTTAAGTCAGTCTCCAGCAGTCCACAGCCCAGCGTAAGTCCCCCGACAGCAGTCTCCAGCAGCCCACAGCCTCTGTTGATGCCTGGCCTTGAGTCGTCAGCAGTCCACTGCATGCGTGGGTCTTTCAGCTGCAGAGCCCTCTCACTGGTCCACGACTGTGGTCACCTCCCCTGCTTCTCCTCAGACAGGGGGATGGTCTCCCTGTTTTCTGGTGCCCTGTGCCAGTCCTCCGCTCCCCTGGAGTCTGCAACCCCTCATGGCTGCTGCCAATCAGAGGTGCTGACAACTTGGGCACAGATCCCACAGTTACAGGATTTTAATTAAAACTAACGTCGGCTCCTTTAACGGGCCATTCAAAAACTGTGCAGAGCTGATCGCAGTTGAACCCCGTGGGAGCATTGTATCTCCGTCCCTCGCTCTCCATGGGTCCACGGCAGCGCTGCTGTTACAGCAGCGACACCATTTTCATATCCTTGGTCAGTCAACATCATGGCTCGAAAGCTTTTATTGAGACTGAAGTGCAGAGAATATAAAGATATATAGGGAAGTGGCTAGCGAGGGTACCAAAAAATGGTGGGAGAGGCAGAGAGACAGGTAGGGGTGGACAGTGGGTAAAGAAGCGATTGAAATAGTCGAACCATGGTAGGGGTGGGGTGTTAACAAAAACTGGAAAATTCAAAATCTTCTTGCTATTTAAGGCTGATCTGGAGGAATAGGATATGGGTGTTCCTCATGTTTAAGTTTAGCCTCAACCTGGTCATAGATGAGGCAGATAACAGAAAAACCTATATGGAAATAGTAAATGATGCGGGGAATTAAAAGGGCTAATAACAAGGAGTTCCAGCTTCAATCTGCAAACAGAGGTTGGGCGCGAGGCAAGATGGTCACCCAATCAACATTCCACAATTGTAGAGGCAGCTACACGGAGTGCACTGAATGTAGCTGAGTAGGTTGGACGAGGTGCAAGCAAAATTGGCTCACCTTAAATGTCTGTTTATGGCCCTGGAGGGAGGTGAGCGGAGTGCAGGGAGATGTGGTGCCAAGTTATGCACTTTCTGGGGTGACAACAGGAGGGGCCCAAGGGGGGAAAGAACAGACCATGAAGTCACAGATAGAATTGCCTGTGTGTGAAAAAGGGGTGGGGAGGGAAAGAAGTGGCATGTTTTAAAAGTTATGATAATGAGTTTATGGTCATGCACCCAAAATTCATACTTGCTACAGCCAAATAAGCACACAAGACACACTAGTATACAATTTCTTCCTGTACTGGTGTAGCGGCAGCTACACCTGCTCCTGCAATAACACACACAACCAGACGGGTTCAGCTTAGTGAGCAGACTAGTTTATTGCAGGCTGCTGGGCTGCACTTATATTCCCAGCCTGGACCTGGCTGAGAACCGCTTGAGGGCGCTGTCATCACCCGGGCGTCACATGGTCCCCCAGTGTGGGCTTCTGAGCCCCGTGCTGGGAGGAAGGGAACACCCCCGATGGCACCATTTTGGCCGGCTGGACCGCCGCATGGCTTACAAGTGGGGCCGGTTCGCCTGCCTAGTGGTGAGCCGCCACACAGCCCCCCCCCCACCAGAACCGGCGCCAATGTCCTTTTTCGTTGGGTGGCCTCGCTTCTTGGGCTGGGCTACGACCACGGGCTCAGTGGGATAGAGGTGCACTGGCTTCAGCCTGTCCATGGTAAACAGCTCCCGCCTGCCGCCAATGTCCAGCATGAACATGGAGCTGGAACGCTGTACAATCCTGTACGGCCCCTCGTACGGTCACTGCAGAGGTGCCGCGGCCAGGCCCCGCCGAACAAAAACGTACTCCGCGGAAAGCAGTCGCTGGGAATGTGAGACGGGAGGGTGACATGCCTGGGCAGCGGTGGGGGTTCAAACGAGTCCAAGTGTGCCCTGAGGTGAGGAAGTAGTTCGTGCGGCGACCGCTTGGGATTGTGAGGTGCATTGACGAACTTACCAGGTAGTCCCAGTGGCACATCATAGACCAGCTCAACAGATGATCCCTGCAGATCTTCCCTGGGAGTGGAGCGGATGCCCAGGAGTACCCAAGGCAGTTCGTCCGCCCAGTTGGGATCAGTGAGGTGGGCCATGAGTGCTGACTTAAGGTGGTGGTGCAGACGTTCGACCAGTCCATTGGCCTGCGGGTGGTAGGCCGTGGTGCGGTGTTGCTGGATCCCCAACCAGTTGGTGAGCTGTGCCCAGAGCGCAGATGTGAACTGGGCGCCCCAATCACTGGTGAGGTTACCCGGGATGCCGAACCGGGCGACCCAACCATGCAACAGTGCTCGGGAGCAGGAGTCGGTGGAGGTGTCTGGCATCGGGATCGCCTCAGGTCAGCGATTGGTGTGGTCCACCATTGTAAACAGGTAACAGTTGGCCCGGGAAATGGGTAAAGGCCCGACGATGTCCACGTGAATGTGGCTGAACCGTTCCCGGATGTGTTCAAACCCCTGTACGGGCGCCCTGGTGTGCCTGTGCACCTTGGATGTCTTGCAATGAGTGCATGTTCTGGCCCAGCCCGCGATTTGCTTCCGCAGCCCATGCCACACGAACCATTCTGCCACCATCTTGACCGTGGACCTGATGGACAGATGTGAAAGGTCGTGGATGTGACGGAAGACGTGCCTGCGCCACTGCTGGGGAATCACTGGTCGTGGGGTGCCCATGGAGATATCGCACAGGATTAGGTCTTCACCACTCAAGAGTCAGGAGGTCTTGGAAAGCCTGTGATGGTGGTCTTGAAGGCCCTCGTCTCCTCATAGACTCTGGTCCCAGGCGAGCTGGTCAAAGTCAAGGCCGGGCATCAGCACGCAGATGGCCGGTAGTGACAGTTCATCGGCAACCACATTGTCCTTCCCCGCCTTGTGCCGAATGTCGGTGGTAAACTCCAACACGAAGGAGAGGTGACGCTCCTGGCAGGCTGACCAGGGATCCTTTGCCATCACGAGCGCCTGGGTGAGGGGTTTGTGGTCGGTGAAGATGGTAGAAGTCCTCCCCTCCAAAAAATAGTGGAAATGCCACACTGCCAGGTACATGCCCAGTAACTTGCAGTCGAAGGCACTATACTTGCGTTCTGGCAGGCGGAGCAGGCGGCTGAAGAATGCCAGTGGCTTCCAATGTCCATTCACCTGCTGCTCCAGGATGGCACCAACGGGTGTGGCAGAGGCATCGACAGAGAGTGCCATATGCAGGTCGGTGTGCGGATGGGCGAGCATGGTGGCCTTCACAAGGGCATCCTTGGTGACCTCGAATGCGGCGCAGGCTTCTGGATTCCAAGCGAGCATTTTGTGCTTGGCTGCAATGAGGGCGAATAGCGGCTGCATGATGCGCGCAGCTCCTGGGATGAAACGGTTGTAAAAGTTGACCATACCCGCGAACTCTGCAGCCCCTCGAGGCTGTCCGGGCGTGGGAACTCCCTGATAGCGGCGACCTTCACAGCGGCAGGCGTGGCTCCTTCAGCCGTGATGGTATGGCCCAGGAACTGCATGGACTCCTTCCCGAACTGGCACTTGGCTGGGTTGATGGTAAGGCCAAAATCAGCCAGCCAGGAGAAAAGAGCTCATAGGTGGGCCTTGTGTTGCACCTGGTCCTTGCTGGCGACGATGATGTCATCCAAATAAATAAAGACAAAATCCAAGTCCCTGCCCACAGAGTCCATGAGGCACAGAATGTCTGAGAGGCGTCCTTGAGCCCAAATGGCATGCGCAGGAATTCAAACATATGTCCTCAGAGTGCACTGGGATCTGGTGATATCCACGCACCAAGTCAACCTTGGAGAAAAACCCTCGCACTGTGCAGGTAGGCCGTAAAGTCTTGGATATGAGGGATGGGGTAACGGTCAGGAACTGTTGCCTCGTTGAGCCGTTGATGGTCTCCACAGGGACGCCAGCTACCGCAGGCTTTCGGGACCAGGTGGAGCAGCGAGGCCCACAGGCTGTCGGACCGCCGAATGATCCCCAGTTCCAACAGGTGCGAAAATTCCTTTGCCACCTGGAACTTGTCAGGCGGGAGCCGGCGAGCTTTGGCGTGAACCAGTGAGCCCTGGGTGGGGATGTGGTGGAACACCCCATGGCACGGCAAGGCAGAAGAGAACTGTGGCTTGAGGAGTGTCAGGAACTCATCCAGGATTCGCTGGAACTCGTCTCTGGGTGTGCTGATCATGGCCATTTGAGCTTTCTCTAAGCGAGAGGCGTCGAGGTGAATGGCCTGGAAGGTACGGGTATCCACCAGGCGCCTACCTCGAATGTCCACCAGAAGCCCGTGTGCGAGGAGGAAGTCTGCACCCAGAATGACAGTCGGGGGGACGAGACTGTGAACCTCTATGCAAAATTTTGTTGGCCGATCTGGAAGTGGACTGTCTTGTCTCCATACGTCTGGATTTTTGTTGCGTTGGCCATATGGAGGGGAGGTCCACAAGGTCAGTTCCTGGACTCGACGGCCATGGCCGGGATGATGCTGATCTGGGCTCCAGTGTCAACGAGGAACCGCCAGCTGCTGACTGAGTCCTGCAGGTAGAGGAGGCTGTGTCCTTGGCCAGACGCTGCAGACATTAACAGTGGCCGGCCCGGTCGTTTCCCTGGAACGAGGAGGGCTGACGACACTTCCAAGCCTTGCCTCCCCAGCACTAGTGGTAGAACCAGAGGCCTGGAGCAGATGCTGTGGCCTTGGTTATGCTCTTGGGGGCCCCTGCAGGGGCCGGATGCTCTACCGCAGCGCTAGGGGCGGACTTGGCGTGATCGTGCCTCATGACCTGCTGGACCGGGAATCGTGCAAGCCATAGATTTTGGGCCTTCTGGGTGACCTTCCTCGGGTCGGTGAAGCTCTCCTGGTCCAGCAGTGGCCAGATGTCCCCAGGCATATTGTCGAGGAAAATGCGCTCGAAGAGTGGGAAGTTGGTGTGCTCACCCATGAGTGTGAGCATCTCGTCCATCAGCTCCATTAGGGACCTGTCCCCCAGGGCGACGAGGTGCAGCATCCGAGTGGCACGCTGGTGTCTGGATAGTCTGAGGGATCCGGTAAGCACTCGCTTGATGGTCTCGTATTTGTCTTCGGTGGGTGGGTGCTGAACGAGGTGCAGCAAGAGTCTGGCGGTGGCCTGGTCCAGGGCAGCGACCACATGGTAGAATTTGGTCGTGTCAGACAAAATCTGGCGGAGGTGAAACTGATCCTCCGCGTGGCCAAACCAGGTCTCCGGCTCCTGAACCCAGAATTCAGGCAGTTTCACGGCTATAGCTCTGATCCCAGACTCATTCATGATGGGTTCAAAGACGTTTGAACCAGTCAGGGTCACCAATTTAGCAGCAGCCGCACTACTCCTGAAAGAACACACATAACCAGACGGGTTGAGCTCAGTGAGCTGGCTGAGAACCGCGCTGGAGGGCGCTGATGTCACCCTGGCATCACGTGGTTCCCCCAGCGCGGGCTTCTGAGCCCCGTGCTGGGAGGAAGGGAATCCTCCCGAGGGCGCCATTTTGGCCAGCTGCACCGCCACGTGGCTTACAAGTGGGGCCGGTTCACCTGCCTAGTAATTTAAAGGATAGATAAATTAGTATGTATTTGCAGTTAGTGCAAGAAAAATAAAGCAGTCTTTTTGTTGTTCCATAGTTAATGGTTAGGGTAGCAAGGGAAAGTCGAAGAGCATGATAGTGGTTGGATATAAGCTGTTCCTGAATCTAAAGGTGTTAACCTTCAGGTTTCTGTACTTTCTTTTCAAAGACTATAGTGAGAAGATGTTGTGACCAAGGTAACAGGGGTGCTGGCTGCCTCCTTGAGGCAGCATCTCACATAGATATAGATATCTTCAACAGATATCTTCAATAGATAGGAAGTTGTGGGATTTCTTTGCAGTAGGCAGCAGTGTCAACTGCTGGTTTTTGAGCGACTTCGATAGAATCCTGCCCACTATGCATTGTTCTCTATGAATCTCATATTGGGTTTTGAGCCACCAAGAGATTCCTGTGAACAATCCATGATGGACGAGTTCATATCTAAAAATGTTTTTTGGTATTGACTTCGTACAGTTCCAGCAGGCACTAGCAAAAACAGACTGCAATGAATTGGAGGAAATCTTGGGGCGCTCTTCCAAAATTTGTTGGGAAGTGGGTAGCAAAGAGTAAGATTTGATGAAGTATAACAAATGATATTTTCCAGAAATCAGTAATAGAAACATAGAAACATAGAAGTTAGGAGCAGGAGTAGGTCATTCGACCCTTCGAGCCTGCTCCGCCATTCAACAAGATCATGGCTGATCTTAAAGTTCAGTACCCCGTCCCCGCCTTCTCTCCGTAACCTTTAATACCCTTATACTGAAGAAATAGATCTAATTCCCTCTTAAATAGATTTAATGAACCTGCCTCTACTGCCCTCTGTGGCAATGAATTCCACAGATTCACCACCCTCTGGGTAAAGAAATTCCTCCTCATCTCGGTCCTAAATGCTTTGCCTATTATCCTCGAACCATGGCCCCGGGTTCTGGATTTTCCCATCATTGGAAACATCCCATCTGCATCCACTCTGTCCAGTCCTGCCAGAATTTTATAGGTCTCAGCTTCCCATACAAGTTAAAGACCAGATAATGAATCAGAATGTTATAAATTAAATTGGGAAATAACCAAATTAAAGAGCCAGAGTAGATTGTGTCAATGGAAGCAGAAAGTTACAATAGGGCCTTTGTGAAAAAAAAATCAAATGTAAAGGCGGATATTCATAAAAGCTCTTTTGTTCATTGGAATGAAGGTGGTGAAGACACAAGGTACATATTATTTGTGATCTAATTGAATATTATGAATATTATGAAAAATAGAAATTATACTTTTATTCCCATTTTTGACCAAACACTGAAAAGAATGACAACATGGATGAGATTACATACATGTAGAGGAGATCAAAATCATAAATCAGACAGGATACTAAATTCACAACTTCTAATATTTCATTGAAAATTTGTTCGAAATATATTTGTTGGTAAAATCGAACAAAACACTGAGGGGCCTGCAAAGATTAATTAACCATGTGATGTGGTGATTAGATCTTCCACTGTGATCATGGGGTCTGATCTATTAGAATTGCAAACAAAATGTTTAAAATCGAATTTGCCATTCAGACTTTGGAGTAGCTGAGTATTCTTACCTCAGGACACAGGCCTTGCACCTGATTCTTGGTCATAATAACATTGGTCATAACAAAAAATGATGATTCTTGCTGTTAAGAGAAGAAATATTTGATTACATACTCTTAAAGACATTATACTCAAACAGCATGGATATGGGCTCTTTCACCCATTGATACTTCACCAACCATCAAGACCCATTTACACAAATTCTTTTTTACACTTTGACATTCACATCAATTCCCTCTCAAGTAGGTAGGGGGAGAAGAGGAGAGCTGTGGTGATTGGGGATTTGATAGTTAGGTGAATATATAGGAGATTCTGTGAACAAGATCAAGACTACAAGATGGTATGTTGTCTCCCAGATGCCAGGGTAAAGGGCATCTTAGATGGAGTCCACAGCATTCTGAAGCGGGAGGATAACCAGCTAGATGTCATGGTCCATGTTGGTACCAATGACATAAATAGGAATAGGGATGAGGTCCTGAAGAGAAAATGTATGGAATTGGGAAGGAAGCTGAAAAGCAGGACCTCGTGGATGGTAATCTCGCCTGTGCAACGCACCATTGAGGGTAGGAAAAGGAATTGATGGCAGATAAATACATGGCTGAAGAGTAGGTGCAGGGGTTCAGATTTTCAGAGCATTGGGATCTCATATGGGGAAGGTAGGACCTGTACAAAAAGGACAGGCTGCACCTGATCTGGAGAGGGACTAATATCCTAATGGGCAAGTTTGCTTGAGCTGTTGGGGAGAGTTTAAACTAATTTGGCAAGGGGATGGGAACCAGAATGTGAGGGCAGAGAACAGAGCAGGTGGAAAAGTTGATGCAATATGTTGTGGGTTTGTGAGGAGGGACAGGCAGGGGAGGAAGCATAAATGTAGTCATTTGAAGGGTTTGAAATATGTGTGTATTTCAATGTAAAGAGTATTAGGAATAAAGGAGATGAACTTAAAAGCATGGATCTGTAAGTGGAATTACAATATTGTGGCTGTTAAAAAGACTTGGCTGATGGAAGGACAGGATTGGCTGGTGCAGGTACCAGGGTTTCGGAGTTTTAAGAGGGGAGAAGCATTACTGGTCAGGGATTGTATGACTGCTGTAGAAAGGGAGGATGCTGTGGAGGCAGTGTGTACTGAGTCAGTGCTGATTGAAGTCAGAAACAGGAAGGGAATAATCACTGCTTTGGGAATAGTCCATATGCTCCCAAATGGCTCTCGGAATACTAAGGAACAGATAAGTAGGCAGATTTTGGAATGGAGCCGAAGTAACAGGGTTGTTGTTATGGTAAACTTCAACTTCTCAAATACTGTCCGGCATCTCTTTACTGCAAGGGGAGAGATGGTGCAGAATTTGTCAGGTGTGTCCAAGGAGGAGTCCTAACCGAGGAGAGGGGAGGCCATACTGGATCTGATACTGGGTAATTAATCTGCTCAGATGACAGACCTCTCGGTGGGGGAGCATTTTAGTGATCGTGACAATTTCCTGACTTTTAGCATAGCTATGGACAAAGATAAGAACAGACAAAATGGTGACGTGCTTAATTGGGGATGATCTCATTATGATGGGATGAGGCAGGAATTAGGGAGATTAAATTGAAAACAGATGTTCCTGGGAGGAAGTACAGAAGTAATGTGGAGGATAGTTAGGGACCACTGTTACTGTAGTGGTTAGCACAACGATGTTATAGAGCGAACAATCAGGACCAGGGTTTGAATCGTGCGCTGTCTGTAAGGAGTTCTCCCCATGTCTGTGTGGGTTTTCCCCAGGGGCTCCAGTTTCCTCCCACTTTTCAAAGCTTATCAGGGATTTTAGGTCAATTGGGTGTAATTGGGCAGCATGGACTTGTGGGCCAAAAATGCATGTTACAGTGCTCTATGTCTAAATTTAAAATTCACTTGCACAGGTTCTAGATAGGCTTATCCCACTGAGACAGGGAAAAGGGAACCATCATTGACAAAACAGATGAAGCGGCTAGTTAAGTGGAAGAAAGAAACATATATTAGATTTGGGAAGCAAAAACAGAAAGGGCTCATGAGAATTACAATATATGGTAGCCAGAAAGGAACTTGAGAAAAGAATTAGGAGAGCTCAAAAGAAGCATGAAAAGCCCTTGGTAAGTAGGATTAAGGAAAACCCTAAGGCATTCTATGCATATGTGAAGAACAGAAGGATGAAGGCAGGGCACTTAAGGGCAAAAGAGGCAATATGTGCCTGGAGATGGAGGAGGTTGGCGAGGTCTTCAGTATTCTCCAGAGAAAAGGACCTTGGTCAAGGTGAGGTCAGAATAGAACAAGCTTAAGTGCTGGACCATGTTGAGAATAAGAAAGAGGAAATGCTGGATCTTCTTAAAAATATGAGGGTGACGTCCCTGGGATGGACAAGATATATCCCAGGTTGCTATGGGAAAGGAGGGAAGAGATTGATGGGACAGTGGCAATGATCTTTGTGTCTTCTTTGGCCACTTGGGAGGTGTCAGAGGATGGGAGAATGGCAAATATGGTCCCCTTGTTTAAAAAAGGCAATAGGGAGAATCCTGGGAATTATAGACCAGTGAGTCTTGCATCAGAAGCAGGCAAACTATTGGAGAAGATTTTAAAAACAAGATTTACAAGCATTTAGAGAAGTACATTTTTCTCAGGGATGGTCAGCATGACTTTGTGAGGGGAAGGTCGTGCCTCACAAGTCTAATTGAGTTTTTTGAGGAGGTAACAAAAGAATTGATGAAGGTAGGGTGTTAGATGTGGTGTATATGGATTTTAGTAGGTTATTTGACAAGACCCCCATGGGAGACTCATTCAGAAAGACATGAGGCATGGAATCCATGGAACCTTGGCTGTGTGGATTCAGAATTGGCTTGCGAGTAGAAAGCAGAGAGTAGTAGTAGACAGAAAGTATTCTACCAGGAGGTCAGTGACTAGTGGTATTGCAAAGGGATCTGTTCTGGGACCCCTGCTCTTTGTGATTTTTATTAATGAGTTGGATGAAAAAATAGAGGGATGGGTCCATACAAAGATTGGAAGTGTTGTGGATAGTATTGAAGGTTGTTACAATAGGATATAGAAAGGATTCAGAGTTGGGTGAAAATGTTCAAACCAGATAAGTGTGAGATGATGCATTTTGGAAGGTCAAACTTGAAGGCAGAGTACACAGATAATGGTAGGATACTTAACAGTGTGGAGGAACTGAGAGATCTTAGGGTCCAAATTCTTGTATCTCTCAAGGTTGCCATGCAGGTTGATAGGATAGTTAAGAATGCTTATTGTATGCTGGGCTTCATTAGCCAGGGATTGAGTTCTGAGGTAATGTTGCAGCTCTCTAACTCTCTAGTGAGACCACCCTTAGAATATTGAGTTCAGCTCTGGTCACCTCATTACTGGATTTTATTTGTTGCATTTGTGGCAGTACACCATTTGTCAGGCGAACTGGCCCCACTTGTCATGCATGCGGTGGGGCAGCCGGCCAAAATGGCACCGTCAGGGGTTTACTCCCGACCTTGGCACCGGGCCCAGAAGCCTGTACTTGGGGACCCACATGATGCCCCAGTGACATCGGGGCCCCCTAGCACAGTTCTCAGCCAGGTCCGGGCTGGGAGTATAAGACCTGCAATAAATCAGTTTTTGCTCACTGAACTCAACCCGTCTGGTTGTGCGATTCTTCAGTTAGCAGTGTAGCCGCCGCTACAATTGGTGACCTTGACAGGTTCAAACATCTTTGAACTCAACATGAATGACCCTTCGATCAATGCTATAACCATCAAGCTTCCTGACTTCTGGGTTCAGAAGCCGGAGACCTGGTTCAGCCACGCAGAGGCTCAGTTTCACCTCCGCCAGATTTCATCGAATTCGACCAAGTTTTACCATGTGGTCACCACCCTGGACCAGGCCACCGCCAAACGAGTGCTGAACCTCGTTCAGCACCCACCCGCGGAAGATAAGTACGGGAACATCAAGCGGGTGCTCACTGGTTCCCTCGGCCTCTCCAGGCACCAGCGTGCCGCTCGGATGCTGCACCTCGATGCCTTGGGGGACAGAACTCCAATCGAGTTGATGGTCGAGATGCTCGCACTCGGGGGCGATCATACCAACTGCTCACTCTTCGAGCGCATCTTCCTCGACCATCTGCCTGACGACATCCGGCCGTTACTGACCCAGGAGAGCTTCGTCGACCCTAGGAAGGTTGCTCAAAAATCTCAGGAGCTATGGCTCAAATGATTCCCAGAGGGCTCAGCAGTCCAGCAGGTTACGAGTCATGGGCATGTCCACGCCAAGCCTTCCTCTAGCACTGCATTGGAACACCCAGCCCCTGCAGGGGCCTCAAAGAGCATAGCCAGAAGCAAGTCATCCACTTCATGCCTCTGCTTCTTCCACCAGCGCTGGGGAGCCAAGGCTCGGAAGTGTTATCAACCCTGCTCGTTCCAGGGAAATGAGCAGACCGGCCACTGTTAATGGCTGCGGTGGCTGGCCAAGAACACAGCCTTCTCTACCTGCGGGATTCAGTCAGTGGCCAACGCTTCCTTGTCGACACCAGGGCCCGGATCAGCATCATACCGGCAACGGACATCGAGTCCCAGAACTAACCTTGAGGACCTCCCCTCCATGCAGCCAATTTGATGGAGATCCAAACGTATGGAGACAAGACTGTCCACTTCCAGAATGGCCAGCGGAAGTTCTCGTGGAGGTTCACCGTTTCGTCCCTTCCAACTGCCATCCTGTGTGTTGACTTCCTTCTCGCCCACGGAGGCCTGGTCGACATTCGAGGTAGGCGACTGGTAGATGCCCATACCTTCCAATCCGTTCGCCTCAACACCTCCCGAACAGAGCAGCCGCAGATGGCCACGGTCAGCACGCCTAAAGACAAGTTTCAGCATATCCTGGACGAATTCCCATCCCTCCTTGAGCCGCAGTTCTCTGCCGCCTCACCATGCCACGGGGTGTTTCATTACATCCCCACCCAAGGCCTGCTGGTCAATGCCAAGGCACGTCGGCTACCGCCGGATAAGCTCCAGATAGCAAAGGAAGAGTTCTCGCATCTGCAGGAGCTGGGATCATTCGACGCTCTGACAGTCCTTAGGCCTCACCACTCCACCTGGTCCCAAAAGCCTCCGGCGGCTGGCGCCCCTGCGGAGATTATCAACGGCTTAACGACACGACAGAACCGATCCCTCACATCCAGGACTTTACGGCCAATCTGCATGGCGCGAGGGTATTCACCAAGGTCGACCTGGTGCGCGGGTATCACCAAATCCCAGTGCCCCCTGAGGACATACCCAAAACGGCCATCATCGCCCCCTTTGGCTTGTTTGAGTTCCTACGCATGACGTTTGGGCTCAAGAATGCCGCCCAGACCTTCCAGCGCCTGATGGACACAGTGGGCAGGGATTTGAATTTCATATTCATTTACCTGGACGACATCCTTGTCACCAGCAGAGACCGGGAACAACACAAGTCTCACCTGCGCACCCTCTTCTCCCAACTGGCCGACTTCAGCCTAACGATCAATCCGGCCAAGGGCCAGTTCGGGAAAGAGTCCATGCAATTCCTGGGCCATACCATCATGGCCGAAGAAGCCACACCTGCCGCTACAAAGGTTGCTGCAATCAGGGATTTCCCACGACCTGACAACCTCAAGGGGCTACAGGAGTTCGCGAGTATGGCCAATTTCTATAACCGCTTCATTCCAGCTTGATGCGCGCATCAAGCAGCTGCTCTTTGCTATCATCGCAGCCAAAGACAAGACACTCGCCTGGACTCCAGAGGCCAGCAGGGCATTCGAAGCCATGAAAGATGCCTTTGCGAAGGCTACCCTGCTCGTCCACCCATGCACCGACCTGCATATGGCGCTCTCCGTCGATGCCTCTGCCACAGGCGTCGGTGCCATCCTGGAGCAGCAGGTGAACGGACAGTGGAAACCATTGGCATTCTTTGGTCGACTTCTTTGCACACCAGAGTGCAAGTATAGCGCTTTCGATCGTGAGTTGCTGGGCACGTACCTGGCAGTGCGTCATTTCTGCTATTTCTTGGAGGGGAGGTCTTTCACCATTTTTACCAACCACAAACCACTCACTCAGGTGCTCGCTATGGCAAGAGATCCCTGGTCGGCCCACCAACAGCGTCACCTCTCCTTCGTGTCGAAGTTCACCACCGACATTCAGCACAAGGCGAGGACAAACAAAGTGGTCGGCGATGCACTCTCAAGACCGGCCATTTGCGCGCTGACACCCAGCTTCGACTTCGACCAGCTTGCCCGGGACCAGAAGTCTGATGAGGAGACACGGACCTTCAGGACTGCCATCATGGGCCTGCGATTCCAGGACCTCCCGACTCCTCAAGGAGAGGGCTCCGTCATGTGCAATGTCTCCAAAGGCACCCCGTGACCAGTGGTTCCCCAGCAGTGGCACAGGCAAGTCTTCCACCATATCCATGACCTTTCCAACACTTCCATCAGGTCCACAGTCCGTATGGTGGCAGAATGTTTCGTCTGGCACAGGCTTCAGAAGCAGATTGCGGACTGGGCCAGAACCTGCACCCATTGCTAGCTTTCCAAGATACACAGGCACACCAGAGTGCCCATACAAGATTTCGAACACGTCTGGGAATGGTTCAGTCACATACATGTGGACATCTTTGGACCCTTGCCCGTTTCCTGAGGTAACCGTTACCTTTTCACAGTAGTAGACCGCACCACTCGTTGGCCCGAGGCAATCCCGATGCCAGATGCCTCCACGGACTCCTGCTCCGAAGCGCTTTTGAATGGTTGGGTTGCCCAGTTCGGCGTCCTGAACCACCTCACCAGAGATCGGGACTCCCAGTTCACCTCTGCGCTCTGGGCACAGCTCGTCAATAGGCTGGGGATCAAGCTACATCACACCACGGCCTATCACCCACAGGCCAATGGGCTAGTCGAGTGATTGCACCGCCACCATAAGTTGGCACTTATGGCCCGCCTCACCTGCCCCGACTGGGTAGACGAGCTGCCTTGGGTACTCCTGGGCATCCATTCGACACCAAAGAAGACCTACAGGCGTCATCAGCCGAGCTGGTCTACAGTGCACCGCTAGCACTACCTGGTGAATTCTTCAACACACCTCACAACCCCCAGCAGTCACCGCATGATCTACTTCCCCGCCTCTGGGACCAGTTGGACTCCTTCACACCCCCACCGCCGCCCAGACACGGCACATGGGCTTCTTACGTCCCCAGCGAGCTGTACTCTGCAGAGTACATTTTTATCAGGTGGGGCCCATCCACAGCACCTCTACAAAGACCATACAAGGGCCATACAAAGTCGTCTAGCATTCAGGATCCACTTTCACACTGGCCATTGATGGTAAGAGGGAACTTTTTACGATGGACAGGTTAAAGCCAGCCCACCTCGACCCCACCGAACCAGTAGTTGTGGCCCAACCCAAGAAGTGAGGCCACCCGGAAAAAAAGGACATTGGCACCAGTTCTGGGGGGGGGGGGGGGGGGGGTGCTGTGTGACGGTACGCCATTGGGCAGGCAAACTGGCCCCGGTTTGAAAACCACTGTTTTAATTGTACTTAATTGACTCATTATGTGCACAGTTTCATAACTCCAAAGAAAATGGGCCACTGACAATTTTTCTCAAGCAAAATATTTCAGTAACAATTGAGTCTAGAGCAGTGGTTCTCAACCTTCCCTTCCCACTCACATACCACCGTAAACAATCTCTTACTAATCACAGAGCACATGGCATAGGAATTGCTTAAGGTGGAATGTGAGTGGAAAGGGAAGGTTGAGAACAACGGTCTTAAACTAATGCAATCTACTTCAACAAGCATTCAATTTGCCATTGCCAACATTTGCTACAAAAAGAATACATATACTACCAAAGAGAAATGAAATGCTTCACTCAAAAAAAACTTTTATAGCAAGCTATTTTCTACAAAATGGTCTGGATGTTCAGATCCACAGCTTGCTAATGTCATCAGTGCAAGGTTCCCAGAAAAATCATCATATCTCTGAAACAGATATCCCATCTATCATCTATGGCTATCATAATCAAGTTTATTGTCATCTGACTGTTCAAGTAGAACCCAACAAAACAGTATTCTCCAGTTCTTGGTGCAGAACATGCAGACACACAATCAGACATAACACACATCCAGATAAATAATACATATGCAAGACAAGTATTTTAGCTATAAAAATAAATACATAAATATTGTCTTCGATCATTGTTTAGCTTTTGAGGTTTCTTGCATTCTTTGAGCAACCTGACACCATTCAGTTAGAAGAGCAGCCAATCACATTGAATAATCTTCAGCCGGAAAACCAGAAACTCTACACTTCTAGAGTTTTGGAGAGATACAAATGGACATAGGTCCTTCAGCCTTTCCAAGTCCACACTGATGATCAACCACCCATTTACAATATTTATATATTAATTTCAGTTGTTAAAAATTCTCCCCACATTCTCATCTATTCCCCTAGATTTTGTCATTCACCTATATACTAGGAGCAATTTATCGTGGCCAATCCAAATATGTGGGAGGATACAGAGCACCTGGAGGAAATCCATAAAACCGCACCCAGATCTAGATGGAACAAAGGTTTCTGGTACTGAGAGGCTGTAGCTTTACCAGCTATGCCACTTTTATGTCCTTTTGAAACTGTAAATAATAATTTACAGAGAATAAACTAAAGACAAATATACAAAATTACACTTGTAGCCTGAAACAATATCAACGAAAAAAAAAATTTAAAAACATGGAATTTTAAAAGAATTATCTGATGAAGATTTAGTCAACATGTAAAATTAGTGTTAAATAAGAAAGTTTGCAGGTGCTGTGATTGTAGTTAATGCACAAAAAAAGCTGGAGAAACTCAGCAGGTCCTGCAGCATCCATAGGAGGCAAAGATATATCATTAAAGTTTTGTGCCTGAGCTTTTCGTCTAGGATGAGCAAAAAGCAAAAACACAACGCTGGAGAAACTCAGCAAGTCAAACAGTGTCCTTTATATAGCAAAAATAAAGATAAAGAAGCAACATTTTGGGGTTGAGCCCTTCATGAGCAAAAAGCAGTTAGGTGTCTGAATAAAAGATGGTGAGGGGTGAAATAAGGACAGGGAAGGAGCACAGGCCAACAGGCAAGATGCCATCATATTCTGCCTGAGCAATCTCCAACCAGATGACATCAACATTGATTTCTCCAGTTTTTTTATGCCCTGTACCCCCGTCTCCCCCTTTCCCTAACCCTATGTCTCCTTTCCTCTGGCTCTGTCTCTCCCTCTTTCCCTATACCTTTCTCTCCTTCCCTCCAGATCTGCATTCACAGAGCTACCTCCACTCCTTCAATCAATTCTCACCTTTTCTCTCCTGCCTTCCTATCCATGTCCACCTACAGTCTCTTACCTTGTTGGCCTATGCTCCTCCTCCTACCCTTTTTTTAACCTCTTCCCCCAACCCTCCCACCCCCACCACCATCTCCACCTTTTTATTCAGGTGCTTGCCTGCTTTTTGATCAGACCTTGACAAAGGGTTCAGTCAAAGGGTTATATATCGTTGGCTCCTTTGGAAGCTATGGGACCTGCTGAATTTATTTTCAAGCAATTTCAGGACAATTCTTCAAGACATTTAAAAAATAGCTCATAAACCCATTAATTTTTCAGATTAATAGGCAATTGTGATTTCTATGGGAAATACTAACTTCTCAAGTTTTGCATTTAGTTGCTTATTTCCTCCATTATAACAATGTTCAACACCTTCACTGTTATTCCACTAGAGAATTGGGGCATTCCCTCCATATTTTGCAGCTCAAATGACCAAACATTGCACAAATACAGCTAGTTGTAATGTTAATAAGATAGTTTCAATGAAAAATATTAAATTACTGCCTCACGAAAATGTATGAAAGGTTTTAACCTTTTTTGCATTTGGTGATACAGCATGGAAACTGCTCCTTTTGGGCTCATGCTACTCAAATACACCAGGGTGACCATTAACCTTCTCACTCCCTCTGTCTTTGGAAGATGGGAGGAAACTAGAGGGAAACCACATGGGTGCAGGGAAAACATATAAACTCCTTCGAGACAGCAGATTTGAACCTGGGTCGCAGCCGCTGTAATAGCGTTGCATTAATCGAAGTACTCGAGATGGCAGAGGCCAACAGCATCGAGTCCACGCTGCTGAAGATCCAGCTGCGCTGGGTGGGTCACGTCTCCAGAATGGAGGACCATCGCTTTCCCAAGATCGTGTTATATGGCGAGCTCTCCACTGGCCACCGTGACAGAGGTGCACCAAAGAAGAGGTACAAGGACTGCCTAAAGAAATCTCTTGGTGCCTGCCACATTGACCACCGCCAGTGGGCTGATATCGCCTCAAACCGTACATCTTGGCGCCTCACAGTTCAGCGGGCAGCAATCTCCTTTGAAAAAGACCGCAGAGCCCACCTCACTGACAAAAGACAAAGGAGAAAAAACCCAACACCCAACCAACCAATTTTCCCTTGCAACCGCTGCAACCGTGTCTGCCTGTCCCGCATCGGACTTGTCAGCCACAAACGAGCCTGCAGCTGACGTGGACATTTACCCCCTCCATAAATCTTTGTCCGCGAAGCCAAGCCAAAGAAAAAAGAAAAATCACTACATTAACTGTGCCGGCCAATTGTTCTTAAAACAATTTATGGTAACTCAAACCACCATCACAATTAAAAACATGTTTATGTTCATCGAATAAGAATTTACGTATATTATGATACAGGCTGTTTAATTAGCTACAAATTAATTTTGCTTTCATGAAGTTTAAATAGATTAAATGCAATTCCAGTTTAGACAAACTTTTTTTGGCCATGCAGCAAGATTCTAATTTTTTTTTTCTCTCTCCACCTAACAACTGAAACATTCTACACTGGAACACATTTACGTCATATGCCCATGTGTTCTGCTTTTTGAAAAATGGGACTCAAGTTCGATATTTTAGCACAAAGAAATACAGTATTATCAAAATTACTTTTGACAGTGCAATTAAAAATACCACTGAAGATTGCAAAATGCCATCTGGAGTTATGGAACACTAACATATTGACAGTTTAAAAATAGGTCTGATACATTTAATTAATAGTAGAACCAATGTTAAACATCTGTCATCATAACTTCCTTTCTCAATACAGTAAAACCCCTGGTATCCAAAATCCAAAATTCAAGAAACTGGCAGCCTCAAGCAACCATTAAAATAAACGAGGAAAATAAATGTTAAAAATTAAAATAAATAAGAATAAAATAACAAGCAAGAAATTCGCAAGTTTAAAATTGTAAAAATAAATGTTCTCTGACGTAACTCATAAACCTTTGATGAAGGTGGGTGCAAAAGTCCAGCCAGCGGAGGGCCTTGGTCGTGCTTTGCCCGTAGCAGCTGTTTGAATAAAGTCATGTGAAACAGCAACGGCGTCTATCTGTAAACTTGGGGGAGGGTGGGTTAATTATCTATAATATTATTGTTCGTTTTTCATGCACCTCTGTGGAGTGGGAGGAACTTGCAGATGCAACGACAGTTAAACATTTTCAAAGAAAATGCTTTAAGGTTTATGTGTTCATGCAAGTGACATTTATTCAATAGTACAGTATAGTATTTTTGTCTTTTAAACTGTTTATTCTTAATTAGTTAGGCATTGAATGAGTAAGTCTTAAGCAACCGGAAAGTACACTTATCTGGCATTTACCAATCCCCATAAGAGTCAGATACCAAGGGTTTTACTGTATTTTCATCAATGCACTTATAAAGAGCCTTTAATTTAAACATACAGTGGAAATTGCTGCAATTCTTTTTACTTGCCTATCTGAGATCATGTCAAAGAAAATCCATGTCTCAAGTGACCAACTGGCCTGAAATTATTTAACTGAAGAAAACTGTTTTAAGATCGTACTATTAACCTAAACTACACAAATTAAATGATCCATGTTCATAGTCACAAGATCAATAATTCTCCCACCCACATGATATTTAAAACTGTACCTGTACAGGAATAATATAATCAGCTGCATCCCATAGATGTTCTTCAAGCTGATTTGAATTTGTAAAGGCAATACCTTTCACTTTTGTAGTGATTGAGGCAATGGAAGAGTCAAATTCTTGATAGCCCTTTTCCCACACAAACACCCATCTGGAAAACAACAAATAAAAATGGTCTGGTGATGATATGGCAAAGTTTCCAGAGTAAAGGGAAACAAGTTACAGGTTCATGTACTGCATTACAATCCAAAAGAATAGAGTCAGGAAATTCAGTACTCTTTACACACTTGGAGACATTGATACTGTCAGATTGACAGATTTTTTTTGAACTGTTTGATAATTCATGTTAATAATTCATAATTCACTTTTAAATATTTTACAGCATTACCAAAAAAATCCAAAGAATCAGGCATGTTTTAGAGCATGGAAACCATGACCCCCCAGAATGATAAAAGTGAGTGTGGGGGAATGGTGTGTGCTTTTAATATACTGGGACATGGTTTGTTAAAGAGACTGCAAGAACAATGGCTCAGTGAGCCAAATGCTGAAACACCAGGATTTCACAATTGTCTTTTACACAGGAAATTTACTATCTAGATTTGGCTGAAATGCCTTTTTGTAATTACCCTAAAAGCTATTCATTAAATAACCACTTTTAACCAGAACAATAAAACCATCAGATCAGGGTAGTATTCACACAATCATAGACTAGTGAACACTACAAAATCCACATTGGCCAAGCTGCACTGATCAAAGAATAACTGACAAACGATACTCATATCTCACCCAATATGCCAGACATCCTCTATTTACAAGCCATTGGTATCTCCTGTCCTACTCTACTCCCATCAGAGAGTTAAAACAGGTAGATATTTCTCATACTGAATTATAATATCCCTTTAAATTTAACAAATAATCAGTAAGCCAGCATTGAATAGGATTGGCAATGTTATTCTGTGATCTCTAGGACAGCTTTTATGATCTGTCAAATGAGCAACCCTTTCAAATGATTAGTAGATGGCAACCAGGAGCAGAAATTTTGTACTGAATTTGTTAACTTAAACTTCCTACTTTGTACAAGAATTTGTGGTTCAACTGAAATTTCTCACTTTTCCTGAAGATAAACGTGTTTATCTAGTTCATCCAAACCTAGTTCATCCAAAACAGCAGAAACCAGAGTCACAGCCAACATGGAACCAAAAATAATTGACTTAAAGCATAGTACATCAAATTTTAAGAGTATTCCAAATCAATCATTTACAAAAATATTCTGTCCTGTAGTATTCTATGGTTCTATGTTGCAGCAACCATCACATAGCAATATATCAAAGAAGTCACTCTGCTAAGTGACTATTTTATAGTCTTTCTATTTAATAGAGTAGAAGAATATTACATCTAACAACAAATCCCAAGAGACAACATTCCTTGTCTTACCTTTGTTCCCCCATTCGAACATCAGCAAAAAATATTGGAAAAAAAATACAGTGCTGTGCCTCATTCTTGGATATATCAACTTGAGAAGAAAATTTGAAAAGTTGTGAGACATCAGGCATGCAATCAAGGTTAGTGAATGCACCTTCAAATGTAATATCTTAAATCATCTTAATTGCCATTTTCAAACATTACTCAATTCACCATACCGATGTCACTCAACTACCAATAATCTCTATCAATCTGGACTTGTGTTAAGTATTGCAAGATTCATGTCCTGATGAAAGATCATGACCTTGAAACATCAACCTTTCTTTTGCTTCCACAGATGCTGATTGATCTGCTAAGTTCTTCCAGTTATTTTCCAGCAAAAAGGTTCAGTTCACATTGACACACTTCATACATCCAACAAGCCTCACCCATACCTTACTATCAGATAAACTTCCAGGCATCCAGATCGTAAAAATAGATCTTATTTTACATACTGATACACATCTTAATCATGCAGGCAAAGTAATAAAAAATAGGATACAGCAGGAGCTATCTGAAAGGGAACATGCATTCACATCCTAACCACTATGGAGGAGGTGAAACTGGTTCTCATTCCTGAAGCCATGGCAAGTAGTGTGGCTAAAAACATTAAAGTTAATAGCCATATTCTTGCTTATCCTTAATTCATAATCTTTTTTGATTTATAGATCTCTGGTGGAACCACTATAATACTGTTTGTATGTGTATGGCTGGCCCACACCTCACTGATTGTACCCATGGCTCCTCTCCTTTGATTCCCCTAATACAGGTGGCAATGCCACAATCCCTCCCCCAGAACAAACTTGGGTCTCGGGTCAGCAACATGAAACATGCCTTCTGTTTATGGTAATAAAAGCCTATCAGTCAGGTAACTTCTAGTCTTTGGAGTTATTGAATTTTATTACCATAATTTTTTTTTGGAACGGACAAGTTGCTGAGACCAGAGAGGCTGGAAATTTACCAGCAAGCACTAGAAGCATCTGACAAGTTCGAACTTTGGCTATGCTACTTCAACGAGTTTCTGCAGGCCTCCACCGAGATCGTCCAATCCAACGCAGACAAGCTGCACTTACTGTTCTCATGGATCAACCACCTTGTTTACCTGATGGTCAGAGACTATGAGACATTCACTGAAGGAATGGACATTTTGAAAGGTCAGTACCTGGCCCAGATGAGTGGAGTATATGCCAGACATGTCCTAGCAACCTGGGGAGTTGATCATCAATTACCTTTGGATCCTGCAAGACCTTGGACGGACCTGCGGCTGCAAGGCCATATTAGCAGAAGAGTAGATGGAGGAGCTGATCCAGGATGCCTGTGTAGTGGGCATCAGATTGGATTATATTCACCAAATGAAGCTGCAGAAAGCCACTAAACTAGCTAACTCCCTGGACGTAGCCCTCCGCAACATGGACTTTATTGACCAATAACACAGCCGTCGCATGAGGAACGTGGGCGCCGCCATCTTGGGATGCAGGCTGCCTCATGTCCTGACCTGACTAGGCCGCCACCGCCGGCAAGCACCAAAAGTGCTACTTCTGTGGTCAGCAAAAGCACCCCAGAAAGCATTGCCTGGCGAAGAACATGGTCTGTTCCAGCTACAGGAAAAAGGGACACTACGTGAAGGTATGCAAATCCAAGCAACCTTCTAACCCAAACAATGCCGCATTCAGGCAGTAGAGGCTGCTGTTACCACTTCCGACAAACAATAGCACCGCAGGGACCACCATCTCGGGCATTTCCATCTTACCATCTTACCAGACGACGAGCCAGTACAGCAGGTCAGACCCTGGCTTCAGTCACGCTTGACCAAAGCAGCCCTTATCAGTTCACCAGGACAATGATGGACATAGAGATAATGGGTGCAAGATGAGCTGCCTGTTCGATAGTGGGAGCCCAGAGAGCTTCATCCACACCGACATGGTACAGCGTTACTCCCTCACAGTGAGGCCAATGAGATACAGAGGTTCCATGGCCTCTAAGTCCCACCTGGCAGAGATTAGCAGCAGCTGTGTAGTGATGCTGACCATGTGTGGTGCAGAGTACAAAATTTTTTAACTCCTTGCGATGCCACAGCTCTGGGCGTCCGTATTACTGGGGTTGGACTTTCAGTACCACCTTAAGAGCATCATTATGCAATATGACAGGCCCCATCCCTCCTCAGGGCCTATAACCAACAGTTTTTAAACCTCCCGCCCTCCCCTCTGAACACATCCAACCAGCAACCCATGATCCGCCCACTGCGCATGACCTGCGGACTCTCCACCCTCCAGATTTTCCCCCCCCCACCTCTGTTTGCCAACCTCACCCCTGACTAAGCCCGTTGCCACAGTGCAAGGAACAGGGCCTTTATCAAATCAGATGTGAGACAGCTCCTGATCAAGGGGATCATTGAACCCAGTACCAGCCCCTGGAGACCTCAGGTAGTGGTGGTTAAGAGTGGAGAAAAACACCAAATGGTTATCAACTACAGTCAGACCATTAACAGGATTATGCAACTGGATGCATACTTCCCCCCGTTTAGGTGACATGGTTAACCAAATCACCCAATATTGGATATTTTCCACCAATGACAAAGTAGGCATATCACCTGCTCCCTAGCCACCTAGAGAACCGTCAGTATACAGCACACATGTCAAACTCTGGCCCGCGGGCCAAATTTGCCCACGATATAATTATATTTGGCCCGCAGATCATATCAAAAATGTATTCGAGGTGGCCCACTGGCCGCCGCGCCAGTATAGCGCATGCACAGTAACCGCTGTGTCCCAGGGTGAGAGAGAGAAAAATCCTGATCCTTGAAAAGTAGTGGTGGGTGGTTTTATAAACACGCTGTTGTGTCCCCCCGCCCACCCCCCCACCGCAGCGCGGCCTGGCCGGTGTCAGGGGAAGCCAAGGCCGCTTCCCAGCGCCCGGAACCCCAGTGGCACAGCATTTCTTGGAGCTGCAGATGGAGTCGGGACGCCGGAGGGAAGATTGGGGCTCCCCGCCAGGTGATGGGGGCGCCGGCCGCCCTGCGCCTTCCCACCGGACCAGCGGCGGGTGCCCGGAGTACACGTGGAGAGCGAGGCTGGTCGGGCAGGTAGGGTGGAACCCCCCGCCAATCTCGGGAGTGGCGTGGGCTGGATCGGGATTAGCCGCACTCACCTGCTCCTCCACCGCTGACCAGGATCCCAGCGCGGTCCTGAGCGCGGAGACTGCCCTGGAAAGGTTCTGGGACACCGGCACGGAAAGAAAAGGGGGTCCGGGAGAAACTCAGCAGGTCAAGGGGGGTCCGGGAGAAACTCAGCAGCTCAAGGGAGGTCCGGGAGAAACTCAGCAGGTCAAAGGGGGATCCGGGAGAAACTCAGCAGGTCAAAGGGGGATCCGGGAGAAACTCAGCAGGTCAAGGGGGAGGGGTCCTGGAGAAACTCAGAAGGTTAAGGGGAGGGGGTCCGGGAGAAACTCAGCAGGTCAAGGGGGGTCCGGGAGAAACTCAGCAGGTCAAGGGGGGTCTGGGAGAAACTCAGCAGGTCAAGGGAGGTCCGGGAGAAACTCAGCAGGTCAAGGGGGGTCCGGGAGAAACTCAGCAGGTCAAAGGGGGATCCGGGAGAAACTCAGCAGGTCAAGGGGGGTCCGTGAGAAATTCAGCAGGTCAAAGGGGGGTCCGAGAGAAACTCAGCAGGTCAAGGGGGAGGGGTCTGGGAGAAACTCAGAAGGTCAAGGGGAGGGGGTCTGGGAGAAACTCAGCAGGTCAAGGGGGGTCTGGGAGAAATTCAGCAGGTCAAAGGAGGTCTGGGAGAAACTCAGCAGGTCAAGGGGGGTCCAGGAGAAACTCAGCAGGTCAAAGGGGGATCCGGGAGAAACTCAGCAGGTCAAGGGAGGTCCGGGAGAAACTCAGCAGGTCAAGGGGGGTCCAGCAGAAACTCAGCAGGTCAAGGGGGGTCCGGCAGAAACTCAGCAGGTCAAGGGGGGTCCGGCAGAAACTCAGCAGGTCAAGGGGGGGGTCCGGGAGAAACTCAGCAGGTCAAGGGGGGTCCGGCAGAAACTCAGGGGGGGGCCTGACCTCGCCAAGACCGTTGCCCACTCCCCCTCCCTGCCGCAGGCAGACCCGCGACTCACGGTGACAGGGCCGTTGATCTTGCCCTGCAGCAAGAGTCGATGCCCCCGCACTGTCGTTGTCCAACCTGATCGCCCGCAAACCCCGCCCTCCCACACACAGGCCTGAGTAAGGATTATGAACTTTAATCTCAGGATAAAACGATCTTCCAATAGTTTCATGTCACAGTGATAAATATATTCCTGGTTAAAAATGGTCCTGCACCTGGATACAAGCTCATTAGGCATAAAACTTGAAAAGTGTGTAAATCAAAGGATATCTGTACCAATGGAAAAAGGGCATGGCAAATAACCCTGCTAGAGTTCATGCCCACAATCAGTCACCCATTGGATTGTTTCAGGAATCATGTTATTCTCCCACATTCTCAATAGCCCTCAGATTTTACTATTCGACAGCACACTAGCAACATTTGACAAATCCTCCATAGAGAAATATTATTTATTGAATATTTTATTTCTCATTTGTTAATGCTTCTGGAAAGAGTTTATCCAAAACTATTATTAAACATTTATTTTAATAATGTTAGGTCTGCTTTGTTCATGAATGAGTGAGACAAACACCAGACTGAGTCGAAATCAGGGTTCTTTGTTCTTTATTACCGGATTGTAACACTTGCGACTAACCATGTTAGTCGGAGAATGCATTCTGCCGTTATCAGCAAAATGGTGATTTTTTATACCCTTGGATACATGCTTAGAACATCATCATATCATTACTTGTCCAATGACTAAAACTGTTGCTATCCTTTCCCTGCTAGCTTCCTGCCTCTCAATCCATCAATGTCTCTCTTATCTTGTAAGTACAAGGATGCATTTACATCTTGTTACAGCCCTGTACAGGGCAGGGTAACTCCTTACACATTCCCATCTCATGATGTTTTACCTTACAATTTAAACATTTATTTTAATAAGAAAAAGTTTAACAATACATATGTTGAAAGAAGAGAAAACATGCAGATGTTGTTGAAAATTTTCAATAAATATTTAGTTCGGCCATCGACTTATTCCAAGTTTTTAATTTTGGCCCTCCGTGAATTTGAGTTTGACACCCCTGGTATACAGCATTCGAGGTGGATGGCCACCTCTTCCACTTTCTGAGGGTCCCTTTTGGGGTCACCAATGATAAATAATCAAACTAGGACATATGTAGTAAAGGGGAGGACATTGGGGAATGCACAAGAACAAAGAGATCTTGGAGTTATGGTGCAGCATTCCTTGAAGGTGGATTCCCATGTAGACAAGGTGGTTAAGAAGGCATTCGGTAAAAACCATAGTTGCAGCATCACTTCCCAGCTCCTGTACTCTATACTGTTTAAGGTAAGGCCAGGTTGGGAGTATTGTGTTCAGTTCTGGTCTCCAAATTCTAGGAAGGATATAGATCAGGTGGAGAGGGGCAGAGAAGATTTACAAGGATGTTGCCTGGCTTAAAATACCTAGAGTACAGGGAAAGATTGAAAAGGTTCATTGGAACGTAGGCGGTTGAGAGATTTGATAGAGGTGTTTAAAATTATGAAGGGAATAGATAGACTAGATGCAAGTAGACTTTTCCCCCTGAGAGCAGGGGAGGTTGAAACAAGAGGACACAAGTTGAGGGTAAGGGGGCAAAATTTTCGAAGAAACATTAGAGGATGCTTCTTCACTCAGAGAGTGGTGGCTGAATGGAATAATCTTCCGGAGGAAATAGTTGAGGCAGAGTCAATCCTTTAATTTAAGAGGAGGCTGGATAAGAAGGGGTTGGAGGGTTATGGGCAGAGAATAGGCAGGGGGATCTAGCGGAGTTGTTTGAGTGAACCAGCATGGACTTGAAGGGCCGAGATGGCCTGTTTCACAAACTGTTATATGGTTAAGTCTCTATCTTCCAGAGGGAGATGGACTGAATGGTGGAGGAGCACAGGCTACTGACCACATTCCCCTACCTTGACAATGTCACTATCTGCAGCCATGATCTGCAGGACCATGACGCCAACCTCCGGAAATTCCTCCAGACAACTAAAAGCCTTAACCTCACCTAGAACAAAGATAAATGTGTATTCAGCACATCATGCCTGGCTATACTTGGCTGTGTCTCGGAGAATGGAGTTATTGGCCCCAATCCCGACCGCATGCACCTCCTGTTGGAGCTCCCACTTACCCACAGCCTCAAAGCCCTGTAAAGGTGCCTGGGGTTTTTCCTCTATTATGTCCAGTGCGTCCCAACTATGCGGATAACGCCTGCCCCCTCATAAAAGCCCCCTCCTTTCCCCTAACAGCAGAGATCTGTGAGGCCTTCAGCCAAATCAAAGGTGATATTGCCAATGCCGCAATGCCCATCGTGGACAATTCCATTCCATTCCAAGAGGAAAGCAATGCATCTGACTTTGCCCTGGGTGCCACACAGCATTTGTCATCCGCACCCTCCAAGGCCCCAAGATTTGGCATTCCTCCATCAAAAAGGATGCCCAGGCTATCATTGAGGCGGTACAGCTCTGGAAGCACCAAGAACAAGATTCTGAGGTGGAGAATCAAACTCTCCACCTAAAACTATGATATCTTGTACTGGCCCAAAATGCTCAACGAGCCTCTGGATGCCCTGTCCTGAAGGACTTGCACCAGTGCGCAGAGAAACCATTTACAAGCCCTCCACAATGACCTCTGCCACCCTGGGGTCACCAGGTTCTTCCATTTTGTCAAAGTCTGCAACCTCCGCTATTTAGGTGAGGACATCAGGATGATGACCAGAAACTGCCAGATCTGTGCGGAGTGCAAACCACACTTCTACCAGCCGGACAGGTTGCACCTGATTCAGGCCACCCACCCCTTTGAGCACCAGAGTATAGATTTCAAGGGGCTCTTGCCCTCTTTGAACCGCAACGTGTATTTCCTCAACATCATTGATGATACTCACACTTCCCCTTTGCCATTCCCTGCCCAGACATGACCGCTGCCACTGTCATTAAAGCCTTGCACAACCTTTTCACCCTGGTCGGATACCCCTGCTATATTCATAGTGACCGGAGGTCCTCCTTCATGAGTGATGAGTTGTACCAATATCTCATGGCCAGGGGTATTGCCACCAGTAGGACCACCAGCTGTGAGAAGCCATGTCCAACCCACTGGTTGAGAGGGTCCACCTCCTCCATGCCAACCCCCAATACGCCTATGGATACCTGGATGGGTGTGAGGACACTATGTCCTGGAGCAGCTGCCCAAGGATATCTGACTCTTGGTCACCAACGAGGACTTCAGTGACCTGAGAAAATTTACAGCCCGAGCATACGTGCTCTGGAGAGCGAAGAAATAAAATGACGCGTTGATGAAACAGATTGCTAAGCCCCGACTCCAGCCAACAACAAGGCCACAGCAGTCAGAGAGGCAAGTGGACCCCCAAACCAGCCATATTAATATATTACTATTATCATCAATGATGAAGTGCAGAGGCCCGTCAATGCCGCCCAACCTGCATGTTTCCAGGAAACATCATGGCCAAACATTGTTAATGGCTGCACTGGTTGGCCAACATGACAGCTTCCTCCATGTGTGGGACTCTCTGTCGGGAAGATGGTTCCTCATGGATGCCAGTACTGAAATGAGAGTCCTTCCCCTCCATGCCATAGGACACCCGAAACGCCAAGTGAGGCCCAGCACTGAGGGCAGAGAACAGCACCTCTATACGAACTTATGGCACCTGCACCGTGCCACCACGGTTTGCTGGCCACTGATTTAAGTGGGCTTTAACTCTTGTGGCAGTGGCTCAACTGCTCCTGCGATCCCACTGCCTGCTGGTAGACTTAAAATGGCTGTGTTTACCGCAAGGCAGAACTATTTAGACGATGTCCCTGGGGGAAGCCAAACTAACGCCCCCCCCCTCACCTTGATTCCATCATGCTGTCCACAACGCTTACACACACATCCTGGCAGAGTTCCCCACAACCATGGCACCACAATTCTCCTCCATGGAATCAAAGCACTTGGTAAGGCACCTCATCCCTGCTCCACACCAGGGACAATTAAGAAATAAATACAGAGTGCCTAATGGGACTTTATTTTGTTTTCTCCAGCTAAGATCGTTCCTAAGAGAAAGATGGGGGCTAAGTTTGGCTGCACTTGAAATTAGTGAAATGGAACGAATGATTTGGCTGGGGAATACACCTAAATTTATAACTAAGATGTACTATGCTTTCTGGAATGAAAGTGCAAATCCAGGTTTACCGAGATTGAGAGAGAGATGGGAGTTGGATCTAGGTGCTCGTTGGAATAATGGAAAGATGTTGGTCTGATTGGGCACCATGAGATCTATTATAAATGCAAGATATGGATTAGTGCAATATAATTTTCTACATCAATTGTATCTCACACCACAGAAGTTGTACAAATCAAAACCTGAAGCATCAGAAATATGTTTTAGGTGTGGGATATAAATAGAAATGTTCTTATATGCCTTGTGGTCGTGTGTGACCTTTTTGGCAGGATATTACTGAAATATTAACAAGAATAACAGGGGTGGCCTTCATGGGCAACCTCAAGCTTTATCTTTTGGGCAACTTCATTGAAATAAGTAATAAACTAACTAAATTCCAAATTTCATTTGTTAAAATACCCTCAGCAGTGGCAAAGGAATGTATTGCTATTACTTGGAAATCAGATTCCCCTCTACATATACTACAATGAACTGCTAAAATGAATAGTTGCATACCTGTGTACAAAATTACATACAACTTAAAGAACAAATATGACAAGAATGTGGCCATACTAATGAGCTGAGCGGAAGTCTTTTGAAAAAGCTCTCCACAAAAAGTATTAAAAAGACTGTTTAAAAGCTCAAAAACCAGAATTTTATCATACAACTAGTGCTAAACAACCAAGGCAACCAAAACCAAAAACTGAAGAAATAACAACTCAGCCAGGAACATCAAGTGAAAGCCTGTTGAGGAGTCACTCAGCAGGGGCCTTGGAACCGGGTGAAGCCCGCAGAGCTGGGGAGTCAGCCCAAGACATAGCCTCCATCCTGAACATAATGGAAACTTTGTGCAGTCATCTTACAAGTGTGGAATCAGTGATGAGATATGTCAGAGAAGAGAATAGAGATTAAAGTTGTAGAAGACTTAAATGAGTCATTCAGAGGCTTAGCTGGACAAAAAGACAGGCTGAAGGCACTGGAAAAGCAAAAATATGGAACACAGAAAAAAAAGGACTGATGGACAAGATCGACCACATGAAAAATTTTAGCAGACATAACAATGTAAGAATCATTGAACTGGGAGAAAGAATAGAGGGAAAAGTCTTGGTGCTATGAGCCTAGAGGACCCCAAAACCCAGCAGCAATAGATATTCACCAAGACAAATGGTTACATAAACAAAAGTTGCTTTTAATTTTCTTTAAACATGATAATAGAATCAAACTTTAACTTATCACTATTGACTTCTAATTCTAAGTGCACGTGTATGTAATGTGTGTAAGTTCAGAAAAGTTCTTTGGCTCACAGTCCAATCTCACTTCTCATTCCTCCAAATTCACTGGTTGCAGGCAATTCTTATACTGTGCACAGAATTTAACATTTATAAAGTTCACCAGGCTTGAAAGGTAAATGTTTACCGCTCAGGAAGGTTCTTGTCAGTTTTCAGATAGAGATTCATTGTATGCTGACACCCACAACTGATTCCTTTTTAATCAGCCATTCCAGTGCCTTCTTGACAAAACTTGCCCCCTTCAGGGTTCTCCAGATGATAACCTCTTTCTTTCAGGTCACCACAGAGCGTCTTTTTGTTTCTTTTATTCCAAGTGAAACATCAGACAGTCAGTCCTCTCCTCTTGCATGAGCCACAAGGGCTTTGACCAGGCTGAACAAAGCACTTACAAACCTGTCTTCCAAATGGGGCTTTCCACAACCAATCCCAGCTGCTGTTGCTGGCTGTAATACTATAGAAGTGATCTCTGTCTCTCTCTCTCTGTTTGATTCTCTCTCCTTGCAAAACCACATGACCCTCTTAGAACAGCAAGTTCTCTTCCAGACAATATGCAGCTCCAACAAGCTTTTTCATCTGATGCCTTTTTGTAAACAACAATCCATTAGTGAAGTCTCTTGGGCACTCTCCATATCTCTTGCAAAGACTGTTGGCCCTGACTTGTCTAGCATGGGGCAGAGCTCCAGTATTTTAAATAAGATCTGTTTTAAAGTGTTTGTATGTGACCTATACAAACCCTTTCCAATTTATCTCCCAAAAACATAACTATATACTCTGTCACAGCATTGAGTTTCTTTGAAACATGAATCCCACAAATGCTGGGTCAAAATAAGTTAAATGCAAAGCTGCAAATTGAAAGGGTCCACCAGACCCTCAGACCCAGAGGAACCGGCGAACAGCAATAATGACCAGTCCTGGAAAGACTTTTAAGTTACCAGGAGAGAAATATGATCTTGGAAGCAGCATATAAATATTCAAAAAAATTAAAATGGCCCATTAGCGGTGGACAATGCAAAAGTAATGTTTTTCCAGGACTTCAGCCCTGCCGTGGTCAAACAAAGAAAGGAATTTGATGAGGTAAAGAGACAATTGCGATCTAAAAACTTTAAATATTCAATGATTTATTCAGCAACACTGAGGGCAGACATCTCCGAAGGTAATCGACGAATTTTCAAGAATAAAGAAGTGGAAGAATTTTTAAGAAAGTTATGAAAATATTAAAGACACCAGCTGAAAGGTCTGAAAAGACCATTTTAAAATGGGACTAACTGAAATACATATCTTTTTATTTATACTAATAGTTCTGAGCCTTCTTGTTGAAAGAAAAAAACATTGGTTTATATTCAGAGTTCTGAAAAGACAGAAAGGTGATAAGCAGCAAGGTAGGAACTCTGACGGTGAGGGGGGGGGGGGGGGCGAAGAGGAGCGATTTTAAAAGATGGTGCCAAAGGGAGGGTTTCTTCTTCTTTGGAAGAACCCACAGGCTTTTCTTGTGAGCTTTTGGGTACTATTGTCAATGTCACCGTGAGAGCTAGGGATGTGTGTGTGTTTCTTAAAGGGGAAATGTATGTGTTGGAAATTTCTTTTAATAGGGGAACATTACGACAGGATTTAGAAAATTGGGAAGATATTATTGTTATACAATATTTGTGTGAAAAATGGAATGGATAAAATACTAAAGTTTATTAGTCTTAATATTAATGGGATAAATGGAACAGTGAAAAGGAAGAGAGTCTTGGCATACATAAAGAAATTAAAAGTGGATATAATCTTTTTTGCAGGAAACACATCTTTCCAAATTGGAACATGATAAATTAAAAAGAAGATGGGTGGGACAAATAATATCATTTTCCTTTGTTTCAAAGGAAAGAGGAGTGGCGCTTCTCATTAATAGCAATGCACCAGTGTTAATAGAAGATGCCTAAATTGTTCAAGCTGGAAAGTATATAAATGGCACACAAAGATTTATGGAAAAGCATGGACATTTATGAATATTTATGTCCAAAATTATGATGATGAAGCCTTTATGAAGGACATCTTAAAAACAGCAACGAGAAGACAAAATATATTAGTTGGAGGTGACTTTTATTTCTGCTTGGACCCAATACTGGATAAATAGCCAAGAACAATAACAAGGGCAAAAGTAACAAAAACCACAATTTCATATATGAAAGATCTAAATCTTATCGATGTATGGAGGCAATTAAATCCCACAGAGAGACAGACAGACAGACATTTTTACTCAAGGGTGCATGACTCACATATAAAGATTGATTTATTTTTAATGTCTGCCCAATTAAAAAGTAGACTGATTAAAACAGAATATCTAGTGAGGCTTCTATCAGACCATTCTCCATTAATATTAACTATAGCAACAATGGAAAAGCAAGAGAATCTATACATGGCGTCTCAATACTACATTCCTTAAAAGAACAAATTTCTACACTTTATTAAGAGACAAATAGAAATATTTTGTGAAACAAATTTGCCATCTACTAACAATAGTTTGCTGATATGGGACATGCTAAAACCATATTTAAGGGGACAAATTATATCCTACATGAAGAATCTTAAGAGAGAACATATGGCAGAAATAAACAGTTTGACGAAGGATATTAAAGAATTTTTTAAAAATCAAAGAACAGGTCCACAAGGAGAATAAAGATTACTGGAAAATAAAAAGCTATGATATAATACAATACAAACATCTAGGATAGAAAAAGCTATATTAAAAACTAAACAACAATATTATGAGTTGGGTTAACAGGCGCACAAAGTTTTAGCTTGGCAGATTGAAATAGAGGAGCCATCAAGAATGATAAATGCTACAAAAATAGAAACAGACTCTCTAGTATATAAGCAAAAAGAAATTAATGACACTTTTAGACAATATTACACAAAACTATACAAATCAGAATTACTAGGAGATGAGAATGAAATGGTAGATTTTTTGCTGAATGTCGAACTTCTGAGGCTGGAAGAGAGAGAAAGGATAGAATTAGATACTCCCTTCACAAGGGAAGAAAATGAAAAGGCCCTGGGCACCCTACAGGCTAATAAGTCACCGGGAGTGGATGAATTTGCACCTAGGTTTATTGACAATTCAAAGAATTATTAATGCCTTTTTTATGGATGTCCTGGACTAAACTGTGGAAACACAACCTTCCTGGAGTCATTCTCAACCGCAATTATAACAGTGTTACCAAAAAAGAATAGGGACCCACAAAAAACGTCATCATACAGACCAATATCCCTGTTAAATGCTGATTATAACATACTAGCGAAAGCATTGACTAATAGATTAGGACAATACTTGCCAAAACTGATACACAAGGACCAACCAGAATTTGTTAAAAGAAGGCCATCTTAAAATAGTCTCATAAGATTATTTAATATAATATACATGAAATCAAAATCCAACTATTACAGTCTCCCTAGATGCAGAAAATGCATTCAACCATTTGGAATGGCCCTTTTTATTTCAAACACTGGAAAAATTTGATAATAGCCTGAACATTTAAAAATTGGATAAACATTTTATATCATAAATCACAAGCTAAATAATAACAAATAATCAGATGTCCCCTTGAGTAGATTGAGCAGACAAGGATGCCCCCTGTCCGCAGCGCTTTTTATTTTAGCAACTGAACCGCTGACAGAAATAAGAAGGGATCAGGATATCAAGGGCTTCAAAGTCAGGCAAAAAGAAAACAAAAATCAGCCTATTCCCTGATGATATGCTATTGTACCTTTCATAACCGGCTAAATCTTTGTAAAAATTACAAGTAACACTAGAAAAATATCAGGCTACAAAATACTTATCGTGCCATTAACAAATTTTGAATATGAAAGATAGCAACAAGGAAGTAAATTTAAATGAAAAACGGATGGAATAAAATATCTTGGAACATCAACTGACAAAAACTTGCAAAATCTGTACAAACTAAATTATGTTCCTCTTCATAGGAGGATAGAAAGAGACTTACAGAAATGAGAGACTAACTAATTATTTTGGTGGGAAGGGTTAAAGGCATCAAAATGAAACACTGCAATATCTTTTTCAATCGCTGCCTATTCTGTAACCCAAATAATAAGGTACCAAGAATTGCACTGGAAAAATTGACATGGGACTACAGACTCGGAGGACTTAGACTTCCAGATTTCAAAAAATATTACCTATCTACACAGGCTAGATTTCTCACAGCCTTCTTCATTGAAGTCGACCCCTCCCCTCTCCCCCGTCTTGAGTTCAAATGGGAACGTACTCAATGGAGGAGGGGGAAGCAAAGGACTGATCTATAAATGGGGTGTCAAATCACAAAAGAAAAATATGGATAACCCCATTCTAATATGATTAGAATGTGCCAAGAAATTAATGAATGTCTAGGAAAACAAGTAGGGATATCTATAAAAGCACCATTGTATAAAAAATGTGTTACTGCCTATGAACATGGGCAATAGAATGCTAAATTTGTGGTATGACAAAGGTATAAGATATATTAAGGACTGCTACACTGAAAGAACTCTTTTGTCATTTGAACAATTAAAACACAAATACAGAGTGGCCAATGGGACCTTCTTCTGTTTTCTCCAGTTTAGATCATTCTTAAGAGAAAGATGGGGACCAACGTTGACCCAACCTGAAATTGATGAAACTGAATGAACAGCCTGGATGGGGAATACACCCAAATTTATAACAAAAATGTTCTTTGCCCTCCAGAGCGAAAGTGCAAAACCAGGGTTACAGAAGTCAAGGGAAAGGTGGGAGTCGGATTTGGGTGGGGTGATTCCAGAAAGAAGCTGGTCAGATTGATGCAAGGACAGCATGACATCAATTATAAATGCAAGATGTGAACTGGTTCAGTATAAATTTTTTTTAACACCAATTTTACCTTACCACACAAAAACTACATTGATCAAAAGACGAAATTTCAGAGATGTGTTTCAGATGTGGGACTGAGACAGGAACTTTTCTACATGCCTTGTAGTCAGCGTGAAAGTGAGGCCATTTTAGTAAGAAATTGCAGAAAAATTAACCAAGATAACAGGAGTGACCTTCACGGGGGACCCAGAGCTATATCTATTAGGTAATTTCATGGAAATAAGTGACAAATTGACCAAATATCAAATCTCATTTATAAAAATAGCACTTGTGGTAGCAAAAAAAGTATCACAATCACTTGGAAGTCTGACTTCCCTCTACTCATAGCCTGATGAACTGCAGAAATGAACAGCTATATACCTATAGGGGAAAAAAAAAATCACATATCTTAAAGAATAATATGACAATTTTGTAAAGATCTGGCAGCCATATCTGGACCATATAGGGGCTCAGATACAGTAATAAAAAGGAACAAAAGAGGTATAAAAGTAACTATTATAAATAAAAAAAGTTTCCCCAACAGTACTCTATATTCTTTAAAAATATGTAAGCTCTGATGGTGAATGGATCTGTATGTATGGAAGGAGGGAGGGAGGGACTGTTTTGTTTTTGTTTGTTGTGTTTGTAAGAAAAAGTTTAACATATATTTAAAATGTTACTATTTTTTAAAAAAAAACCAAATGCGACATTTATTAAGATATGGCAACCATATTTAGATCATTATAGGGGCCCAATTGTAATTATAATTTAAATAATAAAAAGGATTATAATAAACACTGCAAAAGTAAGTTATGGGGTATATTATATTTTATATTATACATTAATAGATCTTTAAAAGAGGTCGATTGTGGGGGTTTAGTGTGTGGGTTACTCACAAACAGAGTAACACTTCATAAAATAAATTTCATTTTAAATGCAAGAGCTTTGCTGAAAGAGGGACTTCAAGTCCACAACTTTACAGAAACTTTGAAGAATGCCTATTGAAGACTTCACAAGTACGTGTGGAGTACTGATGCTGTGGACTTGAAGGACTGTGGACTGTGGGCTATTGTTTTTAAAGCAACAGATGGCCAGGCTCAGGAAACTCATTCTGGTGCCAGCAATCTGTCTGGTTGCAGTTTGCTGTTCTAAGAGGGATCATGTTGTTTTGCAAGCAGAGAGAGAAAAAAAGACAAAACAGGATTTCTCATTTTGAGAGAAAGAGAGAGAGAGAAAACTGAGTTCTGCAGTGGTTTTTGAAGGCTGCTACATGGCAAGCTGACAGGCTTGTTAAATCCCCATTATGAAGACAGGTTAGTTCAGCCTGTTGAAAAACCATTGTAGTCCTTACAAGAGGAAATGGATGGCTAGAGGGTTTCTTCTGAAAAAAGGGAAACAAGAGGAACTCTGTGGTGACTTGGACAAAGAGGTTATAATTTGGAAAACCCATAATGGGGCAAGTTTCTTCAGCAAGGGAGAGGTCATGTGATGCAGAGAGAGTAGGAGGCAGAATCCCAGAGCTCCCAAGATAGAATGAAAATGAATGAAAGAAAACTTCAAAAGAATCACCTGAATATACTTAAAGGACGTGGGAACATACCAAGACCATAAAAATTATGAAAAAAGTAAACTCCACATCAAAAAAAAAGGGTAAAGAAGCAACTTTGAATCTGAAAACCAATGTGAAGGAGCCTCATGATGAGAAAATTGCTGGAGCCATGTCGAGACCCACTGAAAGAACAGCCACTTAAAATGTGATGCCGGCTAAACTGGAGGACCCAGTCCTAAAAGAAGATGTTGTCCCAGGCCAGTGGGAGGAAGCCTTGGATCAAGTGGTGGAGGGTCAGAGTGAGCAGCCCAGTAGCGCGCAGGATCCAAGTGGCAGTCCCGCCAGGCACGAGGTTCACGATCTGGGGGAGTGGAACATTGCAGAGACAGATGCAAGCCAGCACACGAAGAGATCGGGAGGTGCCATTACCAGACCCGACCCAGAGGGAAACGTCACTTACCTGGGTCTTGACGGCGAGTCCAACCCCAGGTCGAGTGGAGCAGCAGGTCAGAAGGATCCAGGCAATGTCGGGCCTAGCATGAAACAGAGCCCTGGCGGAAGATCCAGCTTCAGGTCAGGTGGATCTGTGAGTGAGGTGGATCCAGGTGTGGAGGTGAATTCCAGCGGAGGGTCCAGTGTTGGATCAGCTGAAGAGGAGAGTGGCAGCAGCGAGTGCGACGAGGTTGGGAACTGTGGTGAAGCCCCAGGCAGCACTGGACCTGGAGAAGGGAACTCCCGAGGAGCCTTAGGGCTCAGGAGGAAAGCCTCAGTGGGGCTGAGAATCCTCCCTGTGTGATATTATGAAAGCACTCAACCTTATGGAAGTAGACTTTCCCATGCTATGGATAAAAGGGTTGAGGATATGGGGAAAAAGCTAGATAAAATGCGGGGGGGGGGGGGGGGGGGGGCTTACAGGATTAATGGGAAGGGTATCAGAGATTGAGGAAAGAGTGGAGGAAATAGAGGACATTATTAATAATATGGGGAGGAAAATAGATACCCTGATGAAAGAAAGGGACCGTGTATGGGGGAAGCTAGATTCATTTGAAAATTTCAGTAGGAGGAACAACATTAAAATAGTGGGGTGGAGAGAGGGGACTGAGGGACAGAACCCCTTATGCTTTTTTCAAAACGGGGATCCTCAAGGTGCGGGGTGAAGGCTAGGGAAGAGAGTGGAGATAGGTCCCTCCTTCTGAAGCCAGGCCTGGACAGACATCATACTCTGACCTGGTAAAATTATTACGATACCAGGAAAGGGAAGAAATACGGAGGGCAGTGGCAACTGGGGCTAAAAAGAGAGGGGGCCCCATGGAAATAAAGGGGAATGAGATTTTTTTTAACCTCATTATCAGTGTGACACTCTTAAAGGTGAGAAAGGTGCTGGAGTCAGGAAAAAGACTAATCAAACAGAAGGGCGATGAGTGTGTCCTGAGGTATCCAGTCACCCTGAAAGCGGATTTACCGGGGGGGGGGGGGGGTGGAGGAGATTTATTACAGACCCCGAGAGAACTCAATAAATGGCGGAAGATTTAGTGGGTAAAAAGAAGAGCCAAAATCGAAAGGAGAACTAATTCACAGAGATATACGGACTCATTGTGAACTGTAATGTATTCTAGTGTTTAAGTAAGAAGAAGATATGAAAAATTAGGCTATGATAAATGGAAGTGAACATTATAATTGTATTTCTTTTTGTTTGGGAGTGCAGGAGACTGAGGGAGGAGATGATGGGTACAAAGTGCACAACCTGCTGTTGGGGCAGGGGTGTTTACAACTGAAGGGAGGTGGTCACTGACCAAGTGGGTATAGCGTGGGACAAAGGCTGCAATGAAAGGGTGATAAGGAACTGAGGAGGTGTATGACTGCAAATGGTGCTTGTGTTTTTCTTTATTTTCTTTTAGTTAGTTATCTTAGTTTTTACCTTCGTCCTTGTTATTGTCCTTGTCTCTTATTGGTGAAACATGTCACCCTAAGTTATATACGTGGCTTCCTTTTCTATTTTATTGTGGTTAATTATTTTGGTTTTAGTTTTTATCCTCTGGGGTCTGGTGTGGCTCAGGCACTTGGGGGGGGAAAGCCTGATGTTGAGAGGCGGGGTGAGGAGGGATCTAAGGACAACAGAGGCACAAAGAAAATACTGTTACAACAACCCTTGGAGCAATGGCTCAAAGTATAAGATTTGCAAGTTTCAATGTTAACGGTCTGAACAGAAAGATCAAGAGTAAAAGATTTTTGACATACATTAAGAAAATGGGAGTGGCCTGGCCTTCCCCCAAGAAACTCATTTAACAGAACCAAATCATCAAAATTTAAGGAGAGGGTGGGTGGGCCAGGTGCTGGCCTCCTCATTCAGTTCAAAAGCAAGGGGGTGGCAATTCTGATCAGGAAAAATGTTCCAGTAAGAATGTAGTGTGACAGCGGATAAAACCAGTAGATTTATAATGGTACACTGTCAAATATACAAAGAGTCCTGGACCCTAATGAATTTATATACCCCCAACATAGATGATGAACAATTTATGCAGGATATTTTCCTGAGATTGGCAGAAGCAAAAGAGAATATTCTAATTGGGGGAAGATTTTAATTTTTGTCTGGACCCTGTTTTGGATAAGACAACAAAAAGAATAGTGAAAACAAGAGCAGCAAGTGCCACTATTGGCAGTATGAAGGAGCTGAATTTGTGGAGGCAGAAGCATTTGAAGGAGAGGGACTATTCCTTCTACTCAAAGCAACATGACTCCTACTCCAGAATAGATTATTTCCTGCTTCAGCCCATATAGCAGGTAGGATTATGGAATCTAAGTACATGGTGAGGCTACTCTCAGATCATTCGCTTGTAGTAGTCAAGATCGAGATGCCAGATAAGCAGGAGATGGTATACAAAAGGCAGCTTAATGCATTGCTGTTAAAGAAACCAGAGTTTTTTCATTAGAGTGCAAATAGATTTGTTTTGTGAGGCCAACTGTACCTTCATGCCAGATAAATTCCTTTTATGGGACACCCTAAAAGCCTATTTGAGGGGTCAAATAATTGTATATACTAAAACAATAAAGAAAGAATACGAGAGTGAGGTGGGCGAATTGGAACAAGAAATCGCTCGTCTAGAAAAGGACTTTCAAAAATAAAATCAGGCTCAGAAAACCAATATAGGGTACTAACAAATAAGATAATGATATATAACACACTCCAAACATACAGTATTGAAAAGGCAAAGATCTAGGCAAAAATATTATGAATTGGGGGAAAGAGCCCATAAGGACCTGGCATGGCAGTTGAGAGCAGAGCAAACCTCAAGAATGATCAATGCAATACAACAGGGGATGGCAGGATTTCTTACAAACCAAAAGAAATTAATGACACCTTCCGGAAATTTTATGAAGGTTTATATAAATCAGAATTGGAAGGGCAGCCAAATAAAATTGGTGAGTTCCTGTTGAAGACAGTTGCCAAACTTGGATACGAAGGGACAGGAAGGTTTAGATTGTCCCTTCATGGAAGAAGAAATAGTGAGTGCATTGAATTCATTGCAAATCAACAAGTCTCTGGGGTAGGAGGAGTTTCCACCTGAATTCTATCAGGAATTCAAAGATCCGTTGATACCTCTTCATATGGAGGTGATAGATCAGGCAATGGAGACCCATAGACTCCCGGAATCTTTTTCGACAGCAATTATTACGAGGATCTTGAAGAAAGATAAGGACCCATTAATGTCATCTTCCTATAGACCTATTTCACTATTAAATGCAGACTATAATAGCCAAAGCCCTGGCAAATGCCTTGCCAATCTAATTAACAAAGATGAAGTGGGCTTTATTCAAAAAAGACAGGGGGTAGATAACGTGGGCAGAATACTAAGCATAATACATCTGGCGCAAACCCGAAATGAGAAGGATCTCATGGATCTCAATGCAGAAAAGGCATTTGATAGGTTAGAGTGGGACTTTTTAAGTTCTGGAGAAAATAGGGCTAGGGCCAACTTTTATAAATTGGATAAGGGCGCTATACCTTGCGCCCAAGGTGAAAGTTGTGACCAACAAGCAAATTTCTTCATCCATCCCACTCACAAGATCAAGCCGACAGAGATGCCCACTATTTCCAGCTCTGTTTGTACTGGCTATGGAACCGTTGACTGAGGCAATCCATCATGATCCAGACATTAAGGGTTTTCAAGTATGCCAGGAAGAACACAAGATCAATTTATTTGTTGATGATGTACTGGTATATTTGATAGTCCCAGTAAATTCCTTGCCAAAACTGCACTCTACTTGGAAGACTATGGGGAAGTCTCTGGGTACAAGATTAATTGGGATAAGAGTGAGATTGTGCCACTTACGGGAGGTGACTATAGCCAACGTAAAGAAAACTGGTACCTAGAGTAGCTGCAAAATGGGATCAAATACATAGGAGTCAAAATAGATAATGATCTAAATAATCTGTAACAAATTAAATTACACCCCCTTACTGAGAAGGGTCGAGGAGGACCTATCCCTGCCCATAACACTAGTGGGTAGGGTCAACTGTGTGAAAATGAATGTGTTGCCAAGACTCCAGTATTTTTTTCAGACCTTGCCTGTGGCATTGCCCATGGTTTTTTTTCTGGCCTTGTTCTCATGTTTAAGAACATTCTTATGGAATGGGAAGGTAGCCAGGGTCTCTATGGAAAAATTGACCTGGGACTATAGTCTGGGTGGAATACAGATATGAGACTTTAAAAAAATATTATTAGGCAGCCCAGTCGAGGTACGTCTCCTCACTCTTTGGTGGTGGGGAGGACGTATCATCCTGGGTACAAATTGGACACACACACATTGAAATCACTTGTACAGTGTTACCGCCAGCAGAAGCAGCTGGGACTGGAACAGGACAAGCTGGCAAGCTTATGGAAAGCCTATTTGGAAGACGGCCTGGTCAAAACCCTTGTGGTTCATGCAAGAGGAGAGGACTGGCTGTCTAATGTTTCACTTGGAATAAGAGAAACAAAAATGAACTCTGTAGTGTCCTGAAAGAAAGAGGTAATTATCTGGAGAACCCTGAAGGGACAAGTTTCTTTGACAAGACACTGATGGAAGTAAATGTACAACAAAACTCTCTCTGAACACCGACAAGAACCTTCCTGAGTGGTAACCATTTACCTTTCAAGCACCTGGTGAACTTTGTAACTGTTCATTTCTGTGCACAGAAATAAGAATTGCCTGCAACCAGTGAACTTGGAGGAATGAGTTTGGACTGTGAACCAAAGAATTTTTCTGAATTTACACACACCACATACTGAGAATGAGAAGTAAGTCAATAGTGATAAGTTAAAGTTGGATCAATTTCCATATTTAACGATAATTCAAAGAAACTTTTGTTTAAGTAACCATTCGCTTTTGGATTTTTGGGTCCTCTGGGCTCCTAACAATCGACATTGTGTCACTACGCAATTTTTAAAGATTGCTACATGTTGAAGATTCTAACCACATGACACATCATCTTGAAAATACAGTACAAATTCATTCCTTCTCAGTGTTAGATTAAACAGCACCATATATTTATCGGAACTCTTCATGGAGACGAAATACCACCATCTTCCAAGGGCAATCAACAAATGCTCGGAATTCGCAGACCGGAATGAAAACTGGGACTCAAATTTCTGTGGTGAAGCTTCAACTCAAAAGCATCTCAGAGGCCACACACACACACACACACACACAAACTACTCCCGCTGAGTCACAGTCGACGCCGCATCGATTTCAAAATATTCTATTGAATTTTCACAGAAATCCACCGTAGCGTTTTGTGTCCATGTCGGTAAATGACTAAAGATCCCTTCGGAATTTCGAAAGAGAGGTTGCAGCCGCTATTGTGCAACCTTTGGGGGGCGGGCGGGGAGGGGGAGGGGGCGGGCGGGGAAGGGGAGGGGGCGGGCGGGGAGGGGGAGGGGGCGGGCGGGGAGGGGGAGGGGGCGGGCGGGGAAGGGGAGGGGGAGGGGGGGATAAATCACATCATGTTCATGATCCCCAATAACTTTAACTGGTTCTGCGACTGTCAAGAACGAAAGCGTTTGAACTCCAGCTCACCCAACAACGTAGGCAAGAATTGTTAACTGAATGAACCTGTTCACGATTCCGACGGTTTTGTTTTTGATGAGGACGATCCTGGGAGTATCATATTCCAGAAATGAATCACAAAGTGAGGTACAGGACTTCATCGCTGCGGCCCCGATGACAAGAGAAGCGAGAGTGTGGGGGTCTGCACATTCGAGCCCGTCCCGCTTGTCATGTGATTCGCGCTGAATCCCGCCCCGAATGTGAAGTAGCTGTTTGACGGTGCCTAGTCTCGTTCGGTTGTTGTTCACCTTCCAGAAATATAACGACGCGAGCCCCCTCCCCTCCCTCCCCCCCTCCCACCTCCTTTACGGGAAGTTCCCGTGGGAGGGGGTCTCAGTTTCGTAGATGTGCCCCTGACTAGTACAGAGGTGCGTAACTTTTTTTTTGAAGACTTTATTTAAAATTTTATAACATGAATACAATAAAGAATTACATTTAAAGAAAAATTTTTTAAAAATTAAAATAGTATGATTACAATCTTTCTTTGGCTTGGCTTCGCGGACAAAGATTTATGGAGGGGGTAAATGTCCACGTCAGCTGCAGGCTCATTTGTGGCTGACAAGTCCGATGCGGGACGGGCAGACACGGTTGCAGCGGTTGCAGGGGAAAATTGGTGGGTTGGGGTTGGGTGTTGGGTATTTCCTCCTTTGCCTTCTGTCAGTGAGGTGGGCTCTGCGGTCTTCTTCAAAGGAGGTTGCTGCCCGCCAAACTGTGAGGCGCCAAGATGCACGGTTTGAGGCGATATCAGCCCACTGGTGGTGGTCAATGTTGCAGGCACCAAGAGATTTCTTTAGGCAGTCCTTGTACCTTTTCTTTGGTGCACCTCTGTCACGGTGGCCAGTGGAGAGCTCGCCATAGAACACGATCTTGGGAAGGCGATGGTCCTCCATTCTGGAGATGTGACCCACCCAGCGCAGCTGGATCTTCACAATATTAATAGTCTAACTTAAAATTAGTCCAACCCTCCCCCCCAAAATAAAGAGTGAAGAGTTAATAAAATTAACAATATTATATATGAAAAAAAAATACCCACTTACAAAAACAAATAAAACTTAACCTAAAAAAATTCTAACAAAAAAAAATTGTCAATACTAAAATATCACGCTTAAACATATATTTAAATCAAACTTAAATGCATATAATTAGCAAACGGAGTCCACTTTAACTTATAAAAAGACATCTTATCCTGAATTGAAAAAGATATCCTTTCCATAGTCAAACAAAATTTCATTTCCAAATACCACTTCTCTAAAGTTAGTATATTTCTATCTTTCCAAGTAAGTGCTATACATTTCTTAGCCACGACTAAAGCTAAATAGATAAATGAAATCTGATAATCCTCTAAACCTAAATCAATTAATGATTGCATGTTCCCTAATAAAAATATATCGGGATCTAATACAAGATGAATATTATATAAACTGTTAAAAATAGATTGAATACCTTTCCAAAACTGTTGCAATCGATCACAAAGCCAAGGTGCGTAACTTTAAGAGAGAAATGACCTCCCTGATAGAGGATCCTCAGGGATGTGCCAAGCAATTAGATCAATTTTTGGGACCAAATATATACATGGGTATTAACGGGCTTCGTTACTAATTCAGCCCCAGACATCAGGAGAAAATTGCAGAAGACTGAGAATTGGCATGAACAGGGAATAACACAGCTTTTACAGATCGCACAAAGGGCATACGTCCAGAGGTCTGAGGATAAACAGAAAGGAAAGGCTAAGATTTTGATGCAGGCAGTCAAGGAAGTTGTGGAGGGACAGCAGGAAAATGTTAGGGGCTGTGTGCCAGCTCCTGTATGTTGGGAGAAGCGCTGAGAGTGGGAGAGTAGAGACCAGAGATAATTTCATAAATCACGACTTCTCACTTCAGTCACTGACCAATATTAATTAAAATTCATGCTAAAATATAAATGTAATAAATGATCATTTATCAATACTGTAGAATGAGTGAATTTAACTACCAGTTAATTTCATTTTATGAAATAAATTGTATTCAAACATGATTTTGCACAGGGAGTACATGAGAGTGCAGCCGAGATAGGTAAACTGGTTGACCGTTTTGAGTTTTGTGTGCCCGATGGAAGGATCGACAATGAGATAGACAACAGACTCGCCAAGGCAAATAGCGCCTTTGGAAGACTACACAAAAGAGTCTGGAAAAACAACCAACTGAAAAACCTCACAAAGATAAGCGTATACAGAGCCGTTGTCATACCCACACTCCTGTTCGGCTCCGAATCATGGGTCCTCTACCGGCACCACCTACGGCTCCTAGAACGCTTCCACCAGCGTTGTCTCCGCTCCATCCTCAACATCCATTGGAGCACTTACACCCCTAACGTCGAAGTACTCGAGATGGCAGAGGTCGACAGCATCGAATCCACGCTGCTGAAGATCCAGCTGCGCTGGATGGGTCACGTCTCCAGAATGGAGGACCATCGCCTTCCCAAGATCGTGTTATATGGCGAGCTCTCCACTGGCCACCGTGACAGAGGTGCACCAAAGAAAAGGTACAAGGACTGCCTAAAGAAATCTCTTGGTGCCTGCCACATTGACCACCGCCAGTGGGCTGATAACGCCTCAAACCGTGCATCTTGGCGCCTCACAGTTTGGCGGGCAGCAACCTCCTTTGAAGAAGACCGCAGAGCCCACCTCACTGACAAAAGGCAAAGGAGGAAAAACCCAACACCCAACCCCAACCAACAAATTTTCCCTTGCAACCGCTGCAATCGTGTCTGCCTGTCCCGCATCGGACTTGTCAGCCACAAACGAGCCTGCAGCTGACGTGGACTTTTTACCCCCTCCATAAATCTTCGTCCGCGAAGCCAAGCCAAAGAAAGAAGACATGAGAGTTGAGCGATGTTATAACATTTGCAGGAAGAAATGTGTGCGCAAATAGGGTGAGTTCTATACGTCTTACTTTTTAAAGTGTATGTAAGATAAAGAAAGGATCTGATGTGAAAAGTGGCTGGATCAGCCAGTTGAAGGGGGAGTGTGCATGTCCCTTTAAGCGCGTTGTGGCACTAATGAATTGTATTCTGTTCACTTGAAACTGAGGCTCCAGGCTCCTGTCTTGCAGTTAGCATATGGAGCCCTCTCAATAGATTTAGTACATTTGTTCTACACATTCAGCAGTCAAGGTCCGTGAGCTTAAAGATCGCCCACCTCTGGAGAATAAAGAAACCTCTGGGGAATTCAATAAGTTTAATGATTGATTTCTCTAGTGCGTTTTCCTCCAGAGTAAAACTCATGCCTCAGCACAATTTCTCTGTATTGCCGCTGTAATTTAGTTCATGTTAACATCCCCCATTCATCAGGTTTATATTTAAATCCGGTCGTGCGGAACTTACATTGTAAATAATCATGATCTGGTTTTTCAAATTCATCTGGAAGTGGTGTCTAAAAGACTGCTAGGTTAATAGTACTGCAGTTGTGAAAGTCAAATACGGGTTCGCTAATAGAGTTCAGAGAGGCTCAAACATGCTTGAGTGCTGCAATGTCTGTTATGTACTCACTCTAACAAATTGCAGGTTGGTTGCCCCATACAGACAAGCAGCTTCAACTGCGTTTTTATAAGGTCTAATATAGTCAAAACCCATGGAAATATGGTTTGTGTTTCTTTTTACAATAATTCTAAATATAACATTTACACTAACACAAAGAAATGTCAGATTGTTATGGTAAACGGTGTCTTGCCCCACAACGATTTTGGAAACTATTGTAAAAACAGATAAGGCATTAAATTGCAGCTATTCACTTTTAATTAGCATTTCACCAAATAAACAGGATCGTGAACTAATAAATCCTGGGAATACATTGCCAGTTAATTAAGACAGAAGGGTTTAATAGTTCAAAACCCACCCCTGGAGTATCCTATTCATTCTATTAAACCTGGTGATTGGGTATATGTAAAAGCATGGCAAGATTACCAACTAAAACCTGTCTGGGACGGCCGCTATTGTGTACTTTTGATTACAGACACTGCAGTGCGAACGAAAGAAAAGGGGTGGACTCACATAGAACGAATTAAACAAGCTGCTGATCCACAGACTAAAGACATTGATAATTTACCCTCCACCTGGCGTGCAGTCCTTCATCCTTCTGATCTGAAAGTTACACTACAAGGGGAAAAGTGCTGTAATGTTGTTTTTACCATTTGCTGTTTTGTTTACTTGTTGGTTCCCAATTTTGGGGAAATCACCAAATTGCTCACAATGTATTAAGTCCTCCTAGAATAGGGGCAGCAGAGGTGACAATTATTTACCTTTAGAATTTAGACAGGGCGCAGGTATAGAGTATAATCATAGTGGGGTATGGGTTAATATAGGATCCCAACATGGACCAGGGGAACAGAACGGCCTTAGGGGAGTAGATTTTGTTTGTATTTCGGCCTCTACAGGTATTAAAAAGAGGAGTTTTAAAGAGATAGCACAAAGAAGATGGTGGGACAATGACAGACAGAATGTTAGTCAGAATTATACATGTGGCAGAGATAGAGTGAATACAGATGCTAATGTTCGCAGACAAGCTGCAACTCACAGGTTAAGTGAAGAAACCCCCCTCCCCAACTTGGTCTCCTGTAAATCATCCTTTGGGTCACACAGACATTCGGAATGTTAAGAACCACCACTGTAAGGGGAGTTCCAGTTGTAAACGACGTAAGCTGCTCCAGAACACCACAGCTGCTTGGCATTTAAATCGTTTAATCAGACTCCAGGCAGCCTTGGAGATCATCACCGAACAGACAGCGATTGCTCTGAATTTATGGGCTGAAGAAAGACGACAGATACGAGCCACAGTTCAACAAAACCTCCTGGCTCTCGATTACTCGTTGACTGCTGAAGGCAGCGTTTGTGAAAGACTGGTTAATGACAATGCTCACAACGGTCAGGTGGTTAAAGACACTTCTTCAAGAGTTTGAAAATCTTCCCATGCCCAGGTTCAGACTTGGCAACCTTGGTCCGGTGTGGGATGGACTAGACTTTTTATTGGTAACTGTTGGACTTTGGCTTTACCCTACCCTCAATTTAGTCTATGTGTCGTCTGAGTCCAGCGTGCTCGTTGAATGAAGTGATAGGAGAAGGTATTCGGTTCAACAATCAGTTTATTACACAGCACAAGAATAAAGCTTAACAGAGCTCTGGTTCAGTCGTTAGTTCATAAGTCACCTGCTCAGTGAACTATTCCCCAAGACTGACCTCTACTGCCCAGTCTCTACAGTTTATATAGCTCAACCTTATACAGAACAAAAGTTGGCTTCCTTTGCTAGATCTCATTATCATACAGAACAAAAGTTGGCTTTCTTTGCTAGATTTCTTGCATAAGATTTATCACAAGTAATTTCCTGCTCTGCAGATATCTTGGGGTGTAGAGCTCCCATCTTAATCCTCAAGGCCAGAATATCCTGTTGTTTTGTTCAGAAATCAATTCATACCCCAGATATTTCTAATTATTTCTTTGTTCTCATTTGGCCATGTTCTTCTGTTCTACTCAACACCTCCTTCTGCCTTCTTACTGGGGTTCCATTCTCTTTGTTTCTGACAGTCTCTGTCAGGATTCTCTTTGTTCTTGTCTGGCCATCGTCTCCTGTGCTAATCAACACCTCCTTTTGCCTTAACCTTCCAACTAAATTGTTTCATACATATTCTCTCTTTTGTATTTTGGGAGAGACAATTCTAAACCTACTGTAATCAGCCAATTTTGCTACCTCCTGTGGCTGCCCCTTACTTACATTACTCTTTCCCTTCACCATGAGATAAATATTAAATTGTTACATAGAACTGGATTCACGTATACAAAATGAATAGTACATAAGCATATATTCTACACATTTTCTATGATTAATTAACCCCTATATTCCAACAGTCCCCCTTTTGGTCTCATGAAAATGAGACCAACCATCAGTTAACTTATGGGACCAAGACCTCAGGAGTTTTTGCAAGGACCGGCATCTCCAACCCCTTGTTAAACTTAACCTCACAAACTTGGCCATTATGAACACACTTCAGTCCAGTGGGGGCCCCAACACAGTGTTCAGGAACGTCAGTCCAATCCGCAAAGTACTGTTTCGGTTCGTTATGGGCCTCCCAGGCTGACCACAAACACTTTGTACAGTTGTTTCCTTCTCCAGATGCTTCAAGGGCTAGGAACAACATCACCCATAGTCCCCACATAGTGTCCATCACAACCCCCTAAATTCTGTTGACTTCAATATAGAAATATCACTTCAAATACTGAAATACAGTCACCGTAATCCAATAGTCTCTTTAAAGGGACCCGTTCAAAAAGTTCTTAGTCCGTAGTTGCTTCACAGGGTCTCAGTCACCTCTGTTCAAATCTGTTCAAATCTGTTCCAGTGTCCATGTAGGTGGGTCCGTTGCTGTTCACTGACTCCAATGATACCACATCTCTCCTTTTCCCTGTAGTTGAACCGCGTGGGACGTCCTCTCCACCATTCTGTAGGGCCCTGTCCACCTGGGCTCCGACCACTTTCTCTTGATCACCTTTAGCAGAACCCACTCCGCGGCTGATGGTATCGGGCTTTCACCTTTCCATTCAGTACTTGTAACCTGTTGTGAAAAAGCTGATACCAGAGCCGTTAATTTATCATAATAAAGCTTACATTTCATTGGACTTACCTCTTTCTTTGTGGTATGAATCCAGGCTCCAGGTCCCGGAAACTGGTGCCCCGTTTGTAGTTCATACGGAGTAAATCCTGTCACATAACTTACCGAACTCCTTATTGGCATCAATGCCAGGGGCAGCGCATCCACCCAATTTAATTTTGTCCGTGCCTGTACTTTCCCGATTTTACCTTTTATTGTTTGGTCCATTCTCTCCACTTTTCCTTGGGATTGTGGATGATACACCATTCCAAAGGCAAGTTTTAATCCCAACATCGCTTCTACCTCCTGTAAATCTTCATTCTAAAAAGGACTTCCATTATCTGACCTGATCTTCCTAGGAAACCCGTGTATAGGAATGTACTGGTTGATTAGGAACTTAATTACCGTCTTTGCATCTTTTTTTAGCAGGGATTGCCTCCGGCCAACCTGTGTACACATCTACTGCTACTAAGAGGTATCAATATCCCCTTGCCCTCTCTATCATGTCCGTGTAATCAATTACAATTTCCTGCCCTGGTAACTTAGGCAACGGAAACTGTCCTTCTTGAGGTTTCACAGTCGCCTTGACATTATATGTCATACATACCTTACATTCTCTGATATGATTCTCCACCATCGCCGGCAGGAGGGGATGCCACCAATGTATCAAATACCTTATCATCTGCTTCTTTCCACAGTGTGTTAGCCCATGCGCCTCCTCGAGGAGGGGTTTCATGAGTCCAGATGGTAAAACTGGCCTCCCGTCTATCGATCTCCATAGTCCTTGATCCTCGGTTGCCCCCCTTTCCTCCCATACCATCCTTTTCTGAGGTGATGCCTTTGCTTGTTCCTGTATTATTACTTCTACCCTACACGGTGGTAATAAGTCATGTGCTGTTCTGTCTGCCTGTATCATAATAAACTGAGGGCCGTATCCTGCTGCCCTTTTAGCGGCCATGTCCGCTTCCTGATTTCCCCGAGCCATCATCGTATCTGTTCTATCATGTCCTTTATATTTAATGCCCTTGGTTTCAGGAGGGCCTCCGCCAGTTTCCTAGCGTCCTTCTCGTGTTTAATTGGGGTCATTGCTGCTGTTAAAAACCCACTTCTAACCCATTGACTAAGCTCAACCTGTATTGTCCCTACCACATATGCCGAGTCTGTATATATATTGACCTCCTTCCCTTCTGCCCATTCTAATGCTGCTATCATTCCCTGTAGTTCTGCGAGTTGTGCTGACTCCTTTCCTCTCACTGTCCCTGTAATGATTTCTTCAAATCCTCCTGTAGTTTTACGTATCACCGCATAGACAGCTTTCAATCCATCTGTGGGGTGTCTGTAACAACACCCATCTGTAAACAAGGTTTCATCTGGTTCTCTTAAGGGTGTAGCCTGTAAGTCAGGTCTTATTTAATATCCTTTACTACCCTCTTCTCACAACAGTGTGGTTCTCCCTCTCCCATATTGTCTGCCATGTTAATGCCTTCATGGGTAAACGTAACATTTGGAGCATTCAGGATCTTTTCTAGTCTCATCTGCCTTAGCGAAGTCAGAAGTCATTGTAAATGCTGTCGAGCTCACAAATGCTATAATACTATGTGTTGTTAATACCGTCAGGGCATGTCCCATCACTATGTGTGCCACCTTTTATAGAATCTTTGCTACTCCCGCTGCATGTCTCGTACATGGTGGGTGTCTGTCTTCCATCGGATTTAGTGTTATACTCACATACATGAGCACACATCTTTCACCCCCTTTTTTCTGAAAAAGAACACCATCAATTGTGTGTGCTTTTTCAGAAACATCCAAAAAGAAAGGTAGTTTATAATTTGGAATCGCCAAATCTATAGCTGTTGTAAGAGCTTGCTTCAATAGAATAAAACTCATCTCAGCCTGTGCAGTCCAATCAAGTGTAGCTCCCAGATTCCTCATCCCCTGCTCATTCACCAAAGTTCGCAGTGGATGTGTCAACTCACCATACGATGGGATAAACTGCCTACTATAACCTGACAAACCCAAAAACGAAAGCATTTCCTTAACTGTCTTTGGTTTTGGATGATGTAGTATCACTGTTCGATGTGCAGGGGAAATCCCTGTGCCTTTCGCTGAGACCATTCTACCTAAAAAGGTGACCACCTGTCTGCAGCATTGCAGCTTTGAGCGAGAGACTTTAAACCCTGCCTTGAACAGCTGCACTAGCAGGAGACAGGTGGCCTCCAAACAGGAAGTATGATCAGGTGCTGCTAATAGGATGTCATCTACATACTGGATCAGAACTACCCCACCTGGCAGTGCTAGCCCCCCCAGCTGTTCTTTCAACACCTGATTAAAAATCCCTGGAGATAAGATAAAGCCCTGCGGAAGCCGAGTATACCGTAACTTTCTACCTTTATACGTGAACGAAAACACATCTCTTAATGGTTCTGCCAGCGGCAAGCAAAAGAAAGCATTCGCTAAATCTATGCAACCACTATCTAACCACTTGTGGTTACGGGTTAAAGCAGTCATGACAGTATATGGGTTTGGTACTGAAACTGTGGGTGTTCTCACAATACCATTGATGTGCCTTAAGTCATGGGCCATCTGATATTTGCCCGTGTCCTGTTTCGGAACAGGTAAGATGGGTGTATTCCAACTAGAACATGAATGTTCCAACACCCCTGAATACATAAGGCCATCAATGGTATCTGCCAAACCTTCCTCAGCTTCAGGTTTGTGGGGATACTGCATCTGCCAAATTGGGGTGTAATCTGACAGTTCGAAGGTTATGGGATCAACCTGCTGACAAAAACCCACATCTGCTGATCCCACTGACCACAGGTTCTCAGGGAGAGAATCTAGCATAGGGGCCGAGTCGGGGTGATCCAGCTTCTCTCTGCCATGAAAGCGTTCAATCTGTCTATGCTGAAGGAGGACTCGATCATATGTCGGGGACAAAATCCTGTATGCCTGACACAATGAGGAGAACTGCACTGTCGGTATTTGGGTATCGGATCAGTCACTTAGGGACATCAAGTTCCGACACATCGGTCCCAAATCTTTTGCCTGGTGAGTAGTGCCAATTGCAAGGGTGACACGAGGAATGGCCTCACCTGCCATCTCATACCATTCCAGCTGTTCAGATGTCAGTGCCAACGTAGCGGCCACTCCCTCCTTTCCTAACACTATGTAGTCCGAATTAATCTCCCTTTGCCTGCCCTCTACCTCTTCATAAAAGGCATGCTGATACATTTCATCCCCATCCCTATCGTAAAAGAGGGTCATATGGGGGGGGTCCGAGGGAGGGGTATATGGGTGTACCGTCTGGATCCACGGCTTCCATTGATTATAAAGCTTTAGCAGCCCTCCCTTTTGTGGGTCCTCTGGTTCCAACAGCCCCCAGTAAATGTCAGCCCATTGTCCCTCAGACGCGGATCCTCCAGCTGCCGCCAACAACATCTGAGAACCGGAATGAAGTGTAGTTAATGAACGGTTCATAGAATATCCATTTGCAAAGGTGACCTCTATTCTTCTGGGTCCACTAAGGATCGATGCTCCGCACCTGATCAGCAGGTCTCTGCCCAAAAGATTAGTAGGGCACCTGGCTGACAAAATGTATTGATGTGTAAAAGTCTGTCCCGCCACAGAAGTGGCTAGTGGTGTAGAAAACGGCAGATTTTCTGGTGTACCCGAGAACCCTATCAGCTGGACGCTAGAGGATGATGTTTTAGCTTGAAACTCAGCGCCAGTGAGTGTTGAAAATCTGGCTCCCGTATCCACTAAAAAGGATACTTCCATGTCCATTACTTTAATCTGCAGGAAAGGGTCTGCCAACCTAGCCTGCTCGTGGGTGCTCGGCCTCCGTCACTGTGGGCAATATTGCTCCTCCTCTGTCAGTAAAAGGAATTGTCTCTTCGGAGCTAGAGCCGCATGGGGTGCCTGATGTACCGGGGGGTAGCACTGACGATCTCTGGGATTGGACACAATGCTCATTTTGTGGTGGTCCATATCCCCTTCCCCCAGTGTCCTGAGGACCCCAAACTATGGGGCAGTCTCTCTTCCAGTGTCCTGGCTGACCACATACAAAACATACGGCTGGCTGCATTTGTGGAGCACCCCGACCTCTCCCTCTTACTCGGAATCCCCCCATTGGACCTCCCATTCTGGCCACATAGGTGGGACCCGGTGCCCAATTTGGGGTCGGGTGCCAACTCGTATTATTCCCTTGTGGTGGCTGCGGTGGCTGCTGAATCATCTGGTTCGCACCCTTTGAGGAAATCTTTTTTGTCTCATTTGCCTTTTTCCTAGCCTCTTCCAATTGAAGCTTAAGGAGTTGCACTTGTGCCGACTCCGTAGTTTGTTTGTCCTCCTTTTGCTTAGCCCTGTAACGTTTCATGTGATGAGTCAAATGTTTTTCCCATTGCTCATTCGAGCAGCCAGGAATATTAGGGTTATTCTCTAACGCCTCCCTGACTACAGTTGGCAGCCCGCTCGTTACTGCAGACTTAAATAGTGTAGTCTGCAAGGGTTCTGTGGCTGGGTGTACTCCTGCTTTATCCGTCCAACTCTCCTTACACTGACTAAAAAGGTCAAGATCTCCTCATCCTCTGACTCCTTTTGTCTATTGTGAGGAGTGGGGGTGGTGTGATCCTCTGACATTCCTACCGAGAAGGCATTCTCAAGTGTCTGTTCTTGCTCTCTCTCATTTGTTTTTTCCAGTCGCATACTAGTTTCCCTCACTTTACATACATCATTCTGTATTTCCTTTGTTAACTCCTTCATTTCCTCCACCCTTTCCTGCATAACTCTCTTAAGTCTCTCCTTCGCCTCCTGGAGTTCGTGACCTGCTAATTCAGTGACATTCACTATTCCCTCATTTATCTGCATCACTGGCATCTGGGGAATCGGATAAGGTGGTGGCAACGTCTCTGGTAACTTTGGATATAGCGGGGCTGACGGCTTAACCTCCCCCGTTTTCTCCTTTGTGATAGGGGATCCCTTTTTAATATCATGTTGAAGGTTCGCTTCCACAGCCATGCAAGCCAATGTCATATTGTGTAAATCTGCCCTTCTCTGTTCCTTCACTTCTTTCTGCTGTTTAAGCCTTCTTCTATTCCATATAGATCCTTGTCCCTTTGCCTCATGTTCCCGTACCTCCTTTTCCGCTTCCCTCTCGGCTTCTCCCAAGTACATTACAAGCCGGATCTTTTCAAACCCTCGCGGTACCTTCCCCTGACTCTGCAGCTCTTTCCATATCTGTTCGTACCGTGCCATAGCCTGTACCTCCTCTCCCTTCGGTAATCTTCCCAGTAATTGATTCCTTGTTTTTTCCCACTGTCGGTTTACAAATGGGGGAACCCATCTGTCTTCCCCGAACTCTTGCCCTACATCCCTAATTATTCCTTCCATCTTATGTTCCGATTTTTAACCCTTTAGACTTCGTACTTCACTGGGTCTCTCCCCTGGTAGGATTTTGCCACCCTGCAATCTACTTCAACACTTCCCACGTTATTATAAACACCAGCGGCACACTACACACGATCCTTAAACAAATACTTATTATAAACTATTATGATACACTACACGATTCTTAAACAGATACTTATACACTATAGAAACAAATAACTATAACACAATACACCTTATACAGATACTTATTATACACTACTATGGTACACGATCCTTAATCAAATACTTATTGTACACTATTATTATACACTATTCTTAACCAAATACTTATTATACACTATAGAAACAAATAATTATAACACGATACACCTTATTCTATTTGGCCAAGTGTCTAAACCTATCTCTCGAGATCGCTACGAGGGGACTCTAACCCCGTTCTACTAGAGGGACTCTAACCCCCTTTTCTTGCAGGGGACTCTAACCCCCGCTTCTTACAGGGGACTCTAACCCCAGTTCCTTATGGGGGACTCTAACCCCCGCTTCTTACAGGGGACTCTAACCCCAGTTCCTTACGGGGGACTCTAACCCCCGTTTCTTGCAGGGGACTCTAACCCCCGCTTCTTACAGGGGCTTCTAACCCCTGAAGCTTTATTCTTTGGCTTTAACTAAGACTTTTGCAGAGTAGTGACAACACACAATTTTATCGTTGCCAATAGCAGAACTTTGTTTAAACAGGCGTCTGCTTAGCTCCTTTTGTTGAATGGCCACTTGTTGTTATCACCACACCACAATCGACCGGTGTTTCGTATCTTTTTCTTCCGTCACTTCTCCATCTTCATCACATCGGGGTCACCAAATTGTCGGACTCTGGCTTTACCCTACCCTCAATTTAGTCTATGTGTCGTCTGAGTCCAGCGTGTTCGTTGAATGAAGTGATAGGAGAAGGTATTCGGTTCAACAATCAGTTTATTACACAGCACAAGAATAAAGCTTAACAGAGCTCTGGTTCAGTCGTTAGTTCATAGGTCACCTGCACTGTGAGCTATTCCCCAAGACTGACCTCTACTGTCCAGTCTCTACAGTTTATATAGCTCAACCTTATCATACAGAACAAAAGTTGGCTTCCTTTGCTAGATCTCATTATCATACAGAACAAAAGTTGGTTCTTTGCTAGATTTCTTGCATAAGATTTATCACAAGTAATTTCCTGCTCTGCAGATATCTTGGGGTGTAGAGCTCCCATCTTAATCCTCAAGGTCAGAATATCCTGTTGTTTTGATCAGAAATCAATTCATACCCCAGATATTTCTAATTATTTCTTTGTTCTCATTTGGCCATGTTCTTCTGTTCTACTCAACACCTCCTTCTGCCTTCTTACTGGGGTTCCATTCTCTTTGTTTCTGACAGTCTCTGTCAGGATTCTCTTTGTTCTTGTCTGGCCATCGTCTCCTGTGCTAATCAACACCTCCTTTTGCCTTAACCTTCCAACTAAATTGTTTCATACATATTCTCTCTTTTGTATTTTGGGAGAGACAATTCTAAACCTACTGTAATCAGCCAATTTTGCTACCTCCTGTGGCTGCCCCTTACTTACATTACTCTTTCCCTTCACCATGAGATAAATATTAAATTGTTACATAGTACTGGATTCATGTATACAAAATGAATAGTACATAAGCATATATTCTACATATTTTCTATGATTAATTAACCCCTATATTCCAACAATACCCACAGCCCTTATAGCAGCTGGACTCGCTATTCTGGCCATTATGGTGCTCCCCTGCCTAAAGACGTGTGCAGTATTTAATTCAATGGACCCCTCATCAGATCACTATAACCCAAAGGATGTATGTTTCCCAAATTCTGTCTGATGATGCTGAGACTGCAGTTCATTTACTGACTCGCTGGGAAAAAGACCAAGTTACATTCCAGTTGAGAATTCACGAGGCGTAGCTAAAAGAAAAGTGACGATTGTGAGAGATGAGTAAAACTAATATGAAAATATGTGAGATGAATAAAGCCAGTATGAATAGGATAAGGATAGATGATAGAATGTAGGAAGTAAAGTTAGTCTGAATAAGATAAGGGTCTTCTAGCCTTTTAGACAATTATCAAGATCTGATATAAGAGTTAGTAAGCCCTGAGGGTCGGGAAGGTGTGAATAAGGACAAAGGCAGGTTTGTCAATAAGGACAATGACATGATGGGACACCGACAGGATACCCCCTGGTCCCCCAAGTTCACAGAAACAGCATGTAGGCAGACAGGATTGCCTAATGCCAAACTTATCCAGGAGGCAGAAGAATGTTAGGTGGGGGGGAGAGTACCTCTACACTGAAATGAACTGTATGAAAGTTGGGTGAGCCCCAGTATGTGTGTGTATTCCCAGGGTAAGGGGAAAGCACCCAAATTTGCATTGTTGTATAATAAATGTTCTTTGTTCTCAATTTTTGTCTTGAGCAATTTCTGTGAAGGTACTTCTGTTTCTTATAGCTTGTCATTATGATTTTCATAATGATGAGTAAACAAAGCTTACTGTATAATGATAATAAAAATTAGATGAAATAAGATGAATTAGATGAATTCAAAGAAAAGTATGTCAAGCTTACATCTCTTTCATGATTCTTCGAAGAATGAGAAAGCAAGCTCCCAGTCCATTCAGATATTATGACATACGATGTTATAGTAACTACGGTAACACTACAAACAACAATTTTCCTTAAAAGGATAGACACAAAATTAACAAAAATCAAAAACATAAGGTTTTAACTTTTACAGATGGTGACACCCCCCCTCCCCACCATGTGGGCCCGTTCGCAGAATATGTCTCTGTGTTACGGAGGGCGATCTCCAGTGACTTTGCAAGATCGATCGCTCCTTTTAAGTCTAACTTTTTCTGCTTGAGTAACCGCTGGCATATGTAGTCAGACCTGATGCCTGCAACAGAGGTGTCTCGGATCATGTCCTCTGCATCTTGGGCGGCCAATACTGCCCGGAAATTTCATGCCCATGTGTGTCCTCGCAGGGCCCGGAGGAACTCATCACCCGATTTGCCTAGTTGCTGTCTGCGGGTGGCCAACATATGTCTGGCGTATACCTCGTTAACTTTCTCCCTGTATTTCCCCTTGAGTACATCTTTTGCTTCCACGTACGTGGTGGGGTCCCTGATCATTGGGAATACTCAGGATCCAATCCGGGAAAAGAAAAGATGAAGTCTGTTTGCGTCGGTGACCATGATGACAGCTGAGTTTTAAAAGAAGACCTCAAAACAGCGTAGAGTTCAAAGCTGTCTGAGGCAATTGTGGATCAATCTCTAGCTTGATGAGTTGGTCCATTATTAAAGATAAAACAAAAAATTGTGAATAAAATTGATGCGCAGTAAATAACTCAAGAGGCTGAGAGAGAGCCACTGATCTACAGGCTTTTATTCACATTGGACAAGGACCTCATCCTGCGTCATGACCTGGGTTTTCTGGGGAAGGGTCAGGGTGATGGAAGCTTTATATAAGGTTAAAAGAGGGAGAGGCTGCAGGTACAGTCACAGGACGGGGTGGAGCCAAGTAATTAGGAAATCAGGAATACAATACAGTTCAGCAGTTCACCACAATGTGGTTTAGTTGCAGTGTGAAAGTATAGTTTATATCTCAATGCTTTAAGCTTTTGCTGTTAGAATTAGAAGGAATCTTATAATTATTAAATGTCTGAAATCACATAGTGTGCCATAAAATGGTTGAACTCATTTTGCAAACTCTCCAGAAAACAGGTTATAGTCCTTTCTAAGACAGAGATAAGTAATGGCTTGCATAAACAGCATTAAAATTGTATCCTTCAAAGTAATGTTGATTATTTACCAGACAAAAACACATACCATTTTTTTGTGCAAGATAAACACCAGAAAATAGATGTTTAAGGCTGTTTAAGCAGAGAACATAGGTCTTTTTAATGATGAAATGGTGTAACGTTAAAAGGTGGGGGTCACTTCTATCCCTTACCCATTTGAAATTATATAATATAGAATAGTTCACCCTTTAAGATTGGCTCTGCTTCACCTCTGAAACTACTTACCTTGGTGGATAAAAGCCGGGTCAGTTCAGGACCCCCCCCCCCCCCCCCATCTGCCTTTGGTAGGTGAAGTGTTCAAAAAGCGTTTAATACCCAGCTTGAATCCTCTGTGTAAAAGGGGTATCTGATATGGTAGTGCACGGGCAAGGACATGACAGGTGGAATATAATATGGAAAAATGGAAATGTAGTGACAAAAAATAGAAAACATTTTCAATGGTGAGGGATTTAATAATGTTAATAGTGAGAGGAATTAGAGTATCCCTGTGATGCGTGTCGAAAGAACCAAAGACTTGTTGATCCAAACCAAGGCTTTTATTAACTAAAAGACTGGAGCATATCACAAGTAGGTCAACCAGTCCAGAATGTCCTGGTCTGGCTAGGAGCAATCCTTTAAGACAGGGGTGTCAAACTCAAATTCACGGAGGGCCAAAATTAAAAACTTGGACTAAGTCGAGGGCCGAACCAAATATTTATTGAAAATTTTCAACAACATCTGCATGTTTTCTCTTCTTTCAACATATGTAATGTTACACTTTTTCTTATTAAAATAAATGTTTAATAATAGTTTTGGATAAACTCTTTCCAGAAGCATTAACAAATGAGAAATAAAATATTCAATAAATAATATTTCTCTATAGAGGATTTGTCAAATGTTGCTAATGTGCTGTCGAATAGTAAAATCTGAGGCTATTGAGAATGTGGGAGAATAACATGATTTCTGAAACAATCAAATGGGTGACTGATTGTGGGCATGAACTCTAACAGGGTTATTTGCCATGCCCTTTTTCCATTGGTACAGATATCCTTTGATTTACACACTTTTCAAGTTTTATGCCTAATGAGCTTGTATCCAGGTGCAGGACCATTTTTAACCAGGAATATATTTATCACTGTGACATGAAACTATTGGAAGATCGTTTTATCCTGAGATTAAAGTTCATAATCCTTACTCAGGCCTGTGTGCGGGAGGGCGGGGTTTGCGGGCGATCGGGTTGGACAACGACAGTGCGGGGGCATCGGCTCTCGCTGCAGGGCGGCATCTCGGCGGATCAGCGGCCCCGTCACCGTGAGTCGCGGATCGGCCTGCGGCAGGGAGGGGGAGTGGGCAACGGTCCTGGCGAGGTCAGGCCCGAGGCCTCTGGTTCCGGGCGCTAGGAATCGGCCTTGGCTTCCCCAGGCCCCAAAACCAGAGTCCACGGTGAGACCCTGCAACGTAAACAGAGGAGGTGGGGGCGATTAGCAGGCTGACGCCAATGCATTCTGGGATTTGTTGTATTACTGTGCATGCACTATACTGGCGCGGCGGCCAGCGGGCCACCTCTAATACATTTTTGAAATGATCTTGCGGGCCAAATATAATTATATCGCGGGCCAAATTTGCCCGCGGGCCAGAGTTTGACATGTGTGCTTTAAGACCTGCCAGTAGGTGTGGCTACGCTCTCAGCCAATCACAGTTACATATGTACATATACACTTTGGTGATAGAATCTGTACTATCACAATCCCCATTCACGGATCACTGAAAGTTATTTTGTCTGTACAACTATTATGAATACTGGTCGTATTTCATTTTGCAAAATGATTTGAATACAATAATGGAGAGTTATTCTTATTATATGGGCCATGGTGAGACTACATCCGGAATGTTCTGTTTAGATTTGGATATCCTGCTTAGAGAAATAATACTTGTAATGGAGGGAGTACAATGAAAGTACTCTGCTTCAGAATCAGAATTTATCGTCACGAGCAAGTCATGAAATTCAGTGTCTTGCAGCAGCGTCAGAGTGTAAACGTTCATATTATAACCATCTTACAACATCACTATAAAATAATAAAAAAATAATAGTACATGCAAAGTAAGGCAGTGTCTGTGGTTCATTGATTATTCAGGAATCCGATGGCAGTGGGGAAGAAGCTGTCCTTGTGCTGCTGACTGCTCGTCTTTAGGCTCCTGTACCTCCTTCCCAATGGAGCAGAGTGAAGAGGGCATGACCTGGGTGGTAGGGGTCTTTGAGGATAGAGACTGCTTTTTTAAGACACCACCTCATGTAAATATCCTTGATGGAGTGAAGTCTGGTGCCTGTGATATTGTAGGCCAAGTTAACAACCCTCTAGAATTTTTCTTGTCCTGAGAATTGGCACCTCTGTATCAGACAGTGATGCAACCAGCTAGAAAGCTCTCCACAATATGCCTGTAGAAGTTTTTGAGTCTTCAGTGACAGACCAAATCTCCTCAAGCACCTCACAAAGTAGAACTGCTGGCGGGCCTTCTTTATGATTGCATCAACGTGGAGGCTCCAGGACAGATCCTCGGAGATGTTGACACCCAGGAATTTGAAATTATTGACTCTCTCCACGACTGAGCCCTCAATGAGGACTGGGTCGTATTCCCCTGACTCCTTCCTAAAGTCCACAATCATCTCCTTGGTTTTGCTAATTTTTTAAAATATTTTTTTAATTTTTCACACTATGAATCATATGTACAAACATTTATCATTAAATTTACACATTGGTCTTTTCTCCCCTTTATTTTCCCCCTTTCCCTCCCTCCCCTCTACCCACCCCCCTCCAAAACCCTTAAATATTCAATACAATAAAACCATAAAACAATATCTTCACGCAAAGGAAAATAAACAAGAAAAATGCGTCATCTATTTATTACACACTGAATCTAGTTGTTTTGTCTTCTTATCATTTTCATTCTCATTTTAGGGGATGGAGGTTGCAGGCAAGCTCTCATGTTCCATGTATGGTTCCCAAATTTGTTCAAACACTGTGACTTTATTTTTTTTAATTATGTTATTTTTTCCAATGGAATACATTTATTCATTTCCATGTATCATTGCTGTATACTCATGCTCTCTTCCATTTTCCAAGTTGACATTATACATTGTTTTGCTATCACTAAGGCTATCATAATGAATTTTTTTTGCACTTTATCCAATTTAAGGCCTAATTGTCTACTTCTTATGTTACTTAAAAGAAATATCTTTGGTTTGTTTGGTATGTTATTTTTTGTAATTTTATTTAGTATCTGATTTAATTCTTCCCAAAACGTATTTACTTTCGTACATGTCCAAGTTGCATGTAATGTTGTTCCCATTTCCTTCTTACAGTGAAAACATCTATCCGATAATATTGAATCCCATTTTTTTTAATATTTGAGGAGTAATATATACCCTGTGTAACCAATTATACTGTATCATGCATAACCTTGTGTTTATTGTATTCTTCATACTACATTTTTTATCTTTATGTTTAGATCCTTTTCCCACTTCTGCTAAGGTTTATTGTTTATTTAATTTTCCTTATCTTGCAGCTTAATGTACATGTTGGTTATAAATCTTTTAATTATCATTGTGTCTGTAATCACGTATTCAAAGCTGCTTCCTTCAGGCAATCTCAATCTGTTTCCCAATTTATCCTTTAAATAAGCTTTCAATTAATGATATGCAAACATTGTACCATGAGTTATTCCATATTTGTACTTCATCTGTGTACTGACAATAACCACACCAGTAGTGCGAGTATAAGACAGCTTTAATAAACTAATGTGTACACTAAGAGGTCTTGTCTCTCTGCAAGACAAACCTGGAAGGCTCGACTGTAGCTCTGGACTGCTTTATATACAAAGTCACCAGGATGACCCCTGGTGACCTAGTGGTGTAATTATATATCACCACATTCACCTCCCATTTAAAAAATTGTTATCCCCCCCCACCCCCCATCCTCTTTCCCTTATTTGTAAGTTCATAAGTCCAAAATTTTTCATTGCTTCTGTTGCCTTCTGGACCTCCTCAGTAGTGGTATAGGGGTGGGGAGTGCAGTCTGCCTTTCGGCCTTTCTTGGTGGAGGTGTGGGAGTGGGAAGTACTGGTTGGTCATGTGGCCGTGTGGGCTGGGGATCCTCTTGTATGGGATTAGGTCCTGCCATTAAGTCTAGGGTGATGATTTTTTGTGGGGCGGGCGTACCCAGGGTCCTGATTTCTGGGGTGGGTGACTCGAAGGACGACTGTTCTAGTGACTGCTGTTGTGCTCCTTGTTGATCCGTAGACATCTGTGTTTCCTCCGCATTGCTCACACATCCGGCCGGCATGAGATCCCTGGTGGCCACCGAGTCTTCTCTTCCATCTGGGAATGTGACGAAGGCATACTGAGGGTCCGCTTTGTGGGGTCTGCAGTGCTTCCGGAGGAGAACAGGTCCCGGTGTCATCATCCATTTAGGCAGCACTGTGCCCGTCATGGCTTTCTTTGTGAAAGAAAAGATATGGTCATGTGGGGTCATGTTAGTGGCAGTACTCAACAAAGAATGTATTGAGTGTAGGGCCTCTGGCAACACTTCTTGCCATCTAGTAACAGGCAGGTCTTTTGCTTTTAAAGTCAAGAGGACCGTTTGCCAGATAGTGGCATTTTCCCTTTCGACTTATCCATTCGCCCTGGGATTGTAACTTGTAGTGTGGCTGGTACCAATCCCTCTCTCGTGCAGGTACTGCTGTACTTCTGCGCTCATGAATGCAGCTCCCCTGTGTGTGTGTATGTAGTTCGGGTACCCAAATATGCTGAAGATGGGTTGGAGGCATTTTATAACAGTGGCTGCTGATACATCAGAACACGGGATTGCGAAGGGGAAATGGGAATATTCATTTATTACATTTAGGAAATAGACATTTCTATTATTGGACAGGAGTGGGCCTTTAAAATCGAGGCTGAGACACTCAAAAGGTTTGATAGCTTTTATCTTGTCTGGCTGGTAAAATTGTGGTTTGCATTCCGCACAGATGGGGCAGCTCTTGTTCACTGACCTCACTTCCTCTACCGAAAATGGGAGGTTTTGGGTTTTAATGAAGTGAAGCAGTCTAGCGACCCATGGGTGGCCCAGCTCATTGTGCAAGCTCTGCAACTGGGACGTGTGGTTAAGGATGGCACAAGTGCCTCTGGACAGGGCGTCCAGGGGCTCATTGAGTCTCCCGGGCTGGTATAGAATGTCATAGTTAAATGTAGACAATTCTATCGCCAGCGCAGGATTTTGTTGTTCTTAATTCTCCCCCTGTTCTGGTTATCAAACATAAAAGCCACAGACCGTTGGTCTGTAACAAGGGTGAAGTGTTTGCACGCCAGATAATGTCACCAGTGCCTTACTGCTTTCACGTGGGTAGGGCCTCCTTCTCTACTGCTGAGTGTCTTACCTCTGTCCCCAGTAGGGTTCGCGAGAAAAAGGCCACTGGTCGTCCGTCTTGGTTTAGGGTGGCTGCCAGAGCCACATCAGATGCATCCGTTTCTACTTGAAATGGGATCGACTCATCGACTTACTGCATGGTAGCTTTAGCAATATAGTCTCTAATGTCCCTGAATGATTTGGTGGGTGCTGGGCACAGTGGGAAAACTGAGGCTTTTATAAGTGGCGGGCCCTGTCAGCGTAGTTGGGGACCCATAGGGCGTAGTAAGTGAACAGTCCCAAACACCTTTTTAGTGCTTTCAGTGTGTGTGGCACTGGGAGCTCTGCTTATGGGCTGGGTCTGGGCTGATTTCCCCATTCTGCACTATGTAGCCCAGGATTGGCAACTTCCTGGTGCTAAAGACACATTTGTCCCTGTTGTATGTTAGGTTCCTTTCCTCAGCTGCCTGGAAGAAGCATTTTAAATTCGTGTCATGATCCTCCTGAGTGTGGCCACAGATTGTCACGTTGTCTAAGTAGGGGAACACCGCTTTCAGTTGGAACTCATCTACTATTCGGTCCATTTTTCTCTGAAACAGCGACATTCCATTGGTGACACCGAAGGGGAGTCGCAGAAATTGATACAGCCTGCTGTCTGCCTCCAATGCTGTGTAAATGCGATCGCTGTTTCTAATGGGCAGTTAGTGGTATCCTGCCTTCAGGTCTATGGTGGAGAACACCTTATACTGTGCAATGTTGTTGACCATGTCTGTTATGCGTGGCAGGGGGTAGGCATCTAGTTGTGTAAATTTGTTGATTGTCTGGCTGTAATCCACTACCATGCACAGTTTTTCTCCTGACTTTACTACAATCACGTGGGCTCTCCAGGGCTGGTGCTCTGCTCTATGATGCCCTCCAGTAGTAGCCTGTGGATCTCTGTCCTAATGAAGGCACTGTCCCTTGGGCTGTACCTCCTGCTCTTTGTGGCTATTGGCGTGCATTCTGGGGTCAGGTGTGTGAACAGCGAAGGGGATTCTATGTTCAGAACAGACAGGCTGCAGTGTTGTTCCTTCGTAAGGTGTAGTGGGGGGTGCGGCCCGTTGTGCACTATTGTAATGCTTTCTAACTGGCACTGAAAATCTAACCCCAATAGTACCGGGGCACAGAGGCGAGGGAGTACTAGTAATTTGAACCCTTTGTATTTTGTGCCCTGGATTTCTAGAGTAACTCTGCAAAACTGTTTTACCTCAGCCGCAAGGCTGCTGGGTGCTAACAGGATCCGTTGCTCACTCGGGCATGTGGGGAGAGCATGGTGGTTGACTAACCCCTGGTCAATAAAACTTTCAGTGCTTCCACTATCTATTAAACAATTTACCCTCATATCATTAATTTTGATGCACACAGTGGCATCAGATAAATTGTGTGGACTCGCCTGATTCATGCGTAGGGAAGCAAGTCTGGCATAATCCTTCGTGTCCTTCTATCCGATAGTACTCGGCGTCATAGTGTGAGAGATAATGGAATATAGGAAGTAAAGCTAGTATGAATGAAATAAGGAATACTAGACTAGATTAGAGAAAGTTAAGTAAGTGCTGAGTAGGGATGAATTCCGATAAGAGTGTGAGGAAGGGTTATGCAAGTATAATAGAATAAGGGTCTTATAGTGATAGAAAGAATTAGCAGGTTCTGCATATAGAATTAGTAAGTCCTGGGGATGAGATGTGTGAATAAGGACAAAGGCAGATTCATGAATAAGGACAATGACATGATGGGACCCCGACAGGATACCCCATGGTCTTTCAAGTTTACAGAAACTGCACGTAGGCAGACAGAATTACCAAATGCCAAACCAATCCAGGAGGCAGAAGTGTACCTCTACACTGAAATGAACTGTATAAAAGTTGGGTGAGCCCCAGTATGTGTGTGTATTCCCAGGGTAAGGGGAAGCACCCAACTTTGCATTGTTGTACAATAAATGTTCTTTGTTCTCAATTTTTGTCTCGAGCGAAATCTGTGAAGGTTCTTCTGTTTCTCACAAATGGGGACTCGTCCGGGATCCAACTCCCTCCACTGACAGAGTGCCCGACGACGGGGGAAGGTGCACCCTGGCTGATTCAGCTGGACTCACGGACGAAGGGTGACTGGTCAGTGGACGAAGCGAGTGATATCCGAGAAGAGGCATTGAGAACAAACGACGGGAGAACGTTGAAGGAAACACGCTAGGAATAGCTACTGGATCCCGGTAAGAGGAATTTTATTTACCTGCTAGTATGGGAGGAGTAAGTAGCAAGGGAAACAGTCCTAAAGAAGGACGGGAAGATCAGATACCTAAACATAGTCCATAAGGATTAATGTTATCTGATTGGGGTGTGGGGAAAACCCGTGGGAAAGATAAACAGTCCATGGTCAGGTATTGCTATCAGGAATGGGTTAAGAATCCGATAAAAGGGAGTTCAGTAGATTGGCCAAAGTTCGGATACGACGAGGACTGGATGAGTCAGGCATTGAACATCTGGCTCTACCAAAATCAAGGAGGTAATACCGAGAGCAGAGAATATGCAGCCTGTTGGCTCAGTGGATTGTTTGATCAAATGATTTTGAGCGAAAAGGAATGTAAGAACAAGAAGGATGAGGAACCTTCTGCCCCTGAAATACAAGGATGGGATGTGTTACATTCCCTTCCTCCACCTTATGCTCCCCCTGTGCCAGCTCCTATCTCCCCCCTCTCACCTACACTTTACCCTTCTTTACCTTACCCTCCTCCTCCACAGTTAGAGAAAGAAAAAGAAAGTAGGGGTGGTATGATGACCCGCTCACAGAGTACAAGATTACCGCCTCAATTGACATGAGAGGGAGGAGACTTTGATTATGAGGGTCATTCAGAACAGTGTGAGACCCTTCGGGAGGGAAGGGCAGAACCCTTTGATTTGTCTCCCAGAGGGCAGGAACCTAAACATCATAGAGGAGGGATAAGCCAGAAATTAACTGGATAAGACCTTTACGAGAGGTTCCCTTTGAAGGGGATGTGGGGGGTCTCGGGTTCATAAATGTGCATTTGACTAGTACTGAGGTGTGTAATTTTAAGAAGGAAATGACCTCTCTGATAGAAGACCCTCAGAGATGTGCAGAACAATTAGATCAATTTTTGGGACCTAATATATATACCTGGGATGAATTAATATCTATCTTTAAGACTCTATTTACTTTGGATGAGCGTGGAATGATCTGCCAGGCAGGGATCAGAGCCTTGATATTTACTAGTTCCCCAAGCTGCAGTTTGCTTGTTGGGACGGGATTTCGAGGACCAATTGGCTATCGGTACCAGACCACAGGGATCAGGTATCGGGGTTCAATTTTATGTTCTAACAGAGGAGGATCGGGAACTAATAAATCCTAGAGTATGGGATTAAATGCTTACCCTTAGCTTTAATTAGGACTCGCACAGCTCCTCGTAAGGACCTTGCTGTCTCACCATATGAAATTATGATTGGTCTTCCTTACATGGGATTCCACACTGATACCCCTAAACCTGAGGCTAATGACCAGTACATATCTAAATATTTACAGGGACTTTCTACTTCTCTGTATGACTTAAGACAGAAGGGTTTATTAGCTCAAACCCCACCCCGGACTATCCTATTCATTCTGTTAAACCTGGTGATTGGGTATATGTAAAAGCGTGGCAAGACCATGAACTGAAACTGATATGGGACGGCCCTTATTGTGTACTTCTGATTACAGACACTGCAGTGTGAACAAAAGAAAAGGGGTGGACTCACATACAACGCATTAAACAAGCTAATCCACGGACTAAAGACGTTGATAATATACCCTCCACCTGGCGTGCAGTCTCGCATCCTTCTGGTCTGAAAGTTACGCTATGCGGGAAAAAGTGCTGTAATGTTATTTTTATTATTTGCTGTATTGTTTTTCTGCTGGTTCCCAATTTTTGGGAAACCACCCAATTGTACACAATGTATTAAGTCCTCCTGAAATAGGCGCAACAGAGGTGATAATTACTTTGAGGAATGGACAAGTTTACCTTTAGAATGCAGACAGGGCACAGGTATAGAGTGTATTCATAGTGGGGTACCTTATTTAGTATGGTTTAGTTTAGGATCCCAACATGGACCAGGGAACAGAACTGCCCTAGGGGAGTGGATTTGGTTTGCATCCCGTCCTCTACAGATATTAAAGAGATGAATGCTAAAAATATGGTACAAAGAAGATGGTGGGAAAATGATAGGCAGAACATTAATCAGAGCTATACCTGGAGTAGGGATAAAGGGGGTATATATGCTAATGCTCGCAGACAAGCTGCTACTCACAGGTTAGGTAACAATAAACGCCCCCCAACTTGGCATCTTGCAAATTATCCTTTGGGTCACGAATACATTCGGAAGGCTAAAGGCCATCACTATAAGGGGGATTCCAGTTGTAAACAGCTCAAGCTGCTCCAGAGTATCACAGCTGTTCGGAATTTAAACCGTTTAATCAGACTCCAGGCAGTTTTGGAGATTATCACCAAACAGACAGCGACGGCCTTGGATTTGTGGGCTGAAGAACAACAACAGATACGAGCTACAGCTTATCAAAACCGCCTGGCTCTCGATTACTTGTTGGCTGCTAAGGGCGGCATTTGTGGAATATCGATTGATGACAACGGTCACAATGGTCAGGCGGTTGAACTTTTTACTGGTGACTTATAGCAGTTGGACTCGTTATTTTAGCCATCATGATACTTCCCTGCCTAATGACTTGTGTGCAGTGTTTAATTCAACGGACCCTTCGTCAGATCACTACAACCCAAAGGATGTATGTTTCCCAAACTCCGTCTGATGATGCTGAGATTGCAGTTCGTTTGCTGATGTCGGACTCTGGCTTTACCTTACTCTTAATTTAGTCTATGTGTGGTCTGAGTCCAGCGTGTTCTTTGAATGAAGTGATAGGAGAAGGTATTCGGTTCAACAGTCAATTTATTACACAGCACAAGAATAAAACTTAACAGAGCTCTGGGTCAGTCGTTAGTTCATAGGTCACCTGCACAGTGAGCTATTCCCCAAGACTGACCCCTATTGTCCAGTTGGCTCAGTTTATATAGATCAACCTTATCATACAGAACAAAAGTTGGCTTCCTTTGCTAGATTTTTTTGCATAAGGGTTATCACAAGTCATCTCCTGTTTTGCAGATATCTGGGGTGTAGCACTCCCCTCTTAATCCTCCAAGCCAGACTATCCTGTTGATTGGATCAGAAATTAATTCATCCCCAGATATTTCTAATCACCATTTTGTCCTGTCTGGCCAATTTCTGCTGTTCTCTTTAACACCTCCTCCTGCCTTAATCTTCCTCCTAGACTGGTTTTCCATTCCCTTTGTTTCTTGCAGGCCATTCTTTGTTCTGGTCTGGCCTGTGTCTCCTGTGCTACTCACTACCTCCTTCAGTTTGAGCATTCCTCCTAAATCGTTTTATGCATTTCCTCTCCCTGTATTTGGGAGCAGACCATTTTGGTCAGCCAACTTTGCTCCATGCTGTGATTGCCACTTAATCACATTCCTCTTTTTCCCTGAACCATGCAGTAAATATAAAATTATTAATTAATCATTTCTTTCATAATGTTTTAACCCCCTAGATTCCAACACTGACTCGCTGGGAAAAAGACCAAGCTTCCAGTTGAGAATTTACTAAGCGTAGATGAATTCCGATAAGAGTGTGAGGAAAAGGGTTATGCAAGTATAATAGAATAAGGGTCTTATAGTGATAGAAAGAATTAGCAAGTTCTGGCATATAGAATTAGTAAGTCCTGGGGGATGAGATGTGTGAATAAGGACAAAGGCAGATTCATGAATAAGGAGAATGACATGATGGGACCCAGACAGGATACCCCATGGTCTTTCATGTTTACAGAAACTTGCATGTAGGCAGACAGAATTACCAAATGCCAAACCAATCCAGGAGGCAGAAGAATGTTAGGGGGGGGGGGGGGGGGAGAGGGTACCTCTACACTGAAATGAACTGTATAAAAGTTGGGTGAGCCCCAGTATGTGTGTGTATTCCCATGGTAAGGGGGAAGCACCCAACTTTGCACTGTTGTACAATAAATGTTCTTCGTTTTCAATTTTTGTCTCGAGCGAAATCTGTGAAGGTACTTCTGTTTCTCACAATAGTCATCTCCTGAAGACTCTGTCCTCTGCTCTGTAGCATTTGTCCAAGATGGCCGGCTGCACATGGCATTCTTCTTCTTCTGTTTGTGGAGAAAGAGGAGCTTTCCCGCCTCTCATTAGCATGAGAATGGGCCTTGGCTGTGGCCTTGGGGCTTCTGCAGACTTTTGCATAATGCCCACGTTTTCCACAGTTGGAACAGACATTTTATCTGGCAGGGCACAGGGCTCTGGGGTGCTTTCTTTGTCCACAGAGAAAGCACTTGGGACCCTCAAGGTGTGCTGCTGCTGTGAATTCCTGTGAGGCAGCAGACTTTTCTTTTTGTGGGGCTAGAGAGTCCAACAGTGTGACGTTTGTCCCAGCCCCAGGGTCCTGTGAGTACGCCTCCAATTCTTTCCTGGTGCTTTCTAAAGCTTCTGCAATAGTCTCTGCCTCATCTAGCCCCACCATTCCTTTCTTCAGCAATCGACGTCTCGTCTCAGTGGACCGTATGCTCTCAACAATTCTGTCCCTAATAAGGTTGTCCGCATACTCCTGAACTAATAGTGCTTTAAAGTTGCAGCCTCTTGCCAGGTCTTTCAGAGAGAGTATAAAGTCTCTGGCAGACTCCCCTACTTGTTGTGACCTGGTCATGAGCCTGTACCGGGAGTGGAGTTCGCTATGCCCCTTACTGTAATGCCTCTGTAAAGTGCTCATTGCCTCTTGGTAGAACCTGGCATCCTGTATAAGGGAGTAAGGTGGTCTCCCAGCTGTGCTAACAGCAACATTAATAGCTCTTTATCTGATGCCTCAGCAACCTCCACGTAATTCAGAAAGCATCTCTGCCAGCGGCTGAAGTGCGTGCCGGCTCCGGGATTTCTGGGGTCAAACTCCAGCCTGTCTGGTCACAGCACATGACTAAGCCGCAGTCTCTGGTCCCTTAGGTAATGTGGGGGAACCCCGGGGGTCGTTCCCGGTCTCCACGTGGTCTCTGAGTCTAGGTGTAGCAAGGGCGGACGCTGGGGTACTGGGAGCTGCTGGTAGAGCCTCTGTGAGGCTTGTGTCTGCTGGAGGAGTAACCTGGGGGAGGAGTCACGTGATGGAGTAGTGGCCGGACGATGAACTCCAGCCCTCTCCAGAAAAGTCGGGAAAAACAAAGAAAAACACAAAGGCACAGAAATAAAAGTTAAAGAAAAGTGAGTATAAAGGTGGAAAGAAGATGGCGACAAAAAAAGAAAAATCGAAATCAACGGTAAGAAGAGAGGAAGAGATGACAATGGAAGAAGAAGGAGAAGGCCTTACCTGTTCGAAGAGGCCCGCGGTGGAGAGAGCAACCCGCTCCCTCAGGTCGGTAGAAAGTGGACTACAAAAATGACTCGCTGAGCCGAGTAAAAGTGCGCAACCGCGCATGAAAAAAAACACACCGACAGGAGGGGGGACCAGCTGGGGAGTCGATCTCCACAGCCGGCAACGACAGCTGCAGAACACCTGCAGCAAGAAGAGAACACAAAAGACAATGGAAACAAGAAAGAAGAGAAGAAAAGGGCAACAAAGAAACAAGAGATGGCCAACCCAGAGGAAGAAGAAGAGGAAGAGGAAGAGAACGGTGAAATAGAAGAAGAAGGGAAAGGCAAGATAAAGGTTGTACTTTCTCTTATTAAAGGATACATGGAGTCATTTAAAGAATGGCAAACACAGGAATTTAATGATTTAAGAAGAAGAATAAACAACACAGAAGAGAAAATGAATAAAATAGATATGACCTTAACAGAAATGGGAAAGAAAATGGACAAGATGGAAGAGCGGGCAGTCGCAGCAGAAATGGAGGTAGAAGACTTAAAAAAGAAATTGGAGGAATCTAATAAAAAAGCTATAGAGACACAAGAACTGTTAGCTCAAAAAATAGATATAATGGAAAATTATAACAGAAGAAATAACATAAAGATAGTGGGCCTGAAGGAAGATGAAGAAGGCAAGAATATGAGGGAGTTTATAAAAGATTGGATCCCTAGGATCCTAGGATGTCCAGAGCTACAGCAAGAAATGGAAATAGAAAGGGCACATAGAGCATTGGCCTTTAAACCACAACCACAACAAAAACCAAGATCTATTTTAGTAAAATTCCTAAGATATACTACAAGAGAAAAGGTACTGGAGAAGACAATGGAAAAAGTAAGAGAGGGCAACAAGCCACTGGAGTATAAAGGGCAAAAAATCTTCATTTATCCAGATATAAGTTTTGAACTCCTAAAGAAGAGAAAGGAGTTCAATACAGCAAAGGCGATTTTATGGAAGAAAGGGTATAAATTCATACTAAAGCATCCAGCGGTATTGAAAATATTTATTCCAGGACAACAAAACAGACTATTCTCGGATCCAGAAGAAGCACGAAAATTTGCAGAACAATTACAAAATAGACGGAGGGATGAAGATGGGTGTAGAGAGTAAAAATGATCACGATTGATATGTATGTGGGTAAAGAGGTATAAGAGTGAATAGATATAATGTGCATACGTGAATGTATCTGTACTTAGAGGAAAATATAGATAGTATAGACAAGAATTAATAAGGGAAGGTAATGGAATAGAGAGAATAAGGAGGGAATTAAAAGAGTGACCTTTGTTACATATGAAAAGTGAAATCTTTTCTGGGGGGGCTGGGTGGGGGGAAATAGCGGCCACTGCAAAATCAGTTGACGCTTGCGAGTGAATTCGCAAACCCAAATGGAGAGGGGAGATGTGGTTGTCCGACAAGGGATAAAAGACAACTCAGGAGGGGAAGGGGAGATTGGGGCTAAAGAATATATAAATAGGAGAATAAGGAAAATGTTTTTTTTTTATTTAATTTTTTAATTTTCACACCATAAATCACATTAGCCATGATATACACTTTTTCTTTTTCACACATATACAGTGACTTTTTCTCCCCCCCTCCTCCCTCCTCCCAGGCCACCCCCCCACCACCCCCCTCTCATCCATTTTAGGTATACAATCTAGGTTGCATTAAACCAGTCAGACAATGTTGTCATTAAACAAAAATAAACCAGAAATTCTACCGAGTCCATTCTTTTCTTTCCTTCTCCTTCCATCAACTTAGGTAATGTTTGTCCCCGGTAGGTTTTCGCTATTGTATTTAATGTAAGGCTCCCATACTTGTTCGAATATTTCAATATTATTTCTTAAACTATATGTTATTTTTTCTAATGGAATACATTTATTCATTTCTATATACCATTGTTGTATTTTCAAATTACCTTCCAATTTCCAGGTTGACATAATACATTTTTTTGCTACGGCTAGGGCTATCTTAACAAATCATTTTTGTGCATCCTCCAAATCAATTCCAAATTCTTTGTTTTTTATGTTACTTAGGAGAAAGATCTCTGGATTCTTTGGTATATTGTTTTCTGTTATTTTATTTAATATCTGATTGAGATCATCCCAAAATTTTTCTACTCTCTCACATGTCCAGATTGCATGAATTGTTGTTCCCATTTCTTTTTTACATCGAAAACATCTATCAGATACTGTTGGGTCCCATTTATTTAACTTTTGCGGCGTAATGCATAGTCTGTGTAACCAATTATATTGTATCATATGTAGCCTCGTATTTATTGTATTTCTCATCGTTCCAGAACATAATTTCACCCATGTTTCCTTTTTTATCTTTATATTTAAATTTTGTTCCCATTTTTGTTTAGTTTTACCATTTGTTTCCTCATTCTCCTTTTCTTGCAGTTTAATATACATATTTGTTATAAATCTTTTGATTAACATTGTATCTGTAATCACATATTCAAGGTTACTTTCCTCTGGTAAACTCAGATTGCTTCCTAATTTATCCTTCAAGTAGGATCTCAGTTGGTAATATGCCAGCGCTGTATCTCCAGTTATATTGTACTTATCTCTCATTTGTTCAAAGGATAAGAATCTACTTCCTGAAAAACAATTTTCTATTCTTTTAATCCCTTTTTTTCCCATTCTCTAAAGGAAAGGTTATCTATTGTAAAAGGGAGTAGCTTATTTTGCGTCAGTATTAGTTTTGGTAATTGATAATTTGTTTTATTTCTTTCTACATGTATCTTCTTCCAAATATTGAGGAGATGATGTAACACTGGAGAAGTTCTATGTTGTACCAATTTTTCATCCCATTTATATAATATATGTTCAGGTATCTTTTCCCCTATTTTATCTAATTCTAATCTCGTCCAGTCTGGTTTTTCCCTTGTTTGATAAAAATCTGATAGGTATCTTAATTGTGCGGCTCTATAATAATTTTTGAAGTTTGGCAATTGTAAGCCTCCTTGTTTATACCATTCTGTTAATTTATCTAGTGCTATCCTCGGTTTCCGCCCTCTCCATAAAAATTTCCTTATTATTTTCTTTAACTCTTTGAAGAATTTTTCTGTCAGTTGTATTGGCAATGCCTGAAATAAGTATAATATCCTTGGAAAAATGTTCATTTTAATACAGTTTATCCTTCCTATCAGTGTTAGTGGTAGATCTTTCCAATGCTCCAAATCGTCCTGTAATTTTTTCATTAGTGGATTGTAATTGAGTTTATATAATTGGCCTAGATTTTGGTTTATTTGTACACCTAGGTATCTTATTGCCTGCATTTGCCATCTGAATGGAGATTCCTTCTTAAATTTTGAGAAATCCACATTATTCATAGGCATTGCTTCACTTTTATTTACGTTTATCTTGTAACCCGAGACTTCTCCATATTCCTTCAATTTCTTATATAATTCTTTTATTGATAGTTCTGGTTCTGTTAAGTACACTATAACATCATCCGCAAATAGACTGATTTTATATTCCCTGTCTTTTATTTTTATTCCTTTTATATTATTATCTATTCTTATCAATTCTTCTAGTGGTTCTATAGCTAGCGCAAACAATAAAGGTGATAGTGGGCATCCCTGCCGCGTTGACCTGCTTAAGTTAAATTGCTTTGATACATGTCCATTTACTGTCACTTTCGCTAACGGTCCCTTATATAATGCTTTAATCCAATTAATATACTTCTCCGGTAAACTGAATTTTTGCAATATTTTGAACAAATAATTCCATTCTACTCTGTCGAAGGCCTTCTCTGCGTCTAAAGCAACTGCTACTGTAGGTGCTTTATTTCCTTCTACTGCATGAATTAAGTGAATAAATTTACAAATATTGTCTGTTGTGCGTCTTTTTTTGATAAATCCAGTTTGATCTAAATTTACCATTTTCGGTACTTGTTCTGCTAATCTGTTTGCTAATAGTTTAGCTATTATCTTATAATCTGTGTTTAGCAAAGATTTTGGTCTATATGACGCTGGTGAGAGTGGATCTTTCCCTTGTTTTAGTATTACTGTAATTATTGCTGTTTTACATGAATCTGGTAAGTTTTGTGTTTCATCAATCTGGTTGATTACATCTAGGAGGGGCGGTATTAATAAGTCTTTAAATGTTTTGTAGAATTCTATTGGAAATCCATCCTCTCCTGGTGTCTTATTATTTGGTAATTTTTTTATTATCTCTTGTATTTCTACTGTTCCAAATGGTTCTATTAATTTATTTTGTTCCTCTATTTGTAGTTTTGGTAGTTCAATTTTAGTCAAAAATTCATCTATTTTCCCTTCTTTCCCTTCGTTTTCAGTTCGGTATAATTGTTCATAGAATTCTCTAAAGTTTTCCTTAATTTCTTTTGGATTATATGTAATTTGTTTGTCTTTTTTCCTTGATGCCAATACCATTTTCTTAGCTTGCTCTGTCTTAAGCTGCCATGCTAGGATTTTGTGCGTTTTTTCACCTAGTTCATAATATTTCTGTTTTGTCTTCATTATATTCTTCTCTACCTTATATGTTTGTAATGTTTCATATTTTATTTTTTTATCCGCCAATTCTCTTCTTTTAGTTGTATCTTCCTTCATTGCTAATTTTTTTTCTATGTTTACTATTTCCCTTTCCAACTGCTCTGTTTTCTGATTATAGTCCTTCTTCATCTTGGTTACATAACTTATTATTTGCCCTCTAATGAATGCTTTCATTGCGTCCCATAGTATAAACTTATCTTCCACTGATTCCGTATTTACTTCAAAATACATTTTTAATTGTTTTTCAATAAATTCTCTAAAATCCTGTCTTTTAAGTAGCATGGGGTTTAATCTCCATCTATACATTCTTGGAGGGATGTCCTCTAGCTTTACTGTCAATATTAAGGGTGAATGGTCCGATAGCATTCTCGCTTTATATTCTGTTTTTCTTACTCTGTCCTGCATACTAGCTGATAACAAAAATAGGTCTATTCTTGAGTATGTTTTATGTCTAGCCAAGTAGTATGAGTATTCCTTTTCTTTTGGGTTTTGTTTCCTCCATATATCCAAAAGTTTCAATTCTTGCATTGATTTAATTATAAATTTGGTCACTTTGTTCTTCCTGTTAATTTTTTTCCCCATTTTATCCATATTTGGATCCAAATTCAGGTTGAAATCCCCTCCTATTAGTATGTTCCCTTGCGTATTAGCTACCTTCAAAAAGATACCTTGCATAAACTTTTGGTCTTCTTCGTTAGGTGAATATACGTTAAGTAGATTCCAAAACTCCAAATATATCTGACATTTTATCATAACATATCTCCCTGCTGGATCTATTATTTCCTCTTCTATTTTAACTGGCACATTTTTACGAATTAATATAGCCACTCCTCTTGCTTTTGAATTATACCATGCTGCTGTTACATGTCCTACCCAATCTCTCTTTAATTTCTTGTGCTCCAATTCAGTTAAGTGTGTTTCTTGGACAAATGCTATATCAATTTTTTCCTTTTTCAGTAAATTTAGTAGTTTCTTCCTTTTAATTTGGTTATGTATTCCATTAATATTTAAAGTCATATAGTTCAGCGTAGCCATTTTATATTTTGTTTATCTTCTCTTTCCGTTTTTCCATCATTACCTTTCCTCCTTTTCCATTTCTGTATTCTTATTTTCAACTCTTTATAAGACAACATTTCTACAACATCCAACATTTTCCTTATTCTCCTATTTATATCTTCTTTATCCCCAATCTCCCCTTCCCCTCCTGAGTTGTCCTTTATCCCTTGTCGGACAACCACATCTCCCCTCTCCATTTGGGTTTGCGAATCCACTCGCAAGCGTCAACTGATTTTGCAGTGACCGCTATTTCCCCCCACCCAGCCCCCCCAGAAAAGATTTCACTTTTCTTATATAACAAAGGTCACTCTTTTAATTCCCTCCTTATTCTCTCTATTCCATTACCTTCCCTTATTAATTCTTGTCTATACTTGTCAGAAATAAAACTTCTCACACATGAGTCTCTTTAAAACTGATGACACGACAAGCTTTATTTACAAGTCTGCAGAGTTGGACTCAACTGGTTTCTCACCAGTTAAGCCCCGATACATACAGTGCATTGATTTTTATACCTTTATTATTTGCCCTTCCCCTTCTTATTAATACTGTTTTAATTGGTTAGTATTACAAAAACATTCTAAGTATAACTGCATTATTAATTATCACGTTCGTTACGTACGCTGTGAACTCTACATTCACTGAATTCTGTTTCTCACACTTCTTATCAATCCTTTGTCTCCTGCATGTCTCTCACTATGACCATGAAAAGATAGGTTTAAAAAAACATATTCAGCAGCTCCTTCTGTCCTTGACTGCTAGTAAACTCTCTGTCCGTTCTGGCTTCCCTGTTTATGATTAATCATCACATTTTAACTTAAGTCTTTTTAACCTAAATTCTCTATATCACACCTAAGACCCTAGGATGTCCAGAACTACAGCAAGAAATGGAAATAGAAAGGGCACATAGAGCATTGGCCTCTAAACCACAACCACAACAAAAACCAAGATCTATCTTAGTAAAATTCCTAAGATATACTACAAGAGAAAAGGTACTGGAGAAGACAATGGAAAAAGTAAGAGAGGGCAACAAACCACTGGAGTATAAAGGGCAAAAAATCTTCATTTATCCAGATATAAGTTTTGAACTCCTAAAGAAGAGAAAGGATTTCAATACAGCAAAGGTGATTTTATGGAAGAAAGGGTATAAATTTATACTAAAGCATCCAGCGGTATTGAAAATATTTATTCCAGGAGAACAAAACAGACTATTCTCGGATCCAGAAGAAGCACGAAAATTTGCAGAACAATTCCAAAAATAGACTGAGGGATGAGGACGGGTAATGAGAGTAAAAATGATCACGATTGATATGTATGTGGGTAAAGACAAAAATAGACTGAGGGATGAAGACGGGTAATGAGAGTAAAAATGATCACGATTGATATGTATGCGGGTAAAGAGGTATAAGAGTGAATAGAGACAATGTGCATACGTGAATGTATCTGTACTTAGAGGAAAATATAGATAGTATTGTGATATAGAGAATTTAGGTTAAAAAGACTTAAGTTAAAATGTGATGATTAATCATAAACAGGGAAGCCAGAACGGACAGAGAGTTTACTAGCAGTCAAGGACAGAAGGAGCTGCTGAATATGTTTTTTTAAACCTATCTTTTCATGGTCATAGTGAGAGACATGCAGGAGACAAAGGATTGATAAGAAGTGTGAGAAACAGAATTCAGTGAATGTAGAGTTCACAGCGTACGTAACGAACGTGATAATTAATAATGCAGTTATACTTAGAATGTTTTTGTAATACTAACCAATTAAAACAGTATTAATAAGAAGGGGAAGGGCAAATAATAAAGGTATAAAAATCAATGCACTGTATGTATCGGGGCTTAACTGGTGAGAAACCAGTTGAGTCCAACTCTGCAGACTTGTAAATAAAGCTTGTCGTGTCATCAGTTTTAAAGAGACTCATGTGTGAGAAGTTTTATTTCTGACAAATGGGGGCTCGTCCGGGATCTACACTCCGGCCGTGAGGGGAGGCGAGAAGAGGGACATCGGAGGCGGTGCACCCCGCTGAGTTCAGCGGCTCCTAGTCCCTTGCTCGTCACTTCGGGCGGCTTGAGCGAGTGATATCCGGACAGGGTGACACGACAAGACGGAGAGGAGAAGGGTGACGGTTCAATCCCCGGGAAGACACCGGTAAGTGACGACTTACGATTGTGGTGTGGGGATTGGGTAACAGGTGTAACGGGATACACCTGTTTGGATAAAAACCTAACGGAATAGATTAAGTATAGATCTTTTGTCGTTGTGTGAGGACCCTGTCGCGGGACTCTAGGATAGACCCCAGGGAAACCTCGGCGGTAACCGAAGGAGGGACAGCACCTCCGACGAAGTGCCGAGAAGAGAGGGGTCAACCCCAGGAAAACCTCAGCGGTAACCGAAGGAGGGACAGCACCTCCGACGAGGCGTCTGAGAGGAAGGGAGTAGGGTCCAGAGCGAGAGGGTCCTCAGCAACAATAAACAGATCTAGGTGGGAAAATGGGAGGATCAAAATCTAAGGGCTCGTCTGAAAATTCAGGACAATTCCTGGGAGTACCCCTTGACAGCCCTTTGGGGAGAATGTTTGAAAATTGGGATAGTAAAAGATATCGGGACAAAAACAAGAAAAAGATGGTCCAATATTGTCTCCTTTGGTCAAAACAACCTATTAAAGGTTCCTCGGTCTGGTGGCCGAAATTTGGATCTGATGAGGATTGGGTTAGACAAGCATTAAACATATATGTAAATTCGAGACCAAAGGTGAATCAAGAAGAGTCAGCATATGCATTTTGTTGGGTTCCCTGGCCAGGATCCTTAACAGAATGTTTTAAATTGAGAGTGGCAGGAGAAAAGAAATGGGAACCTCTGGACAATCTTCCCCCTCCTTATATTCCCCCGGTGCCTACTGCGCCCGAGGAAAGCTTATTACCGGAGGGGAAAGGTGATGAATCTGATTGCCCCCAAGGGGGCCGGGATAAAAAGGATGAATTAAGGGAGTCGGACCCTAAACTTCCACCGGTAAACCGACCCTGGACAAGATCCCAGACTGGTCCAGGACCATCAAAGTTTTCAATAAACCTAAATCCCCTGAGAGAAGTTCCTATGGGAGGACCGGGAGGGAGAACGGGATATGTGAATGTTCCCCTAACTAGTACAGAGGTGCGGGGATTTAAGAAAGAAATGAAAAAGTTATTGGAAGATCCTATAGGACTGGCTGAACAGCTTGACCAATTCTTGGGACCAAACACATATACGTGGGAAGAGATGCAGGCAATAATGGGAACATTATTTTCACCCCAGGAGAGGCAGATGATTCGACGGGCTGCCCTCCTCATGTGGGAATATGAACAACCTGGGGACCCTAGACCCCATGAACAAAAATATCCCTTAAATGAACCCAGGTGGGACAAACGAACACCCGAGGGATTGGCAAGTATGAGACAATATAGAGAGTGGACAATTAAAGGGATACGGGAGGCTGTGCCAAAGGGTCACAATTTTACCAAGGCATTTGGGAACCACCAGGGGAAAGATGAGTCCCCTACTGATTTTTTGGAGAGGGTGAGAAAGAATGTCCAACAGTATGCTGGTGTGGACCCTAGTACACCAATGGGTGAACAGCTTATTCGAATTGAATTTGTTTCCAAATCATGGCAAGACATTAGAAAGAAACTAGAAAAGGAGGAGGACTGGAGTGAAAAACCCCTAAGTGAACTATTAAAAAAGGCACAAAAAGTATATGTGCAGAGAGAAGAAGAAGATCAAAAGAAGGCGACAAAGGTTATGATACAGACTATCCGACAGATGAATGCTGAATCCAGAGGGGAAAGAAAACAAAACCTTCCTCTAAACAATCCAAAATATCCAAGAGAGGGAAGACCCCGGAGGTTCGTTAAGTGCTATTACTGCAATGAGGAAGGACACTTTAAGAGGGAATGCCCCCGATACAAGAGGGAATTGCGTGCCCTCGAACTTATGGAAGAAGATTAGGGGTGTCAGGGGTTCCAAATGTTAGGGACCAAATATAAGAGGGAACCCCTGGTAAAACTAAAAATTGGTCCCAAGGGAGAAGAGGTGGTGTTTATGGTGGACACAGGAGCGGAACGAAGTAGTGTAATAACTGTGCCAATCGGAACTGAGCCTATAAAAAGTAATTTGACAATTTCTGGGATAGAAGGGGCTCCCAGAATGGTATCAATAATTCCCCAAGTAACAGTGAAACTGGAAGAAAGAGAAGGGGTACAAGACCTCTTGTTATTACCTTCAGCTGGATTTAACCTCCTAGGAAGGGACTTACAGGCTCTCCTAGGTTTGGGTGCTCTCCCTGTGGACGGAGAAGTGCGAGTCCACCTCTGCGCTTTAAAGGAAGAGGATGAACGGCAGATTGACGAGAGAGTCTGGTATAAGGAGGGAAATCGAGGAGGTCTGGACATCCCACCTTTACATGTTACATTAATACCAGGTCATCAGCCGGTAAGGAAACGTCAGTATCCTATTTCTTTGGAAGGGAGAAAAGGGCTACAGCCGGTAATTGAGACTTTAATACGAGACGGACTATTAGAAGAATGCATGTCACCTTATAACACCCCTATACTCCCAGTTAAAAAGTCAGATGGATCCTATCGCCTAGTTCAGGATCTAAGAAGTTTGAATGCTATTGTTCAGACCCGCCACCCAGTGGTGCCTAATCCCTATACTATTATGAGTCGGATTCCCCCAGACCATGAGTGGTTTAGTGTTATCGACTTGAAGGATGCCTTCTGGACTTGTCCGTTAGAAGAGGAAAGTAGAGATATGTTTGCGTTTGAATGGGAAAATCCATGGACAGGTAGACGGAGACAGTTTCGGTGGACTGTATTGCCCCAAGGGTTCACTGAATCTCCAAACCTGTTTGGACAAATGCTAGAACAAATCCTGATGGACTATCCACAATCTGATGATTCCCAACTAATGCAGTATGTGGATGATTTACTATTATCAGGACCCAAGGAACAAGAAATGAGGGGAGAGACCATTAGACTCTTGAATTATCTGGGGAAAAAGGGTCTACGGGTGTCCAGGAACAAGTTACAGTTTGTTGAGAAAACTGTGATATATCTGGGACACCAGATAAGTAAAGGACAGAAACGGATTACCCCTGAACGAATTGCGGGAATCACTAGAATGCCTTTACCCCGTAATAAGAAGGAAATAAGACAATTCCTGGGACTCTTAGGATACTGTAGGTTATGGATAGAGGACTACTCAGCTTTGGTGAAGTTTATGTATGATAAACTGACAAATGAAAATGACTATCCATTGAAATGGACCCAGGAGGAGGAGGGATGGTTCGAGGACTTGAAACATCGCCTAACACGAGCCCCAGTGCTCACTCTGCCCTCTTTAAAACAGCCCTTCCAGCTATTTGTCACTCATAACCAAGGAACAGCTGTGGGAGTTTTAACACAGGAAAAAGGCGGTCAGCGACACCCAGTGGCTTTCCTTTCCAAAATGATGGACCCAGTGTCTCGCGGATGGCCGACGTGTATCCAGGGAGTAGCGGCTGCTGCTCTGTTGGTAGAGGAAGCACGTAAACTTACTTTTGGAGGAAAGATGACTGTGTACACCTCCCATTCTGTGAGTGTTTTATTAACACAAACTGCCCATCGATGGCTGACTGATTCTCGCATATTAAAGTATGAAACCATTTTAATGGTTGGAGAAGATTTACAGTTTGCAAAAATTAATAGCTGCAATCCAGCTCAATTTTTATACGGCAGTGAAACAGAGAAAGAGGTGGAGCATGACTGTGTCGAGTTGACAGATCTTCAGACCAAGACCCGAGAAGACCTTTGCGATACTCCGCTGGGAGAAGGATATGAATTCTACATTGACGGCTCCGCCAGATGTGTTGACGGAATGAGAAGAAATGGGTATGCTATAATAGAAGGAAATACTTGGAAAGTAGTAGAATCCACGAGACTACCCGGAAGCTGGTCAGCACAATCCTGTGAACTATATGCCTTGCAGAGAGCCCTCAGAATACTGGCAAAGAAAATTGGAACAATTTACACAGATTCCAAATACGCATACGGGGTAGTGCATACCTTTGGTAAGATCTGGAAGGAGCGTGGTCTAATTACATCAAGAGGAAAGGAATTGGCACACGAACAGATGATTACTCTGACTCTAGAAGCCTTAACATTACCCCAAGAAATAGCAGTGGTCTACATACCAAGCCATCAAAGGGGAGATAACCCGACAGCAATTGGAAACAGACTGGCTGATGAAGAAGCCAAAAGAGCAGCCATGCAACAAGAAGTCCGTTTGCTGACTTTAATCCCAATAAGGCAAGGCATAAAGACAGCTCCCATTTTCACTGCTAAGGAAGAAAAGAACATGGATCAGCTGGGCGCAAGCCAGTTACCTGATGGAACATGGAAAACACCAGATGGAAGAATTGTTCTAAATAAAGAAATAACTCGCAATATTTTAAAACACCTGCATCAACAGAGCCACTGGGGCACCCAAGCCTTATGTGACACAGTGCTTCGAGATTATGTGTGTAAGGGAATCTACACCTTGGCCCAACAAGAGGTGCAAAATTGTTACCTATGCACAAAAATTAATAAGAAGATAATGAGAACAGGGACCATGGGAGGTCAACCATTAGCCATACGCCCTTTTCAACGTATCCAGATCGATTTCACAGAGTTACCTCAAGTTCAAAGATGGAAATATCTGTTGGTGATAATAGATCACTTTACCCGATGGGTAGAAGCCTTCCCAACAATAAATACTACAGCCTCTACAGTAGCTCGCCTCCTCCTAGAGCATATAATCCCCAGATATGGTATAATGGATTCTATAGACTCAGACAGGGGTCCACATTTTTCTTCAAAAATCCAGCAATTGATTTGTGATGCATTACAGGTCTCTTGGAAATTACATACCCCTTGGCATCCACAAAGCTCAGGGAAGGTCGAGCGTATGAATGGAACACTAAAAATCCAATTGACAAAGTTAATGGTGGAAACTAAAATGCCTTGGATAAAGTGTCTGCCCCTAGCCTTATTGAGAATTCATACTGCCCCACGAAAAGATGTAGGGCTGTCCCCTTATGAAATGATGTTTGGGCTTCCCTTCTGGAGTACAGTTGAGGGGTGTCCCACCTTGGGGGAAGGGGATATATTTGTTAGGAACTATTTACAGGCACTGTCACGCTCTCTTACAGATTTACGAAAGAGAGGACTATTGGCACAAACACCGCCTCTAGACTTTTCTTTACATAAAGTGGAACCAGGAGACTGGATTCTTATCAAGACCTGGAAGACTGAAAAACTCCAGCCCCAGTGGGAAGGTCCATACCAAGTTCTCTTAACTACAGAAGCTGCAGCACGAACAAGAGAGAAGGGGTGGACACACGCATCCAGATTTAAGGGACCTGTAGAGGCGCCACAGGACCCTGATACGAACTCAGATTGGACTTGTATTCCTGGAGAAAAACCTCTTACCTTACGATTTCGCAAAAAGACTTAATTCACAATGTTATTGTTATGTTCTTTGATTTTTCTTAGTTTGCCTATGTCTTTATCAGGTGTGAAATGTAAGAAATGCAGAGATACAGTGGTCCTGTTTCAGGACCACATTTGGGGAAGAAAGGAAGGTAATTTCATTTCCCATACCTCAGTTCCTGAGAAATGCTGGGCAGAAAATACCACCCAACATCCATATACCCCTTGTGTGGAAAAAGAAGGAAATAATATGGGTCATTATATACAGATTCCTAATACCACTCCTTTCCCTCTTAACGGTTGGAAAGGTGACTCAAGCCCACCATGCCCTGATGGACTCTGGTTTTGCATACACCAACGTACTGTTCCAATGAGAAGTTACACTCCACACTCGAAATTGCCTGTCCCTTTAAGACAGCCGGACTTAGTTCGAGTCCATCCAAATAACCATGTAAGTTTCGGTAATGCAATTGGGGGAGATAACCTTTTTGTAGATCTGGCAACTAAAATTGCAGGAACTTTTAATGTAACCAATTGTTGGGTCTGCGGGGGTCCACGGATGTCAGAACAATGGCCTTGGTGGGGAGAACCTCTCAATTCATTGACCATGATTTCCCGCATTTGGACAACTAACCGAACGAGATCAAGAGAAACCTGGTCTCTCTCTAACGTCCCCTCTGGTTTTTATTGTCTCTCACGAGCCGGCAAATACCCAGTAGGAGAAAGTCCCTGCAAGGCTGTATGGATTCGCATTTCACCTGGTGTTTTCACTTGGTTTCCTAAACCTCAGACTTGGTTCTTATCTACTGTTTTTAAAACTAATTGCCTACTCCTGTCTAATAGCAGTATTCAGTTTTGGAATTGTACCACTTCCACCATCACAGGACCATACCAATCAAATCCTGTTCTTAAAAGAGTTTGGGAAAGGGGGTATGGAGTATCCCCAAATGGATTATTCTGGGTATGTGGTAATAAAGCTTATACTCGTCTTCCCTCACAGTGGAGTGGAACTTGTTTCCTAGGAATAATCCGCCCAGAATTTTTCCTTCTACCCCACGATCACGGTCATAAATTAGGCGTGAAGGTCTTTGATACATTACATCGTGAACCCCGCTCTACCACGGTACATTTGGGAGAATGGAGAGATGATTGGCCTCCAGAGCGCATAATTCAATATTATGGTCCCGCTACATGGGCTCAAGATGGATCTTGGGGTTATCGTACTCCTATATATATGTTAAATCGCATAATTCGCTTACAAGCAGTGCTTGAAATTGTTACAAATCAAACAGCTATAGCCCTGCAATTACTTGCATCCCAGCAAGGTCAAATGCGCTCTGCTATATATCAGAACCGTCTAGCCCTAGACTATCTCCTAGCCACGGAAGGAGGTGTATGTGGCAAACTTAATTTGACTAACTGCTGCTTACAGATTGATGATAATGGAAAAGCCGTTCGTAAAATCGCTGATAATATTCGTACATTGTCCCATGTACCGGTTCAAACCTGGCATCCTTTCCCACAATTTAATTGGATGGACAAATGGTTTGGAGGAACCTGGTGGCGTACCTTCTTGTGGGTCATCGGAGGTATTTTATTCCTCCTACTTATTTTGCCCTGTATTATTCCCTGTCTACGCAGCCTAGTGATTTCCATGGTCAAACAAGCTATGCAACCAGGGGGGATGGGAGACCCTGTAAGACTTTTATTTCAGCGTGAGATTAATGTATCATGAAACATTTCTCTTCCCTAGCTTAGAATCCCCATTAATATCTATACATATATTCAACACATTTTAAAGAGAGAAAGGGGTGGATTGTGATATAGAGAATTTAGGTTAAAAAGACTTAAGTTAAAATGTGATGATTAATCATAAACAGGGAAGCCAGAACGGACAGAGAGTTTACTAGCAGTCAAGGACAGAAGGAGCTGCTGAATATGTTTTTTTAAACCTATCTTTTCATGGTCATAGTGAGAGACATGCAGGAGACAAAGGATTGATAAGAAGTGTGAGAAACAGAATTCAGTGAATGTAGAGTTCACAGCGTACGTAACGAACGTGATAATTAATAATGCAGTTATACTTAGAATGTTTTTGTAATACTAACCAATTAAAACAGTATTAATAAGAAGGGGAAGGGCAAATAATAAAGGTATAAAAATCAATGCACTGTATGTATCGGGGCTTAACTGGTGAGAAGCCAGTTGAGTCCAACTCTGCAGACTTGTAAATAAAGCTTGTCGTGTCATCAGTTTTAAAGAGACTCATGTGTGAGAAGTTTTATTTCTGACATTAGGGATCCAATCTTTTATAAACTCCCTCATATTCTTGCCTTCTTCATCTTCCTTAAGGCCCACTATCTTTCTGTTATTTCTTCTGTTATAATTTTCCATTATATCTATTTTTTGAGCTAGTAGTTCTTGTGTCTCTTTAGTTTTTTAATTAGATTCCTCCAATTTCTTTTTTAAGTCTTCTACCTCCATTTCTGCTGCTACTGCCCGCTCTTCCATCTTGTCCATTTTCTTTCCCATTTCTGTTAAGGTCATATCTATTTTATTCATTTTCTCTTCTGTGTTGTTTATTCTTCTTCTTAAATCATTAAATTCCTGTGTTTGCCATTCTTTAAATGACTCCATGTATCCTCTAACAAGAGAAAGTATATCCTTTATCTTGCCTTTCCCTTCTTCTTCTATTTCACTGTACTCTTCCTCTTCTTCTTCCTCTGGGTTGGCCATCTGTTGTTTCTTTGTTGCCCTTTTCTTCTCTTCTTTCTTGTTTCCATTGTCTTCTGTGGTCTCTTCTTGCTGGAGGTGTTCTGCAGCTGTTGTTGCCGGCTGTGGAGATCGACTCCCCAGCTGGTCCCCCCTCCCGTCAGTGTGTTTTTTTTCATGCGGTTGCGCACTTTTACTCGACTCAGCGAGCCATTTTTGTAGTCCTATTTCTACCGACCTGAGGAAGCGGGCTTCTCTCTCCACAGCGGGCCTCTTCGGACAGGTAAGGCCTTCTCCTTCTTCCTCCGTTGTCTTCTCTTCCTCTCTTCTTACCGTTGATTTTGATTTTTCTTTTTTTGTCGCCATCTTCTTTCCACCTTTATACTCACTTTTCTTTAACTTTTATTTCTGTGCCTTTGTATTTTCTCTTGTTTTTCCCGACATTTCTGGAGAGGGCTGGAGTTCACCGTCCGGCCACTACTCCATCCCGTGACTCCCTCCAGGAAAATGTTTGATGTTGTAGGAATGTTGTCTTATAAAGGGTTTAAAATAAGAAAACAGAAATGGAAAAGGAGGAAAGGTAATGATGGAAAAACGGATAGAGAAGATAAACAAAGTATAAAATGGCTACGCTGAACTATATGACTTTAAATATTAATGGAATACATAACCAAATTAAAAGGAAGAAACTACTAAATTTACTGAAAAAAGAAAAAATTGATATAGCATTTGTTCAAGAAACACACTTAACTGAATTGGAGCACAAGAAATTAAAGAGAGATTGGGTAGGACATGTAACAGCAGCATCGTATAATTCAAAAGCAAGAGGAGTGGCTATATTAATTAGTAAAAATGTGCCATTTAAAATAGAAGAGGAAATAATAGATCCAGCAGGGAGATATGTTATGATAAAATATCAGATATATTCGGAGTTTTGGAATCTACTTAATGTATATTCACCTAACGAAGAAGATCAAAAATTTATGCAAGATATCTTTTTGAAGGTAGCTAATACGCAAGGGAACATACTAATAGGAGGGGATTTCAACCTGAATTTGGATTCAAATATGGATAAAACTGGGAAAAAAAATTAACAGAAAGAACAAAGTAACCAAATTTATAATTAAATCAATGCAAGAAATGAAACTTTTGGATATATGGAGGAAACAAAACCCAAAAGAAAAGGAATATTCATACTACTCGGCTAGACACAAAACATACTCAAGAATAGATCTATTTTTGTTATCAGCTAGATAGAGCAAGATAGAGTAAGAAAAACAGAATATAAAGCTAGAATACTATCGGACCATTCACCCTTAATATTGACAGTAAAGCTAGAGGACATCCCTCCAAGAATGTATAGATGGAGATTAAACCCCATGCTACTTAAAAGGCAGGATTTTAGAAAATTTATTGAAAAACAATTAAAAATGTATTTTGAAGTAAATACGGAATCAGTGGAAGATAAGTTTATACTATGGGATGCAATGAAATCATTCATTAGAGGTCAAATAATAAGTTATGTAACCAAGATGAAGAAGGACTATAATCAGGAAACAGAACAGTTGGAAAGGGAAATAGTAAATATAGAAAAAAAATTAGCAATGAAGGAAGATACAACTAAAAGAAGAGAATTGGCGGATAAAAAAATAAAATATGAAACATTACAAACATATAAGGTAGAGAAGAATATAATGAAGACAAAACAGAAATATTATGAATTAGGTGAAAAAACGCACAAAATCCTAGCATGGCAGCTTAAGACAGAACAAGCTAAGAAAATGGTATTGGCATCAAGGAAAAAAGACAAACAAATTACATATAATCCAAAAGAAATTAAGGAAAACTTTAGAGAATTCTATGAACAATTATACCGAACTGAAAACGAAGGGAAAGAAGGGAAAATAGATGAATTTTTGACTAAAATTGAACTACCAAAACTACAAATAGAGGAACAAAATAAATTAACAGAACCATTTGGAACAGTAGAAATACAAGAGATAATAAAAAAATTACCAAATAATAAGACACCAGGAGAGGATGGATTTCCAATAGAATTCTACAAAACATTTAAAGACTTATTAATTCCGCCCCTCCTGGATGTAATCAACCAGATTGATGAAACACAAAGCTTACCAGATTCATGTAAAACAGCAATAATTACAGTAATACTAAAACAAGGGAAAGATCCACTCTCACCAGCGTCATATAGACCAATATCTTTGCTAAACACAGATTATAAGATAATAGCTAAACTATTAGCAAACAGATTAGCAGAACAGGTACCGAAAATGGTAAATTTAGACCAAACTGGATTTATCAAAAAAAGACGCACAATAGACAATATTTGTAAATTTATTAACTTAATTCATGCAGTAGAAGGAAATAAAACACCTGCAGTAGCAGTTGCTTTAGACGCAGAGAAGGCCTTCGACAGAGTAGAATGGAATTATCTGTTCAACGTATTGCATAAATTCAGTTTACCGGAGAAGTATATTAATTGGATTAAAGCATTATATAAGGGACCGTTAGCGAAAGTGACAGTAAATGGACATGTATCAAAGCAATTTAACTTAAGCAGGTCAACGCGGCAGGGATGCCCACTATCACCTTTATTGTTTGCGTTAGCTATAGAACCACTAGCAGAATTGATAAGAATAGATAATAATATAAAAGGAATAAAAATAAAAGACAAGGAATATAAAATCAGTCTATTTGCGGATGATGTTATAGTGTACTTAACAGAACCAGAACTATCAATAAAAGAATTATATAAGAAATTGAAGGAATATGGAGAAGTCTAGGGTTACAAGATAAACGTAAATAAAAGTGAAGCAATGCCTATGAATAATGCGGATTTCTCAAAATTTAAGAAGGAATCTCCATTTAGATGGCAAATGCAGGCAATAAGATACCTAGGTGTACAAATAAACAAAAATCTAGGCCAATTATATAAACTCAATTATTATCCACTAATGAAAAAATTACAGGACGATTTAGAGCATTGGAAAGATCTACCACTAACATTAATAGGAAGGATAAACTGTATTAAAATGAACATTTTTCCAAGGATATTATACTTATTTCAGGCATTGCCAATACAACTGACAGAAAAATTCTTCAAAGAGTTAAAGAAAATAATAAGGAAATTTTTATGGAGAGGGCGGAAACCGAGGATAGCACTAGATAAATTAACAGAATGGTATAAACAAGGAGGCTTACAATTGCCAAACTTCAAAAATTATTATAGAGCCGAACAATTAAGATACCTATCAGATTTTTATCAAACAAGGGAAAAACCAGACTGGACGAGATTAGAACTAGATAAAATAGGGGAGAAGATACCCGAACATATATTATATAAATGGGATGAAAAATTGGTACAACATAGAACTTCTCCAGTATTACATCATCTCCTCAATATTTGGAAGAAGATTCATGTAGAAAGAAATAAAACAAATGATCAATTACCAAAACTAATATTGACGCAAAATAAGTTACTCCCTTTTACAATAGATAACCTTTCCTTTAGAGAATGGGAAAAAAAAGGGATTAAAAGAATAGAAAATTGTTTTTCAGGAAATAGATTCTTATCCTTTGAACAAATGAGAGATAAGTACAATATAACTGGAGATACAGTGCTGGCATATTACCAACTGAGATCCTACTTGAAGGATAAATTAGGAAGCAATTTGAGTTTGCCAGAGGGAAGTAACCTTGAATATGTGATTACAGATACAATGTTAATCAAAAGATTTATAACAAATATGTATATTAAACTGCAAGAAAAGGAGAATGAGGAAACAAATGGTAAAACTAAACAAAAATGGGAACAAGATTTAAATATAAAGATAAAAAAGGAAACATGGGTGAAATTATGTTCTGGAACGATGAGAAATACAATAAATACGAGGCTACGTATGATACAATATAATTGGTTACACAGACTATGCATTACACCTCAAAAGTTAAATAAATGGGACCCAACAGTATCTGATAGATGTTTTCGATGTAAAAAAGAAATGGGAACAACAATTCATGCAATCTGGACATGTGATAGAGTAGAAAAATTTTGGGAAGATCTCAATCAGATATTAAATAAAATAACAGAAAACAATATACCAAAGAATCCAGAGATCTTTCTCCTAAGTAACATAAAAAACAAAGAATTTGGAATTGATTTGGAGGATGCACAAAAAAGATTTGTTAAGATAGCTCTAGCCGTAGCAAAAAAATGTATTATGTCAACCTGGAAATTGGAAGATAATTTGAAAATACAACAATGGTATAAACAAGGAGGCTTACAATTGCCAAACTTCAAAAATTATTATAGAGCCGCACAATTAAGATACCTATCAGATTTCAATAGAAATGAATAAATGTATTCCATTAGAAAAAATAACATATAGTTTAAGAAATAATATTGAAATATTCGAACAATTATGGGAGCCTTACATTAAATACAATAGCGAAAACCTACCGGGGACAAACATTACCTAAGTTGTTGGAAGGAGAAGGAAAGAAAAGAATGGACTCAGTAGAATTTCTGGTCTATTTTTGTTGAATGACAACATTGTCTGACTGGTTTAATGTAACCTAGATTGTATACCTAAAATGGATGGGGGGGGGGGGTGGGGGGGTGGGTTGGGAGGAGGGAGTGGGGGAGAAAAAGTCACTGTATATGTGTGAAAAAGAAAAAGTGTGTATCATGGCTAATGTGATTTATGGTGTGAAAAAAAAAAGAAAAGAGGAGTAACCTGGGTGCTTGGGGCTGTTGGCTGAGTCTCTGGCTTTGGGACGTTTGCAGCAGGCTTAGGGGGATCCCAGCAGTAGCATCAGGTCTCCATGGTACTGGGGAAACTGCTGCTGGGGGAGTGATGGTAGCAGTGTCTGCTTTCCCTGGCTCTGGAGTGGTCAGCAATTCTGCATATACGAGGCAATTGGGAGTACGACTTGTAGAGATCCTTCCACCTGTGCTTGTAGTGGCCCCTTTCTGATCAGACCGGGGTTTAGGGTCGGTGGCGCCTGTACCAGCAAACCCATGGGCAGGCAGGGCTCTTGGCCGTTTCTTACCTGCCCTATCATACTTCTGTGGTCTTCCCCGCATTCCACCATGATTCCAGTACAGCGGTCCCTCACCATCTCTATACTCGGATTCTATTCCTCAGGAAGAGTCTCCAGGTAGTCGGGAACGCGCATTGGAGCAGAAGCAGCTTCCATCCTAGTAGCTATGATATTAGATTATTAAATTCTACTGACAATAACCACACTAGCAGTGCGAGTATAAGACAGCTTTAATAAACTAATATGTACACTAAGAGGTCTTGTCTCTCTGCAAGACGAACCTGAAAGGCTAGACTGTAGCTCTGGACTGCTTTATATACAAGGTCACCGGGATGACCCCTGGTGACCTAGTGGCGTAATTACATATCACCACAAACTGTTCAAATGTTAATTAATTATTTCCCAAAAAACAATTTTCTATTCTTTTCATTCCTTTTCTCTCCCATTCTCTAAAGGAAAGGTTGTCTATTGTAAAAGGGATTAGCGGATTTTACGTCAATAGTAATTTTGGTATTTGATCATTCGTTTTTTTCCTTTCTAAGTGGATCTTCTTCCATGTATTAAGTAAATGATGCAATACTGGTGAGTTTTTATATTGCACCAGCTTTTCATCCCACTTATAAAGTATATGTTTACACCTTTTCCCCTATTTTATCTAGTTCTATCTTAGTCCAGTCTGGTTTTTCCCTTGTCTGGTAAAAATCTGATAAATACCTTAATTGTGCAGCTCTATAATAATTTCTAAAATTTGGTAACTGCAAACCACCTTGATTATACCTCTCTGCTAATTTATCTAACGCTACCCTTGGATTCCTCCCTTTTCACAAGAATTTCCTTATTGTTCTCTTTAGTTCCTTAAAGAATTTTTCTATTAAAGGAATTGGTAACGTTTGAAATAAGTATTGTATCCTTGGGAACACGTTCATTTTAATGCAGTTTACCCTCCCTATCAACATTAGCAGTAATTCATTCCAATGTTCTAAGTCTTCCTGCAATTTCTTTATTAGTGGCTGATAATTTAGTTTGTACAAGTGGCTTAAGTTATTATCTAACCTGATCCCTAGGTATCGGATTGCTTGTGCTTGCCATTTAAACGGTGATTCTTTTTTAAATTCTGTATAGTCTGCGTTACTCATTGGCATCACTTCACTTTCATTTGCGTTGATCTTGTACCCCGATATTTCTCCATATTCCTTCAATTTCTTATGTAATTCTTTTACAGATACCTCTGGTTCTGTTAGGTATACTATGATGCCATCTGCAAATAAGCTGATTTTATATTCCTTCTCCTTTATTTTTATCCCTTTTATTTTATTTTCTATTCTTATCAGTTCTGCCAAAGTTCTATTGCTATGGTGAACAATGAGGGGGGATAATGGAGATCCCTGTCTAGTTGACCTACTTAATTTAAAGTTATTCAATACATATCCATTTACTGTTACCTTCGCCAACGGTCCATTATACAATGCTTTAAGCCAATTTATATCTTTTTCTGGTAGATTTAACTTCCATAATACTTTAAATAAGTAATAAGAAAAAGCCAAAGGCTTTTTCTGTGTCTAGAGCAACAGCCACTGTTGGTTTCTTGTTTCCTTGAACTGCGTGGATTAGATTAATAAGTTTGCAGACATTGTCCGCTGTTTGTCTTTTCTTAATAAATCCAGTTTGATCTTGTTTTACTATTTTAGGTACACAATCAGCCAATCTGTTTGCTAATAATTTTGCTATTATCTTATAGTCTGAGTTAAGTAGAGATATTGGTCTATAAGATGCTGGTGTTAATGGATCCTTCCCCGTCTTTGATATTGCTGTAATTATTGCTGTCTTACATGAATCTGGCAAGTTTTGTGTTTCTTCTATCTGATTCATTACTTCCAGGAGAAGAGGAATTAATAATTCTTTAAATGTTTTATAAAATTCTATTGGAAATCCATCCTCTCCTGGTGTTTTATTGTTCGTCAGCTTTTTTAATATATCATGTACTTCCTCTATTTCAAATGGTTTTAATAGTTTGTTTTGTTCCTCTTCTTGCAATTTTGGCAGTTCAATTTTAGCTAAAAATTCCTCTATTTTATCATCTTTCCCCTTGTTCTCAGTTTGATACAATTGTTCATAAAATTCCTTAAAATTTTCATTAATCTCTGTTGGATTATATGTACTTTGTTTGTCCTTTTTCCTTGATGCCAGTATCGTTCTTTTAGCTTGTTCTGTTTTAAGTTGCCAGGCTAATATTGTATGTGTTTTTTCTCCCAATTCATAACACTTTTGCTTTGTTTTCATCATGTTCTTCTCCACCTTACGTTTACATTATATTTGTAATGTTTCATATTTCATTTTTTTGTCCGCTAATTTTCTCCTTTTCGTTATATCATCCTTTTTTATTAATACCTTTTCTGTACTTACTATCTCCCTTTCCAACTGCTCTATTTCCCAATTGTAATCCTTTTACATCTTAGTTACATAACTTATTATCTGCCCTCTAATGAAGGCTTTCATTGAGTCCCATAATGTAAATTTGTCTTTCACTGATCCTGTGTTTATTTCAAAATATCTTTTAATTTGGCGTTCAATAAACTCCCTACATTCCTGTCTTTTAAGTTGCAAGGAGTTTAACCTCCATCTATATGTTCTTGGTGGGATGTCCTCCAGTTCTATTGCTAATAATAGGGGTGAATGATCTGATAGTAGTCTAGCTTTATACTCAGTTTTCCTAACTCTCCCTTGAATATGGGCTGACAACAAAAACATATCAATCCTTGAGTAAGTTTTGTGCCTATTTGAATAAAATGAAAATTCCTTCTCTCTTGGGGGTTGCCTTCTCTATATATCCATAAGTTTCATTTCCTGCATTGATTTAACCATAAATTTGGCTACTTTATTCTTTTTACTTGTCTTTTGTCCAGTTTTATCCAACATTGGATCCAAATTAAGGTTAAAATCCCCTATCAATATATTTCCTTGTATATCAAAAAAATATCCTGCATAAACTTTTGATTCTCCTCGTTAGGCACATATATATTGAGCAAATTCCCAAATTCTGAGTATATCTGACACTTTATCATTGCATGCCTCCCTGCCGGATATATTATTTCCTCCTCTATTTTGATTGGTACATTTTTGTTAACTAGTATGGCTACACCTCTAGCTTTTGAATTATAGGATGTTGCTGTTACGTATCCTAACCAGTCTCTCTTTAGTTTGTTATGTTCCGCTTTAGTTAGATGCGTTTCCTGCACAAATGCTATATCTATTTTTTTCTTCAATAAATTTAGTAGCCTCTTTCTTTTAATTTGGTTATGTATTCCATTAATGTTTATAGTCATATAGTTCAACATGGCCATCTTATTATCTTGCATATCCCTCTTTTCCACCTCCATCCCCCTTTTCATCTTATTCTCTTATTACACTTAATGCACGACAACACATTTAAGACATGAAGTACCCCCGCTGTTCCCACATCCACTAATACCTTAACCCCAAAAGATCCCCCCTCTCTGAGTTGCCCCATATCCCTTGCCGGGCAACCACAACTGCCCTTTTCACTTGGATTGCGATCTTGTTTACAGCGTCAACTGATTTTGCATCCACCATTACACAGACATCACATAGGCTGCCAGCCTCTCTCTGGTTTCAGTGTCCCAATGTTTCAACATAAAAGCCCCCGGGCACACTTCTAGTGGTTTCAAAATAAAAGACCTGCTAATAGCAGCATTAAACATTATAGATAGCATTGGAATTGTGCCTGGCCACACAGTCCTGGGTGTATAATGAGTAGAGCAGTGGGCTAAGCATGCATCTTTGGGGTGTGCCTGTGTTGATAATCAGTGAGGAGGAGATGTTGTTTCTAATTCATACTGACTGTGGTCTTCTGATGAGAAAGTAAAGGATCCAGTTGCTGAGGGGGGGGGGGGGGTACAGAGGCCCAGTGTTTGTAGCTTCTTGGCCAGCACTGAGAGAATAATGGTGTTGAAGTCTGAACTGTAGTTGATGAAGAGCAGCCGTATGTATGAATTGCTGTTTTCAGGGTGATCCAGAGCTGAGTGGAGAGCCAGTGATATTGCATCTGCTATGGAGCCATTGTGATGACGGACAAATTGCAGTGGGTCCAGACCTTTACTTAGGAACGTGTTAATTCTGGCCATGACCAGCCTCTCAAAGTATTTAATCACAGTAGAAGTGTGATAGTACAGACCTATCACCAATGTATATAGTTACAGTATCTAGAGTGTAATGACTGTGCTTACAGTGATTGGCTGAGAGCTTAGCCACGCCTACTGTCTGGGCCTTAAAGGGTTGTGCCCCTAGCCAGGTCGGATTATTCCGGACTGGTCAGCCACCTGTGAAGAGCTCCTGTCTTTTGCTAATAAAAGCCTTGGTTTGGACCAACAAGTCTTTGGTTCTTTCGACGAGCTCTACAATTTTATTAGCAAAAAGAATTTTTTTTAAAAAGGGATGGAGAGTCTGACTCACCCAGAAAAACTTGACATCGACCCACAGTCAGCTACAGCCTTCAAAACCTTTAAGTTCTGGCTGATGAACTTTGAAAACTTCCTAAGGCTCATTGAGGTGGAGGACGATAACCAGCGTCTATCAGCATTGCTGTCTATGGTGTCCTTGAGAGTCTACGAGAACATCCAGGATAAGACCACTTACACCACAGCCATAAAGGTACTGAAAGAACTGTACAATCAACCAAAGAACAGAGTTCATGCCCGGCTCGTGCTTGCGTCGAGGAAGCAACAGCCCGGCGAGTCCAGCAGGGCATATTTACAAGTAGTAAAGGCGTTGGGCAAGGACTGTAACTGTGTGGACAAAACTGCTGCCGAGATCACAAACGATCTCATCCGGGATGCCTATGTGGCTGGGCACCAATCGAACGAAGTGAGGCTGCGCTTGCTCGAACAAGGGGTAGAAAAACTAGAGGACATGGCTCGGATTGCAATCACAATGGAGGATGTAGCCTTAAAGTCAAACGAGCTCTCTAGGGACTGGACCCCACGTTCTGATGTGAGTAGAGTGCTCTTCAGCCCTTCCACCCCAGGGTCAGTTCTCCAAGAAGGGGTGAATGTGATAGTACAGACCTATCACCAATGTATATAGTTACAGTATCTAGAATGTAATGACTATGCTTACAGCGATTGGCTGAGAGCTTAGCCACGCCTACTGTCTGGGCCTTAAAGGGTTGTGTCCCCAGCCAGGTCAGATCATTCCGGACTGGTCGGCCACCTGTGAAGAGCTCCTGTCTTTTGCTAATAAAAGCCTTGGTTTGGATCAACAAGTCTTTGGTTCTTTTGACGAGCTCTACAAGAAGTTAGTGCTACTGGGCGTCAGTTGTTGAGTCACACTATTCTTCTTGATTGATGCCCTTTTGAAGCAGATGGGAACTTCTGTCTGCACTAATGAGAGGTTGAAAATGTCCATGAACATCTGGTTGGCGTAGATTTGCAGTACCCTGCCAGATATGCCTAATGCCTTGCAAGGGTTCACCCTCTTTTTTGTAATTTTTTTTGTTTATTGCACCATGAACCATATCAATAACAATATATACATGTATTCATTATTAAAATATACACTGTGACATTTCCTTTTTTCTCCCCCTTCATCCCTCCCACCCTCCCCACCCCTTAATTTAAAATAAGAATCAAAAGCAAAAACAAACAAATAATAAAAACAACAAATAAAAGATAAAGGAAAAAGAAAAAGTCATATCATCCATATTTAAGCCTTATTGTACTTGTATCATATCACTTCAAGAGATGGAGGTCCGAAATCAGCGGTTTCTAACATATTCTATCTATGGTTCCCAAATTTTTTCAAATAGAGTATATTTGTTTTAGATTGTAAGCAATTTTTTTTAATGTTCATTTCTATATGCCATTGTTGTATTTTTAAACTTGCTTCCATTTTCCAAGTTGTCATTATACATTTTTTTGCTGCAAGTATATCATAATAAATCTTTTTTGGGCTCTGTCTAATTTTAAGCCTAGTTTTTTTGTCTTTTATGTTATTTAACAGAAGGATTTCTGGATCTTTTGGCATGTTATATTTTTGTAATTCTGTTTCATATTAAGTTTAAATCCCCCCCAGAAAGTTTTCACTTTTGTACATGTCCAAATTGCGTGTAATGTTGTTCCAGTCTCTTGTTTAAAGGTTTCACCCTCTTGAATGATGTTCTAACATCGTTCTCAGAAACAGACATCACAGGGTCCTCAGCCTTTGCAGGGATTGTAGTAGGCACTGTTTATTGTTTCTTCTCAAAGCGGGCATAGGAGTTCAGCTCATCAGGTAATGAAGCATCACAGCCCTCGCTTTGTAGGCTGGCATATATCTGCCTCTGTCTCTAGCTTCGTCTGGAATTGCCACCTTGCTTTAGAGATGGCCTTCCACAGGTCGTACCTGGTCTTCTTGTAAACATTCTTGTTCTTGCACTCAGCAGATTGCAAATCTTCTGATTCATCCAGGGCTTCTGGTTGGAGAACACCCGGCATCTGCTCATGGGCACACATTTGTCCACGCAAGTCTTGATGAAGTCCTTGATTGATTCCTTGAATGGTGGTTCTGTTATAAGGGAGAGATTAGCAGATTCAGTCTATGGCCTCCTGTCTTTAGAAGAATGAATGATGCGATCTTGAAAAATACAATATTCTTTTTACGAGAAGCTATATCACATTCTAATTATATCCTCTCACTGGTGTTTAATTAAATCTCTATTGAATAGAGCTTCAGCTCTACTTTCCTGTCTTTTCCCCAAACCTTTCATTTCCCAATATACTAAAAAATGACTCTTTCAACCTCAATTATACCATTTCCATAGTTCTCTGGGCAGAGAATTCACAACCCGTTGGGAGAAAAAATTCCTCCACATTTTTGTTTTAAAAGGATGACCCACTATTCTGAAACAGTGTTTTTCAATACTCCATAAGGGGAGACATCCTCTCAGCTCCTTAAATAACATTACTTTTCATGGTTCTAAATGGCAAGAGTATAGTCCAATTTGCTCAAGCTTTCCTCTTTGACACAGTAAACCTTAACCTTCTTTGAATAATTTACAAGGTAAAAAATTGGGACAAAAACTGTATGCAGTGGCCCATACCCCATATGGATATAACATGGTTTCCATACTTACATACCATTCCTTTGCAATAAAAACAATTCATTATTACTTACTGTGCCTATATGGTAAATGTACACATTTCATTTACAAAAGCACCCAAATCCCTTATACACATAGAGTAATTGTAGTCTTTCTCCATTTAAACTATATTCTAGATTTCTATTCTTCCACCAAAGTGCATAACCTCCCATTTCCTATTATATTTCATCCACCTAATATTAAACTACTTATTCTATAAATGCCTTGAACCCTCTTCACAACTTGTTTCGACATCTGTCTTTATGTGATGGCAGGTTTTGGTATAATACATGCAGTCCTTGTGTGATGTAGATTATAAAATATTTGAAGCTCAAGCACTAATCATGTGGCACTCCAATAGTTATTGTTTTCCAACTAGAAAATTGTTTATTTATTCTTTTTCTTATATATTCATGCCAATATATTATTCCCATTACCATTGATTTGACATCTCATTAAAGTCCCTCTAAAAATCAAAATTTGTTCCATCTATTTGTTCCCTCTTATTCACCCTACTCATTATATCCTGAAAGAGCTCTAATAAATTTATAAAATGTAATTTCCTGTTCATGAAAAATGTCAACTTTCCTGATTGTTTCTGGATGTTCTGCTCTCTGGTGTCAGTGCTGCACAATTGCTCAGCAAAAGAAGGTGGAAGGTGCTCCTTCTACCCAGTAGCCTTCAGGTCACCCTTGGGCAAAGTGTACCTGTTTAGCCTCCCATTCAGGGTCATGTGAAGCCATGGATTGCAGATGGTGGATAATTTTTACAAGCAGATTCTAAATATTGTCATTTATGATTGTAAAACTAAAATCGCTGGGCAGATGAATCTGCTGATCAATGACCAGGGTTACCTGTCCAGTATGGACACTGCAATTGAAGAAGGCAACAGGAAACCACTTCAGTATTTTTCCCTTGTATAGTCATAAACTCTCCAGCGCATGACGTCCTGTTTTGCGGAAACTGCCAAAATGTTTGGCCTGGAAATCAGCCTGAAGAAAACTGAGGTCCTCCATCAGCCAGCTCCTCACCATGACTACCAGCCCCCCCACATCTCCATCGAGCACACAGAACTCAAAACGGTTAACCAGTTTACCTACCTCAGCTGCACCATTTCATCTGATGCAAGGATCGACAAAGAGATAGACAACAGACTGGCCAAGGCAAATAGCGCCTTTGGAAGACTACACAAAAGAGTCTGGAAAAACAACCACCTGAAGAAACACACAAAGATCAGTGTGTACAGAGGCGTTGTCATACCCACGCTCCTGTTCGGCTCCGGATCATGGGTCCTCTACCGACATCACCTGTGCTCCTAGAACGCTTCCATCAGCGCTGTCTCCGCTCCATCCTCAACATTCATTGGAATGACTTCATCACCAACATCGAAGTACTCGAGTTGGCAGAGTCCGCAAGCATCGAATCCATGCTGCTGAAGACCCAACTGCTCTGGGTGGATCACATCTCCAGAATGGAGGACCATCGCCTTCCCAAGTGAGCTCTCCACTGGCCACCGAGACAGAGGTGCACCAAAGAAGAGGTACAAGGTCTGCTTAAAGAAATCTCTTGGTGCCTGCCACATTGACCACTGCCAGTGGACTGATCTCGCCTCCAACCGTGCATCTTGGCGCCTCACAGTTCGGCGGGCAGCAACCTCCTTTGAAGAAGACCGCAGAGCCCACCTCACTGACAAAAGACAAAGGAGGAAAAACCCAACACCCAACCCCAACCAACCAATTTCCCCTTGCAACCGCTGCAACCGTGCCTGCCTGTCCCGCATCGGACTTGTCAGTCACCAACGAGCCTGCAGCAGACGTGGACATACCCCTCCATAAATCTTCGTCCGCGAAGCCAAGCCAAAGAATCATAAACTCAACATCGACTACGATTTCAACTCAAAGATGGAGACTTCACCGAATGAAAACAGGGGAAGCAAAAACTACAATTCAGAGGGTCAGAGATCATGAGGTCTGGAGAGACATGATTGTCAGAAATAAAACTTCTCACACATGAGTCTCCTTAAAACTGATGACACGACAAGCTTTATTTACAAGTCTGCAGAGTTGGACTCAACTGGCTTCTCACCAGTTAAGCCCCGATACATACAGTGCATTGATTTTTATACCCTTATTGTTTGCCCTTCCCCTTCTTATTAATACTGTTTTAATTGGTTAGTATTACAAAAGCATTCTAAGTATAACTGCATTTTTAATTATCACGTTCGTTACGTACGCTGCGAACTCTACATACACTAAATTCTGTTTCTCACCCTTCTTATCAATCTTTTGTCTCCTGCATGTCTCTCACTATGACCATGAAAAGATAGGTTTAAAAAAACATATTCAGCTGAACCTTTTGTCCTTGGCTGCTAGTAAGCTCCCTGTCCGTTCTGGCTTCCCTTTTTATGATTAATCATCACATTTTAACTTAAGTCATTTTAACCTAAATTCTCTATATAACAATCCACCCCTTTCTCTCTTTAAAATGTGTGTAATATATATAGATATGAATGGGGATTTTAACCTGGGGAAGAGAAACGTTTCATGATACATTAATCTCGTGCTGAAGTAAAATTCTAACAGGGTCTCCGAGTCCCCCTGGTTGCATAGCCTGTTGGACCATGGAAATCACCAGGCTGCGTAGACAGGGAATAATACAGGGCAAAATAAGTAGGATGAATAAAATACCTCCGATGACCCACAAGAAGGTACGCCACCAGGTTCCCCCAAACCATTTGTCCATCCAATTTAATTGTGCAAAAGGATGCCAGGTTTGAACCGGTACATGGGACAAAGTACGAATATTATCAGCGATTTTTCGAATGGCTTGGCCCAAATTAAGCTTTCCACATACACCTCCTTCCGTGGCTAGGAGATAGTCTAGGGCCAGACGGTTCTGATATATAGCAGAGCGCATTTGACCTTGCTAGGATGCAAGTAATTGCAGGGCTAGAGCTGTTTGATTTGTAACAATTTCAAGGACTGCTTGTAAGCGAATAATGCGATTTAACATATAAATAGGAGTACGATAACCCCAGGATCCATCCTGAGCCCATGTAGCGGGACCATAATATTGAATTATGCGTTCTGGAGGCCAATCATCTCCCCATTGTCCCAAATGTACCGTGCTAGAGCGGGGCTGACGGTGTAATGTATCAAAAATCTTCACTCCTAATTTATGACCGTGATCGTGGGGTAGGAGGAAAAATTCTGGGCGGATTATTCCTAGGAAACAAGTTCCACTCCACTGTAAGGGGAGACGAGTATAAGCTTTATTACCACATATCCAGAATAATCCATTTGGGGATACTCCATATCCCCGTTCCCAAACTCTTTTAAGAGTGGGGTTTGATTGGTATGGTCCTGTGATGGTGGAACTGGTACAATTCCAAAGCTGAATACTGCTATTAGACAGGGGTAGGCAATTAGTTTTAAAAACAGTGGATAAGAACCAAGTCAGGGGTTTAGGAAACCAAATGAAATTACTAGGCGAAATGCGAATCCACACAGCCTTGCAGGGACTTTTTCCTACTGGGTATTTGCCGATCCGTGAGAGACAATAAAAACCAGAGGGGACGTTAGAGAGAGACCAAGTTTCTCTTGATCTCGTTCGGTTAGTTGTCCAAATTCGGGAAATCATGGTCAATGAATTGAGGGGCTCTCCCCACCAAGGCCATTGCTCTGACATCCGTGGACCCCCGCAGACCCAACAATTGGTTACATTAAAAGTTCCTGCAATTTTAGTTGCAAGATCTACAAAAAGGTTATCTCCCCCAACTGCATTACCGAAACATTCATGGTTATTTGGATGGACTCGAACTAAGTCCGGCTGTCTTAAAGGGGCAGGCACTTTCGAGTGTGGAGTGGAACTTTTCATTGGAACATTACGCTGGTGTATGCAAAACCAGAGTCCATCAGGGCATGGTGGGCCTGAGTCACCCTTCCAACCGTTAAGAGGGAAAGGAGTGGTATTAGGAATCTGTATATAATGACCCATCTTATTTCCTTCTTTTTCCACACAAGGGGTATATGGATGTTGGGTGGTATTTTCTGCCCAGCATTTCTCAGGAACTGAGGTATGGGAAATAAAATTACCCTCCTTTCTTCCCCAAATGCGGTCCTGAAACAGGACCACTGTGTCTCTGCATTCTTACATTTCACACCTGATAAAGACATAGGCAAACTAAGAAAAATCAAAGAACATAACAATAACATTGTGAATCAAGTCTTTCTGCAAAATCGCAAGGTAAGAGGTTTTTCTCCAGGAACACAAGTCCAATCTGAGTTAGTATCAGGGTCCTGAGGCGCCTCTACAGATCCCTTAAATCTGGATGCGTGTGTCCACCCCTTCTCTCTTGTTCGTGCTGCAGCCTCTGTAGTTAAGAGAACTTGGTATGGACCTTCCCACTGGGGCTGGAGTTTTTCAGTTTTCCAGGTCTTGATGAGAATCCAGTCTCCTGGTTCCACTTTGTGTAAAGAAAAGTCTAAAGGCGGTGTTTGTGCCAATAGTCCTCTCTTTCGTAAATCTGCAAGAGAGCGTGACAGTGCCTGTAAATAGTTCCTAACAAATATATCCCCTTCCCCCAAGGTGGGACACCCCTCAACTGTACTCCAGAAGGGAAGCCCAAACATCATTTCATAAGGGGACAACCCTACATCTTTTCGTGGGGCTGTACGAATTCTCAATAAAGCCAGGGGCAGACACTTTATCCAAGGCATTTTAGTTTCCACCATTAATTTTGTCAATTGCATTTTAGGGTTCCATTCATACGTTCAACCCTCCCTGAGCTTTGTGGATGCCAAGGGGTATGTAATTTCCAAGAAACCTGTAATGCATTACAAATCAATTGCTGGATTTTTGAAGAAAAATGTGGACCCCTGTCTGAGTCTATAGAATCCATTATACCATATCTGGGGATTATCTGCTCTAGGAGGAGGCGAGCTACTGTAGAGGCTGTAGTATTTACTATTGGGAAGGCTTCCACCCATCTGGTAAAGTGATCTATTATCACCAACAGATATTTCCATCTTTGGACTTGAGGTAACTCTGTGAAGTCGATCTGGATACGTTGAAAAGGGCGTATGGCTAATGGTTGACCTCCCATGGTCCCTGTCCTCATTACCTTCTTATTAATTTTTGTGCATAGGTGACAATTCTGCACCTCCTGTTGGGCCAAGGTGTAGATTCCCTTACACACATATTCTCGAAGCACTGTGTCACATAAGGCTTGGGTGCCCCAGTGGCTCTGATGATGCAGGTGTTTTAAAATATTGCGAGTTATTTCTTTATTTAGAACCATTCTTCCATCTGGTGTCTTCCATGCGCCCAGCTGAGCCATGTCCTTTTCTTCCTTAGCAGTGAAAATGGGAGCCTTCTTTATGCCTTGTCTTATTGGGATTAAGGTCAGCAAACGAACTTCTTGTTGCATGGCTGCCCTTTTGGCTTCTTCATCAGCCAGTCTGTTTCCAATTGCTGTCGGGGTATCTCCCCTCTGATGGCCTGGTATGTAGACCACTGCTATTTCCTGGGGTAATGTCAAGGCTTCTAAAGTCAGAGTAATCATCTGTTCGTGTGCCAATTCCTTTCCTCTTGATGTAATTAGACCACGCTCCTTCCAGATCTTACCAAAGGTATGCACTACCCCGTATGCGTATTTGGAATCAGTGTAAATCAGTGTAAATGGGAGGTGTACACAGTCATCTTTCCTCCAAAAGTAAGTTTACGTGCTTCCTCTACCAACAGAGCAGCAGCCGCTACTCCCTGGATACACGTCGGCCATCCGCGAGACACTGGGTCCATCATTTTGGAAAGGAAAGCCACTGGGTGTCGCTGACCGCCTTTTTCCTGTGTTAAAACTCCCACAGCTGTTCCTTGGTTATGAGTGACAAATAGCTGGAAGGGCTGTTTTAAAGAGGGCAGAGTGAGTACTGGGGCTCGTGTCAGGCGATGCTTCAAGTCCTCAAACCATCCCTCCTCCTCCTGGGTCCATTTCAATGGATATTCATTTTCATTTGTCAGCTTTTCATACATAAACTTCACCAAAGCTGAGTAGTCCTCTATCCATAACCTACAGTAACCTAAGAGTCCCAGGAATTGTCTTATTTCCTTCTTATTACAGGGTAACGGCATTCTAGTGATTCCCGCAATCCGTTCAGGGGTAATCCGTTTCTGTCCTTTACTTATCTGGTGTCCCAGATATACCACAGTTCTCTCAACAAACTGTAACTTGTTCCTGGACACCCGTAGACCCTTTTTCCCCAGATAATTCAAGAGTCTAATTGTATCTCCCCTCATTTCTTGTTCCTTGGGTCCTGATAATAGTAAATCGTCCACATACTGCATTAGTTGGGAATCATCAGATTGTGGATAGTCCACCAGGATTTGTTCTAGCATTTGTCCAAACAGGTTCGGAGATTCAGTGAACCCTTGGGGCAATACAGTCTACCGAAGCTGTCTCCGTCTACCTGTCCATGGATTTTCCCATTCAAACGCAAACATATCTCTACTTTCCTCTTCTAATGGACACGTCCAGAAGGCATCCTTCAAGTCGATAACACTAAACCACTCATGGTCTGGGGGAATCCGACTCATAATAGTATAGGGATTAGGCACCACTGGGTGGCGGGTCTGAACAATAGCATTCAAACTTCTTAGATCCTGAACTAGGCGATAGGATCCATCTGACTTTTTCACTGGGAGTATAGGGGTGTTATAAGGTGACATGCATTCTTCTAATAGTCCGTCTCGTATTAGAGTCTCAATTACCGGCTGTAGCCCTTTTCTCCCTTCCAAAGAAATAGGATACTGACGTTTCCTTACCGGCTGATGACCTGGTATTAATGTGACATGTAAAGGTGGGATGTCCGGACCTCCTCGATTTCCCTCCTTATACCAGACTCTCTCGTCAATCTGCCGTTCATCCTCTTCCTTTAAAGCGCAGAGGTGGACTCGCACTTCTCCGTCCACAGGGAGAGCACCCAAACCTAGGAGAGCCTGTAAGTCCCTTCCTAGGAGGTTAAATCCAGCCGACGGTAACAACAAGAGGTCTTGTACCCCTTCTCTTTCTTCCAGTTTCACTGTTACTTGGGGAATTATTGATACCATTCTGGGAGCCCCTTCTATCACAGAAATTTTCAAATTACTTTTTACAGGTTCAGTCCCGATTGGCACAGTTATTACACTACTTCGTTCCGCTCCTGTGTCCACCATAAACACCACCTCTTCTCCCTTGGGACCAATTTTTAGTTTTACCAGGGGTTCCCTCATACTTGGTCCCCAACATTTGGAACCCCTGACCCCCCTAATCTTCTTCCATAAGTTCGAGGGCACGCAATTCCCTCTTGTATCGGGGGCATTCCCTCTTAAAGTGTCCTTCCTCATTGCAGTAATAGCACTTAACGAACCTCCGGGGTCTTCCCTCTCTTGGATATCTTGGATTGTTTAGAAGAAGGTTTTGTTTTCTTTCCCCTCTGGATTCGGCATTCATCTGTCGGATAGTCTGTACCATAACCTTTGTCGCCCTCTTTTGATCTTCTTCTTCTCTCTGCACATATACTTTTTGCGCCTTTTTTAACAGGTCGCTTAGGGGTTTTTCGCTCCAGTCCTCCTCCTTTTCTAGTTTCTTTCTAATGTCCTGCCATGATTTGGAAACAAATTCAATTCGAATAAGCTGTTTACCCATTGGTGTACTAGGGTCCACGCCCGCATACTGTTGGACATTCTTTCTCACCCTCTCCAAGAAATCAGTAGGGGACTCGTCTTTCCCCTGGTGGTTCCCAAATGACTTGGTGAAATTGTGACCCTTTGGCACAGCCTCCCGTATCCCTTTAATTGTCCACTCTCTATATTGTCTCATACTTGCCAATCCCTCGGGTGTTCGTTTGTCCCACCTGGGTTCATTTAAGGGATATTTTTGTTCATGGGGTCTGGGGTCCCCAGGTTGTTCATATTCCCACATGAGGAGGGCAGCCCGTCGAATCATCTGCCTCTCCTGGGGTGAGAATAATGTTCCCATTATTGCCTGCATCTCTTCCCACGTATATGTGTTTGGTCCCAGGAATTGGTCAGGCTGTTCAGCCAGTCCTATAGGATCTTCTAATAACTTTTTCATTTCTTTCTTAAATCCCCGCACCTCTGTACTAGTTAGGGGAACATTCACATATCCCGTTCCCCCTCCCGGTCCTCCCATAGGAACTTCCCTCAGGGGATTTAGGCTTACTGAAAACTTTGATGGTCCTGGACCAGTCTGGGATCTTGTCCAGGGTCGGTTTACCAGTGGAAGTTTAGGGTCCGACTCCCTTAATTCATTCTTTTTTTCCCGGCCCCTTTCAGGGCAATCAGATTCATCACCTTTCCCCTCCGGTAATGAGCTTTCCTCGGGCGCAGTAGGCACCGGGGGAATATAAGGAGGGGGAAGGTTGTCCAGAGGTTCCCACTTCTTTTCTCCCGCTACCCTCAATTTAAAACATTTTGTTAAGGATCCTGGCCAGGGAACCCAACAAAATGCATATGCTGACTCTTCTTGATTCACCTTTGGTCTCGAATTTACATATATGTTAAATGCTTGTCTAACCCAATCCTCATCAGATCCAAATTTCGGCCACCAGACCGAGGAACCTTTAATAGGTTGTTTCGACCAAAGGAGACAATATTGAACCATCTTTTTCTTGTTTTTGTCTCGATATCTTTTACTATCCCAATTTTCAAACATTCTCCCCAAAGGGCTGTCAAGGGGAACTCCCAGGAATTGTCCTGAATTTTCAGACGAGCCCTTAGATTTTGATCCTCCCATTTTCCCACCTAGATCCGTTTATCGTTGCTGAGGACCCTCTCGTTCTGGACCCTACTCCCTTCTTCTCAGACGCCTCGTCGGAGGTACTGTCCCTCCTTCGGTTACCGCTGAGGTTTCCCTGGGGTCGACCCCTCTCTTCTCGGCACTTCGTCGGAGGTGCTGTCCCTCCTTCGGTTACCGCCGAGGTTTCCCTGGGGTCTATCCTAGAGTCCCACGACAGGGTCCTCACGCCACGACAAAAGGTCTATACCTGATCTATTACGTTAGGTTTTTTTTATCCAAACAGGTGTATCCCGTTACACCTGTTACCCAATCCCCATACCACAATCGTAAGTCATCACTTACCGGTGTCTTCTCGGGGATTGAACCGTCACCCTTCTCCTCTCCGTCTTGTCGTGTCACCTTGTCCGGATACCACTCGCTCAAGCCGCCCGAAGCGACGAGCAAGGGACTAGGAGCCGCTGAACTCAGCGGGGTGCACCGCCTCCGATGTCCCTCTTCTCGCCTCCCCTCACGGCCGGAGTGTAGATCCCGGACGAGCCCCCATTTGTCAGAAATAAAACTTCTCACACATGAGTCTCCTTAAAACTAATGACACGACAAGCTTTATTTACAAGTCTGCAGAGTTGGACTCAACTGGCTTCTCACCAGTTAAGCCCCGATACATACAGTGCATTAATTTTTATACCCTTATTGTTTGCCCTTCCCCTTCTTATTAATACTGTTTTAATTGGTTAGTATTACAAAAGCATTCTAAGTATAACTGCATTTTTAATTATCACATTCGTTACGTACGCTGCGAACTCTACATACACTAAATTCTGTTTCTCACCCTTCTTATCAATCTTTTGTCTCCTGCATGTCTCTCACTATGACCATGAAAAGATAGGTTTAAAAAAACATATTCAGCTGAACCTTTTGTCCTTGGCTGCTAGTAAGCTCCCTGTCCGTTCTGGCTTCCCTTTTTATGATTAATCATCACATTTTAACTTAAGTCATTTTAACCTAAATTCTCTATAATAACAATGATCACCCATGCTGGACGGCAAGGTACCAGAATGCTTCTCCTTCCTTGAGAATAGGTACCTGTACTAGCATTTTCCTAATGACAGACTTTTTGGCTAACTCGTCGAGATTTGAGTCACTTCTTTTTTGAATATTGATGTTACATTTGTAATTTTGAATCTCCTGAGAATTTTCCAGAATCTAGAGAGCAATGGAAGTGACAGTGTCTTGCAGTCACTTTTTAAAAAAAAAGATCTTTGGTTGCAGGCAAAAACTTGTATATTTCTTGCTCGCTGCCTCTGATAATCCATGTTCTCGCTCTATTATTTTTATTCCTCATCGTTCTCCAGATTCTAACAATGTCTCTTGGCTTCTGACTGAGTACTAACGTTGGCAGCGTTGTCTGGCCTCTCTTCAGGACAGATTCTTCATTTTATCTCTCAGCTGTTCTTTCTTTCTTTGGCTTGGCTTCGCGGACGAAGATTTATGGGGGGGGGGGGGGGGGGTAAATGTCCACGTCAGCTGCAGGCTCGTTGGTGGCTGACAAGTCCGATGCGGGACAGGCATACACGGTTGCAGCGGTTGCAGGGGAAAATTGGTTGGTTGGGGTTGGGTTTTTCCTCCTTTGCCTTTTTTCAGTGAGGTGGGCTCTGCGGTCTTCTTCAAAGGAGGTTGCTGCCCGCCGAACTGTGAGGCGCCAAGATGCACGGTTTGAGGCGATATCAGCCCACTGGCGGTGGTCAATGTGGCAGGCACCAAGAGATTTCTTTAGGCAAAGGAACAAGCGAATTTGTTCCTTACCCATTGTTTCAGCGATAAAAAAAACTACAGCGCAAAGACAAGCAAGATGGTTTAAACTGCGTTGGGTGAACTGCGTGGAGGGAGCATGAGGCAGGCCCGAGCTTCTTCCGTTGCTTAGTTACCGCCCACTTCCGCTCTTGCAGAGTTACTTCCGGTAACGACGTCTGGTTTCCAAGCAGCTTCGTTTCTCTTTTCCATTACAAATAATCGGTGTCAGCTGAATGTTATGTTCTTCAATTACGCTTCCAGCAGTGTTATGTTTTGAGCAGATTTAAATAAAAACGGGCGCTACTTCCCCGTAGATTCAGATGCGTTTCCAGTATCGGAGGCCTCATGTATTCAACGGTGTGGTTGAATCGAGGTCAAGGAGCGACATATTTGGTTGTCCTGCAAACAAAAAACCCGAAGAATTGAATAAGTATTCGAGGCTCTAAGTCAAAACCCGCTTGTTCATTCTTTTTAATTTTTAAAATTCAAATTGTTTTAGAAGAAAATCGAAGCGATTCCGGCCATTTCAACCCGTGCCTCCCAATTCCACCCGGACCTTTCGAAGTCTTCACGATTCTTATGATTCCAGGTATTAACCGAGGCCCTACATTTGATTCTAGCTTACGTTAAAAACTATTAAACGTTCTCGGTGAATAAACTGTATTCTGCAAACACGCGATTGGCAGCGGCCGTGGTCAAGTCTAAATAATTGGCGATATTAAAATATTTATTTATTCCCACACACGGATTTCCATTAGTTATTCATTCTAATATCCATACGAATATATTTCTTCCAGTGTCATTAACTCATTGTTCCAGTATCCCAGAATGTTAAGGTGGATTTAAATAGCGGATATTTACATCCTTAATGAGATGAATTGTTTACACTGAAAGTAAAGATCGTTTAAAAACAAACAGTTTAAAGAGGAAGGTTTTTAATACTGTAATGTGAACACGTAGTCCAAGTGTCAGAAGAAAATAGCATATAGGAGTCACTGGCCTGGTAGACCAAGTTTTGTGACAGGTTTGAGGGCTTTATTTTCAGGCACATTCCTTCTCAATGGCTGTGCTAGTGAACTGAAGGAGCTGGAGAATAATTTGCGTATAAAAGGCATATGAAGGATGAGGGCCAAATGACCTAGTTCTCTTTCTTGTTACTTCATGTGATGCATTTCATCCCCTGAATTATATGGTTAGGTAGGTAGGTTTTTAAGACTATCTGATAGTTTTGTGTGCATCATTACTAGTGGCTAGATTTTTTTAAAAATTCCAGACAACTTCTTGAACGAGAGAGTGAGATGAAGACAAAATTAATGTGTCAGGTTAATGAATTGTCATTAGATCAATTTTATTTTCTCTCAAATTATGCCATAATTATATTTGTGCATTGTGAAGTAAATAGTTTGCCGAGGGCACCAAAACTACTGTAATCTCTTGTGTGGTTTGTCACATTCTAGAAAGTTTACTAAAAACTATTTTGATACTATAAAAGGATGAACCAGGCATAAATTACATGTTGTGAAACACAAAAGTTTGCAGACACTGATTGTAGTACATTGAGTTCCTCCAATTTTATGAGTTACATGCTTCTGTGCTTATTTTCCAGAACAAACTAAAATGAGTGAACAGATCAAGTTCATTGTAGAGCAGCTCAATAAGGATCCTTTCAAAAAGAATTTCAACCTAATCACCTTTGATTCATTGGAGCCGTTGCAGTTGCTGCAGGTTCTCAATGAGGTTCTGGCTGAGATTGATCCAAAGGTACGTATAATGCAGCCTACATACACTCACGCTTAATGCTCACGATATAGTTCCAGAAACAAAAGTGCCATTGGATTACCACTGAAATAGGTCATCATAACATCATTTATACAGAGATACGATATTGATAGCACCATTGTGCTGGAAACCTTGTTATTTGTTGTTGAGAGCTTCCTGTAAGGACTGGTTTTGGGCAGGCCACGGCAAGTGAGGCAGCCATGGAATGATGAAGTGAGCAGGGCGGCACAGGCATTTTTGAGGATTGGCAGCACCTGCACTGTGTATTGACAGACCATCTGGATTCAGTGATTTCTCTCAATATCACCTGATGGATATGTTTGAAGCTGCTCCCTCCACACTAGGTGCACAGCTCGCAACAGACAAAAGATTTTTTTTGGAAATGTAGTCAATGAATAACTGCTAGTTCTTTGATAGAGTTGTCCAATTCCTGTTAATATCTGATTCTTTCACTTTAAATATGTCCTGTAAACATCAAATAATTATATTTTTGTCTTGTATGGTAGCACAATATTGACATACGAGAGGAAGCACCAGATCAAACAGCTAAGCGGATGTTAAGTCTTCTGGGAATTCTGAAATACAAGCCACTTGGAAATGTTTCTGATCTGTATGTAGCATTTTACCTTTTTATCTAGAAGAATATTTGTTTCATTATTTTTCTCTAGCTTTTTTGTTTTTGATTTCCTTCAGTGGAAAATTTGGACAGGTCACCTGTTTTTACTCTTCTACTGTATATATTCTGTTAATTCTGAATATTAGTTGATTGTATATGTAAATCATACAGGTAGCATGGTCAGTTCAGGAAGTTGTCTGGCTCTGTTGTCATCATTTAGAAAATGTACTGCTTTGGAAAGAAAGAAGACCAAGTCAGTAGAATGTTTAAAAATAATATTTTAATATGTTCTTATATGACACAGTTTTGGAATTTTTTTTTGTTGCTGGGTGCTCCATTTACAAAGTGTCATGTATCAATTCTTGACCAAGAATCTGGATCGATGTTTACCCAGCTTACATAATTTGTTTTCAGAAGTTAGCCTAGTATCTTATTTTGTACTTGCTTCTTTACCAAACACTTTTATAACATTAATTAGGCCTTATTCACAACCAGAACTGTGGAAAAAGATTAGGAGGATGGTGTCAACATCTGCCCAATGAAGATCATTGAAATGGCCACCTAGCCACAATTTTCCAGTTTGAAAATAGCAGCAAATTTCATTTTATAAACTCCATTTGAATTAGTGGAGGACATTTAATGTATAGGATCTTGCAAGCCCTGTGTTGTATCATTTAAATGAAACATTTTCTTTAGACATACAGCATAGTAATAGGCCATTTTGGCCCACAAGTCCATGCTGCCCAATTTACACTCAATTAACCTACACCCTCTGTACAGGGGAAAGAAACCTAAGGCCCTGGAGAAAATCCATGCAGACACAGGGAGAACATACAAACTCTTTATAGCTGGCGCTATAAAGGCGTGGCGCTAACTGCTACGCCAACCATGCTACCCAATGAAAATTTTTGAAAAATTATTAAATTCTGGTTAATAAGCCCTACTTTAAAAAAATTTAAAATAAACATTTTTAAAAAGAGTGTTTTATTTCTTTATTCCAGTGTGATTTGAAAACAACTGTATGAGGCAGAATTATTTTTAATATTTTTGAAGCAGAGTTGTAGTAAAATATTTAGCATTTCACGTCGTCACTGCATCAGCACCAAATCTTGATACCTGATCTCATCCTGAAACATCAATTATCTTTTGCCTCCACAGATTTTGTTTGACCCAGAAAGTACTTACAGCAGTTAATTTTTTGATTCAGATTCGAGTATCTGCAGTGTCTTGTGTTTTCTTGGTGAAATATTGCCTCATTCTCTAAATAGGGGCAAATACTAATGGGAAAATATTTGGATTATTATTCACAAATAAGAGTACAAAAATAATCTTAATGAATAGTAATTTTGTGTCAAGTTATTCAGTGCTTTGGCATCCAAGTATATATTGCAAAATAAATCCACTGAGAAAATTGTGAGTTTTTTTAAAAATTTTTTTTATTTTTCACACCATAAATCACATTAGCCATGATACACACTTTTTCCTTTTCACACATATACAGTGACATTTTCTCCCCCCCCCCCTCCTCCCAACCCACCCCCCCCCCACTCCCCCCCTCCCATCCATTTAAGGTATACAATCTAGGATACATTAAACCAGTCAGACAATGTTGTCATTCAACAAAAATACACCAGAAATTCTACTGAGTCCATTCTTTTCTTTCCTTCTCCTTCCATCAACTTAGGTATTGATTGTCCCCGGTAGGTTTTCGCTATTGTATTTAATGTAAGGCTCCCATATTTGTTCGAATATTTCAATATTATTTCTTAAACTATATGTTATTTTTTCAAATGGAATACATTTATTCATTTCTATATACCATTGTTGTATTTTCAAATTATCTTCCAATTTCCAGGTTGACATAATACATTTTTTTGCTACGGCTAGAGCTATCTTAACAAATCTTTTTTGTGCATCCTCCAAATCAATTCTAAATTCTTTGTTTTATATGTTACTTAGGAGAAAGATCTCTGGATTCTTTGGTATATTGTTTTCTGTTATTTTATTTAATATCTGATTGAGATCTTCCCAAAATTTTTCTACTCTCTCACATGTCCAGATTGCATGAATTGTTGTTCCCATTTCTTTTTTACATCGAAAACATCTATCAGATACTGTTGGGTCCCATTTATTTAACTTTTGAGGTGTAATGTATAATCTGTGTATCCAGTTATATTGTATCATACGTAGCCTCGTATTTATTGTATTTCTCATCGTTCCAGAACATAATTTCTCCCATGTTTCCTTTTTATCTTTATATTTAAATCTTGTTCCCATTTTTGTTTAGTTTTACCATTTGTTTCCTCATTCTCCTTTTCCGGCAGTTTAATATACATATTTGTTATAAATCTTTTGATTATCATTGTATCTGTAATCACATATTCAAGGTTACTTGCCTCTGGCAAACTCAAACTGCTTCCTAATTTATCCTTCAAGTAGGATCTTAATTGATAATATGCCAGCGCTGTATCTTGAGTTATATTGTACTTATCTTTCATTTGTTCAAAGGATAAGAATCTATTTCCTGAAAAACAATTTTCTATTCTTTTAATCCCTTTTTTTTCCCATTCTCTAAAGGAAAGGTTATCTATTGTAAAAGGGAGTAACTTGTTTTGCGTCAATATTAGTTTTGGTAATTGATCATTTGTTTTATTTCTTTCTACATGAATCTTCTTCCAAATATTGAGGAGATGATGTAATACTGGAGAACTTCTATGTTGTACCAATTTTTCATCCCATTTATATAATATGTGTTCAGGTATCTTTTCCCCTATTTTATCTAATTCTAATCTCGTCCAGTCTGGTTTTTCCCTTGTTTGATAAAAATCTGATAGGTATCTTAATTGTGCGGCTCTATAATAATTTTTAAAGTTTGGCAGTTGTAAGCCTCCTTGTTTATACCATTCTGTTAATTTATCTAGTGCTATCCTCGGTTTCCCCCCCTCTCCATAAAAATTTCCTTATTATTTTCTTTAACTCTTTGAAGAATTTTTCTTTCAGTTGTATTGGCAATGCCTGAAATAAGTATAATATCCTTGGAAAAATGTTAATTTTAATACAGTTTATCCTTCCTATCAGTGTTAGTGGTAGCTCTTTCCAATGCTCTAAATCGTCCTGTAATTTTTTCATTAGTGGATTGTAATTGAGTTTATATAATTGGCCTAGATTTTTGTTTATTTGTACACCTAGGTATCTTATTGCCTGCATTTGCCATCTGAATGGGGATTCCTTCTTAAATTTTGAGAAATCCGCGTTATTCATAGGCATTGCTTCACTTTTATTTACATTTATCTTGTAATCTGACACTTCTCCATATTCCTTCAATTTCTTATGTAATTTTTTTATTGATAGTTCTGGTTCTGTTAAGTACACTATAACATCATCCGCAAATAGACTGATTTTATATTCCTTGTCTTTTATTTTTATTCCTTTTATATTATTATCTATTCTTATCAATTCTGCTAGTGGTTCTATAGCTAGCGCAAACAATAAAGGTGATAGTGGGCATCCCTGCTGCGTTGACCTGCTTAAGTTAAATTGCTTTGATACATGTCCATTTACTGTCACTTTCGCTAACGGTCCCTTATATAATGCTTTAATCCAATTAATATACTTCTCCGGTAAACTGAATTTTTGCAATACTTTGAACAAATAATTCCATTCTACTCTGTCAAAGGCCTTCTCTGCGTCTAAAGCAACTGCTACTGTAGGTGCTTTATTTCCTTCTACTGCATGAATTAATTGTGAGAGAGTTTGAGGGCTTATTTCAAAGAGCTCTTGATTGAAAAATCTAATTGTTCATTCCTCCAGGAATGCCTTTCGACCAGGGTTGGTCACTGGGAGCAAGCCTATTATACATCCCATTTTGCATTGGCTCCTACAGCGAACAAATGAGCTGAAAAAAAGAGCATATTTGGCACGCTTCCTTGTCAAGGTGGAGATCCCTGCCGACTTCCTGCAGCATGATGTGGTGGCAGACACATATCATCAGGTTTTGTAGTTATACCTACAATTCGAAGTGTTATTTTTCATTTATTTTGATCGGTACATTAAAACCTCTGGTATCTGGAACCTATGGGGATTGGTAGATGCTGGATAAGTGCATTTTCCGGTTGCTTGAGACTCGTGCCTATAATGCTTAATACACCTACATTAAGAACAAACAGTTAAAAAAAAAGATAAAATTACTATACTGTACTTACACTGAATAAACTTTACTTCCATGAATATATAAACCTTATAGGATTTTACTTAATTTTCGTGTCACATTTTTTGAAAACATTTAACTGTCACTGCTTCTGCAGATTTTTCCCCCTCCACGGAGCCGTCCAAGAGATGAACAATGATATTATAGATAACTAAGCCCCACTCCCAAGTTTACAGATAAAGCCTCTAACCTGGGCAACTCTTACTAAGCAGGGATAAGAAGACACTTTAAGAGTCACCCTAATGGTGAGCAACATCATTCAGCCGGGGTGGCGCCATTTTATTTAAACACAACATTATTCAAACTTTATTTAAACAACTGCTACAAGCAAAGCACGACTAAGGGATTCTGCTGGCTGAATATTTTCTCTCATTTTCATCAAAAGTTTATGTATTACTTCAGAGAACAATTACTTTTAAAATTTTTATCTTATGTATTTATTACCTATTTTATTCTTATTTTATTTAATTTTTAAAGTTTATTTTCCTAAATTTATTTTTGCTGGTTGCTTGAGGCTGCCAGTTGCTTGAATTCAAGATACCAGGAGTTTTACTATATTTTACTTTGAACGATTGCTGTTTATTTTTAATTAATTAATGACACTAACTGAATAAAACAAGCTAGTTTTGTTTAAATTGATAGGAAATAGGTTAGCAGAAATGTCCTTAAAGAATCATTCTGGTTTGTATTTGCAGTATGAGGAATTGGTAGAAGGGTTCAAAACCTTGCACAAGGAATGCGAACAACTGAAGAACTCTGGTTTTTCAACTGCAGAAATAAGAAGGGTGAGTAATAAGGCACAGGCTGGGTAAAAATATTTTTGGTAACCTATCACAATTTTAATACATGATTGCATTAGGAACTTCTCAAATAAATCCATCTGCTTATATTTAGAATAGTTTGTCTTAAATATTTTCTTAATTAAGATACTCTTAAGAGTATACTTTATGTAATTTGACAAGATATCCATTTTTTTTCTTAAATATGAATCTTCTAAAATTCAGACTACAAGGAGTGCAAATCTGCAGATGCTTAAAATCTGAAATAAAATCAAGAAATGCTGAAAAGGTCAAGTGAGAAAGAGAAACAGTTGCCCTTTCGGGTTCAAGATATTTCCCGCAACTGAGAAAGTACCCATGTGGAGAAGGGATGGACACAGGAAATATATTTCTTAACATGAGGCCAAGGTTGCCATGGATTGGAAAGAATAGATCTTGTTCCTCAAGCATAGATTGGCCTCATGATACATTGTAGGAGGACACAAACAGAAATGAGAGTGGGATGAGAATTGAAGGCAGAAAGAAGATCAGAGTCAACTCTTTATAAACACAGCAGGTATGCTGAAAAGTGGTTATGAACCTGTGCTTGGCTTGTTGATTGGAGAGGAGCCCAATTTGTAATCACCAGATGCATTGCACCAGATTAGAAGAAGTGGAAGTGAATTACTGCTTCACCTGGAAGGATTATTTGGATCTATAAGGGATAAGGGATAAAAAGACAGGTACTGCATCTCCTGTGGTTTAATGAAGTTTCATAAGGGAAGTGGTGGAGATAGGAAAAAAAATCAGGGAAATAAGAAGAAAGAAACTTCCTTTGAAATGCTGAAAAGGTAGGGGAAGTGAAGATGTGCCAAGTTATGGAATCTCATTGAAGGTTGCAGAAATTGCAGAAGATGATGTGTTGAACATGAAGACTGATGCATGGATAGTGAAGACCAGGACAACTTTATCAAGAGGACAGAAGATGAGTGCAGAGATGTTGGCAGAGGTAGAGGTAAAGCCATGGCTCAATGAGAAGGAAGGCATCTAATTGGAAAGTCTCATCATTGGACTAAATAAGACAAAAGACGGTGGAACTGAGAGAATGAAGTGGAATCATGGGAGGCATGGTGAGATGAAGTATAGTTGAGTTAGCTTTGGGAGTCTTCAGGCTTGTAATAGATACTTGTTGCTAGTCTTTCCTCTGAGATGGAAACATAGAGGGAAGAGTCAGAGATGGACCAGAGGTAGAGCTGGATGGACATTGGTAGAAAAGGTAACAACATTTTCAAGTTATATATGAGTGCAAAACCCTTGAGTTCACATTCTCTTCTTCCTGAAGATAGCAAAAGTAGAATTCCCCCAGTCCTTGGCTTCCACCCCACCAGCCTTTCCAAACATCAAATCAATTTTCACAGTTTTTTTTAGCGAGAACCTATCACCAGATACAACTTACACTCTTCTCCCATTTCAACATTTTGAAGGGGGCATTCTCTTGAGACTCCCTCGTCAGTGATTCTGTCACCATCAGCCATTTCTTTTCTTTTACTATTTGCTTCCAACTGCAAGAGATGCCACAACTTCTACCCATGAACCAGGGACCAAAAGTCTTTTCAAGTAAGGCAGAAATTTAGTTACACTTCTTATAATCTGATGTACTACATTTGATGTTCACAATATGGTCTCCTCTGCATTGGCAAAATAAATTAGAGATTGGGTGCTCACTTTGCAAAACACATGTTCAGTCGGCAGAGTTCAATCTGAGCTTTCTGTTGCTTCCGTCTTTAATTTTATGTCCCAAGTCCATTCTACCTTTTTGTGGACTCTTGCACTGTCTGATCAGGATTCCACCTCATCCTCCATCTTTGTTGCTTTCAAAAATAAATATTTTAATCTGCAGCTTCAGGTACTCTGCTTTCTCTAAATTTGCTAGATTTCATGTTATATCTCACCACTTTTAGCTCTTGTCTTTGTGTCTCACACTTTGCACTCATATTTCATAGCTTCTATGTTCCTTTGTTCCGATTTTTTTTTTTCCTTTCAATTGTTCCCATCAACCAATAACCAGGCAATCCCAATTTCATTTTATTCCCCATGGCAATGTCTCAATCTCAGGGACCTTCCCTTTGTCCTTCCATCCCTCATCCTCTCTGCAATCTAAAATCAATGTTTTCTCTCATTCCTAGTTCTGACAAATAGTCTTTGACCTCAAACTTGTTTCTTTCATTTTTGTGGATGCTACATGACCTACTGAGTGTTTAAACCATTTGTTTTTAATTACTGAGGATTCTGTGCTTATTTGAAAATTCTTCTTCACTGAGGGTACAAAATTTAATTTGGGTGAGATGTCAGTGTATAAGCATAGTTTGTTAACAGAACTATTGCTTATCATGAGATTTAATTTAAATGATTGCCTACATTTTGCTCATACCTTGTTGAAGGACTCAAGCCCAAAGCGTTGGTTATATATCTTATCTTTGCTACATAAAATGCACATTATGATCTGCTGAGTTTCTCCAACATTGTGATTTTATTTCAATCATGGTGTCTGCAGACTTGTGTTTTACTCTTAAACTATACTTGAGCAAAAGAATCTCATCCTTGATTAATCTCTCAACTGAGGAAAAGCATTTGTCCCACCTTAATTCATACAGAAACTTAAATTCTAACAGATTTCTTAGCTTACAATTTTTGCTTCATCCATTGCCAACAAAAAAGTTGATATTCCTCTGACTGCTGTGTTGGATTTTGCTGAGCTTGTTTATCTACACAATAGCAATGATGACAAATCAAAATAACTTTTTGCACATAGAAATGAATCTTCAACATAGTGTGGTGATATAATGAGCCGCCTAGCACAAAAGCAGGCCCACGTGTCCATGCCAAACAATATGCTCTGCCCTCCTACTTTAGTCTCACTTGCCCAAATTAGTCCCATTGCCCTTCTGATCTATGTAATTATGCAAGTGTATCTGAAAGGGGGCTAACATACCTGCCTCTACCACTTAGTCAAGCAGCTTGTTCCATATGCCCACCACTGAGTGAAGATCCATCAAGAAATGAAAAGGTGTGTTTTTTTTTAAAGAGGAGTGATTAACAAAATGAATGTAATATTCTGCCATTTTAAACTGTTATAGGATCGATGACCAGAATGAAATAGGTTATCCTGATCATCTTAAAAGTCATGAGATTTAGGAGGGGAATTGCACATCAGGGTTCAGGTAGTTGAAGAGATGACTACTAAAGGGGGAGCAGAGAAAAGTGGAGATGTGGCAGAGGCAAGAGATTAAATATAATAGTGATCTCACAGAGAGTAAGGTGCACAGAGTCATGCAAGATGCAACAACAATACCCACCACCCCCTGACCTAGTATAGGTGCGCCACTAACATTAAATAAGAAAAAGAAGCATGCTACAATGATCAGTCAGTGTGCATCAAAAGGCCACGTTCCTAGCTCTGTTGGCTCTGGTTTGAGCCCTGGAGTGAAGCTCACGTTCATTCTGTGGGAGGAAAAGAGACTCAGTTGCTTCATATGTTTGGCTTTTAAACCCCTCTGTACAGGTGATTAGCAGAGCCAGTGGCGACATGTGTGATTGTTTGAGATGGCTTATTACAGGGTGAGTGCTCAGCAATAGTGGCCTTGACAGTTATGGTGGCTTCCAACCAGTTTCCTGCTGGAGACGTCACATGACCCTCTACACTACACACTCTCTCAGACTGAACTGTCTCAATGTCTCTGCTTTAAATAACACCATTAGAGGAGACATTAACAAGCATCCACTATGTCAAGGGCCCTCAGAATTTTACGTTTCAATCACATCATATTATTGCCTTGTTTTTTATTGCTGGAAACCAGTAATTATTTTCGCAGCTATTTTAATATGGTATTGTAGCTCTCCGCCAACGTGGAGAAGAATGACATATACACCAAAGCCATGGAAAACAAAACTGATTTATTTCTCTGGCCGTTGCGCTTATAAGGACCCCTTGCGCTGAGGTCAGGGCCTCATGACATCAGAGTGCCGGCAATCACGCCAGAGTTCCCTATCTTCCCTCTGTGCAGATGTCACCTGGGACAACAGTTGGTGTCATCCCATGTCCACGCGTGTAGCCATGTTCGCCAGCCATTTTGCGGGCCAGTCCGTGTCTTCGTGCGTGGGCCACTACACGACCCCACCCCCTACCCCCCCCCCCAGAACTGGAGACCGGTCCCCTGTCTGTAGCCTTAGGTGGCTTGTTCCTGCATCGCAAGGGAGGAATGGAGACTGGCTCATTACAGTCCAGATATGCCGGTTTCAGGCAGTGGATGGTAAAAGTCTCCTTACTGCCGATGTTGAGGACAAAGGTGGAACTATTGTCTCTAATGACCTTGTAGGGTCATTGTAAGGGTGATCTGTGTGCATCCCTCCTTACGAACATGTATGGACAAGTCTTTAGGTCCTTTGGGATGCTATGCTTGGGCTGGCTGTGTGGTGGGAACCAAGGACCCCAGTTTTCGCTGCAAGTTCTCGAAGGTTGCTGCAGGGTCATCTGGGTGTTTATCAGGGGCCAGGAACTCACCAAGAATGATTAAAGGTAGGCTGTAGACTATCTCCACTGCCGAGGCATTGAAGACCTACTTTGACGTCGTATGAATTCCCAACAGGACGCAAGGCAGTTCGTTCACCCATTTGGGACCCTAGAGTCCGGCCATCAAGGCTGCCTTGAGGTGCCTGTGGAAGCGCTCCACCAACCTGTTGGCATGCAGGTGATACACCATGGTATGGTGGACCTGCATCCACAAAAAGTTAATCAGTGCTGCCCAGAACTTGGAGGTGAATTGTGCCCACCTGTCTGAGGTGAGGTGCTCTGGGACCCTGAATCGGGATACCCATGTGTCAGTGAGTGCCCTGGCACAGGTTTCAGTGGTGGTATCAGCCAGTGGGACCACATGCTCATGTAGTGGTCAACCATGGTCAAAAGGTATCGAAACCAGTAACAGGAAACCAGTAACAGCCCCACTAAGCCAATGTGTACGTGGCTGAACCTGCGCTGCGCCGGATCAAAAGTCTGTATGGGTGCTCTGGTGTGAACCTGCACTTTGGAGGACTTACAGTTCATGCAGGTGTTGGTCCACTGGCTGACCTGTTTACAGATGCCATGCCAGATAATCCTGTTGGCCACCATTTTGGCCATGACATGGATGGCAAGTGTATCGGTTTGATTGCAGGGTGTGACAGCGCATCGGCTACCAGGTTGTTTTTCCCTGCAATATGTTGAATGTCTGCGGTAAACTCAGACATATAGGACAAGTTTCTCTGGTGTCGGGCTGACCACGGGTCTGATACCTTATGGAAAGTGAAAGTCAATAGCTTGTGATCAATGAACACCTTGAATTGCCAGCCTTCCAAAAAGTAACGGAAATGTCTTACCACCAGGTTCAGCACTAACAGCTCCTGGTCGAAAGCAGGAGGATCTGGGGGAGGTGCCTGCTGAAAAAGGCCAGGGGTTGCCACTGGCCCTCTGAGTTGTTCTAGCATGCCCCTTACCGCTATGCCGGAGACATCAACAGTCAGAGTGGTAGGTGTCTCAGGTGGGTGGTGTGGTCCTTGCGGCTTTGGCTGACGATGAGGATATCGTCCAAATAGATGAATGCAAATGGGAGGTGCCAGCCCATTGTGTCCATCAGCCATTGGAAAGTTTGTGCTGCATTCCATAGACCGAAGGGCATGTGGAGAAATTCAAACAAGCCAAAGGGGGTTATGATTGCAGTCTTGGCTACGTCCTGGGGGTGAACTGGGAAATGCTGGTACCCCTGGATGAGGTCCACCTTGGAGAACACCTGTGCCCTATGCAGGTTGGCGGCAAAGTCTTGGATGTGGGGCAAGGGATATCTGTCAGAAGTGGTGGCCTCATTGAGGTGGGAGTAGTCACTGCATGGTCTCCAACCCCCTGCTGTTTTGGGCACCATGAAGAGGGGAGAGGCCCAGGGACTGCCGGAGTTCTGCACAATCCCCAGCTCCTCCATTTTTTAAACTCCTCTTTCGCCAGGCTGAGCTTCTCGGATTGGCCGGCATTCCTGCCATGTGGAGGTCACCTGGGACGACAGCCAGTGTCACCCCCAGGTCCACGCTGTCGCTGCGTTTGTCAGCCATTTTTCAGGCTTCTCCGTGTCTCTGCACTCAGGCTGCTACAGAATTTCATACTAATATAGTCATTTGTTGTATATTTCTGTGCCTATTCCATGGATCTAAATGGAAACTTAAACCTCAATGGAGTGTGCTCCCACTGTACCACACCAGTATCTCTGCTAAATCTTTCTGATAATCTCTTCCATATACCCAGTTTCCTTTGCTTCCCCTATTGGTGGCATGTCTTTAAGTTTTGGATTTTAGATATCCAATTCCCTTTCTGAACTTTTCTATTTCCTTTTCTCAGTTTTCAAATGTTGGTCACTTGCCCCAGTACAGTATAAAATACCTTGAAGTTACATTCAGATTCTTAATCATAATTCTGATGCATCCTAGTATTCATTTAAGACTGTTTATAAATCCATGATGATACAGGTTCTACTGATGCACAAACCAATCTGTTATTCAAATTGTTCCAAAGGATGATTTCCTGCTTTAATGTGCATTGAGTTTCCATTGATTTTGTGTTTTCTGCTGCTATTTTTCATATCTATTGTGTTTTATTACCTTTTCTGGTTTCTAAAAACTTGGAATTTTGTGGCAATAAACTAAATTGGGCAGAGTCAACTTATCTCTTTGGTATTTTCAAAGCAGCCAATGGATAATCATGAAGTTGAGGTACTTAATGTTAAAAAAAAAATGTGGAAGAACACCTAGATCTGAGTGCTGCATATCTTAACTTTGCTCATGATTTTAAAATAAGTAGGAAAACAAATTATATCAGAGTCTGCACAGAGATGTAGATGGGTTAACCGAGTGGGCAAGGATCCAATAGATGGAATACAATGTTGGTCAATAAGAGGTCATCACTTTGGAAAGAAAAATAGAATAGGTGAAGGATTGTAGCATGCTGTTGTTCAGAGGGACTTGGGATGGCTTATGCATGAATCTTGGTCTGCAGATGCAACAGGTTATCAAAAAAGCAAATAGAATGTTGGCCTTCATTGTTTAAAGGTTTGAATTTAAGAGGAGAGAGGTACTGCTGCAACTATCCAGGGCAATGGTGAGATTGCACCTGGAGTGCTGGACTCCTCTCGAAAATAGACACTGCTTGTGGAGTTGTACTGAGGAGGTTTACCAAGTTGATTGCAGAAATGAGGAGAGATTGAGTTGCCTGGGTGATACTCATTGGAATTCAAAAGCGATCCTATTGAAACATATGCAATTATGAAAAGGATAAGGTAAAGGAAAGAAAGTTGTTTCTTCTGATAGGTGAGACAAGAACTAGGGGACATAGCCTCAAGATTTGGTGGAGTTGATTAAGGTGTATTGTGGAGAAAAACATGGCCTCCCTGCCTGTCTGGAATATTGTGGATTGCAGATAATCACGTGTCCCTCCTGTCTGAAACTTATTCAGAAGTCACATTACCTGTCATCAGGGTTAGACTCCGGCCACCCATTAGTGCACACCTTGCCGTTGGTTCAGTTAAATTACCTCGGGTCATTATTCGCTAGGCGCCCAGATCAGAACCATTTTTTAAAAAAAATGCATAGCACATTTCTTTTTCTCTGCCTCATGACCCAAGCCCCAGACATCGCTCCATGCCAGGTCGCTACTGTGGACATTGCTGGAAGTGTCATGGGTAAGGTGTGCACTACACTGAAGCTGAGTCATTGTACTGCGATTGATCAGTACTTGCAGAGAGCTGCACTACCGTTGGTACAGGGAACCGGATATGTGTGTGTAAGTCCCTGTCTGAAGAGTGTGTAGAGTATAGGCGGTCACTGGTAATGGAGTCCAAACTAGGTCTGATGTGAATATCTATATCGTTGTTTATATAATAATCGAATATCATTAGATATTCTCCCCTTTTTGTCTTCTGTGTGTTAATTAAAGTTACGTGTGATTGTAGCACTCGCGTCTTGACTTGCCTCTCTATGAACCCACCAAACCTGATACTCTTCCCAATACAATAATAGGCACTGAGAGCAGGGTTCAAAGAATTTCGGCTGGACACATGGAATACTAACCGTCTGGGAGATCGTAGTAACGATTGTGTGTGTCCAGGTGTATGTGTTAATGTATACTTGCTCACCAACGGGGGCAGTAGGAGGTGACCCAAAGCTAGTAAATGAACCCCAGGTCAGAATTTAAAATTCCTGGATAGATCGATGACCGTCAGGAATTCAGCCTTTTAACGATGTGGCTGGTAAGCCATGCCATGCTGGTCGACTGGATCGATAGACTGGACCCCAACAGAGAAAAGATAGGGTGCCATGTGGTCTCCCTTTTGGAGGAATTGGAGTTTCCCGAGGCTAGGGGGAGTTGTGATGAGGAACAGAAAATAACGTGGGAACAAAATACACACACAGACACACTATAGCAGTCGTGGGAAATAAATAGCAGAGAATTAATGAATGTGGGGAAAATAGTGTGGGAACAAAATACACACACACACAGACACACTACAGCAGTCGTGGGAAATAAATAACAGAGAATTAATAACAAACGTGGGGAAAATAGCGTGGGAACAAAATACACACACACACTCTACAGAAGCCGTGGGAAATAAATAGCTGAGAATTAATAACGAACATGGGGAAAATAGGATGGGAACAAAATACACACACACAGCCACACTACAGCAGTTGGGAGAAATAAATAGCAGAGAATTAATTACGAACGTGGGGAAAATAGCGTGGGAACAAAATACACACACACACACTACAGTCATGGGAAATAAATAGCAGATAATTAATAACGAACGTGGGGGAAATAGCGTGGAAACTAAACACACACACACTCTACAGCAGCCGTGGGAAATAAAGAGCAGAGAATTAATAGCGAACATGGGGAAAATAGTGTGGGAACAAAATACACATACAATCACAATGAACTGGTACATGCAGTAATCAAGGAAAAATTACGACGATGTCCCACCACCCCTTGACTCAGTGCAGACACGACTCTATGCTACAAGGGACACTAATTAAATGCTCCCAACCCTTTTAACAGTGCTGATCTTACCAACAGTTTCTCCAGCACCCTTTCACATTTCTAGGCCTGAAGTGAAGCAGGGTAGTCCAAAGCTGGCAAAAAAAACAGAATAAAGAGCACATGGCACCTTTAGAGTGCTGAAGGGTCCAGCCCAACTCGTTAGCAGGGAACAATGGCTTGGTGCCAGGAGTGTTAATCCAATTACAACAGCCAATGGCCCAAGCCCAAGTACAGGCAGACTGGAGAGTCAAGGTGTGCACTAATGGGTAGGGCAGAATCAAACCTTAATTGGCAGCTGGTGTGTCCTCCAACTAGGTAGGGGGCAGTGCTGTCACATGATGGCCACTATCCTTCCCAATACGAGAATGTTGACAGGATTTCAGGGTCTGAGTTACAGGGAAAGGTTGTGCAGACTGGGGCTTTTTTCTCTGGAGCGTAGAAGATTGAGAGGGGACTTGATAGAGGTGTTTAAGATTTTAAAAGGGACAGACAGAGTAAATGTGGATAGGCTTTTTCAATTAAGAAAGGGGGAGATTCAAACTGGAGGACATGGTTTAAGATTGAAGGGGGAAAATTATAAGGGGAACATGAGGGGAAATTTCTTTACGCAGAAGGTTGTGGGGATGTGGAATGAGCTTCCGGCAGACGTGGTCGAGGCGGGATCATTGATTACAGTTAAGGAAAGACTGGATCGTTACATGGATAGGAGGGGACTAGAGGGGTATGGACCGGGTGCTGGTCAGTGGGACTAGGAGGGTGGAGATTTGCTACGGCATGGACTAGTAGGGCCGAACTGGCCTGTTCTGTGCTGTAAGTGGTTATATGGTTATATGTTATATGGTTAATACAATCCACCCCTCAGAGGTCACACCACTCACAATCAATAATTCTATGTATATTATAAGTAAAAACAAAATTACCTTTTTTAACAAAAAAAAATACTTATCAAGTGGGTCAATATATACACTAGTGCCTTCCGAATGCTTGACAAGGCACATATAAAATTCAATGACAACCCCTAACCAAATAGGGTCATTGTGTTATCAAAGTGCAGGGTGCTGTGGGAGCTGTTCCTAAGTGTCAGAGGGGAGGGTAGAAAAAGGAATTTGTTTGGTCACTTACTCATGTGCCTGGTTTCTCCAGCTTAGCTGCCAAATATGAGCACCCTTACCACCAATGTCTTTAAGCAGGCAGTGCAAGGTCATCCATCATGTACCAGAGCCCTGGCCTTAGCCTCACACTTGGGACTACTCTGCTTCCCTCCAGACCTAGAAATGTGGAAAGGTGCTGGAGAAATTGTTTGTAAGATGTGCACTGTTAAAAGGGTTGTGAATGTTTGTAGCATAGAGCTATGCCTGCACTGAGTGTGTGTGTGTGTGTGTGTATTTTGTTCCCATGCTATTTTCCCCACATTTGTTATTAATTGTCCGCTATTTCTTTCCCACGGCTGCTGTAAAATATGTGCATGTTGTGTGTTTTGCATCAGTTACCATTTCCTACACTTGCCTTCTGTAAATAAAATCCTTCCCCATCAAAACTGTGTTCCAAATCGTTGCCTGTTTCCTCACTCACAACAGGGGTATAATGTCCGATTTAAGTAATCAGGGTGCCCAGAAAGAGAGGGGATAGGAAGATGAAATCCTTGCAGCATTACTGTTGTGCACTACAGGAGGCAGTCCAGCCTGCCCAAGTGTGAGTGACCAACCAAGAAATGGAAGTCATAGAGATTGAAATGCAGCAGCTGCAAGCAATTCACTGGTCTCTGGCTGGCATCTTGATCCAGGCAAAGTTTGAGCCATTGTCCAGCAGGGGTTCAACAAAGGTTGGGGGAATGGGTATGTGTGAATGGATATGTGTGAATGGATGGTGATGACCATCCAAAAGAGTCCTATGACACATGCCCTGACCTCTGCTTGCCTGATCCTTTGCAAGCCTGAACAGTGGCCACACATTCCCAGGTCTCCCACTGGACACTCTGCTGACCCTCCAAAATGGGGATGCAGCCAAAAGTGGAAGAACTGGGGGCATGGCCATGCAAAGCACCTAGACAGACATGTTTTGGTTGAACTCTCCATGAAGAATATTAAATAGAAGTTCAAAACTTAAAAATCAAGATTCATTTAATAAAAAATTGATAAGACCGGCACGAAGAAACCAAGGCAGCTGAGAACAAAGACTGAAGAAGCTCCTATTTAACTGGGAACATCGGGTGAAAGTCTGAAAGGGAGTGGAGCAAAAATGGAGATAGGACCAGCAAAACTTGGTAAAATTGGGGAGTCAGGTCAAGAGTCAGGTCAAGCATCATCCTGGAAAAAAATGGAGAATTTGAGCAACTGATTCATAAATGTTGAAATGGTGATGAGAGATATGATGGAGAAAATTACAAAAATAAGAGATTGTTGAAGGCCTGGTGGAGAGAAGGGCTCGAGCAGAGTCTGAATTGATGAAAATGCATGAGAAACTTGAAGCTTTGGAAAAAAAATGCCAAAGAATGGGAGTCAGATAAACAAAGACTGCTTGACAACATTAACCACGTGGAGAACTTTAGTTGATGAAACAATGTTTGAGTTTTTGGACTAAAGGAAGGAATCGAGGGCAGAGACCAGGTGAAATTTTTTTCAAAAATGGATCCTGCAAGTATTGGGAGAAGACAAATTTGGAGAAATACTCCATATCAAGAGAGCTTACCAAACACTTGGCCCTCCTGAGGTTGAGCGTGAAAAGGTACTATTTTATCAAGATTTTAGTATGGCCTTGATTAAACAAAGAAAAGAATTTGAAGACGTGAAAAGACAGCTGCGTGTTTAAAACTTTGAAATACTCAATGATATACCCTGCAATTTTGAGGGTCGATATAGTGGAAGGAAACCGGCGATTTTTCAAGAAAAAGAATGAGGTGTAAGATTTTCTATGAAGTATATAAAGGGAAAAAAAGAAAAAAATCAGTTTTTGAGGGAGAAGATTGTGAAAATATTTATAATGGAACTAAGTAGTAAAAGTATTTTTAAAATTTTTATAAAACCATCTTGTATTTATTGTTTTAAAGTAAAATGTATAGAAATGCTCACATGGAGAGCTCAGTAAAGGGGATAAAAATCTGGGAAAAGTGATAGCATTTGGAGAGACTGATCTAAGGGGAGAAAGGCACCTGGAAAGGAGTAGCAAAAAATATGGTGCTAAAAGGAGGGGTTCTTCTTCCTTGAGAGATTCCATGGGATTTTCTTTGTGGGTTTTTGGGGCTCTACATATATGTTTCTCTCAGGGCAGGGTCATTGTGTGTTTTTCTTAAAGGGGAAGGATCACTATTATTTAAAGAACCAAAGAGATTTAATTGCTGAAATTATTTTTTAAAGATTATCGCAAGAACATTAAAATTTATTAGTTTCAATGTTAATGGAATTAATGGGTAGGTGAAAAGAAAATGTGCCTTAGTATACCTTAAAAACATTAAAGGCAGATGTAATCTTTTTACAACTTGGAACCATGCAAAATTAAAGAGGTTGGGTGGGTTCCCCACCGGAGGTGACCTCTGACTAATTTATCATTTGAGCTCTCCCAAGCCACTCCCACCCCCCCCCCCCCCCCCAAAACAGGATAAGACTACCCTTTAAGCTGTTCCTCATTTCGATTTGAGGTCTACGAAATGCTCATAAAAACTGACAGCTGTGATTTCCCACACTGGTTTTCACAACCTTTCTGCCATCACACCATTTTGTTTCACCAGCAAGGAGCTACTGTCACTTATTATGCACAGAACTTTCAAACAGACATACGACAGCTGTTGCCATGGAAATGTTATCACTGGACATTTCAGCTTAAGAGCGATCATGTACTTTGTTATGGACCTTTTTTTATAGCACCCTGAGTTGTGGCATCTACTCTGCATAATGTCTCTTAGCACACTCAAGAAATTGTACTTTCAGCTTTTAATTACAATATTACAAATCATAGTTATGATGTTACAGATCACACACCAGCAGGAAATATTCAGCAATGACAGTGTTCTAACAGCCCTTCCATTAACAGAAACTAATACCTCATAGGGTGGGCGCTTCAGGAGTTTCTATTCAAAACTACGAATTTGGCCAACTTTCAGTCCGTTTAAAGGGAATGTGAGCAGGAAAAGCATCCTGATGTCAGACAACAGCCCAGAAAAATGGGGGGTTCCCAGCAGATATGAGTACACCCTTGATGTATGCTTGCCAGCCTGACCCCTGACTCATTACGGGATAGCAAGGCATTGGGCATCTGGGCTCTGTGTTTAAGGAGTGCCCAAGTGTGAAGCCAAGGTGCGGGATGCGTGAGTCAAGAGAGGGCTCTAGAACCTGATGTATGGCCTTGCACTGCCTGCTCGCAGACGTTGAAGGTAAAGGTGCACACTTTTGCCAGCTAAGCCGGAGAAAACAGGCATGCACCTCAGTGACCCGACAATCTTCTTTTTCTTCCTTCCCCTCTGACACTGGAGAGCAGCACCCACAGCACCCTACCACATTGGGGACACACCAACCCCGTTTGGATGGGGGAACTGGTGACATGTTGTGCCTTGTCCACCATATGGAAGGCACTTATCTATATATTGATCCACTTGGTTTGCAACATTTTTAAAAACATTTTTTCTCTCTTGTTTTATATTGTTATAATATGTATACAGAGTTTACTGTCGAGAAACCACTCATTGATTGTCTTTGCAGTGATTGCAAAGTGATATGACTTCCAACAGGTGGAATGTTACATGTGGATGTGGAGGAAATGTGGCCTCCCTGTCTGTCTGGAATACTGTGGATTGCAGGTGGTCACGTGTCCTCCCTGTCTGAAACTATTTTGAAGTCATATCACCTATCAATGAAGGTTGGACTCCAGTCACCTATTAAGACACACCTTGCCACTGGCTTGTTTAAATTACCTAGGGTTATTATTGGTTAGATGTCTAGATCAGAACTGTATAAAACATCGATGCATAGCACATTTCTTTCTCTCTGTCTCATGACCCAAGCCTTGGGCATCGTTCCATGTCAGGTCATTACAATGGACATCTTTGGAAGTGTCACGGGTAAGGTGAGCTCTACAAGAAGCTGAGCTATAGTACTGCAGTAGATCAATACTTGCAGAGACCTGCACTCCCATTGGTACAGGGAACCAGATATGTGTGTTAAAGTCCCTGTCTGTAGAGTGTATGCTCAAGTGTGTGAGTGTGTAGAGTATAAGCGGCCAATGGTATCAGAGACCAACCTAGGTCCGATGTTAATGTCGAAATCATTGTTTAAGTAATATAGTAATCGAGTACCATTTGGCGTTCTTCCGTTTGTCTCCTGTGTGTTAATAAAAGATGTGTGTGATTGTAATACTTGTGTCCAAACTTCTCTTTGTGAACCCACCAAACTTGATACTCTTCCCAATATGATAGGTGGAGATGAGGAGGAACTGTTTTTTTTTCAGTGAGTAGTGAATCTGAAATTCTCTGCCTATTAAATATATTTAAGACTCAAATTTTTGAATAGTAGGAATATTAAAGATAATGGGGAAATGGGCTAATAGATGGAGCTGAGTCAACAACCAGATCAGCCATGTTGAATGGCTGATAAGGTTTGACAACCTACATGACCTGCTCCTGCTTCTATTTCTTATCTTCTAGTATCTCACAACTTTCAATAGTGTCAAGGGTATCTCTTCAGAAATACTTTATACTGCCATCGGCTGAATTTGAAAATCCAGCACCTTCATGCAAGAGAAAGATGACATCAGAATTATTTCTGAAGTGTCACCATGCAGAATATTATACTGATATAAATAAATTACTACTGACAGGTAGAGATTTTCATCTGAAATTAAATGAGCTTTAGGAAACGTCAATCTATTTAAAATATTTAAATGTTAATACAATAATGGATGGTTAATTTTTTTGTGTTGATTTGGCAGGACATAAATGCAATGGAGGAAGAAAAGGATCAACTTATTAAGCGGGTTGAACGTCTGAAGAAAAGGGTAAGATCAAGTTATAGTGTAAGGATATTACTTCATCAGCCATAATTTGTCACATGCTTAAGGAAGGGATTGAATAACACATTTGAGTGAACATAGTCATTGGAGAGTAATTGATCTCTGCAAGGAGTTGTACACTTAATGAATGCATGTCCATGTAATTGGTGAGAATTCCATGCTGTCATCTACAGCAGTTTATGAATAGGAAAAGAAAATTATCTGTGCAATCTGAGCTGGTCAAATTTTCTTAAGACACTAATAGTAAAAAGCAATGTTTGCATGTTTTCACTAGGTAGACACAGTATCAAATCACCAGCGGATGTTGGAAATGGCAAGACAGCTTCGTGTGGAGAAGGAAAGGGAAGAATCTTTAATGCAGCAAAAACAGGAACAAAAAAATCAGGTGTGATTTGTACATTATAAATTACAAGTTTTGCAAGGAAGGAGGAATTACCTGAATAGTTTAATGTAGCAATGGAATTTTGTGCACTTCAAGTTTAGAATAACCTTGAATTTAATCAGTTAACCATGAAGGAAAATTACAAAATGTTCCTTAAATTTAATTTACAAAATTCTTATTTATATTTCCTACACAAAAAAAATTGCAATAGTTACTGAGGTAAATACCAAAATTCAGTGGGAAGAATATTTTTCAAGTCTGGAAAAAGTAAATGTTACTAAATCTTGAAATGGCTGAACTGTTGATCACTTTAACATGCATCTTTTCCAGATCCTTGTCTATAAAAAGTGGAAGTCTTGTGGACACTGTCATTGAAGTAAACTGATTGATAGAAGCCATATTTATAGAAATATATTGTGTACTTCTGTCAATTGTGGGTACTGAATCTATAGACATAGAATTAAGACACCAATTTAAAGTAAGAATGGATCATAACTTAACAAAATTGAGCCAATTATTACCATATTCTACACATAAGCCATATGTGATAAGGTTTACAACTAGCTTTTTTTTCATTCCAAAGACAATAGCCAGGCTTTGTGGCTGTCATGACAGAAAAACTGCAGACAATACACTGAAAGTGATGGAAGCTTTTGAAATAGAATCATAAAGTTATACCACATGGAATCAGACTCTTTGACCCAACATGTCCATGCCAACCAAGTTGTTTACCGTTTGCCTGCATGTGCCCATAAACCTTTCCAATTCACAATCTTTCTAAATTACTTTCAAATGTCATTTTTGTATCTGCCTCTACAGCTTCTTCTGGCAGCTTATTCCATATGCCCACCTAAATTGCTGTGGGAGAAAAATGTTGCCCCTCAGTTCCTATTAAATTGTTGCCCTCCCATCTTCAACATATGCCCTCTAGTTTTAGACTACCCAACCCTTGGGGAAAAGCATCTGTCCTCCACCCTTGTCTAGTATTATCTAAGAAATTAGTCATCTGAAATGAACCTTGGGTCTTTAAAAAATATTTTATTGGGAGATAAAAATAGTCCTCAAAATAGTAAATCATATTACTTGAGACAATACTAAAGCATGATTACAGCTGGACAATTGTTTTGGCTGAAACACGAAAGTCTGCAGACATTGTGATTGCAGTAAAAACACACCAAAATGCTGGAGGAATTCAGCTGGTCTTTACAGTACGGTTGGGATAGCGGTTAGCGCGATGGCTTTATAGCACCAATGATTAGAACTGGGTTCGAATCCCACACTAAAGAATTTGTATTCCCTCCCCTTGTCTGCGTGGGTTTTTCTGGCAGCTCTGGTTTCTTCCCACCATTCGAAGTGCACCGGGGATATAGGTTAATTGGGTGTACATTGGGCAGCATGGCCTCATGGGCCCAAATGGCTTGTAACGTGCTGTATGTCTAAATTTAAATTTATGAATTTTAACATAGTTACAAGCCCAGAGGACCCCAAAACCCAGCAGCAATAGAAATTCACCAAGAAAAATGGTTACTTAAAGAAAAGTTGCTTTTAATTATCTTTAAAGATGAAAACAGCATCAAACTTTAACTTACTATTAACTTAACTAACCCCCTTCTAATTCTAAGCACACATGTATGTAATGTGTGTGTACATTTAGAAAAGTTCTTTAATTCACAGTCCAATCTCACTTCTTCACTCCTCCAAGTTCACTGGTTGCAGGCAATTCTTATACTGTTCACAGAATTTAACATTCATGAATTTCACCAGGCTTTGGTGCTTGAAAGGTAAATGGTTACCTCTCTGGAAGGATCTTGTCGGTTTTCAGAGAGGGATTTGTTGTTCCTGGACACAAACTGATCCCTTTTAATCAGCCACGTCAATGTCTTGCCAAAGAAACTTTCCCCATCAGGGTTTTCCAGATGGTAATCTCTTTCTTTCAGGTCACCACAGAGTTTCTTTTTGTTTCCCTTATTTCAAGTGAAACATTAGGCAGCCAGTCCTCTCCTCTTGTGTGGACCACAAGGGCTTTGCCCAGGCTGAATTAAGAACTCACAACCTATCTGCAAAATGGGGTTTTCCACAAGCTTGCCGCTTGTCCTGTTCCAGTCCCAGCTGCTGCTGAACTGTAAAATTGCAGAACTAAATTCTCTCTCTCTCTCTCTCTCTCTCTCTCTCTCTCTCAGAGAAACAGCCTGTATTTTTCTCTTTCTGCTTGCAAAAACCACATGACCCTCTTAGAACAGCAAGCTGCACTCTGGACCTAATGCTCCGAGTTCTTTCATCTGTTGCTTTTCAAAACAACAATCCATTAGTGAAGTCCCTTTGGCACTCCCCAAAGCTTTTGCAAAGGCCTTCGGCACCAGCCAGTCTAGCTTGAGCTGAGCTCCTATATTTTAAATGAGAACTGTTTTGAAGTGTTTGTATGTGACCTATACTTAAAAATACCTGCCACACTTTATCTCCCAAAATCGTATCTATATACAACATAAAACACAACATATTCTGTCAAAATATTTACATTTATAAACATTTAAAATTTATAAAAAGCAAAGATATATTGCCAACGTACAAGGCCTGAGCCCTTCTCCAAAGAATAAGCAGAATGAGCCAGAAGCAGGACATCTCAGAATTCAGACAGTGCTGGCTGGGGGAGGAATGGGAGGAATCCAGAGCAACAAAAGGTGTTAATTGGATATGTTAAGCCAAAATGTTTGGCCTGGAGGTCAGCCTGAAGAAAATGGAGGTCCTCCATCAGCCAGCTCCCCACCATGACTACCAGCCCCCCCACATCTCCATCAGGCACTCAAAACTCAAAACGGTCAACCAGTTTACCTATCTCGGCAGCACCATTTCATCAGATGCAAGGATCGACAACGAGATAGACAACAGACTCGCCAAGGCAAATAGTGCCTTTGGAAGACTACACAAAAGAGTCTGGAAAAACAACCAACTGAAAAACCTCACAAAGATAAGCATATACAGAGCCGTTGTCATACCCACACTCCTGTTCGGCTCCGAATCATGGGTCCTCTACCGGCATCACCTACGGCTCCTAGAACGCTTCCACCAGCGTTGTCTCCGCTCCATCCTCAACATTCATTGGAGCGACTTCATCCCTAACATCGAAGTACTCGAGATGGCAGAGGCCGACAGCATTGAGTCCACACTGCTGAAGATCCAGCTGTGCTGGGTGGGTCACGTCTCCAGAATGGAGGACCATCGCCTTCCCAAGATCGTGTTATATGGCGAGCTCTCCACTGGCCACCGTGACAGAGGTGCACCAAAGAAGAGGTACAAGGACTGCCTAAATAAATCTCTTGGTGCCTGCCACATTGACCACCGCCAGTGGGCTTATATCGCCTCAAACCGTACATCTTGGCACCTCACAGTTCGGCGGGCAGCAACCTCCTTTGAAGAAGACCGCAGAGCCCACCTCACTGACAAAAGACAAAGGAGGAATAACCCAACCCCAACCAACCAACCAATTTTCCCCTGCAACCGCTGCAACCATGTCTGCCTGTCCTGCATCGGACTTGTCAGCCACAAACGAGCCTGCAGCTGACGTGGACATTTACCCCCTCCATAAATCTTCGTCCGCGAAGCCAAGCCAAAGAAGAAAGGAACAAGATAAGAATTTATTGTGTTTGTGTGAAAGGAGACAGGGAAGGGAGAGACAGAACTGGGGGAAGGTGTCAGGGAAGAAGTGAGGGAGGGGGGGATTTTAATGAAAGCCAGAGAAGTTGATATTAATGTTATCCGGTTGGAGGGTGCCCAGCTGGAAGGTGAGTTGTTTTTTCTCCAGTTTGCGGGTGCCCTCTGTCTGGCAGTACATGAGACCATGGGATGGAGAGTTGAAATGAGTGGCCACTGGGAGATCCATGCCACTGCAGCAGACAGAGCTAAGGTGCTCAACAAAGCGATCTCTCTGCGTCCAGTTTCTCCAGTGTAGAGGAGACCACAACAGGAGCACCAGATGCAATAGATGACCCCTGCAGATTCACAAGTGAAATGTAGCTTCACTTGGAAGGACTGTGTGGGGCCTCGAATGGTTGTGAGGAAGGAGGTGTGGGCGTAAGGTCACAGAGGTATGTCCCAAGGGGACCATTGGTGGGGAAGGAGGAGTAGACAAGGGAGTCACAAAGGGAGCGGTCCCTGTGGAAGGTGGGGAGGAGAGGGGTGTGAGATCATGTAGTAGGTGGCGGAAATGGCGGAGGAGGATGTGTTGGATTTTGGGGTGGTAGGTGAGGATGAGGATGAGGATGAGGAATCTTGTCCTTGTTGCACATTGAGGTGGAGGGGGCCAGGACAGATGTGTGGATTCTGGAGGATATGCCAGCGAGCGTCAAGTTGATAGTGGTAGAGGGAAAGCCATGTTGTTTGAAGAAGGAAGATATCTCTGAAGATCTGGTATGGAAGTCCTCATCCTGGGTGCAGGTGTGACGGAGACGGAGGAATTAAGAAAATGGAATCATTACAAGGAACAGGATGGGAAGAGGTGTAGTCGAGGTAGCTATGGAAGTTGATGTGTTTATAGAAAGATGTCTGTCAAGAGTTTTTCTTCTGAGATGGAGACAGAGAGATTGAGGAAAAGGAGAGTGTTGCGTGAAATGGAACAAGTGAATTTGAGGTCAGGGTGGAAGTTGGCAGTTGGCTCTTTTTTAAAAAAAATAATTTTTGTATGTTAATTGTCATTCTGTCAAATATTTCAAAATTCAGTATTTAAAAAGAAAATTGTGTTGTAGCGGCCTACAAACCGAGTCGCGACGCAGCTCACTTAATGGCTGGCGAACTTGGCAATCGCGAGGGCCCTGCAGGGTCCAACAACTGTCGTCCTGTGTGACCTCCCGCATGGTGGGAAACAGCAGGCAACGGCAGGAACGTCGGCCAGTCGAAGGCCGGCACTGCAATGACGTCACCCCTGTGAATATAAACAGAGTGAATATAAACAATGCTGGCAAGAGCAATAAATCAGTCTTCGACCTCGAATCAACTGTGTGTGTGTGTGTGTGTGTGTGTGTGTGTGTGTGTGTGTGTGTGTGTGTGTGTGTGTGTGTGTGTGTGTGGTTCTTCCTCCACACTTTGCGCAGCATGCATGCTACATTCGGACCAAGCAGCTCTCCACTTGGTCTCACTCAAGCTGTCAACATTCTGGGCATCGCAGCCACATGTGTACTTCAAACAGGCTGAGGCCCATTTCCACCTTTTAACAGATCAACACCGACGACACCTGCTGTCTCCTGGTTGAGCAGTAAGCTCACTCAACCAGGAGACAGCAGCAAAGGTCATCTATTTCCTACGGCAGCTTTAGAAGCAAGGCAAATACTGTGCCCTCAAAGAGCTACTCACCCACACTTTCAGGCTATCGTGTCACAAGCGCACCGCCCATCTGCTGCACTTGGATGATTTGGGTAACATCATGGGTAAACCAATTAATTAATAAATCACAAAAAGTCCAATTTTCAAATCCTGAACGGACGAACCCCTATAAAATGTTATGAGTCCAGAGGACCCCAATACCCAGGAGCAATAGATATGTACCATGACAAAGGGTTTCCTTAAACAAAAGTTGCTTTTAATTATCTTTGAACATGAAAATAGAATCAAACTTTAACTTATCTCTATTGACTCACTTAACCCCCTTCTAATGCTAAGTGCATGTGTGTGTAAGTTGTGTGTAAGTTCAGCAAAGTTCCTTGGTTCACAGTCCAATCTCATTGGTTGCAGGCAATTCTTGTATTGTGCACAGAAGTTAACATTAATAAAGTTCACCCGGCTTTGGTGCTTAACAGATAAATGGTTACCACTCAGAAGGATTCTTGTTGGTTCTCAGAGCGAGAGTTTTTGTTGTTCCAGGACATCTACAACTTGCCCCCTTCAAGATTCTCCAGATGATAACTTCCTTCTTTCAGGTCACCACAGAGTTCCTTTCTGTTTCCTCTATTCCAAGAGAAACACCGGATAGCCAGTCCTCTTCTTTGACTAGCTCGTCTTCCAAAGCCTGCCAGCTTGTCTCTCTGGAACCGACGTCTGTGTCTCTCCTCTCTCTCTCACTCCCTCCTCTCTGAGAGCAAAGTCTCTTTTTTTTCTGCTCTCTGCCTGCAAAGATCACATGACCTTCCAGAGAGTTTTTTGTTTTCCAGACAAAGCTGCTACTGCCTGTTACATTTGTTGCCTTTTTCAAATGACAGTCCATGAGACTCTGAGCACTCTTGCAAAAGCTCCTGCAAAAATTCTGTGTTTTAAAGTGTTTGTGTGTGACCTGCTCTAACAAACCTTTCCCAATTTATCTCCTGTATACTCTATATATTCTATCACAGCGGGACACGACCGGGGTGCTTCGCTGTCTGAATATTTTCTCCCACCTTCACCAAGGCAACCTGACTCACCTTCATGCAAGTATCCCAGTCAGCCTCTTGGCACACCTTCCTCATGCTGACAACCCAACTCACTCCACACAAGTGGCGACTGTGAAAAGAATGTGCGCACATTGAGGGACATTGCTAGTTTAGCTGCGCAAACCTGAACATTACTAATGAAGTCTCAGTGCTTCCCCCGCAGATCCATCCACCCAGTTGCATTCATTCATATTTATTTATTTATTTCCTCAATTCCTAACCCCCCCCCCCCCCCAGTTTGAGTTTATGGTTGATTGAATTTCAGATAATGGGAATTTTACTGTATTACTATTAGAGATACCCAATATAGCATGGAAATTACTAGCTTTTTGTGAAAAGCTTTTGTTTGAAATCAGCAATAATAACCCGTTCATCCATGGGTTCTGAAGGAGGTGGCTTTGGAGATTGTGGAGGCATCGGAATTGATTTTCCAGAAATGAATGGACTCTGGTATGGTCCCAGAGAATTGGAAAATCACAAATGTAGTTCTAATTGACTCGTTATGTGCACGATTTCATAACTCCAAAGGAAATGGGCCAATGACAATTTTTTGCAAGCAAAATATTTCAGTAACAATGGGGTCTAGAGCAGTGATTCTCAACCTTCCCTTCCCACTCACACACCACCTTAAGCAAGTGGGCTTAAGGAAATTATAGGTCTAATAATTCTGATGTCAGTTGTTGGGAAGTAATTGGTGTTGATCCTCAAAGATGAAGTTATGTCATACCTAGAGGTGCATGGCATGATGGGTCCAAGCCAGCATGGATTCTTGAAGGGAAGATCCTGCCTGACCAACCATTGGGAATTCTTTGAAGAAAGCTCAGGTAGGATGGACAAGGGAGAGGCTGTGGATGTTGTGTATTTGGAATTTCAAAAGGCCTTCGATAAGGTGCCACATAAGAGGCTGTTTAATAAGATGAGAGCCCATGGAATTACAGGAAAGATATTAAATTGGGTGGAACATTGGCTGATAGGCAGGAAGCAAAGGGTGGGAATAAAATGATCCTGTTCTGGTTGGTTGCCAAAGACTGGTGGTGTTCCGCATGGGTCGGTGTTGGGGCTGCTTCTTTTTACAATATATACTGATTTAGATTATGGGCCGAATGATTTTGTGGCTAAATTTGCAGATGACACCAAGATAGGTGGTAGAGTAGGAAGTGTTGAAGAAACCAAAAGGTTGCAGAGAGACTTGGACAGCTTAGCAGAGTGGGCATAGAAATGGCAGATGAGATATAATGTTGAGAAATGTACAGTTGTACATTTTGAAAGAGGAAATAATAGACATTATTTGGATGGGGAGAAAATTCAAAATTTGCAAGTGCAAAGAGACTTGTGAGTCCTCATACAGGATAACCTAAAGGTTAACCACCAAGTTGGATCAGCAATAAAGAAAGCGAACGCTATGTTGATGTTCATTTCAAGGGGAATAGTGTAAAACAGGTGTTGTGAGGCTCTATGGCACATTGGTGAGACCTCATTTGCAGTGTGTGCCGTTTTGGGCCCCTTGTCTTAGAAGGAATGTAATAATGTTGGAGAGAGTACAGAGAAGATTTGCCAGGATGGTTCCTGGAATACAGGGGCTAACATATGAGGAATGTGTATCGACTCTTGGCTATATTCATGGGAATATAGAAGAATAAGAGGGATCTCATAGAAACATATTGAATGTTGAAGGGATTGGACAGAGTAGATGTGAATAGGATGTTTCCCTTGGTGGGTGAATCCAGGACAAGAGGGCACAGTCTTAGAATTAGAAGGTAGTCATTTAAAACTGAGATGAGGAGAAATTTCTTTAGCCAGAGGGTCATGGATTTGTGTAATTTGTTGCCACATACAATTGTGGAGGCCCAATCATTGGGAGAGTTTAAAGGGGAGACTGACAGATATCTAATTAATCAAGGTAACAAGGGAAAAGGCAGGAAATTAGAACAAGAAATGAGAACAGTTTAGCTCAGGGTGGATTTGTGGCGTAGACTCGATGGGCCAAATGGCCTACTTCTGTTCCTTTATCTTGTGATCTTAATCAGGGCCAATATCTGTGAAACCTGAAAGACTGTTGAGAGTTTGATATTATGGAAGTAAATTAGGTTAAGTTTTCATCCATTTAGAAGAAATAGTTTTTCTTTTTTGCCATTTTTATGAATCTTTGGACTTAATATATATTATATTTGCAGTTATTCCATGCAGAACAAAGGCTACAAAGAGCACAACAGCAGTTGAAGGGCCTCCGACAGGCCTCAGCAGATGCAAAGCCTGAAAGTAAGTATTAAAGAAAACTAAACTAAAGAAAATTTGTTCAAATTGAAATGATAGGGAAAACAACTCTACAAAGGTAAATAAAATAGGCTAGAAATGAGGCTGGTCACTAAACAGCCCTGCTTTATGGGAAGATGTCCTTTCTTTTGGGCAGATCATTGGATTTGAGAATCACTTGCCTCCACATCATTTCTGATAAGTGGACGATGCCTTTGGAGTTTCTTGATGTGGGATGGTCATTGTGCACTGATCACTTCCTGGTCTTCATAGAGTAAGATTTTAGTCCCCTGGCAAGAAGGTCCAATAATATTGGAGACTTGGCTTTGCTGCACAGATAATGAATGCTTAGCAATTTTTCTATTAACTCCACTCCTCTTTCAGTCTCCTCGTATAGTTTGGGTAGGCCACCATCTTGAACAACAAAGGCAGGTGTGCAAATATTTTACTTTGCTGACATATCAATAAGCTACTGGCAGCACCTGTGTCTCTCCTTCAGACTATTGCTTGAATTGCTTGCATTGCCTCTTTCTTCTTCTGGCTAGCTAATAGGAGCATAATCTGCAAAAAAAAATGTTGCATTGAAGTCTTTTAAAGTGATCTCTTGTAACACTATTAATTATACGTGAATTTTTTTCTGAAAAGGCCCAGACCCTTCTCTGTTATTAAAGTTGCATTATTCTACTTGGTGGCAATCCCTCAGAACTTGAGTAGTGGTCACACTGCTAAAAGGTCAGAAGGGAATGATTAACCATATTCTTTTTTTGTGATGGTAATTGAATTATATTAATGTGATTTGTATACCTGACGTGTTTTTTGAAAACTGAATGTGACCTGAATCTGCTCCAAGGTGACTTGGGCCGATTCATTATTGGAGTAATCATGAAAAAGTCCACGTAGAATTTACAGCAAAGCAGGATTTTATATATTGCAATCACGTGTAATATTTTATTTAATTTGCCTAAAGTTGGATCTTTTTCATCTTCTTGCTGTGAAACAGAAAGGTGAGCAGTTCCAATTTTTTATTCTCGCAGAGGAAATGGCCTGTGCTGGTAATGCCTCACCTCTAATTGTCCTTGAGAAGGTGGCCTTGAGCGACTACAAACTGAAACCTCATGTTCAACCAGTAGAAGGCACACTTGTTCCATGATGAGATAATGTTGAGATGACTTGTCTAACAACCAGAATAAAAGGATTATTGAAATTTTTCCACGGAAGTGGTGGTGGACTTGAGTATTTATGAATGCTGATGCAGATTGGAGTTTCAAAAGTTACCATTGAGTAATGCATGACATTTCAAGAAACCAAAAATAAAACTATTCAAGGGAAACAATCAGCAGCAGAAATCAGAAACAGTCAGTTAATATGCATGGATTTATTTTGAGATTAAAATATTAACGCCTAATAATAGCTGAATGTTCATTTCAGGCTTGATGAAGAGGCTGGACGAGGAGATCAAATTTAACACTTACATGGTTTCTGACAAACTTCCTAAGGAATTGGAGAGCAAGAAGAAAACTGTTCATTACTTACAAAAAGTGGTCATGGAACCTGCTATGGGACAATCTGATCTCAGTGAACTTGAAGCTAAGGTGCAGTTTTGTGACAACATTCATTTTTTTTAAATTTTTTATTTTTCACACTATAAACCACATTGATCAAGATACATACATTTTCCTTTTCAAATATATACAGTGTCGTTTTCTTCCCCCCGCTCCCTCTTCCCATCCCACCCTCCCTACCTCCCCTCCCATTCATTTAAAGTTCAGAATCTAAGATACATTAAACCCGTCAAACAATGTTGTGTGACAACATTCTTGTATCTCTTTTTACATTTTACTGTAATCAATATCCAATATGTAGATTCTTTTCCAGCCTTTTACTGGACAGAATGATAATTACTTGTCAAAATGGACGAATTCATCACATGCTTAGTTTGTTGTTACAAAGAAAAATACTTAATAATAAAGGGGAAATTACAATTTCTCTTGTTACAATATCAAGAAACATTGCTCACATTTTATGGTCCTTTTGATCAATGTGATGATAAGTATTGAACATTTTAGTCATTGTGCAAGAAGTGAATAAAATATTTTGTTGCTTTCCTCAATAGTTTACTGATTAAATTAACCGCAATCTCATTCTTACCCTGTGATGCATGTGGCCCATGGGATGATTCTGTTCATCCTTCCTTGGTGAACAATCAAACCTACAGCATCTTTTCTAGATTAATGAGGTCTTGACATTGTTGTTATCAGTTGGTCCATCTTTAGGGGAATCTTCTTTTATTTTTAAGGAAGATACCACCCTCCCTTAGGTGCTCATTAATTTGGACACATTGGCATTTTTTAAAGAAATACAGGTTATTTTACCAGTGCCTGATACTAACCAAGAAGAAAGTTGATTGCTCTTTCCAATTAACAGCACAAAACAAGTATCGCTAATATGTCTCCATTGTATAAAAGGGCCAAAAACCAGTTCCCCAAAGCCAGCCACTAATGCAAACTGCGGAGGCATTTCCTGCAAAAAACATTGTCCCATCCCTAGAAATTCTTGGCAGCTGTCAAGCCAACATGTATATCATGAACTTTTTTTAAAAAAAAAGTCATATATTTAGACAAATTTAAAAATGACTAATTTAAATAATGAATACACTTAAAAACAATTAAATTACCTTCATTCAGAAAAATGACCTGAAACTGATCCATTCTTCTCCATTACAATTCATGAATTGCTGAAAAAGCTATAGGTCTAAGTGCTTTCCTCCACGAATAGCCCAGTTATTACAGCATTGTTGAAATGGGAGCAGCAAGAACATTTCAGGATGTTCCATGTTTATTGTTCAGAAGTTTTCGATTTCCACTCTAATCCAGTCAGGAAACATGTAGACTATGGTTTGAACCCTAGGCTGATACCTACTCAGGCAACAAATAGAATTCTTTGTCTTCAATACCCACTGCTAAAGAAGAGAAAAATGATCCAAATAACTTTTTCAACCCTTTGATCTATACTTGCATTTTTAAACCTTTCCCTTTGGAAATAAAATATTAAATATTCTGAAATTTAACAAATGATTGGAAAAAGCAAGTCAAGCAGCTTGTATCAGGACAAAAGAGGAGTTAGTATTTTGGACATGGATGTGTCATTGAAATGTAGAATTCATACTTGATACATTAATCCCATATTCTCCCTTGACAGCTGAGTCCATCTGATTCTTTATGCACTTCAGTGCCTCTGCTTGTGGTAATATTTTCTGGTTATGTTGTGTTTTTGCTGTATATTTGGAATGCCACACCACTTTAGCATTTCTTCTGCAACACATTGGTCTACTCACAAATTTTTCAGTTCAGTAATCTGTCATATCAACCAGTCATGAAATGTCAACTGTTTCTCTATCCAAAAATGCTGCCTGTCTTACAACTGTTTCTAGAATTTTCTGTTTTTATTTCAGATTTTTAGAGTCCAAACTATTTTGCTTTTGTTGTGATATCTGGAACTTTACTGCACTGTTCTTACAAAATTGTACTATCGATTTTAGTACTTTTTAAAACTCTTTATTTCTAGAAACTTTGATATGACTACTTTTCTTTTAGATCCAAGAAATTAATATACAAATTAACCAACTAATTGAAAAGAGAATGATGAGAAATGATCCAATGGATGACAAACTTTTCCTTTTCCGCCAACAGGTAAGGAAAATGTGAATTTTTAAAAGAAGGTTAGCGCTAATAGATTCCATTTTCTTGGGGATAAGATTATGGTGATCCATATGGACTAAAATATATTAGAGTGCAAAGCCTTGGAAGTTCGTCAATTATTTTCTCATCTAAACATAGTAATTAATATTCTACTGTTAGCCTTTCCAATATGTCACCTTTATCTACTCTTAGCCCTGCCACCATTCTTAGTCTTATCCTGAGTTTGGGGTAGCATTTTCCTTCATGAAGAAAAGTATTGGCTCAAAACTTCATGTTAAAAGGTGGCACTGCAAGTGAAACCCAACTGATTGTGTCTAGGGACAACTGCATTCCATCGTCAGATTTCTTCAAAATGGTAAATTGGGTGTAAAACGGGCGGCACAGACTTGTAAGGCTGAATTGGCCTGTTACAGTGCTGTATGTCTAATTTTTTAAAATTATTGTAGAGTTGAATGGTGGTAATGGTGGGGGGATGAGTGGGCAGGAGGTGGTGATGTGATGATGGAGGAAAGAGACTGAAAATTTCCCAGTTCCTAGGCTTGGAATTTTGTCTGATGAAATTGACTCAAAGCCAGGAGATGCATTCATTTCAATTTTGAAGCAAAATTAAAGATGTATCAAGTAAGAATTATTTAATGGATAGAAAACAAAGAATAGGAATGATATGCTACCGACATGGACCAGAGAAGTGTTATACCGAAAATACTAAAAATCATATCAAGACATTTAATAACAGAACTAGCAGAAACGTCAGCACATGGTATAGTGAAGGGAAAATGAAAAAATTCATCAAGATGTTAAGGAAGTAGGAACTTGAGGGTAGTGGTCCTTTAAAATCTACGCTAAGGTGTTCAAATGGACTAGACGCCTTAAAATGTGGAAGCAGAAGGTTTGTAATAGTGTGGTTTACACTCCACACAGATGGGACACTCGTTAGTCAGTTTCTTGATGTCTTCTAGTGAGTACGACAAATTGAGGGACCACATAATGATAAAATCTAGTGACCCCTGGGTGACATAATTCATCGTGAAGGCATATCCAACGCTCTAGCTGCAGACTTGCACAGGTCATGTGAAAAAGCGCGTCCGGAGGGTCATTGAATTTTCCTGGGTTATAGAGTATATCGTAATCATAAGTAGAAAACTCAATTCGCCAATGCAGGATCTTATCGTTTTTAATCTTGCTCTTCAATTTGGTGTTGAACATGGAGGCAACAGATTTTTGATCAGTCAGCAAAGTGAATTTCCTCTGGCTAAAAAGTGTCTCCAATAGCAAATGGATTCTACAATAATTCGCCCTTCCTTTTTGATAGTGGATTTCTTGACCTCCAGCCTGTGTAACGTCTGAGAGAAAAAGGCCGCAGGTCTACCAGCTTGATTTAGCGTAGCTGCTAAGGCCCAATCTGACACATCAGATTCCACTTGGAATGGTAAATCCTCATCAATAGCTGACATGGTCGCCTTGGCTATATCCTGTTTGATGCTTTCAAAAGCACAGAGGGCTTCTTCAGACGGGGAAACTAGCAGTTTAACAGCGGCCATGCTTTATCTGCGTAATTAGGCACCCAATGAGCATAATAGGAGAAAAACCCCAAGCAACGCTTGAGGGACTTTTGTGTCGCAGGTGGGGTTAGATCCATGAATGGTCTCATTCTCTCTGGGTCTGGGCTGATCTCCCCTTTACTCATTACGTAGCCTAGTATAGCCAGGCATTTAAGAGTTAAATGCAGATGCTTGGCCACCTGGAGGAATTTTTGTAAGTTCCGATCATGATCATTTAAGTTCTTGCCTCATATAGTGACATTGTTATGAAACTGTGTGCATAACAAGTCAATCAGGTACGATTATAACAGTGGTTTTCAAACTTTTTCTTTCCACTCACATACCACATTAAGCAATCCCTTACTAATGGCACAGGGATTGCTTAAGGTGGAATGTATGTTTAGGGGGGCAGTTTGAAAACCACTGGTTTAGATGAAAGGACTAAGTCTAATATTTCCAAGTTTACTGATTGTAACTATCTGGGTGCCATTCTAAGAATAATTTGGAGACCTTCAAAAGGATATAGACAGGCTCATTGAATGGGCAAGGACATGGTACATGGAATATAATGTGGAAAAATGAGAAGTCATCCACTTTGATAGAGAAAATAAGAAAGAAGGATTGATAAATGTTGGTGTTCAGAGTGTAGGTTTTGTGGCAAATGAGGAAGGCAAATGTTCTCTTTGCCTTTATTGCATGAGGGTTTGAGCAGAAGAATAAAGATGTTACTGCAAATATCTGGAACCCTGGTTAGATTGCACCTGAAATATATACAGGGCTGGTCATCCAACCCAAGATAGACTTGCAATAGTAAGTGCAACATAGACTCACCAAATTGATTCCTGGAATGGGATATTATCCACTAATAAGAGGTTAAACAGATTAGGCTATACTCTCAAATTTCCAACCCCAACCAACCAATTTTCCCTTGCAACCGCTGCAATCGTGTCTGCCTGTCCCGCATCGGACTGGTCAGCCACAAACGAGCCTGCAGCTGACGTGGACTTTTTACCCCCTCCATAAATCTTCGTCCGCGAAGCCAAGCCAAAGAAGAAGAAGAATGAACAGTTAGTTCATGAGCCAAACAAAACTACAGAACTAAAAGGCAGTGAAATGAGTATAGAGAAAAAAATTCACTCAAGAGAAACAGCAGTTTGCCAAGTAGATTCAAGACTGTTAGGAAGTCCAGAATCCAATAATTAATAATCTCTTATGTAATTGTTGAAATTGGATTCTGGACTTCCTAATGGAAAAGTACAATCTGTCCGGTTCAGTAGCAGAACTTTAAACACTGTCTCACTGTGTGCTCAGCCCTCTCCTGTTCATGCTACTGACCCACAACTGCATCACTAGATCCAGCTCCAACAGTGTCATCAAGTTTGCTCAAAATCTTTAAGGATATCTTCCAACCTACACACAGCATCTTTCAGCTACTTCCTTCAGGAGTATCAAAGCCAGCACCGTCAGTCTGAGGAGCAGCTTCTTCCCACGGTCAGTGAGAATGCTGAATGACTATAGGAACTGCTCACATGAACAATCCAAGCTTCATATTCATGAAACAATATTTATTTATTTTGTATATACGATACTTGTTCTGTATATGTATTGTTTGTTTGTGTATTTATCCAGTGGTGTACTGCGTGTTTTGTACTGAGGACCAGAGACCACTGTTTCATTGGGTTGTATTTGTGCAATCAGCTGACAATAAACTTAACTTGATTTGAAATGTATGCAATTTCTTCCTAGTTCTCTTTACTCGTTTTCATTTAATGCTTTTAATTTTATTTTTTCCAAAGAATTTTTTTAAATGTTTGTGAATGTTAGAGGCAGGTAAGTCTGGTTAAGGTATAACCAGCTCAATACCATTTCTGGCGATAGAGCCTTAAGGTTACAATCAGGAAGGATCTGAGCTGCATGAGCATTGCCAGTAAGTTGGGACCAACTTTCAGTGGAAGTTTATGTCTGGGGATTGAGCCAATGATGTTTAATATTTAAAAAAAAAAGCAAAACATGCAAAATCATTAACAAATATCAAAGCTATTTCAAATAATGAATATATTTTCCACAAATAATTTTTAAAATATTTAGTTATACAAGTTTGTGTCAACTTATCATATTGGATGGAAGAAGGAAAGTGTGAATTTATAAGTAATTATTGTTAGAATATTTTGCAAATAACATTCATAATTATTGTCACTGATTTGAATGTCCACCTGCTGCAGTAGTTTGCTCTAAAATCACTTTCTACTTTGTGTGTAGATATAAACATTTTTCCAAATCGGAGGCAATAGTGTTCATAATTCATGTTGCAAGTTAATGTAATCTATATATCCATTTAATCATAGAGCACAGTAGGAAGACATTAGAAACATAATGCCAGTGTAGGCTCTTTGTCAGAGCTAACCAATTATTCCCACTTTTCTTTCCATAAAGCCCTGCACAAATTTTCCTTTCATTTGGCAGTTGCCCTTTCAGTTCACCTGCTGTTGATGAATCCATCTCAGCAGTTCTTTCCAGATCACAGCTTATGTAAAAGCAAACATTTCTTAAAACTTAATTCTCCATATTGCTCATTACGAATCAATTTAATTTTGTCTCCCATGCATTCTTTTCTCTACTAGAAGCTGTTTCACTATATTTACATATATTACTATATAATCATGTATGATTTTGAATACATTGGAGTGGCATGTCCCCAATCCAGAAAAGATGTTGACTCCCCTGTCAGCATGTGACTCTGCTTGCTTATTAATGCCAGAACTACTGGACTCTTTCAACACACTTGGCCGAGTTGAACAATGTAATAGACAATGCTTTCAGTGGTATGGTGTTCCAGAAATAGCACATCATTGTGCAGCTTTAGGTTTTTGTCTAACATTTAGATGCAGTACTTCTGCTGAATGATTGATATATATATATGAGGTCATGCACAATGGGATGAGTATTTTCTATTATTTCTGATTTCCATCATCTGCTTTTGAAATTTTATATCTTTGCTGTTAAAAGTAATCAAATTCCAAAGTAACAATTCAGTTTGCACACAGGCATCTATCATTTCCCGAAAAAAAGAAGCAAGGGCTGAAGAGTTACAGGAAAGCAGAGAAGAACTTTTGAGCTTGGAGAAAGAACTGACTCAGAAAACAAGTCAGGCTCGTGATTTTGATGGCACAGAAGTTCTGAAAGGTGATGAGGTAAGATAACTGAAATAGGTAATATGTACGTTTGCTCTATGATGCTGCCGCAAAACACCGAATTTCATAGCTTGTTCATGACAATAAATCCTGATTCTGATAGGTTATCATGAATATCTTTGGTTACCAGGTATCAATAAATACTTTGTCCAGTTAGTTGAAGAAATAATAGCATAATTTTTGTTTTGCACATTTTAATTTTATAAATGTCTATTGACTCGTGATGTCTAGGTCATTTAAGGCAAACTCTAAAGCCAACGTTGGCATTGTTCTTTAAGTATATGTTGGGAGTATTTATTTACACATTCAACAAGGAGATAACTTTGATGAACTCTGTTATTTTTTTTCTCTGACAAAATTTCACAGGCCATCTATTGCTTGTGTTAGAGTTGAGTGAAATTTGAAGCAATTTGAAATCTTTTTCTGATTGAAAACAGTAAATGTTGTAAATGACTAGCATGGCAGGCAATATTTGTGAAAAGAAAAAGCAATTTAACATTTCATATGGAAAACTAATCAAAAAGATTGACAAGATCCTTTTACATTGAGTGGGTGAATATTTCAGTGATTTATTCTTATAAATGTAGAAGTAAGGCCAGTATTTGCTTCTACTTGTGTCTAAAAGTTGGTTGTGGTTTTCCCTTGAGCTTTCTATTTTGTCAATGTATTCTCACAGTTCCATGATAATTTTCCAGGATTATCCAATCCTGATGAAAGGACAATGATATTATCTCAGGATAATGTATGACTTAGAAGCCACAATGTTCTTGGGCACCTTTGCAGTTTTCCTAATTTGGGGAAATTGTGGCTTTCAAACAAATGTTGGCAAATTGTTGTAGTTTACCTCTTAGGTAATATAAATATTGTGCTGACGATGCAAGAGATGTATGGTTATGCTAGTCAATAGCAAATGTTCATCCATTTTATTTTCCCCAATTTGATCAACATTTCTGGTTTACTGTCATTTCAGTTAACAAGTTCTACACCCCTGCCTACATCCAGGTGAACAAACTTCAAAATTCCCTTTAGTTTTTCTATGCCTACCTTAATCTGTGTCCCTTAGTTATTGGTCTCTCAGATAAAGAGGCTATTCACCTCATATAGGCCTCTAATAATCTTGTATACCTCAATTATGTTTTCTTATCTCATTCTCCTATTCCAAACAAACAACCCCAATATAACCAACCCATCTTCATTACCAAAATTTTTCTGGCCTAGCATTAACTTTATAAATATCCTCTCGAACTCTCCAATGCTATGATATTCTTCTTGTTGAACAGTGATGAAAACACTATATATTATACTATGGCCTCTTCAGTCCTGTATTCTCTGCTGTGGCTGTAAAAGAAAAGGTTGAAGCGTCCACAATGTTGACATCAAGTTTCCAAATTCCATTTGGTTTAACTATAATTTTACTGATGTCCTTCAGGGGTAATTATGTGGAATAATTGGGTTTAACATTAGAATCAAAAGGCTTTCATTGTGAGTCACTGCACTGAATGGATCATTTATTTCAATAAGCTGAACAACTCATGAGCACTGCTGGTCTTGCTGCAATGCAGAAGTCCATTAACATAATGAGTAAAGTTCATCCTGCTTATTTGTTTTACATGAAACCATGAGCAGCTTATGCATTTTTTTGAAGGTGACAAATTGTTAATTTCTTTAAGTGGAGCTCTTAATGAATAGTAGGTTCTATCCTAGTTAAATTACTTACCCTAACCCTTGTGAATAAATTGTGCAGGTAAAATCAGAAAAACGAAATGGCATACATGATAAATTGCAAAACCCGTGGTCCATTTTTTTTGATAAGTTACTTTATTTGCTATCATCTGAATGAGACTATGTATGCATTTAGATCAACAAAGCAAATACAGTAAAATGCCTCATCTGGAATTCAAGGAAATTTTTAAAAATAAATAAAGAAAAAATAATTGGTTAAAAAAAAATATATACAAGTTTAAAATTACAAGTAAATGTTCTCTGAATTAACCCACAAACCTTTGGTGAAGATGAGAGCACATATTCAGCCAGTGGAATGCCTTGGTCATGCTTTGCTTGTAGCATCTGTTTCAATAAAGTTTTGTATAAAGTAGCATTGCCCAGGATGAAGAGCTCGCCATTGGGGAAAGTCTCTTAAAGTGTCTCCTTATCCTTGCTTAGTAAGATTCGCCCCAGTCAGAGGCTTTAGCTATAAGCTTTATTTGAGGGGGGGGAGGGTAACTATCTATAATGTTGTCGTTCATCTTTCGAGCAGCTCTATGGAGGGGGGCAGGAACTTGCAGATGCAGCGACGGTTAAATGTTTTCAAAGAATGTGAATGAAAATAAAGTAACATGCTTTAAGATTTATATATTCATGCAAGTGAAGTTTGTTCAGTGTAAGTACAATATAGAATTTTTTGTATTTTGTCCTTTTTATTCTTAATGTAGGTGTATTAGTTAGGCATTGTAAAAGTCAGACTTAAGCAACTGGAAAAATACATTTATTCAGCATCTACCAATCCCTATAGGTGCCAGATACTAGGGATTTTACTATATGTCTCTTATTGCATTCTTAACCTGAGGTGTACCATCTGCATTAAAGTTTAAAATAATTAACATATCATTTATACGTATTAGGTAATGTTATGGATTGACTTGTGAGGTAAAATTTATGCAAAAATACTGAAATGTGTGTCAAATATAATTTCATGATAAATCGAGAAGATTTTGTTATCCTGTATGGAGTGATTGGGAAATTTTGAATTGATCAAAGGGTTGCATTTAAAAGAAATGGAAAGAAATATAGACCAAAATCATTGACAGGTGAGTTAATGTTGACTGAATCCATTTGAGAGTTGCCTTTATGCATTGTAAATCAAGTCATGTCTAAACTAAATGAAATTACAAATCAATTGCATTTAAAAAATGTTCAAATAAGGATTTTTTTAAATTTGATTGGACATTTTATTTTCAAAATTCCTTCAGTTAAGCACAGCAATCAATTTTTCCCCATTTAACTAAACAAATAATGTATTACTGATTCAAAGTTGTTCCCTAGTAATAACAGTAAGTACACAAATATATTTTATTGCACGAAGGGCATTGGACTACCAGAATGCGCGCAACCTGGTTGTAAAAGCAAACCCTATGAATTTCGACAAATTTTTTTTTTACCCTTTCGAGTCATTTATGTATGATTGTTTAAAAATAATATTTCAGGATTGAGTGGAGGTAGAGAGTGTGTGGGCAGAGAAGCATCTAGCTCAGTCCAGATTTGACTGAGCTCGACCCATTGTAACCAAATTGTTCAAGGAGGATTTCTAGTTTCTCAGTTGAAATGAGATATTGAAGGAAAGTTAAGCTTCAGCTTGATTTTTAGTCCTTATTCATATTGTGGCAAATACTTTTCCACCTTCTGACAGTTCATTGGCTTCTGTTGATACTACAAGAAGCTTTTACTCCTGAGTGATGTGTGCTTACGTGAGCAGCCTTCTATTGCTCTGACAATATTCTTAAGCCTGTTTCATATTGATCTAAAAACACCGCAAGCTAATACTGTTGTTAGCCATGGAGAATTGCGTGGGCTGTATATTTATAGCCCTTGTGGTCTTTTGTTCGTCTCCATTACACTGCTTGAACCTAATTATTATACACATTTGATAGAATTATTCAATTCTCAAAAGGATACAAGTAGTTTTTCCACAAGTGATATTTGCTAACTGCAAAACATGTCTATCGTAAGTTATCAATGTGATTTTCTTTTCAATTGACATGAGATGGAGCTGCATACCTATGGTGTAGTTTGAAACCGAGTTGGGTGGGTGGATTCCTGTAACCTACTAAGTATGTAGTGTGCCAGCTCCAGTTACCAAACTATGATTATTATTTGTGGCTTGCCAAAAAACAGGTGGCTATGACCCATGACAAATACATTACACATGTTGCATTCTTTTCACAGAATTTGAATAAGCTCCATAGATCTTTTGAAGATCAAAGTGTAATTAACATGAAAGCTTCAATGATTCTGTTGCTCATCTTTGTTAATAAATCTACAAATCAGAATTTTCTCTGTAGCTTTTTATTAGTTTTTTTTAAAAATACGCTGCTAGTACGTACCAGACTTACAATTAACGACAACTTTCTTTCATGCTTATCAAAGAATTTCTCGATGTGGCTCAGATCATGTAAATTACAGTTTAACAATATTTTATGAATTTATTTGGGCACATGATCAATGCATTTACATAAAGCTTTGAAAGGTTGAATTTATTGCTTGAACCAGCCTTGAAACAAATTTGTTGTAGCATTAGAATTTCTCTTTGTACATCAGTTGAATTTTTTAAACTTATTTAAATAATGCAGTAGTAGGATTCAATTCGCAAGGCTGAACACAAAAATTTGGCAATTTTTTTCAGCATGAATTTCAAAACCTGGATTCTATCTAAGTAAGAGTAATGAGGAAATATATCCAGTGTTATTTTCCTCTCTCTCACTGTAATCTCCACTCTTCCACTGAACTTTTTTATTTCAGATTTTTACCATCTGTAATTTCATACATTTTGATTAATCATGAAAATAATGTGAGTTTGGGCAGACTGAACCAGGCATTTTGGGTCTATTCTGTGTTTAGATCTTGAATAAATATGTAATTTTGGACAAGATGACAGCTACAGTTACAATGGACTACTATGCACCTATATTCAGGAGAGGGATGTGCCTTTTGAGTCAGTTTTGAGAAGTTATTCTGGTCTGCTTGCCTGTGAGTCTCAGCAATGTGCATAAAAGAATGGCTACATGGGAGAAGCCTCATAGGAGAACTGGTGCTTCTAGGTTATATTCTAACAACAAATCTTTTGGATTGGGAGAAATTGACAAAAAAAAATTATAATTATGAAAATATTCTCAAAATGCTCACAAAAGCATACTTTGTGCTTTTTGTTTGAGAAAGTATGTTTACCAGTTCAGATGATCAATAGAAAGCATTTAGTGGAGCCCTCTCTTGACATATTACAAATAAATGCTATTAGGCATTGCTTCACATTAGCTCAGTGTATCATTTGAGATGCACTCTTAACATTAGATAAATTAAGCTTTAAGAGTTTAGGGAAGAAATTGGAATGTTTTTGAAGGCCCAGACAGTGAAGATTAGGAGAGGACTATGCATAAGTTTAACTGGATGCAGAGAATTCAAGTTATTTTACAGCTGGTAATGATAACAGCAATATAGAAGGCAATAATATGAAGGGATTTAAATATGATGAAAATTATAAGATGGAGCTATGATAGCTAGATGTGCTGCTCTTGGCATGGAAAAGATAAGAGCAGCAACATTTTTGATAAGCTGAAGTCAATAGAAAGGAAAATGGATTGCTATTCAGAACATTGAAGTTGTCAGGTCTGGGTTATGTGGAAAAGGGTTCCTACATCAAATAAGTTATAATGGAGGTGTACATAAATGATCTATTGGATGGAGGGGATATCATATTTATTGTCAGAGTACATACATGACATTACATACAACCATGAGATTCCATTTTCCCGTGGGTGCAAAGAATACGCTGTAATCAACGTAAGCATGTAAACAAATGAGAGAACTGTAAACAGATAATGAGTGTAAAGAAACTGCAATACAAAGAGAACAAAAGAAAATCAGTAATGCGCACAAGTAAGTGTCCTGAAATGAGGCTCTGAGTTTGTCGTTAAGGAGTCTGATGCTGGACGGGTAGCAGCGTTCCTGAACCTGGTGGGGTGAGTCTTGTGGCACCTTGACCTCTTTCCTGATGGCAGCAGTGAGAACAGAGCATGTGCTGGGTGGTGTGCGTCTTTGACGATTGCTGCTGCTCTCCAATGGCAGCGCTCCCTGTAGATGTACTCAATAGTGGGAAGAGTTTTGCCTGTGATGTCCTGGGCTGCATCCACTACCTTTTGGAGGCTTTTATGTTCAGGGTTATTGGTGTTCCCATACCAGACTGATGCAGCCAGACCACACAATTTCCACCACACCTGTAGAAATTTGCCAGGGTTTCTGGTGTCATACCAAACATCTGCAAACTCCTGAGGAAGTAGAGGCCTGACGTGCTTTCTTCACAATACCATTGGTGTGTTGGGTCCAGGAAAGATCCTTTGAGATAGGGACTTCCAAGAACTTAAATATGCTCACCCTCTTCACCTCTGATTCTCCCAATGATCACTGGATTGAATTCCTCTGGCTTTTCTTTCTTGAAGTCAACAATCATCTTCTTAGTTTTGGTGATATTGGGTGCACCACTGAGCCAAGTTTCAATCTCCATACTGTATGCTAACGCATCTCTTTCCTTTATACAACCCACTACCATGGTATTATCAGCAAATTTGTAGATGGTGTTATTGTCGTACCGAGCCACACAGTCGCAGATGTAAGTAGAGCAGGGAGCTAAGAACACACCCCTATGGTGCTCCAGTCCAGATGAAGATTGTGGAGGAGAAGTTCTTATTAATCCTCACTGATTGTAGTCTGTAGGTTAAGAAATCCATGATCTAATTACACAGTGGGGTGTTAACTCCCAGGTCTTGGAGTTTGCTGATCAGTTTTGAAGGGATGATGGTGTTAAATGCCATAAGTTGCATCCTGATAAGAACATGCTGACGTATGCATTTTTTGCTGTCCAAATGTTCCAGGGCTTTGTGTCAAGCCAGGGAGATAGCATCTGCTGTAGACCTGTTTCTGCGATAGGCGAATTAGAATGGATCTGTGTCACTGCTCAGACAAGAGCTGAAGCTCGGCTGTGAGTCAGAGATAAATATTAAGTCTGAAAATAGTCCATACTGAGACACATTAAAGCATTGATATATTTAGTGTAGCTTTTGTACCAACGAATCCAAGGATAAGTATGTTGAGAAATGTCAAAAGGCAATAAAAAGGAGCATGAAGTCTGATCCCTTCAAGAAGACTCTGTCTTCTATTCCTCTTGTAGAATTGCCAGTTTGTTTCAGAGCTAATGGGAGTTTATTCAGCATTTCAAATATTTAAGTAAAGCATTTATGCTACCACTCCCTATGTTCTCGCATTAGTAAAAAAATTTTAGAAATACTGAGAGATTTTATATTCCTTAAATTTAGTTATGAATTTAAATACATTCACTCAAGCCCTTATTTTTCAGTCTGGGAGGCTGCTGAGGTAACTGGCATACATCAGGAAATTTGCATTCATCATTGACCTGACTAGGATGAGGCAATGGGAAAGATGGCCAAGATGTGAATAATTTTACATGGCAAGAGTGCTGACAGAATGTCCTAAAGGTCCCAAGAAATAATTGCATAGCATGAACAATGGAGTCTTAATAGACTTTGTAATTCCTTGAATTTTCACTTCAGAAACTAACCCAATGCCTAAAATATAACAGTGCAATAGACACATTTTTTGTAAGTTCTGGATCATTGTTTTACTATCAGGATGCATTTCATCAATAAGGATATGAAAGAATGTACAGAAAGATATATTTTAATGTGTTTTGACTTTTGATTTCTATTAATTTATAATATAAATAGCTTGTTCTATTTTGCCACAGCTACTTAATAATTTCACCAGTAATTAAATATAACTATCTGTTATAGCCTAAATGTGAGAAGTAGTTTATCAGTGATAAATATATTTTAGAATAGATGGTATGTTAGCCATCTCTTGTGATCTCTGACATCTTACCCCATAGTTGAATTGTAGTCACTGTCCATAAATGCTGTTCTGAATTTTGCTTAGGTTCCTGAGAGATTGGAGCTGCATGTGGAATCTGTCATTCTTTGAGAACAAAAGTTCATGGGGAAAAAGCCTTACCATAATGGTTCAGACTATTTGCCTTGGAATATGAGATATACACTCACATGCATTGTAGAAATGTTCCATTTTATTAACCTAATTTTTAAAAAAAGAGCCAAAATGTCATGTGAAATTTGCTCAATTTGTGATTAAGAAAATTTTAAATACTTTGTAATGCCATATTCAAGAATGATACAAAATTGAGTCCACTTCATATTATGAAAGTAATAGATTTACATTTTATAATCATTCAACATTCACATAAGTAAACTACAACTATATGGGTTCTTTGTATGAATGGCATTTGGCTGACTAATATACTGGAATTGGAAGATTTATTTAAATTCATGTTTTATTGGCAAAATCTGAAACCAATTAGATTGAAAATACTCTTGAGCATTGATAATGATATAATATGGAAATAGGCTTTGTACTTTAAAAGCTAAGGTACATTTCATTTAACCATTTGTGAAATGTTTTGTAGTTTATTTTGCTTACATTAATCTTGACCTACGTCATGACTTACGTGAAACTTTTTTTGGTGGGGACAGTTCAAATTTTTTGTATGAATTATTCAAACTAATGGAATGTATGGTGGAAAATGAATGGGTGGGGAAAGCTCTGAAGGTACAGTTTAGGACTATTTTTGGCTTCCAGCCGAGGACTTTTTATAGACTATTCCATGTTGTCTAAGAAAATGAGACTGCCATATTTAGCACTGTGAATCTGTCTTTTCTGCTGTAGATATAGATGATTGTCATTTCTGTAACTAATAATACCTTTAATTTCAGTGTTTAATTGTCTTGGGAGGCAGCAGGCCTCCCAATTTATTTTCAGCACTGATTATTTTAACTTGTTATCTTTAAATCTTAATTATTCTAGTTCAAGCGGTATGTCAGCAAGCTTCGTAGCAAGAATACAGTGTATAAGAAGAAACGTCAAGAACTGACAGAACTAAGAGCGGAGTATGGTGTCTTGCAGAGGACAGAAGAAATTCTAAAACAGCGGCATGAAGCCGTACAACAACAACTGGTAATATGAGAATCTTGCTTTCAATACATTCACTGCTCAATTCCAGACACTTTTGAGACATAAATGATAATTAATCCAAAATTATTCAGCTTTCCATGAAATATTTCAGTCAACTGTACAGGTTCCAATGTGTTTAGTTTATATTCACTGATTAACTCAAAGTATGACTTAGTATCAGCTCCCATTTTACATTTTTAAAAAAATCTTTTAACGTGCATGATACTTTTCAGATTGTAAACTATAAAATTTTATCCATATTCTTTTCAGCCTATTTATAATTTTTGGTGAGCATAATGCTTCTCTGTTCTTAAAATGTAAGATATTGAAATGAACAAATCTTCCATTTCTGCCAACTGAGTTTAAAATAAACTCATACCTACTCTTAATATTTCTTGTTTATTCTGACAAAAATTAATAATATTCAAAAAATAAAATCCCGCAGCTTAATTTTATGCATCCATTATTTTGCCTTTGCACTTGTGTTCTTCATACATGAATAGATGTTAAGGCATGAAAATTAATTTTGAATTGTTCAAAAAAATTGCTGGAATTTTTTGAAACAAATTTTTAGTATTCTGACTTTTTTAGGAGTATCAGCATAAACTTCCAAAGTATTTGTACTTTGTAACATTAATCTCTGGTTATTCAGATGAGTTTTATTATAAAAGATTTTTAAAATCCAAGATGGGTAAAACTTAAATTTTCTTCCTTAAATAATCAATCTCACTTGATCCTCACAGAAATGGTCACTCCATAACCTGTAATATTTAGCTTCCCGAAAATTTGAAAACCAACAATTATGCATGCTTTAAACCAGAAATAAAACCAGAAAATATTGATAGTACTCAGTGTGGGAGGGTGCATTGTTGGAGAGACAAGTCGATATCTTTCCAGCAAAACTCTGTTGCCTATATCCCAAGATGGACTAGGTCATGTTCACATTTCAGAGCTGGTCTTGATGGTGCACTTAGACATTCTGGCAATATCTTTACTTTCTAAAAAGTACTTGTCCTTGTTTTTAAATCTTTGCATGGCCTCAAGCAACCCTGTATTTCACCTAGACTTACAGTTCTTAGAAATCTATTTGTTTTTCTATTTGTTAAATTGATTTCCTTCCCTAAAACCCGTTCCATTTCTTTTAAATTTATCTACTTTTATTATCTGTCCCAATTTTATTTATTTAAAATTTTAGACATACAGCACGGTAACATATCCTTTTGGCCCATGAGCCTGTACTGCCCATTTACACCCAATTGACCTACAACCCCAGTACTTTTTAAATGATGGGAGGAAGCCAGAGAAAACCCATAAAGACATGGGGAGAATGTACAATTTCCTTACAGTGCTGGGTTTGAACCCTGGTTGTTGGCACTGTAACAGCATTGCACTAACCGTGCCACCCCAATATTATGCTGACTTATCAAATTTTGTTGGATAATTGTCCCTGAAAACCATGTGTAATAGCCACTCCATCTGGAACCCGGTGGGAATGTGGATTGTAAAGGGTCATGTGACTTCTCCATTTGGAACCTTGTCGGAGGTCACACTTGACCATTGGCCCTTTTAATAATCTCATGATTATGTGGGTCATACCCTCCAGCTTAAAGTACTATAAAGTCCACCAAGTGCAGTAGCTCTTCTTCCTTTTCTGAGATGAATCCTGCTCTGAGCAATACTGGAGGAGTCACTGGTAAGATGTGCACTACATAGGGATAGGGGCTGTTGTATACTGTTGAAGTGGTAGATAGCATCCAAGCTATGCCAATGTTTGACAAGGAACGGCGGGTAGCGTATTACAGTCCTTGATAAGTCTGGATAAATGATTGCTAGCATCAGTAGTATTAAGTCCAATGTGATTAGGTTGTACTATGTGTGTGAGAGTGTAAGCAGTTACTGATGTTGGTGGTATTAAGTCCGAAGTGACTGATTGCACTCTCTTGTGTGATTGATAATACTTGCGTGTGTTATTCCTGTTGCAATCCCCTGGTGTGTGTTTCAATAAAGAGTATTTCAGTATTCAGTCTATGTCCAGACCTGCTATTCTTTGAACCCACCAAATTTTTCCCTTTTGACACAACACCATGTTAGAATGATTTGCAATGGAAATGCAAGTCAGATAAGATTTTAATAAATATTGCATAAATGATGGCATAGGATAGCATATAGCTATTATTTTGAACCCAGATGTCAAAAGGGTGAATCCTCTGCAATTTTTTTTCCTTGTGAGTTAACCAATCCAGTATATTTATTGGGTTATCTGGCTGAGTAAGGTGACCCCATAAAAAGATAAAAAAACCTGATAATAAGACATAATCTTTCACAAATGACACATTTCGGCCATTACTCTGATGTGTTCCCTTGTGTATTTTCATGTTTTAAATATAAAATCTTCAGTTTTAGTTGAGGTTATAACATTTCCACTGGAATTGAAGAATATGATTCATGCTGGATATGCTATTTATGCCAAATTTTTTAAAATTTTGGCACCCTATAAATAAATGACCATGGGGTCCTTGGGAATATCTTGTGAAACTTGCATTTTACTTGTCTATGATATAATTTGCTATCTGTGTTTCTTACATACCTTGACTTTGTCAAACTATTTGTATTTTCAGCAAGTGATTGAAGCTAAGCATGGCATTACAGGCTTCAGTGACACTCAAGAGGAGTTGGAGAGGGTATCTGCATTGAAGAGTGAGCTAGATGAAGTTAAAGGACGTACGCTTGATGAGATGTCTGAAATGGTGAACCCTCTTTTTAAAATGACTAAAATTAAGTTACACATATATTGATTTATAATCTTTGGGTGGTGGTAATAATAATTTGAATTATAGTAAAATATCAATTTTTTCATTATTTACCTAGAGTTGGTTGTGGCACAAGACAAAATACTATATATACTCGTACAATAGTCAGATACCAAGTAAATGTTGACCCCTTCCCCCCCCCCCCCCATTTTTTGGCCTAAAAATCTGGTATTTTCCATATATGATATGTATAAGTTGACCGTGGACTCTTGCCTAGGCCCCAGCCACCTGCCCATCCAAGCTCCTGTTACCCCGTACACAAACTTGCCACCAAATTCCAGCCTCCCGCTCATCCGAGATCCCGACACCCCTAATGCAGACTTACTACCTGGTCCTGGTCAGCCACCTGCCTATCTGAGCTCCTGACACCCTGAACATGGACTTGGCACCTGGTCCCGGCCACCCACCCATCAGAGCCCCCAATGCTTCAATCAACGCAAGTTTTTACAGCGGTTAAAAGTAATATGCATATAATAGTTGACCACCTAAAATGGTCCACAAAATTAAACTATTACTCAAGTATATACTGTAGTCTTCATGAACAACTTTCTTTAAAGAAAAGTTCCTAGCTAAAATATCTACCAATGGTTCATTCCTGCTCAGTAACAGTCTGAAATCTACATAGTAATTCTTACTTTCTGCATACTGGATGAAACAGGCCTAAAGTTTCCACATGGAACAACAGCATAACTTCCAGTATTCACTACTATTACTGACAACAGCTTCTGGTGGCTACATATGCAATTAAATACAAAGTCCAGAAGTTACCTTGCTACTTTATAAATGTCCTTGTTGTGAAAGCAAAGTCATTGATTTGATGTGAACATCAAATTGTTAATTGTCAGTTTGGAGTCCCTGATGAATGGGTTCAACTGAACTCTCAACAGTAGGGTAATTAGAATTGCCAGTTGAATGCAATAATAAGGTTTTTAAAAAAGCTATAATTATTGCTGAATAACCACTTGATCCTGATAATCTAATTTTATGTATAGTGTCAAATTCTCTTATTTCAAAATCCATCGATTTTAAAATAAATAATGAAAAGTAATTTTATTTTTTGTATTTGATATTTCAACTCTTATAAGACCATAAGAGATTAGAGCAGAAATGGGCTATTCAGCCCATCAAGTTTTTCCTGCTATTCAATCATGAGGTGATCCTTTTTCTCACTCTGCCCCACTGCCCAGGGCTTCTCCCCATAACATTAGACTCCTTGGCTGATCAAGAACCTATCAATCTCTTGTTTAAATATATCCAAAACTTGGCCTTCACAACCACCTAAAGCAATAAATTCCACAGGTTTACCACCCTCTAGCTAAAGAAATTCCTTCGCATCTCTGCTCTAAGCGGCAGCCTTTCAATCTCAAAGCAGTGCCTAGACTCTCTTTGTGGAAAACAACCTTTCTATATCTACTATGTCCATGCCTTTCAATATTTGAAATGTTTCAATGAGATTCCCTCTCATTCTCCTAAATTCCAATGAGTACAGGCCAAGAGGTCATTGTATGATAACCCTTTCATTCCTGGAATCATCTTTGTGAACCTTCCTCTTAACCCTCTCCAACGTCAGCATTTCCTTTCATAAATGAGGAACCCAAAATTGCTCACTAAATTCTAAGTGAGCTCTCACCAGTGTCTTATAAAGCCTCATCATCACATCCCTGCTCTTATGTTCTATTCTTCTTGAAATGAATGCCAGCATTTCATTTGCCTTCTTCACCACCGACTCACCATGGAAGTTTACTTCCATGGTATCCTACACGATGACTCCCAGGTCCTTTTGCATCTGGATATTTTTCATTTTCTCCCAATTTAGAAAATACCCTGCCCATTTTTTTGGGCATCACTGTACACTTACTAACAATGTATTTCATTTGCTACTTCTCTGCCCATTCTCCTAATCTAAGGGCTTCTGCAGCTGCCCTGTTTCCTCAACACTGCCTGCTCGAGGGACGTCACATGATGTCGTAGGCTCCTGACTCCCTTGGGAAATCAGCTAAAAAAAATTAAATAAGTACTGTTTTAAGCTTAAAATGTTTTTTTAAAGTCTTTCTAAAGTACTCTATATCTATGATGCCTCCAAAAAAGAAGAAAAAATCATAACAATGACATAGAAAACCCGACAGGAAGATGAGAAGAAAAAAAAGAGCTTGGGCCTACCTTGATGATGAAGCAGGGCTCTGGACTTCGTTCTGCCTCTCAACCTGGTGAGCTGCTGGAGGGGACTCCTGTAGGCACCTCTCCATTGCTAGTGCGGAGAGATGGCGTCGGTGGAGAACCCGTGAGTGAACCACGCGTGTGTGGTGTGTCAAAACCCAAAGCACTACTGGGAGTGCAGCAGTCCCTTGGAGAAAAGTCAGGGACTTCTGCACAGGAGGAGGAAGAATTGGCCTCGAGAGGAGGTTCTTTACGTGAAGATGAGGAAATAGGGATACAAGAAGAGGAGTTGGAGGAAATTAAATTTGGATCTTATTAAAAAAGTCGACTTATCCATAATGTTAATGGAACAATTTAAAATAATGAAATGAAAAATGATGGAAGGATTAAAGGAAGTTAAATTTTAGATTAAAGCTGAAATTAAGGAGATGAAAGAAGAAATTGATAAAATATTGGATGTAGTAAATAAAATGAAGAAATTAGAGAAAATGGAAGAAACAGTTACTAAAGTGCAAGATGATTTACAACATGTTGAAGACAATGACTAATATGGAAGAGACAACTACTGGTTTAATCACAGTAAATTAAAAACTTTCTGATAAAGTGGATATCTTTGATAATTTTAGCAGAAGAAATAATATTAAAATAGTGAGTCTGTCAGAAGGTGGAAAAAAAAGGCCCAGAAGTTGCTCGACTATTTCAAGATTGGATTCCTAAAATATTTGAAGAAGATAATTTTGAGAATAAGATTGAAATTGAGAGAGTTCATAGGGCCCTGAAATCTAACCCTCTCTGAAATAGAAACCACGTTCCATACTAATAAAGTTTCTGCGTTATCAAGATGGAAGGTTTTGAGTTTGGCTGTGAAAAGAGCGAAGGAACAACAAGGTCCTTTGTTATGGGAAGGGGATAGGATCTTGTTTTACCCTGATTTGAGTGAGAATTTGTTGAAGAGAAGGAAAGAATTTAATACTGCTAAGAAGATGTTATATGAAAAAGGTTACAAGTTAGTTCTTTGATACCCGGCTACTTTGAAGATCTTTGTTCCAGGACAACAGAATATATTTTTTACAAACTTTGTTCAAAGTCTTCCTCAAGCTCAACCCTTAATTACTACGGACCTGATGCAATGAATTAGTTCTTTTTTCTTTCTTTTATCTTGATTTCCTAAATGGGATGGAAGAATTTGGTGATCTATTTCTTCCTGTATATTGAATTAAGTGATTAAAGCATGCATATTAAATATACCAAGGAAGTTGGGAAGAATGGGAGGTGTTGGTTTCTGCGGGATTATGTGTGTCTTTGTGACCTTGGTCACAGCCTGTAAAATGGAAAGAATTAGTGTTGCTTTAGACAATACTTGTTGGGAGGGTTTTGCCATTTTTAATACACACATCTTTGTATTATAGTTTTTCTTTTTCTGTCTTCTTTGGATTGCTGGAGGAGGTGTCTGCAGATGCATAGATTCCTTTTGTTGAATTGCGAGGAGGTCTGCGGGACAGAGTGATGGTTTGATGAGTAAAGTAATTAAGTTTGTAAATTTTAATGCTAATGGGGTAAATGGAACAATAAAGAGAAAGAAAGTGTTAACATATATTAAAAATTGGGAGTAAATATAGCTTTTTTTTAATAAGAAACACATTTAACCGAAAAAGAACATATGAAATTAAAAAAAGAGGTTGGGTAGGGTGTGTGATGTCTTCTTCATTTAATTCTAAAGCAAGAGGAGTAGCAATTTTGATATAGAGTTCAAAATATTATTACAAATCCTGCAGGTAGATATGTAATGATACATTGTCAAATCTTTATTTGTATGCTCCAAATAGTGATGATAAGAAATTTATTCAAGATACTTTTTTTTTAATTTTCAGAGGCACATGAAAATATTTTAATAGGAGAGATATTAATTTTTGTTGAAATTCTTTGTTAGATAGATCTACTCATGTAACAAGAACGAAAGCTGCTAAAGCAACATTGGGTCTGATGAGAGTTTTGATTTTGATTGATGTATGCAGAAGAATTCATCCTAGAGAGAAAAAGTATTCATTTTACTCTAATAAGTTTGATTCTTATTCTAGAATTGATTTTTTTTTGGTTTCGGCTCAAATACAAGATAGGATTCTTGTAGTGGATTATACCAAGGATTTTATCTGATCATTCACCTTTGTTAATAACTATGCAAATGCCTGATAAAGAAAGTCAATATATAGATAGAGATCAAATTCTTTGTTGTTGAAAAGGAAAGATTTTTGTGATTTTATTTGAAATTATATTATATTTTGTGATACAAATTTGAATTCAATGAATGATATTTATTATATGGGATGCTTTAAAAGTATATTTGCAAGGGCAAATTATAAGTTTTACATCTAAAATTAAAAAGGATTATATGAAAGTAGACCAATTAGAAAAAGAAATTACAGTTTTAGAAAAAGATCTTCAAAAGTCAGTTTCTGAAGACAAATGCTGACAATTGATTAATAAAAAGCTTCATTATAATACATTGCAAACTTATAGGACTGAGAAATTTATTATTAGAACGAGAGATCACAAAGTTTTGGCTTGGCAATTAAAAGCGGAGCAAGCTTTGAGAATAATGCAATAAAAAAGGATACTAACATAATACTAACATAAACCTCAAGAAATAGATGAATCTTTTGGGAATTTTTATATGAAATTATATACTTTGGAATCTTTAGGAGATTAAACTAAATTAAATGATTATTTATCACAGAGAGTATTGCCTAGATTAAGTTTAGAAAAACAAACTGAAGTTAATGCACCATTCACTGAGGCAGAAGTAAGAGAAGCAATTAATTCTATACATAGTATTAAATCTCCAGGGGAAGATGGTTTCCCAACTGAATTCTATAAAGGGTTTATTAATTCCTATATTTGTGCAAGTTTATGCAAGCTTCACAAACCTCTACTCTTCCAGAATAATTTTCGATGGCAATAATTACTGTGATTCCTATAAAAGACAGAGATCCTTTGAAGCCTTCATTGTATAGACCTATTTCATTATTAAATATAGATTATAAAATAGTAGCAAATGTTTTGGCAAATAGAATGAATAATTTGTTACCTAACTTAATATGGATCAGACATGGTTTGTTTAAAAAAAGACAATCTTCGGAAAATGTAGTTAGATTGCTTAGCATAATTCATTTAGCGAAAAAAAGATGGGACTTGACTTGCAGTGGCTTTAGATGCAGAAAGGGCATTTGATAGATTAGAATGGGATTTTTAATTTAAAATATTAGAAAAGTTTGGATTTGGATTAAATTTTTAAAATTGGATTAAAGCATTATATAATACTCCTAAACTAAATTAATAACAAATGGATAGGTTTCTATACCATTTAATTTAACAAGATCTTGTCACCTGCTTTATTTGTTTTAGCTGTAGAACCATTTGCTCAGATGATTCACTCAGATTTACAAATTAAGGGCTTTAGGGTAGGTCAAGAGGAACACAAAATCAGTTTATCTGCAGATAATGTTTTAATATATTTGACAGAACCTGAGTTATCTTTACATAGATTGTATGTCCAACTGGAAGAATGTGGGAAAGTTTGGGGTTATAAAATAAATTGGGATAAAAGTGAAATTGTTCCTTTGACAGTAGTTGACTATTTCTAGTGTCAGAGAGATACACAAAGGAAGGGTATTAAATATTTAGAAATACAATTTGAATAATTTATATAAATTGAATTATTTAACTTTACTTAAAGAGATTGAGGAAGATTTTTAAAAATTGATAAATTTACCTATAACTTTAGTTGGAAGAGTGAATTGTATAAAGATGAATGTATTTCTAAGGATACAATATTTTTTTCAGACATTACCAATATCAATATCAATACCTTAAATTTTTTTTCAAGAACTAAATAAACAAATAAGGAAATTTCTTTGGAAAGATAAAATGGCAAGAGTTTCTATAGAGAAGTTATTGTGGAAATATGAATTAGGAAGATTGCAGCTCCCTAATTTTAAGAATTATTATTGAGCGACACAGTGAGATCCCTTGCCTCTTTATTTGAAAATGTAAAACCAGCGTGAGTTGATGTAGAACTGAATAAAATTTGAGAAAATAAATCAGAAGAATTTATATATAAGTGGGAATCGAAATTGTTGGTTGCTGATAAAGACACACCACTATTGAAGCATTTATATTTGGAATAAAACAAATCAAGATATTGGTGGAGGGCCTTTATCACCTAAAATACTCTTTTGGTCTTTTCAAGAGAAAATTAGTCTTTAAATACATGGTATTGTAAAAGGAATTGTTTATGTGAAAGACTGCTATGAGAGAGGACAATTAATGTCGTTTGAACAATTGAGTAACAAATATGATATACCAGGTATTACACTTTCTGGTTTTTTTCAATTAAGGGCATATTTGAGAGATAAACTAGGGCCAGCAATGTTTTTGCCTAATTGTACTGAGGTAGAACTTCTTAATAGGAGTGGGTGGGAATGTCAAAAAAATGTATTTCTTTGATATATTCGTCATTGCAAGTAGGAACTCCTAAATTAGGATTGTATAGATCTAGGCAGAGATGAGAAACAGATTTGAATATTATGATAGATCAACAAATTAGGGAAAATTTATGTAGAAATTCTTTGACTAATATTATTAATGTAAGGTACAAATTAGATCTATACATTTTTTTACATCAATTGTATCTTATACCACAGAAGTTGAATAGATTGAAATCAGATTTATCAGATCAGTGTTTTAGATGTGATGAGGATGTAGGATCTTTCATGCCCAAATACTCGGGTAATGGGATTAAATTTATAGTGATATCCTTTTTACCCTTCTGGCCCTGCAAAATCCTCCTCTATATGTTTGAGTTAGAATGAATGAGTTGCGCTGCACGACATCTCTCTCTGCAATCCAGGATTCTTTGTTACTTCTTTTTCTATCTTTTTATACATTTTTTTTTACAGTATATTTTTTTGGGGGGGAGGTTGGGCAGGGTTTTGGGATGGGTTGAAAACCATCATATATGTAACCAATTTGTTCTTTTTTGATATCTGTATATTATAACAATTATAGTTACTGTATGTATGTAGTATTAAATAAAATGTTCAAAATAAAACACTGCCTGCTCCTCCAGCTACCTTGGTATCACCTGGAAACTTGGCCACAAAGCCATTCTTTCCATAAGCAAAATAATGAATATACAACTTAAAAAGCAGTCTCAACACCAATCTGTGCAACCAATGATCTACCATACTAGTGTGTTTCCTGTTATACCATGAACTCTAATCTTGTTAAGTAGCTCATGTGCAGCATCTTGTCAAAGACCTTCTGAAAATCCAAATACATAACATCCACTGCATCTCCTTTATCTAGCCTGCTTGTCAATTTCATTTCATTTTAATTTAATTTGGACATACAGTATGGTAACAGGCCTTTTTGACCTCAAACTCCACAATCAACCTACAACCCCATACATTTTGAAGAGTAGGAGGAAACCCATGCAGATATGGAGAGTTTGTACAAACTCCTTACAGACACTGCCTTGTAGATTTGAACCTGGGTCACAGGACCTGTAATTGTGTTGTGCGAACTGATACACTGACCATGTTGCCCTTCAAAGAATTCCATTAGGTTTGTCAAGCAAGATTTTCCATGCTGGCTTTGGCCTATCTTATTATGTGCCTCCGAGTACTCCATAACTTTATCCTTGACAATTAACTACATCATCTTCCCAACCACTGATGTCAGGCTAACTTGTCTATAATTTGCTTTCTGCTGCCTCCCTCCCTTCTTGGATAGTGGGTGACATTTGCAATTTTTCCAGTCCTCCTGGACCATATCAGAATTATTGATTCCTGAAAGATCATTACCAATGCCTCCACAATATGTAACACTTTGGTTCAATCTTCAATCTGTAAAACATTTAAGAATTCTATAAATTCAAACTAGAAAAATTCTTCATGGCTGCTCATTCAACTTCATGATGTAAAGTGTGCTGAATATGATAAATCTTTAACACAAGCCCATCTGACTGCAGCTCATGCCAAAGAAGAGGAAATCTACAAGGCAGTGTCCATTAGGTTTGGTAACCTCATAAAGGTAGTTCAGCAGTTTGCTTTCAGACAGTGACATCAGATTAAACTCAATATTTGCTAAATGTACCTGGGGTGTAGGTTAATTGGGGGTAAATTGGGCAGCGTGTACTTGTGGGCTGAAATAGCCTATTATTGTGCTGTATGTCCAAATAAAATAACACACCTAGCCTGTGTTTGATTACTATGAATGCTAGTGTGCTTGTGACACTTGTGGTAATCTGTAACATTTTCTATAGTAATGACACCCAATTTTTTCAGTCACTAATACAAGTCTTCATACTCACCATAAGAAACAGAAGCAGGAGGAGGCCATTTGGCCCCTCTATCCACTCAGTCATCAGTAAGATCTTTTACTTTGGATCAACTTCCTGCGTTAGCCCAAAATCCTCTGTTCCCACAGTAGTTCTCAACCAGTGGGCCATGTGGGTCTTTAAAAATTTTTTTTAATACTTTAAATTTGATAAAGAAGTGTTTCTTACAGAGCTGCCTTTGACTTGAAAATATTGCTCAGTCACTAGTGAGCCATGGCATGTTAGGCTGGAAACCAGATGGGCCTTAGACTGAAAAAGCTTGTGAACCACTGCCTTGCTATCTAAAAACATTACTTGAATACTCTAATTCATTGAGCCTCTATAGCCCTGTTGAATAGAAATTTTCAAAGATTCAATAATTTCAGGTGAAGAAATAATTTACTTTTAATTTGTGGCCTCAGCTTCTGGAGACCTAAGCCAGGGGAAATGACATCTGTGACTTTACCTTGTTAAGCCCCAAAAGAACTCTTTCCATTTCATTGAGAGGACCTCTCATCTTTGTAAACACTAAAGAATAACCTAATCTGCTTAACCTCTTAGAGAACTTGCTATTTAGGAATCAATCTTGCAGATTTGCACTGCATTCCTGTTATCACAAGTTACGTAGACCTACAAACCATTCTCCAGTGTTCTCTTATGAGGAAACTATTTAACTATACCCTGTATTTTCAATCATAACCTTTGTAATCAAATTCTCTGACAATAATTGCCCATTTATTGTTTGGCTTCTTAATTGACTACAGAATCTGGGTGTTAACTATTGCTGGTTGATGTACCAGGATATCTAGGTCATTGAGTCTCTCACTATTTCTATTTTTTTCTCCCATTCCCCCCCCTCCACCACCACTATCTTCCATATGCCATGTCTGCACCCATTTTACTTTGCTTGTCTGCATCTATCTGAAGCTTCTATATCTTCATAGTCCACACGATCATTTGGTTTTGTAGCATCAACAAACATGGGTTGATGATATATAATCTCCTCATCCGAATTTTTGTATAGATTATTTGTAATTCGATTCCCTACACAAATCACTTGTCCCTCCACTGGTCACTGCCTTGCACCCTGAAAAAGACCCATTTGTTTCCACTTTTGTTACGCCAATCAATTATCAATCCATACACATATGTTACCATGAATACAATGTGTCCAATTTCTTTTCAATAATCTTTTGTATGGCATGTTATTAAAGGTTTTCTGAAAGTCCGAATACACATTCATTCATTCATTAGCCTTAATCCATTCTACTAATTAAAACTGCAAAATTTTTGAAAGCTCCATTCAAAAGCAGTTGGTGGTTTGGACTACAGATCTACCCCTGAAGTCAAGAATTAAATGATACTTATTCCTCAAAAATGCAAACTTTAAATGGAAATTTTAAAACATTAGTATTTAAATGTTCTTTTGGGAGACTTCATACCAATATTAGAAAAGAATAATAATTTTTGACCCTGTGTGATTGAATTGGCTAAGTATGCTGTTTGGCCTGTTTCCGCTCCGTAAATGGTTATATGGAATTGAGTTCCTCCTGGTTGAACATGAATTAAGTTTTTCAAATGAGGAATATAGGCAGGTTCTCTTGAGTTTGCACTTTTAATGATTGTGCATTGAGAAGCAGAAAACTTCTATCAGATTTTTCTGAATTTGCATGTTTTTAATTGTGTATCAAAAGTTAGTGTCAATGTATTCCATAAGTAACATTGTTATTGTCATAAATTCTGGATCAAATGTATTGTGGTCCTTGCATAAAAATGCATTTTTTGCATTTATATTTGTAATATGAATTTCTATCTGTGTAATTATATTTATTATTTGTGGATTTGCTTCAACATTTTTGATCTATTTCTTTTATCTTTCTATACTTGTGAGAAATTAATTTCAATGACAAGCGCTTTGAGATTAACAAAAAGCATGTTTTCAAATCATTTGGGATTCAGGCAATGGCATAGCTGTTGGGAGGGGGGGAGGGGGGGGCGGGGTTTGCAGGAGGAATGAATGCAACCCCTGAACACATTCTTCAATATTAGGCTTTTTCAGGTGCATTCTACGCTAAGAATGTGCCTGAAGAAGGAGAAGCGGCCCTTTAAATTGCCGATCAGGTGGGAGCGTTTAAAGCACAATGCTGGCCACCTGAAGAAGACAGCTGCACAGGGTGTGGCTCTGAGCACACTCTGGCTCCTGTCCAGTGTCAGCTGTGATCAGCAGCCTGACCCTTTAACATCCACTTTCAGCCAGCTGCATTCAAATAGCTGGGGGAGCCGCTGAGCTGATGATCCCTCTCGGAGGAGGGTTAGCTAACTCGCCTCAAGAGCGCCTCCTGTACATTCAGGTGGCCTCAAAACAGCCACATATTGCCTAAACATGTGGCTTTACATGCGGGGCAATTGGCCACCTGAAGGTACCTATTGGTGCCTTTTTGAACTGTGTTCTCATTGCTCAGTCTCCTGTGATGCACTTGCACAGGTGGTCCACTAGTGCATCACATTCACGATGGAGTTGCTCTCTGCTCCGGTGCACTCCGTCAGTGGGAGACATTAGCTATATACGTGCAGCCAGTTTGCCTGTGTTTCCCGGGGAAAGCACATGGTCCAAACCCAAAACTTCACTTCTCTTTGGCTTTTTGTATTTTATTTGTACAAGACAGCAGCAGAAAAAAATGCACTTGAAAAATGGGGCATAGATGCGTAATTTTCGTCATTAAAAGTGGCTCATACTCCCGCAGCCTCTAGAAAGAAACTTTATTTAAAACTCTTGTTGCATTAGTACAAGAACCTTTGCTCATTGACTGTTCCTGATGGAAGACTGAGACCCAATAGTCTTGAAATTTGCAGTAAAAAAAAAGTTACAATAATAATCATATGTAGAAATTCAGGTACAAACAAAAAAGGAAAAAAAAAACAAAAGAAATTCTTTCCCCAAGCAAGGATGAAGGTTGACAATTAAAAAAATATTCAAGTGGTATAATCTTGGAGAGAGGCAGGTCTGTGCCAAAATTCCAAATCAACACTAACTCTGAAGGTTATGATAGTAGTCCATAAACGAGCCCCATATCGTTTGGAATTTGATATTTGAATCAATAACAGTATATCTAATTTTGTCCAAGCTTAAACAAGGCATAATATCCCTTAACCATTGTGCATATGTAGATGAAATATTGTCTTTCCATTTCATCAAAATTACATGTCTGGCCAATAACGAAAAAAAGGATAAAATGCGAGATTGAATTTGAGTTAGTATAACATCATCATCATCAAGAAGTATTTCAAAATGAACTATTAAAGGGTTAAGTTCCAATTTAAAAATAACCAATAGAGTTTGAAAAACTTCCTTCCAAAATTTTTCAAAGCTAGGGCAGGCCCAGAACATTTGTCACATCGAGGATTTATGTCCAGATAAAAACGAGACAGTTTAACTTTTGTGCACAAAATGCTTAAGAATAGCATTCCACACCTCACTGGACATGAAAAGGTTCAAATCTTGCTCCCAGGCGTTCTTGATTTTATTTAACAAGGCTTGTCTTAAATTAGTCTCTTTCTCATAAATAAGAAATATTAAGCCTTTTTAAGGAGGTTGTTGTTCAAAAAATGCATCAAGAATATTTGCCTTGGGAATTCCAGAAAAATTAGCCTAAAAATGCCTAATTTGTAAATATCTAAAAACAGAACTTTAGATAAATTAAATTTTACAACTAATTGTTCAAAGGATGCAAGATTGTTGTCAATAAAAAAAGTCTTTAAAACACTTAATACTCAATCTGTGCCAATCCTTGAATGCAGAGCCTTGCAAAGAAGGTTGGAAAAGATTATTGGATATAATTGGGCTAATAGAAAAACTCTGAAATCAAAAAAACCTTCTAAATTGTACCCATATTCTCAAACTGTGTTTAATGATCAGGTTATCAGTTAATTTGTATAAAGAAGAAGATAGAGAAGATCCAAGAATTGCCAACAAGGAAATATCCTTAGTAAAATTTAATTCCATATCTACCCACGTGGGGCATTCAACTCTATTATCAAATTGCAACGAAAGAATCAAGTTACTTATATTGACTGCCCAATAATAAAATCTAAAACTCGGACATGCCAAACCACCATTCCTTTTTGATTTTTGAAGATGGATTTTATTCAGGTGGGGACGTTATTTTCCTGTGACAAAAGAATGTGCTGTTATGGAGTCCAGAGGACCCCAAAAACCAGCAACGATAGATATGCACTACAACACAGGGCTACTTAAACAAAAGTTGTTTTTAATTTATATTTGAACAAGAAAATAGAATCAAACTTTAACTTATTATTTAACTAACTGACTATTTAATTCCCCCCCCCCCCTCTAATACTAAGTGCAGGTGTGTGCCATGTATATTTAAGATTAGAAAAGTTATTTGGATCACAGTCCAATCTCACTGGTTGCAAGCAATTCTTGTACTGTGCACAGAAGTTAGCATTAACAAAGTTCACCAGTCTTTGGAGCTTAACAGGCAAATGGTTACCACTCAGGAGGGTTCTTGCTGGTTTTCAGAGAGAGATTCCTTTTCCAGGACATCCGCAACTGATTCCTTCTCAATCAATCTTGCTGACGAAACTTGCCCCCTTCAGGGTTCTCCAGATGATCCTCTTTCTTTCAGGTCACCTTTCACACTGCCAGTCTTCTCCTTTGACCAGGCAGCCTTCCAAAGTTTGCCAGCTTTGTCCTTCTGGAACTGATTTCTGTCACCTCTCTCTTTGTTTCAAACCTCCCTCTCTGAGAGCAAAACTGTTCTCCTCTGCCTGTAAAGATCACATGGTCTCCCAGGCAAGCTGTTGTCGATACTTTGTTGCCTCCTGCAAAAAGCATTCTGCAAAAGTCCTGCAAATATTCTGTTTTTTAAAATGTGTGAGTGGAAGCAGCTCTAACAATTCCTCCCAAACCACCTCTAAATACTCTGTCACAGTGCGCACAGAATGTCTGTGCAAATGCAAACTTGAATTTGTTTCAAGTTCATTTTGGCACAGCCCATCTCACATGCCTAATAAAGCTGTATTGGCATGTTTTAATATAAAACATGATTCCATTCTACAAAGTAACGCATTTAGTTAGGATTTTATTCTATACTTTGAACTACATTATTTTAAGTAACTAACCTTTTGTGCATGTGGTGAAACAAGTATGTGTATCTATGACTGTCAATGGTTAGCTAGCCCATCCTCTACTGGTGATTCACTCCCTGGTAACTCATTCCCTTGTGACCCTGGAATAAAGGTTGAGCTCCCCCTCTCTGTCCTCAGTCAAGAACTTGGAATCGGACAAGCTACAAGTCTAAAGTGTATTAAAGCCTATCATTCCTTGCTCTATGCCTTTAGAGTCATTGATAGAGTGTATCAATCTATTACACTTTAAATCTTCCACATGGGATGGACAAACTACTGCAACCTGACAAGCTAGACCTCGACCCACAGATGCCTGAAGCCCCAGAGTTGTACGAGCAATGGATTGAGTGCTTCACAGATTTCCTGGAAGCTTCTGAAAACCCTGTGGATTCTGACAAGAAGAAAATCAAGCTATTGTGAGCGAGGGTCGGCTGCCATACACACATGGTGATCTGGGGCTGCGCAACTTTCCCCGCTGCCATGACTGAGCTCCACCGCCTCTATAGACCATGGGTGAACGGAATCTACTCACGGTACCTCCTGGCCTTGAGAAAACAGCAACTTGGTGAGTCCCTGGACAATTTCATTCAGGCCCTGCACAATTTGGGGTGAGAATGCAGGGGCAATATCCCTGCCCCAGTATTGGCAGACCAGTATGTGGAAGAGCTGATCCGGGATGCCAGTGTGGCTGGGGTGAGGTCGGACTACATCCATCAGCGACAGGCTGCCATTTCAGAGAACCCTCCAGCTCACTAAGACTCTAGATTCAAGCCACCACCATGCTGAATCCATCGCTGCCAGCTACGGACCCTCCACATTTTTGGACATGACATCACAAACGTCTGCATACAGAGAGGCCCCAACCCCGCCGCTGCCACAGCTGAGCACCCAAAGTGCTACTTCTGCAGCCAGACAAAGCACCCCCAGTGACACTGCCTGGTGAGAGAAGCCACCTGCTCTGGATACGGGAAGCAAGGACACTATGAGAGAATATGAGCACCCCCAGGGGTTGGCCATCAAACCTGAATTCACATCCTCCCAGAGCGTCGACGTCACTTTCATCCGTGAATGGCTCGACCATGTGCATGACCCATGGGTCACCATCTTACCTGACTCCATTTCTGCCGTCATGGGCAATGTCACTTCCACTGTCTTCATCCAACTCTCCTGGTGCGACCTGGTCAACATGGAGGCCACCATCATGCCGAACTGGGTCCCCCTCCGACAGCAACAGTGACCCAATACTGGTATCCATCATCTTAGATCAAGGCAGCCCTCACCCGATCACCCACTCGATGATGGAGATTGAGGTAAATGGGAAGCAAACTAATTGCCTGTTTGACAGAGGAAGCACTGAAGCTTCATCCACCCAGACACCGCTCACAAACTCTTTCTCCTCATCAGACCAAAGAGTAGCACGATATCAATGGCTGTAAAAGACTAATCTGCCAAGATCCATGGGTATTGAATTGCATCATTAACGGTGAGGGGTTAACATTATGACAATTTCCATTTACTCTTAATGCTTCAACTCTGTGCACTGATCCTTCCAGAGCCAGTTCAGGAGTGTCACGATGACGTTTGGGGGGGCCCCAACCATCCATCATTATACAACCCCCAGCTCACAGACCCCTCCCCCCCCCCCCAGCAGCCAGCCCCACCTGCAGTCTCTCTACCTTCCACATACCCCCACCATCATTGTTTGAGAACCTGACCCTGGACTGTAAGTCCATAGCCACTAAGAGCAGATGCTACACCGCTGAGGACAGGGCATTCATAAACTTCGAGGTGCAGCAACTTGTGCCGGAGGGGTTTCACAGCGCACAGCTCCAGCCTGTGGAGAGCCCAAGTTTTGGTGATCAAGGGCGGAAGTAAATCCTGTATGGTGATTGACTACAGCCAAACAATCAACAGCTTCACACAGATGGATGCATACCCACTTCCCTGGATTGCTGATATGGTCAATAATTTCTCCCAGTATAGGGTGATCTCCACCATTGATCTAAAGTCGGTGTACCACCAACTTCCCCTTCGCCCAGGAGACTGCCAGTATACCGCATTCAAAGCAGATGGCAGGCTCTATGACTTCCTCAGGGCATCCTTCGGAGTCACCAACGGTGTCTCCGTATTTCAGAGAGAAAAGGATTGTGGGCAAGCACAATCTGATGGCCACGTTCCCCTACCTAGACAATGTCACCATCTGTGGGCCTGACCAACAGGACCACGATGTGAACCCTGCCAAATTCCTTCACACTGCCAAGTCCCTCAATTTGACCTTCAACGAGGACAAGAGTGTGTTTAGCTCAATTTGCCTGGCCCTCCTCGGATGCATCATGGCACGTGGTGTCATTGCCCCAACCCCAAACACATGCATCCCCTTATGGAACTCTCTATCCTGCCCAACCTCAAGGCGCTAAAAAGGTGCCTGGGGTTTTTCTCCTATTACGCCCAATGTGTGCCCAACTATGCTGATAAAGCCGTCCCCCCACCCCCCTCCCCAAGTAAGATCCACAACCTTCGTCTTATCAGCAGAAGTCGGGGCAGTCTTCACTCACGATACATGCCGTGGACGAATCCATCCCATTCCAGGTAGAAAGCGATGCCTCTGACTTCGCCCTGGCCGCTACTCTTAACCAGGCAGGCAGGCAGGCCAGTTGCATGTTTTTCCCAGACCTTTCACAGTCCTAAGACATGGCATTCCTCCATTGAGAAGGAGGACCCTGGACTAAAAGGTTGAGCTCCCCCTCCCTGTCCTCAGTCAAGCACTTGGAATCGGGCCAGCTACAAGTCTAAAGTGTAATAAAGCCAATTGTTCCTCACTCTATGGCTTTGGAGTCATTGATAAGAGTGTATCAGTGCACACATTAATTTCCTTTGTGCGCTGGTTGCAAACCGTGTGAGCACGTGCACTTGGACACAGCTTTGAGGGAACAGTGGTCGTGGTGCCTTTTTTATGTGCTCACTCCCCCAAACGCTAGAACCTGACTACGCCTCTGGATTCAGGATAGAGATTCGGGTGAAAGATGAAGGTGCCATCTAGCTATGTCGTTCTCTTAATTACATATTCATTCCTCAATAAAGTCAGTCAAATGAGCTTGGACTTGTCCATATTTACAACTGCATGCTACTTGGCTGTTATTTTGTTTTCACTTTTTGGATTCCATTATAAAATATGCTTTTGGGCTGAAAATTTTACGGACAAAAAGCTGTTAAAATTATTAACATTGGAGAAATGTCAGTTTGTAAATGTTAATTTTGAATGGAAATTGTTCAGTTTGTAGCATACAAGATACCTGGATTAAATGGAAAAATACTATGATAAGTAATGCAGAGACTTGTATTTTTTGTGCTAACATTTCTCCAGATAAAGAAACTTAATACTCTTATTGCTGAAAAGAAGTCTGCATTGGCTCCAGTCATCAAAGAACTACGGCCATTGCGACAGAAGTGCCAGGTGAGTGGTGGACTTTAAAGAAAAAAAGTGAGTACAATTGAAATATATTCCTACTGTTGGCCAGTTGCCTGCAAAATCAAAACATTAAATCGATGCAGCAACTTCTCTTGTGTCAGTTGGCAGACAATTTGCAGTATGCATCACACAGTAGATAGCTATTAATATTTAAGAAAGTATATGAAAATACATGTTATTTGGAAAATAATTGCCCTTTGCCAAACAGATTGTTTATCGAACAGCAGGCTGACTGCTATACTTTCTTATGTACAATTGCAATTTCACTCTGGGTGTGAAGCCACCTGTTTGGTTTATATGAGCTTGGATGTGTAAATTTATTTCAGAATTACAAGGTCTTGACTTGTGATTGACAAGGACACACATTGTTTGAGTGTCGCATGCTGCTAGTTTACAGTTTCATTTACATGACTGCCCTTTCACATTAGGAACTAACTCAAGAGTATGAAGAAAAAAAAGCACTCTATGACAGCTGTGCAGCAGGCTTGGAAAGCAATCGATCTAAGCTTGAACAGGTAAAGGTCATACACTATTCAACATGTGCAATAGCTCCTCCAGATACTTCAGACTAAACTTGGGTTTTTTTTAAAGCAAAAATGTCATGGTTTTCTGAAAATAGTCTTTGTTCTCATTAGCATTGGAATGCAGAAGTACCCAGATTTGATCAATTTTTTTTCCTCTGACTTGAAGAAGGACTCTTGCTCTAGAAATCTGGCTGATTTTTGCTAACTCATTGCATGCAGAAATTGAACATTTGTATGATTTAATGCTATTTTTAAAAAACACGTAAATGATCATAGAACTTGTCCAAATAATTTAGTTGTTACATAGATACAATAGATTAAAATATCACAACCTAATTTTTTTATTTTCTCATTGTTTGATTTGACAATTATGGATTAGGATTTCTCTTCTGTGGCTTAAACACAAAAATATAGATGACACTGTATTAGAATGTCAACAGCTTTCCTGACTGTGGGAAGTGGATTTAAAAATCCAAAATCTGTTATTTGAGGAAACACAATGATATCATCGCAGCATTCTGACAAATTCTGTATGTACTTGCCAGGGAAGTCTGCAGATGCTGTGATTGTAGGGCAATACACAAAAGTGCTGGAGAAATTTCTCAGGAACATAAGAGTTTCTCCAGCACTTTTGTACATTACATTAACTGATCCTTGGTTTGCAGTTGTTAATGGAAGTTTGCTTTGCACAAATGGGCTGTTGAGTTTCCTACACCACAAAAGGAACTTGTTGATTGTTAAGTGCTTTGGGAGAACTTGAAAGGGTGTGATTATAAATTCTTGTTTTAAGTCATACTTGTAGTTTCCTTCCAGTGAAAGGATGGTGAACTATGAATTCTACCATTAAATCTTTTTGCATTGATCTATCTGCATTTCCTCAAACTGGAATCTGGTTTACTGAAACAACAGTCAAGCTTTAGTACATATCTGTTAACAGTTCTTGCCTTCTGATAGAATTAATCAGTTCATAGTATGTTGAAGAATTTTGGTACTGTAATTTCAATTGCACTTTTTTTAATCCAAGAATTTCCTGAGAAGTATCAGCACAATTGTTAGTACAGCACAATGGCAGCCTTTGAACAGAAAGCACCATCACAAGATTTGCTCTCGAAAAGATACTTTTTAAAAAAAGATGAAAGTTTTAAAATAACAATGAAATGGCTCTCAAGGGATCTGCTAATGAAATTTAACATAACATAACAATTACAGCACGGAAACAGGCCATTAGGCCCTTCTAGTCCGCACTGAACCAAACACCCCTCTCTAGTCCCACCTCCCTGCACAATGCCCATAATTGGCAATTTTTAAGATGTCTTGAAAAAAATGATCTCTGCATTTCTAAAATAAATCATTTTGGTTAGGACCTACGTTATGTAAATTAAAAATATTTTTAGGGTGTATTACCTTAATGATGAAGGTACAGGTATATCCAAAACTATACTTGTATAATTTTTATTGTTTATAGGATTTCAAATAAAGCTTGTGATTACATTTCTTGCAAATAAAGTGATTCTTAAATATGAATTGTTTTAGGAAGTCCAAGGACTCAGAGAAGAATGTGGACAGGAGGAAACGAGATACCATTATACCAACTGCTTGAGAAGGGTACAAAACATTCTTGTAATTTAATATTGCTTTTAGTAGCTTTGGAAAAGAATTATCTTCAGTGCCAGCGACCTGGGTTTGAATCCAATGCTGTCTGTAAAGAGGTTGTATGTTCCCCCCTTTTTCTACTGGTACTCCAATTTCCTCTCGTGTCCCAAAGACGTATTGGATTAGTAGTTAATTATTGGTCACATGGGTGTAATTGGACAATATGGGATCATGGGCCAGAAGTGCCTATACCATGCTATATCTCTCAATATATCTATTGTTAGCAATTACAAGTTGTTTTCTGTTGGACAGATTATTGAAAGGCAAATACAGCGTGCAGCTGATGAAATGAAACTGTATGTATCTGCAGATCTGCAAGAAAGAAGAAAAGCTATAAGGTAAGTTTTCAGGTTTAACTATTTACATTTTATGTACATACAGGTATTCATTGCTTAACGACCACGATACGTTCTGTGAAACTGGGCGTTATGCAGCGTAGACATTATGTGAATACCATATTACTGTATATACTTAGCAAAACTATTTGGGATACTGAACTTACAATAAATTAAACGTTTAATTTATTTTCACTTTTTAAACTTTAATGAAAATACTTTATTAGTCTATATCACACACAATTTAACAAAGAGAATCCGATTCATCCACATCACAGTGTGCCACTGGAAGAGTTTCAGGTCAAATAACCTCCATTGATGAACTGTCACTCTGTAATACCTGAAGGACCTGGCTGAGGTTCTTCTTGGGGAGGTGTTGGCTTCTTCTGGAATATATTCAGTGTTGTTCGCCTAGTTTGCTTTTACTTTACTTCATAAAGAAGCTCCGATAGCTCAGTGGTTAGAGCACTGGGCTTGTAAACCAGGAGTCATCAGCTCATTCTTCGCTGGGGCCTCATTTCTGTGAGGGGCACTTGACAAAGTGGTGACTCTCTGTCTTCCTTACGGTAGACAAAGTTAAAGAATTTCATGAATGTTACATTCTAAATGTAGCATTACGTGACAATAATGGAACCTTTACCTTAAATTTCTCTATATGCAGCAAACACTACATGAGTATTCCTTTCTATCAGTGAAAAACGTTCTGTGTTTGGGTCCATCTCTTCAGCAGTCTTCAGCAAGCTGTTAAGGTCTGCAAAGAATTAGGCTAACCCCTTAACAGTGAACCTCTTCTGCACCTGTTATCCTTCTGCTGTTTCCTTTTCCCTTGCCTCTTCTTCAGTTCTGGTTATGTCTGCCACATCCCATTGTCATGTTCTCCGATCGGGATTTCTGACTGAATTCCATTATAACGTCGGACATATATACAGTCGGATGTTGCCCGATCGGATGTTAAGTGGCGCAGACCTGTATTTACATTTTGACTTTTCAATTCATTAACAAGTTACAGACCATTTTCCTTTAGTTATGGAAATTACACTGTATAATGGAAGTAGAACTAAGTCATTTGGTCCATCGAGTCTGTTCACCATTCAAATCATGGTTGGTATATTTTTTCTCTCAACCCCATTCTCCTTTCCCTGCATTCCTAATCAAGAACCTGTCAACCTTTGCTTTAAGTATACCCAATGATCTGGCCTCCCTAGCCATCTGTGGCAACAAATTCCACAGATTTTCAACCCACTGGCTGAAAAACAAATTCTCCTTATCTCTCCCCCTAAAGGGACATCCTTTAATTCTGAGGTTGTGCCCTCTGGTCGTGGACCCTTCCACTTCTGGAAACATCTGCTCCTCACCCACCCTATCCATCCTTTTCAATATTCAGTAGTTTCAATGAGATACCCCTAATCCTTCTAAACTCCAGTGAATACAGGCCCAGCGCCATCATCGCTTCTAATACATTAACCCTGTCGTCTCTGGGATCAGTCTCATAAACCTCTTCTGGACCCTCTCCAATTCCAGCACCTCCTTCCTTGGATTATGGACTCCAAAAATGCTCACAATACTCCAAATATGGTATGACCAACACCTTGAATATCCTCAGCATTACATCCTTGCCTTTTTATTCTCATAATCTCGAAATGAATGCTAACATTGTGTTTGTCTTTCCTTACTACCAACTCAACCTGCAGGTTAACCTTTAGGGACTCCTGCACTAGGACTCTCAAGTCCATTTGAACATTCACTTTCAGAATTTTATTCCCTTTGAGAAAATAGTTTCCTCCTTTATTCCTTCTACCAGAGTGCAGATGGTACCAGAGTACCATATCCTTTGCAAACTAGGCCACAAAGTTATTAATTCCATCAACTAAATCATTTACATATATCACGAAAAGTAATGGACCCAACACTGACTCACTGCAGAACACCACTAGACACCAGCAGCCAGCCAGAATAGGCCCCTTTTATTCCCAGTCTTTGCCTTCTGCCAGTCAGCCATTTTCTATCCATGCTAGTCCCTTTCCTGTAATACCATTGGCTCTTATCTTGTTTAGTAGTCTCATGTGCGACACCTTGTCAAAGACCTTTTGAAAATCCAAGTAAGTAACATCCACTACCGTGCTTGAATTGTCCTTTTTAAATCTTGAATATCCTTCAACATTATGGTCCAGACTTTGGTCACCCTACAGCTGGGTTTCCAAGATGACATTTAATCATAGCCATTTATTTCTATCTGTACCTTTTTACAAATACCGCAGAGCCCACCTCACTGACAAAAGGCAAAGGAGGAAAAACCCAACCCCAACCCACCAATTTTCCCCTGCAGCCGCTGCAACCGTGTCTGCCTGTCCCGCATCAGACTTGTCAGCCACAAACGAGCCTGCAGCTGACGTGGACTTTTACCCCCTCCATAAATCTTCGTCCGCGAAGCCAAGCCAAAGAAAGAAAGAAAAAAAGATGAGCATTTAAATAGAATATCTTTAATTTTGCCACTTTTGACCCCATTTATATTTTGCCTTTATTTTTATTTTGTTTCCTACTTTTCTAACTTCCACTTCCTGCTTTATTTCTCTCCTTGAATTCCCTTTGAGGTTCTCCTAGGTCAAGAATAATGTAAAAAGATAGATTGTAGTGAAATTATACATATTCATTGAGTCGTGCAGAAGGTTTCTAGTTGTGATGCTATAACTGCGCTGAACAACAAATCTATCTTCATTAAGAATGCAGATTATTACCAGTTCATAAAAATATTATTTCCCATAGAATATCTTTCAAAAATATTTCAACCTCCAAAACAATAAATCTGCTTTTCACCATTTCAAAGAGTAGGAGGTGTTTTACATCTTGCACGTAACCAGTTGGAGGGATTAAGATGTTTTTTTTTTTTTTTTTTTTTAAATTTTTTTATTTTTCACACCATAAATCACATTAGCCATGATATACACTATTTCTTTTCACACATATACAGTGACTTTTTCTCCCCCCCCCCCTTTCCTCCCAAACCACCCCCCCACCCCCCCCTCTCATCCATTTTAGGTATACAATCTAGGTTGCATTAAGCCAGTCAGACAATGTTGTCATTCAACCAAATTACACCAGAAATTCTACTGAGTCCATTCTTTTCTTTCCTTCTCCTTCCATCAACTTAGGTAATGTTTGTCCCCGGTAGGTTTTCGCTATTGTATTTAATGTAAGGCTCCTATACTTGTTCGAATATTTCAATGTTATTTCTTAACCAATATGTTATTTTTTCTAATGGAATACATTTATTCATTTAAATTTGGTAGTTTCTTCCTTTTAATTTGGTTATGTATTCCATTAATATTTAAAGACATATAGTTCAGCGTAGCCCTTTTATATTTTGTTTATCTTCTCTTTCCGTTTTTCCATCATTACCTTTCCTCCTTTTCCATTTCTGTTTTCTTATTTTCAACTCTTTATAAGACAACATTCCTACAACATCTAACATTTTCCTTATTCTCCTATTTCTATCTTATTTATCCCCAATCTCCCCTTCACCTCCTGAGTTGTCCTTTATCCCTTGTCGGACAACCACATCTCCCCTCTCCATTTGGATTTGCGAATCCACTCGCAAGCGTCAACTGATTTTGCAGTGACCGCTATTTCCCCCCACCCCGCCTCCCCCAGAAAAGATTTCACTTTTCATATGTCACAAAGGTCCCTCTTTTAATTCCCTCCTTATTCTCTCTATTCCATTACCTTCCCTTATTAATTCTTGTCTATACTATCCATATTTTCCTCTAAGTACAGATACATTCATGTATGCTCATTGTCTCTATTCACTCTTATACCTCTTTACCTGCATACATCTCAATCGTGATCATTTTTACTCTCATTACCCGTCTTCATCCCTCAGTCTATTTTTGTCTTTACCCACATACATATCAGTCGTGATCATTTTAACTCTCATTACCCGTCTTCCTCCCTCAGTCTATTTTTGTAATTGTTCTGCAAATTTTCGTGCTTCTTCTGGATCCGCGAATAGTCTGTTTTGTTGTCCTGGAATAAATATTTTCAATACCGCTGGATGCTTTAGTATAAATTTATACCCTTTCTTCCATAAAATCGCCTTTGCTGTATTGAACTCTTTTCTCTTCTTTAGGAGTTCAAAACTTATATCTGGATAAATGAAGATTTTTTGCCCTTTATACTCCAGTGGTTTGTTGCCCTCTCTTACTTTTTCCATTGTCTTCTCCAGTACCTTTTCTCTTGTAGTATATCTTAGGAATTTTACTACAATAGATCTTGGTTTTTGTTGTGGTTGTGGTTTAGAGGCCAATACTCTATGTGCCCTTTCTATTTCCATTTCATGCTGTAGTTCTGGACATCCTAGGGTCTTAGGGATCCACTCTTTTATAAACTCCCTCATATTCTTGCCTTCTTCATCTTCCTTAAGGCCCACTATCTTTATGTTATTTCTTCTGTTATGGTTTTCCATTGTATCTATTTTTTGAGCTAGTAGTTCTTGTGTCTCTTTAGTTTTTTTATTAGATTTCTCCAATTTCTTTTTTAAGTCTTCTACCTCCATTTCTGCTGCTACTGCCCGCTCTTCCATCTTGTCCATTTTTTTTCCCATTTCTGTTAAGGTCATCTCCATTTTAATTATTTTCTCCTCTGTGTTGTTTATTCTTTTTCTTAAATCCTTAAATTCCTGTGTTTGCCATTCTTTAAATGATTCCATGTATCCTCTAATAAGAGCAAGTATATCCTTTACCTTGCCTCTCTTTTCTTCTTCTATTTCACCATACTCTTCCTCTTCTTCTTCCTCTGGGTTGACCATCTGTTGTTTCTTTGGTGCCCTTTCCTCCTCTTCTATCTTGTTTCTATTGTCTTCTGTGGTCTCTTCTTGCTGCAGGTGTTCTGCAGCTGTCGTTGCCGGCTGTGGAGATCGACTCCCCAGCTGGTCCCCCCTCCCGTCGGTGTGTTTTTTTTTATTCGCATCGCGAATGCGCGAAACTTCGCGCATGCGCGGTTGCGCACTTTTGTTCGGCTCTGCGAGCCATTTTTGTAGTCCATTATTTACCGACCTGAGGGAGCGGGTTTCTCTCTCCGCAGCGGGCCTCTTCGGACAGGTAAGGCCTTCACCTTTTCCCTCCTTTGTCTTCTCTTCCTCTCTTCTTACCGTTGCTTTCGACTTTTCTTTTTTTGTCGCCATCTTCTTTCCACCTTTATACTCACTTTTCTGTAACTTTTATTTCTGTGCCTTTGTGTTTTCTCTTGTTTTTCCCGACTTTTCTGGAGAGGGCTGGAGTTCACCGTCCGGCCACTACTCCATCGCGTGACTCCCCCGGATTAAGATGTATTTTGATGTTAGAGCTGTCAAGCAACATTGAAATTAATGTACTCTTTTTTTTTAAATTTGGAGATGCAACACAGTAACAGGCCCTTGTGGCCCACGAGTCTGTGCCACCCAAATCCAAATTGATATAAAAACAAGAAAAAAAACTGCAATACGACTAGTAATAATTGCAGAGCCATCAGGAACATTCAAATCCTCAACAAATTACTGATTCTATTGTGTGTTACAACGAACCGTTTGCTATTCTGTTGTATCTTTCAGGGAGCAATACAATCGAAATATCCTTGAGCAAGAAAATTTAGGGAAGGTGAGTATCTATGTCCATGTTGCGAATGTTGCGTGGAGAAAATTTTTATGAACTAAACTAACTCATTATTTCTGGCTGACAACGAAAGATTCATCCAGCTGTCCAGAATTCCTGGCAGAGTTATACCAGATAAAAAACTTGGCAGATGTTGTTAATGGTAAGTGATCTCTTGAAAAATGGCCACATCAGCAATTTTGAATCCAAAGGACAGCATAGACTGTATCAGTAAAACGGCAGGTAATTGACAACAATAGTGTATTACAAGTTGCTTTGTAACTATTATACACTAGCAGTAAATTTTTGGAGTTATAAACATAAATTCTAAAATTCATTTAATGTATAATCTTTCAGAATTTAAATATGCTGAGTTGTACTAAAGTTTGCTTTGGAAAGCATTGCTAAATGGGTTTGCTGATACAGATTCACGTACTCGGGTCCTCAGACTTAGGTTTACTTTCATGTGTATTTTACTTTTGCTCTGTACTTGAGGACTTGAGTAATGGAATTCCTTAATTTAGATGTCTGCTAAGAATCCATAACTGTGAACAATACATTTGAGAGGACTTTTGTAGTTTAAGGGGAGATAATCTCCAAATTATCTTTGCTAAATTTTAATGGAAAATTTTGGTCTTTTTTATTTTGATTTTATTATTATTTTAGTGCAGCGCATTTCCTAACATTTTCAAAAGTAATTCGATGTTTAAAGTTCTTGTGTGTTTCACGCTCTGCACACTTAGTATTTGGTCAAAATAATGCAGTGCAGAAAATCAGGCTTGCTGGAACTTTGGTGCTGGACTAGCTGACTTTCCAGCTTTTTAGATTTTACTTTTATTTTTTAATCACTTTTTATTTTGTAATTACACAGTAATGCAATATATTTTCCAGCAATCCTAGTAAGTTTAGTGAGAAATAGAGCTTTGGTCTATTTAAAGAGCATATGTGAACCACAGCCCAGTGAGCTTAAACTTAGTACAGGAACTGGGGCTTGATGAGTTTAACGGGATTGTGGGAGCCAGAGCCCTGCTGAGCAGAAGAGAACAGAGGAACAGGAGCCACCATGAGTTTCCAGGAAGCATGATAAACATCATTTGCTGTTCCAAGTGCAAAACATTTGGATATTTGCAGAGTTCAGCAGCAGTTTATTACTAAATATTTATCTTATCGAACAATATTTCTGAGTTTATGGATAAAATTACCATAAAAGCTCTGGGTAACAGGTGAAACTAATTTTCAGTTGTGACATCAAATGGAGGAAAAGTCGGTAGTTCTTTTAAAATCTAACATCATTGCACGAAGAAGTAGATGCTATATCTGTGTAATAAACAAACGTAACTCAGCAAATGTTTTAAAACTACTTAAAGTTGTGCTTGAAAGCTTGAAATAATAGACAACTTAAAAGCCCTTGGTGGACTGGAGATAATTTTCCAATTTATATCCTCAAAAATCTAGCAAAGGGCAGGGACTCAAGAATGTATGTTCAGGCATGCAATATGTCATTCCTTATTTTATGCTTTGCTACTTAAGCAAAGTTTACTATTACAACTAAAAATACATTTTGTTTCTTTGTAACCTGTACCTCGTAGAAGCATGAAATATATAAAGAATGCTGAGCTCACCTGCAAGAATGTGATATGCTTATTTTAGCCAGATATTCTTGACATACATCACATGTCAGCTATGATAAAAGCCAAAGCTGATGCATGAGCCAATTATTTAAGTTTATTAAGTGGAAATGGAGTGTTCTGCCTAGTTCCAATGCAGAAAAACTATTGACTAATTCATCAATTATTTCTGATCATGAGGAACCAGGCCAGAAGTTGGAGTTCACATGTTAATCTCCTGCTTAATTCTATCTCTTCATTCAAAAGCATTTTGATTGGACAGTAGAATGCTGACCATCTGTTCATATCAATGCTACATAATCCCAGAACAATATACTTATGAAATAAATTAGCTTTGTACTCCAAAGGAATTTAAAGAAAAAATGCAAATTTGGAGGTGAAAATGGAATTGGGTCAAAGCATGCTTTTATCTAGTTTTTCTAAATTTGATGTAATATTTATAATCTACTTAAACTGGGCCATGGCCTATTTTTCCAATCTTTGATGAACATTATCAGCAGCTTTTCTTTCCAGGTGATTCAACAGTAAATAACAGAGAGCCTTGCATCAAATAAAAAGTATAAAGTAATTTTCCTTCATTGGGAAAGTTAATGTTCAGGATGGACACAGAATATTTATCTTGATTAGAACAAAATAATGAAGTTGTTACATTTGTTTTCTAAATGCAGAATGAATTGAGACTAGAAAATGCGCAAGTTTTGCCTTAAAGGAACCCACTTATATCCATGAAATTGAGTCGGGTATTGCCCAATCCTTCATGAAATAAAACTCAATTACCAATGCGCCTTAGCCCTAACCTAAAACAATCCTTTACATCCCCAATGGTAACTAGCTCTCTGTGACCTGTTTAAGTGATAGTTCTACATTCTGAGTTTGACACTTCTGCCTCAAGTCATTTTGTGCAAGGCCCTTATGGCTTGAAAAGAGAAAATGTCTTTCCTAATATTAGAGCTAAATTTGAGTCAATTTCTAGAATTTTTAAAATATAAAAAACAAGTGCACAAGATTAAAAAAAATGTCAACTCAGTTCAGTGGGGCTAATGGCCTCATTTTGCACTGTATTATTCTAAGAACAATTCTTCCCCTGACAGCTTTAGCTTAGAAAAAAATATTTTTCTCAAAAGCATCTTAAGAACTTTGTAAAGAGCACTTCTTCAAAATATCATCCAAAGAGCTGGTTTAGTCATCATTCTTTTTCAGTATCGGTTGAGTGGTATGATCCAATGCAAATTTCTTCAACACCTTGCGCATTTTGATTGTACAAATTAAAGGATTTCTGACTTTAATTGCGACTTTTTCATTGCAGCTGCAGGGGAGGAAACCTGAAGAAATTCTAATTTTGTTTGAGTCCCAGATATTAGGTGGCCAGATTTGAGGAGGGTACTCTGCAGCTCATTGTGATTAATGAAGTTAAATATTTTGGGAGTTAAGGTTGGCTATTTTTAATGGTTGATACCTGCTCCCTAAACTTGGAGAAAGTCCCTGTGAAGATCATGGGCTCTTTGCCTGCAAGGGTGGGTGTGTGTAGACCTGCTGAGTGTCCCCAACATTGTGTTTTTCTATAGGATTTGTCTCTAAGTTTTTTTTGAATATTTTAAAAGTTTTAAACCACAAATGCATTTCAATTAATAATGATATATATAATCCTACTACCCCCCCCCCCCCACCTCACCCCTTCTCTCCATTCTACCCCCTAAAAAGAAGAAAAAATACAAATTCAAATCAACCGACGTGAAACCGAAGATTACCACCAGGATGAGCCATTGAGTTTAAATCTTCAAACCAACATATTGTAAATATGGGCTCCATATTTTCAGAAAAAAGTGATATTTATCACGTAAGCTATGTCTCTAAGTTGATCACAATTACATAATCTCTAAGAACTCTGTTGTCCAACGTGGTTGATATCTGAAACATGCCATTACAGGAGGTGGTGGAATTGGATACAGTTGTTACATTTAATAAGCATTTAGACTGACATTTAAAATAGTGAGATGTAAAAGGACATGATTCACATGTGGCAACTGGGATTTGTGTGGATGGGCGAAAACATCAGCATTGACTGAAGGGCCAATTTCTCTGCTATATGACTCTATCCAGTCATTTAATACACATTTGAGTTACATGTAAGGCAGGATATGAGGATGCCATTTCCTTCCCACCATAATATTAGAGAACAATTTGTTGTTTTATGATAATGCAGTAATATTCATGATCAATTTTCCTCAAAGTGACAGTACAGGAAAATATTCTTTTGGAATGAATGTAAAATTTTGTGTTGTAATAGTTGCACTTGAACTACCTTAGATACATACATGCACAGACTTAACCTACTTTAGAGGATTTTTAGGCAGTGTATCTGCTTTTGTGATAATTTACATAATTTATAACATTTTGTTTTGTCAAAACTACTAATTCTATTGAAATAATGTAATTAGTAAAGCCTGGGAATTACTACAATCTTTGCTTTGGAGATCACAGTATTTTATCTATACACTTCAACTGAATAGTTACAGTATGCTTAATCTCCCACTGGGAGTTAATGTGGCAAGTACTCCACTTTAATATGACACTTGTACTATTCATTGTCTGAAATGTTGCCACACAAAAATGTAGTATTATGGAGCTAATTGTACAAAATGTGGGTTTCAATCTGTTGGATAACAGCTTGAAAAATAAGGTTATTTTGGATGAGGTTTAATCATAGATGAGTAAGCTTATATGTAGTAAAAACTGGAGAAACTTGGCCGGTGAAACTCTACTTTATGTAGCAAAAGATGCATAGTCAACATTTCAGGCTTGAGCTCTTCATCAAGGTATGAACAAAATGTGTACCTTGATGAAGGGCTGAAGCCTGAAATGTTGGTTATGTATCTTTATCTTTGCTACATAAAGTACACTGTTTGACCGGCCGAGTTACCCCAGCATTGTGTTCTTACATCAATCATGGTGTCTGCAGACTTTCATGTTTTACTCCTTATACATAGAGGAGTGAATGCTATCATAAATATCTTTCAACCAGTTAAAACCTGCCATGTAGCCTGAGGTTAATTAATTCCACACTGGAATATTGATATGTGATATATTTACCCATTTTCAATACAGGGCAGGCCAATTGGGCATAAATACAACATATAATGAACTTGGTAGTGTCTGTGAATTAAACTGCAGTTCAAGGAAACTGATAAAACTGTTTGGCATTAATAGCAACAATTATGATAAGTACAGTATACAAAACGTATCATTAGATATGATTACTGCAATTAGTACATTGAATTATGTCAATTGTGCTCTTGCCAATCTCTGGTTTTAGAAAGAAGAAAACCATCAAGAATACAGAGGAAGCATGAATTTTTAAAATTCTGTTGAGCTTTTTTTTTAAAGGACCATGGGACAAATCTATTTAAATTGGCCTCTTGAAATCTCAAATGAAACAAAATACTAGGAGCAATATAGAAACAAAATCTCAAATATTTCAATGTACCAGGTATCCTTTAGGAATTAGCATTCCATAAAATGATCCTTTGAAGGTAGCTGGGAAGGTCTGGTCCATACTCTGACTGTGTAAATGGACAATATGAGATCAAAATGTATTGTTGAGCTCTGTCTTAATGGAAATAGATCTGAGGAGATGTTGGAATATAGGAGTTTAATAGCAAGCAATGCTTATTAAAATGCACGTAACTGTGAGGTAACAATAGCAATACATTATAAACACATGCTCCTTTAGGAAAGATTGACATAATCAAAGAGTGCATCTATATTGACCCCAGCTGCATTGTGAAGCACAGTACAACTAGAGTGCTGTTTGAAGAGAAATAATATCAAGAAATGAAACACAAAAGTCTGCAGATGCTGTCAATGTAGTCAAAACACAGAAATACTGGAGGAGTTCAAGATATAGGAGGTAAAGATATATAGCTGATGTTTCGGGCCTGTGGTATGAATAAAAAGCAGGTGGATGTCTGAATAAAAAGGCTGGGGAGAAGGGAAGAATGGATGGGTAGAAGAATGCAGACCAGCAGACAAAAGGTGGTAATTGGATGTGGATGTGGAGACAACAGGAGAGAGGAAAAGTGAGAATTGACTGGGGAAAGCAGAGCTCTGGGAAAGGAAATTGAGAGAAAAGGGAAGAGAGAGAGGGAGAGACAGAGCTAGAGGAAAGGAGATATAAGGAAAGATGGTGGGGGGGGGGAGGTTAATGGAAACCAGAGGAGTTGATGTTAATACCATCCAGTAGAAGGGTGTCCAGGCGGAATATAAGGTGTTGTTCATCCAATTTGCGGGTTGTCTCAGTCTGGCTGTGCTCGAGACTATGAACAAACATGTCGGCAAAGGATTGAGGAAGGGAATTGAAATGGGTGGCTGCTGGGAGATCCCCACTATTGTGGCAAACAGAGCAGAGGTGCTCAATGAAATGATCATCCAGTCTTCATTAAGTCTCGCCAATGAGGAGACCACCACAACTGGAGCACTGGATGCAGTAGATGACCTCTGCAGGTTCACAAGTTAAGTGTTATTTCGCTTGGAAGGACTATTTGGTCTCCAAATGGTGGTGAGGGAGGATGCCTTGGTGCAAGTAGAACACCTCCTGTGGTCACGGGTAGGCACCAAGGGGGAGATTGGTGGGAAGGGAAGAGTGGATGAGGGAGTCAGGGAGGAAGCAGTCCCTGTGGAAGGCGAAGAGGGGAGGAGAAGGAAAGATGTCTCTGGTAGTGGGATCACATAGTAGGTGGTGGAAATGGTGGAGGATGATATGTTGGATGCAAAGGCTGGTGAGATGGTAGATGATGACATGGGAAACCCTGTCTTTGTTGCACCTGGAGGCAAAGGGGACCAAAGCAGATGAGCAGGTAATGGAGAATATGAGGGTGAGGGTCAAGTTCATGGAGGTGGAAGCCACATTTTTTGGCCACCCCTTTCAATTCATCACCCACGCTAAAAGTCCGAGGAACAAATGTGCAATCAAATCAAAAGTAGCAGTAATCAAAACAGCACAATATTTGAGAGAAGTTACTGGCAGATGTTATTTTTACTTTATATCAACTTACTCTTTTCCACTAAATATTGTTGTGAACTGAATGAAAATCTCCTCAAACATAACAAAGTATAGCTGCTGGCAAATCTTCTTCATGATAGATCTTCAGAGATGTTGACACCCAGGAATTTAGTTCTTTACTCTCACCAATGCTGACCATCAATGAGGACTGGTTTGTATTCTCCTGGTTTCTCCTTCCTGAAATCCACCATCATTTCCTTAGTTTTGCTAACATTGAGTGGAAAGTTATTGTTGTGATGCAACTCTACTAGCTAAGTCACCTCAGTCCTGGACACTTTCTCGTTGCCGTCTGTGATTCTGTGTCGAGAGAGGAAAGCAGTGGGCTAAGCACACATCCTTGAGGTGCACCTGTGTTGATTGTCAGTGAGGAGGAGACGTTGTAACCGATTTGCATTGACTGTGGTCTTCCAATGAGGACGTCAAGGATCTAGATGTAGAGAGAGGTGCAGAGGCCCAGGTTTTAGAACTTGCTGACCTGTACTGAAGGTAGGATAATGTTAAAAGCTGAGTTGTCATTGATGAAAAGCAACTTGATGTATGTGTTGCTGTTGCCTAGATGATCCAAGGTGGAGTGGAAAGCCAGTGAAATTGCATATACTGTGGAGCAATTGTGGCAATAGGCAAATTGCAGTGGGTCCAATTCTTTACTTGGGTATGAGTTAATTCTACTCTTCCTGGGCCCCGGAGTGATTGAAACCCTGATGAAGCAGGTGCCTTCTGTAGTCTAGATCACTGGTAAACACCATCAACCTCACTCTCAGCAGATTGCAAATCCTTCCACTCATACACTGCTTTTAGTTGGGGTACTCACAGAATGTGCAGGTGGGCATACACTTATTCATGTGGGTCTTGATGAAGTCAATGAAAGCTATGACATATTCATTCAAGTTTGAAGATGAGCCCTTGAATACGGTCCAGTCCACCAATTCAAAGCAGCCCTGCAGGTGCTCCTCTGCCTCCCTCAACCACCCTTTCACCGTCTTCACCACTAGTGCTCTTGTCCTCAGTCTCTGTAGGAGATGTACAGTAGATGTAGAGCCAGGTGATCAGACTTGCTGAAATCTGGGTATGGCCAGCTCGATAGGCATTCTTGAGTGTGGTCTAGAAGTGGTCGGGGATGTTGGCTCCTCCGGTTGTGCATCTAATATGTTGGTGATAGTTTGTAAGAGACTTCTTCAGGGTTGACCTGATTGAAGTCTCATGCAATGACAGTGAAGCCCCTCCAGTGCCAGCCTGATGTTAGCCTTGAGTGGAATGTACTCAGCAACTAGGATGGTGGCGAAGAACTCCCTCGGCATATAGAATGGCCAACACGATTGCCAGATGTTCCAGGTTGGGGAAGTAAGACTAGGTCATAACCATCACATTTGTGCATCACGATGAATTGATGTGAAGCAAACGCCTCTGCCTTCGCCCTTACGCCTGTGTCCGGTCCCCGCAGGCTCTTGTTCAGCCATGTCTCAGTGATGCATATCAAACAGCAATCCTTAAAATCCCTCTGTGGCTGCAATCTGGCTCTGAGTTCATCTCGTTTCAATTGACCTAAATTATGCGGTATTCTAGATATGGATTCATGAAAGTCCTGTTGGAGGAGGACTTCTTTACTTTTGTACTCCATCTCTCTTGAAATTATTCCTTTTTATCTTCCAAGTTACTTGTCATATCTGCATACTTTGTGAACATGCCAATCTTTCTGAACACCGACATTCTGCAGTCCTCAATGGAGATTCAAATCCATTTGTTATTTCAGCAAATAATTCGACCTGCTTTGTTTAACATTTAAGAGGGCTTAGTGTTGTCTTTGGAAGGCTGCAAGGAATCAGTCATCAGGCCCACCTCTGTAACCTTCCTTTGGTTGATCACCTTCTGGGAACCTACTCCTGCTTTTTCAATTTAAATTGGTGCTCCTGGATCTAGACAGCAAAATTATTTAAAACTATTTATCAATTTGCTTCTAATAAATACTCAAAATAATTTTCAATGGCTGTTCATTTTAATGTTAATATTTCTACAATCTCTGTTCGTGGAACTTTAAAAGATGTGTTCTACTGTGTACTGCACTGTTCAATTGAAATGGGCAAAAAGTTTGTCGCTGAAATTAATTTGCATATTGCTTAAACTGAAGTTTCATTTTACCTTCCAGTTTCACCTTCAGGATAGAAACTTCTCGAGAAAAATTACTGCATGTTGTATTTTATACTGCAATTTAACAATTCATTCTGAATGCTTGCAATGATCTTTGCTGTAACTTTTTTTCATGTTTATCTATAGAAATTAAGGGAGAAGCAGAAAGCTGTGCGGGAGAGCCACGGCCCCAACATGAAGCAGGTTAAAATGTGGCGAGATTTCGAGCAACTGATGGAATGCAAGAAGCAATGTTTTCTAAAGCAGCAAAACCAGAATTCTGTTGGTCAGGTGATTCAGGAAGGTGGGGAGGACAGATTGATCCTGTAATCAATTCAATGACATCATTCTGCATCTACATCATGTTTTTTGGTGTTGGTGATTTCAGTATTTGGTAATTTACGATAGAAAATCAGAATTTTATTTGACCTGAAATGAATTTTAATAACTTTAATGTAACTTCATTTTAAACAATTCAACAGTTATTGTATTATGAATATGGAGGTAAAACACAAAATCTTTTGGGTTTTTTTTGCAAAACAACCTCTTACCTATGATAGGAGATGTTTTGTATTCCACAATGCCTTTCATCAGTTGACAAAGAGCAGCATTAACAATCAGCTGTAAAGAACAACATGGCTCTCACCAACTTGCCTTTCAAATGTGATCATGAATATAGTTAGAGAACTGCAACCAGAGCATGGCAGAATGTTCAATATTTTCCATAATTTACAGAAAGGTGTCACTAACAGTCAGATAAGGGAACATATTTCCTAGATTTTTCAGTTAGTGGAAAGGATATGGTAACTCAGTGCTGAATTCAGTTAACAATACAGTCCAACAATTCAATCTGTCCAATGGAAACTTGTATGTCATGGACTTAAAAGATTCATTGTGTAGATTAGTCAAAATTAGCCATGACAAATAATGAAGGAGAATTTTAAAATCTTCAAATGAAAACAATTTTTAAAATCCAAACATTTTATGCTCTAAAATATCTTTTGAATATTGGAAATATTTTTAAATTAATGATTCATCTGAAATCTGTATTACGTTAAGAGATCCTGCTTTGTTGGTAATTCTTCCATTGAAATTACCAGAAGAATATCTCTTGCATATCCTTGGAACGTGCTATAGAATGTTCTAGTGAGTTTGCATTGCAACCCAACCCAAGTTGTCAATCCCTTGCTGGCTCAAGTTGTATGCAGCAATACCTTATATTCCTGGAAACCACCTTGTTCTGCGAAGTGTCCTGGGTCAGTTACATAACAGTATACATAGTGATATATACAAAGATTTCTCACTGTAGACATGTGCGAGACTTTGCTGAATTTCATTCAGTTAATAACATTATTTAGTGGAAAAGAGCAAGATTATTAAAAGTAAAAATAACCACACCTGCCAGTAACTTTTCTCGGATCTTTTAATTTGATCACTGCTACTTTAAATTTGATTGTACCCTCCCTCCTCAGACTTTTGGTGGGGGAGATGAGGTAGGAGGAACTAGTCACAAAGATCTCAGGATGGAGCTAGCTTTGGCTCATTCTGCAAAGCTGTTTTCTCCTTGAAGAAGACATTTAGTGTCAACTGCCTTGCCATAGCTTTCCTCTCCCAAAACTTCATTAATGCAGGACAGCCATTCTCATGGCAATGCTACACTCACAGTCTAAGTCATTCTTTGAGAAATCCTGCAAGATCTCAGATACTTGGCTATGAGGCTCCCTCGTTACCTGCAACTTGTTGCTGAAACTAAATCCTGCAGCTCTTCACTGTGGTTGAGTCCTGCGTGGTTGAATATCTGGGTGTCACTTGCCTCAAAACTAGTGAAGTAATTATTTCCAGCCATTCCTTCCACCAAACAATCATGCAGACGGTTGTGGCTTTTTTTCCCAGGACACTCTAATATCGTCATTGATGCCAGAAGCCCTAAATCAGGGGTGTCAAACTCAAATTCACGGAGGGCCAAAATTAAAAACTTGGACTAAGTCGAGGGCCGAACTAAATATTTATTGAAATTTTTCAACAACATCTGCATGTTTTCTCTTCTTTCAACATATGTAATGTTAAACTTTAGGATATAACTTTAGGAGGATAATGTTACAGGTCAGGAGTAGGTAGCTCAAGTTCACCCTTTGCTTGACCTGAGGGAAACCTATTTGGTCCCTGTGGAGATGTAGTCAGCATTCACAGGCTGTGTCCATTTTGGCCTGCATCAGGACTCAGCATTTCCTGCTCACTCCTCAGGCCCTAGGCCTCTATTCACCCTCGACCCACCATCCCTCTACCTGACCAGTCCTTTACCCAACCTCTACTCAACCCTCACTCCACTCGCTCTGCCTCTACCCACCCCATCCTATACACGCCCCTCTACTGCCTCTCCCCTCAACCTGTTCCTCCCTCTACCCGTCTCTCACCCTCTAATCACCCCTCCCCTACTCGCCCTGCCCCTCCCTTTTTACCTCTTCCCTATCCACCCCTCCTTCTACTCATCCCTCCCTCTAACTGCCCCTCACACCACCATAACTTCCCCTGCCAATTACTCCTCACCTACACCCTCTGCCCACCCCTGCTTACCCACCCACTCAGGCCCAGCGCGCTGCCGATCAGCCTTTGCGGACAGCCACCATCTCTCTCTTCACGTGCAGGGCCGAACCAGCCGTCCCTGGGGTCCGCGCGGGTGCAAGCGCTGAAGGCCGTGGCGACTGGGAGAAGTGCGCTCGCGCTGTGGAAGGGCCGTCCGGTGCCAGTTGCGCGGGGCTCGCGCTGCCCGGGGGCCGTGCACAGCCTGCCATGTCTGTTGCGCCGACAGGAAATCACAGGCGTTCGCCCATCCGCCGCACCGCTCGACAGGTGGGAGAAGTGACTGGTTGTGCGGGGAGCCTTCCAACCGGCTTGCCGGCTGATGACATCGACAGACTTCTCGTGTTACAATTTCTCGTGTTACAATGGGGAAGGATGTGCAATGAAGGGGGAGGATGGTGGGGGTGACATTACCAAAAAACAGCATTGGCTCTCGCTGCAGGGCGGGCCACCTCTAATACATTTTTGAAATGATCTTGTGGGCCAAATATAATTATATCGCGGGCCAAATTTGGCCCGCGGGCCAGTGTTTGACATGTGTGTCCTAAATGGACTGTTATGGCTCATCATTCAGACACTAAGGTGTCTGAAGATGCACCTAAGATATATTTACTTGAATGTGGTTATGATGCACTGATCCATGGACTGCAGGAGGGAAGTCATGTTTGTTAGGAAGAAAATAAATCCCACAGGTAGTGAAGTCAAGAGTAAATTGATGTTCTCTGGGTACATCAGGCATTGTCGAGAAGCTCCAATTCTTTGATTTCATCCCATTGTCTTCGTAGTGTCTCCAGACTGTGGGACAAAGTAGAATCCCAAATCATTGTTGAAAAATGTCCATGTCATTTGGTTAAAAATTTGAATGACAGGCAAATGCTCTTTGTAAAACTCTTCATCACTCATGGTATTCCTGACAAGGGGCTTTGACTTTTATATCTCTTGAAGTGTTGCCGCCCAGCTGGGGACAAATTTTGATGCCTTTCAATCCTGATGTATTGCTAGTCTTGAGATAAAAGTATGCTCTGCAGAAAAGGCCCTTCTCATCTACAAAGACAAGCTGAGGGGTGTAATTGGATTCACCTGAATCCTTGCTGCAATTGTGCTATGTTCATTATTCTACAGTGTAACCAATTACCTTGATTTTATGATTTGAATAAGAATGACTGGAGGACTCTTCATTTAAAAAATGCATACAATAGCAGCATTTTGATGTCCGCCCCAGAAATTTATGAGCCATTTTGTTTCTACATTACTGAAAATGAAAGATACATTTTATCAAATGTAGGGGAAAAAATTGGGAAGGAAACAAAGGCCTCGATCACTAATTGTCAACCTGTTTTGGTGGCATCTTTTTAGATTTATTGTTCTGAAAGCCTCTTCACTCAACCTTTTAAAATTCCTAACAGCTGAAAATAAATCAATCAGCAGGGATCACGGTCTTTTAGAGAATATTTAGACTCAGTGTCGTATTGAGAGTGCAGTTGGTCACTGTCAATTATTCTTCAGATGGAAAGAAACCTTCCAGGGAATATACTGGTTTCATATAGCTAATTTCATAGAGTTCTTTTTTATCACTGGAGAAAGAAAGCCCAATATCTTTTCTCCTTCATAAATTAAACAATTAATCTCAAAATGGGCAGCCCTTCTTCCGGCACCAATTTTGACATTTGAGAATAAATTAAGTAACAAGAGAGAGGATTGGAAAACTTCTAATCTTGCTTCAGTGCTCAAAATAAGATGACATACGATTTCTCATAGCGTTACTAATATCCTAACAATTACATCCACCACCTCCGCTTGCTGTGGTGTTTAAAACTTTTTAAACAGTTTCAAATGAAAAATAAAATTGATAAGAGCTGACCAACAATGTTTCTCCAAATTCTGAATTGCCTGACCTAGGATTATGATCCCGGTTCTTATAAAAATGATTTGTTACTTATCTATTTTTGATGTTATAAGAATATAAATGTTATCTTTCAGCATCTAATGTAACAATAATTAACGCTGTTGGTAAGTTGCTAAACTGAAACCGTAAGAATGAATGTTAAAATATGCATTTTTATAAATATGTCCTCTGCAGAAGAAAACTATCTAACAATTTGAATACCCAAAAAAATGTATGTAAAACCTAAGTCAAGTGCATAGATTTCTTTCAACATGAGTAGCATGACTTTTCCAATTTTATTGGTCCAATTTGTCAATAAATGGAGCAGTTTCCATCACATTCTTGCTTCTTTCCTTTGAACGTTACCTGAAATGGAATTACTTTAACATGTTTTAAGTGATGTTGACTTATGGCTATCTTGTTTCAGAAATATAATTTGTTTGGAAAAATACCTAAAGTTGCTGGAGCACTATGCGAATTATTGGTGATATTTATCTTGATCTATTTGACAATTAATAAATCTTCCATTCTAGAACCATAGAAGACAACAGCACAGAAAACAGGCCATTTTGCCCTTCTAGTCTGTGCCGAAACATCATTCCACTAGTCCCACTGACCTGCACCCATTCTATAAACCCTCCAGACCTCTCCCATCCATGTATCTATCCAATTTATTCTTAAGAGTGAACCCGCACTTACATCAGATAGCAGCTCATTCCACACTCCCGCCCACTTTTTAAGTGAAGTTCCCCATAATGTTCACCCTAAAGCCATGTCCTCTTGTATTTATCTTTCCTAATCTAAGTGGAAAGAACCTACATGCATTTACTCTGTCTATAATTTTGTAAACCTCTAGCAAATCTCCCCTCATTCTTCTATGCTCAAAGGAATAAAGTCCTAACCTGTTTAATCTTTCCCTGTAACTCAATTCCTGAAGACCCAGCAACATCCTAGTAAATCTCTAGACTCTCTCAATCTTACTGATATCTTTACTGTAGTTGGGCGACCAGAACTGCACACAATACTCCAAATTTGGCCTCACCAATGTCTTATACCACCTCACCATAACATCCCAACTCCTATACTCAATACTTTGATTTATGAAGACCAAGATGCCAAAAGCCTTTCTTTACAACCCTGTCTTTCTAAATGTAGTATAACATGACAATAATGGAACCTTTAGCTTTCTACCTGTGACATCAATTTCAGGGAATTATGTATCTGTATTCCCAGATCCCTTTATTCCTGCCATTTACAGTGCATGTTTATCCTTCCAAAATGCAACACCTTACACTTGTCTGCATTAAATTCCATCTGCTATTTTCCGGCCCATTTTTCCAGATGGTCCATCCAGATTCTTCTGCATGCTATGAAAATCTTCTTCGCGGTCCACAACATCCCCAACCTTAGTGTCAAACTTGCTGATCCAATTTACCACCTCGTTGATATAGTCAACAAACAATGCTCCCAGCGCTGATCCCTGAAGCACACTATTAATCACAGGCCTCCATCAGATAAATCTTCTTGGGTAGAGGGTGAGAATCTGTTTAGCTGAAGCGTGGACAGCTGTACAAGATATTACATGTATTCATCAGATATTTAAATATTAGTCAGGAAAGAAGCATTATTTTGTGTGATTAAAAGTATTGATTTATAGGATATCTTTGTGTTGATTTAAAAAAAATTCTTGACAACATGGAAACAATAAAAATAGTTCGATCACAGAAGTTATTTACTAATTTAATATTTTAGGACATTTATTTTGTCTGTAGATAAGTGTGAATGGGCCATCCTGTTTGATGAATGCATCAGATTAGTCTTTAGCCAAGTACCTTCCTTAAGTATTGAAAAAGGTGCTGTTGGACTGTTTTTGAAGAGTAATCCCAGTAAGTTTTATTAATGGTCTACACTGTAGCTAAGAGGTGCCAGTGATGTGCAGACTAAATGCTTGTACTTATTAATGGTGTGCCATCCAAGGGAGTTGCTTTGCCCTAGTTGGTGTTGAGGGATGTTGCAACTACATAAATTCCAAGAATGTCATCTTTAGAGAGCCAGGAAGCAAGTCACACACCCCAAGATACCTGACAATGGGGACAGATCATTGAATGTTACCAATGAGTGATTAGAGTCCAGTGGTTTTCAAACTTTTTATTTCCACACACATTCCCTATGCTATAGGTGCTCTGTAATTAGTTTGGGAATACTTAAGGTGGTATGTGAGTAAAAAACAACATACCAAAAAATCCAGAGATCTTTCTTCTAAGTAATATAAGAAGTAAAGAATTAGGCCTCAAACTGGATGAAGCGCAAAAAAGATTCATTACGATAGCCTTAGCTGTAGCAAAAAAATGTATAATGTCAACTTGGAAATCAGAAGAGAGCCTGAGAGTACAGCAATGGTACATAGAAATGAATAAATGTATTCCATTGGAAAATATAACATATAATTTAAAAAATAAAGTCACATTATTTGAACAAATTTGGGAACCGTACATGGAACACAACAGAGTCAACTGCGGACCTCCACCCCCTAAAATGATAAAATAAGAAATCAAAATGACCTGATCCAGTGTGTAAAAGTAGATGACACAATTTTCTTGTTTATTTTTCATTGTGTGATGACATTGTTTAATGGTTTTATTGTATTGTATATGTTGAACATTTAATGGGTTTGGAGGGGGTGGGAAGGGGGGAGGGAAGGTAGGGGGGAAAAAAGGGGAGAAAATGCCACTGTAAATTTAAGAGGGAAATGTTTGTATGTATTTTGATTGATATGGTTCGAAGTGTGAAATTTTTTTTAAAAGTTTTAAAAGTGGGATGTGAGGGGGGGGGGGGGAAGTTTGAGAATCACTCCTCTAGACCCAATTGTTACTGAAAAATTGTCATTGGCCCATTTCCTTTGGAGCGATGAAACCATGCACATGAGTCAATGAGGTACGATTAAGAGATTAAGACTGTGGTTTTCAAACTTTTTTCTTTCCACCCACATACCACCTTAAGCAATCCCATACTAATCACAGAGCACCTCTGGCACAGGGATTACTTAAGGTGGTATGTGAATGGAAAGAAAAAGTTTGAGAACCAGTGTGTTGGACTCATGTTATTTATTACCTGGGTCTCAAATAGACCAAATTTAATTGCCACACAAGAACCTGAATGATGCTGCATTTTTTCATTTTATGTGGTGTTGGAAATGGAATTGAACATTGTGTAATCATTGACCAAGCATCTCAATTTTTGGCCTTGTAATGCAAGGAAAATCAAACTAAGGAACTCCTCTAGTCATATCTTGTAATTTAAAAAAAAGGCTTTGTAGTGATAATCATTCATGTACTAGCCATCTAAAATGACACTGGCCAAACATAAATGGGCAGCAGGAGCTGGCCTCTATTCTGCATTGGAAGCAGCTGCCACAGGTTAATTTGAAGGGGCTATTAAATTCAATCCCGAGATCCAGTCAGAATTCCTAATGAGGGCAGAAATGTTGGAGGTATGGAAATTAAGAAATGACCTAACTAGGTGAATTAAAATAATTTTTTTTTACTATTGTACATTGTAGGGACTTTAAAAGGAAATGGGATATCCATACACACATGCTCAATACAGGACAGCTGCTTTCCTGATCCCCGCCAGCCACCAGCAATGTTGAATTTGCAGTTTGAATCAGAATTTGTCATGAATAGGTCACAAAATTTGTTACTCGTTTTGTGGCAGTTTTTCGGGTGAAAAAAATTTACGGTTCATTTTAAAATAAATAAATTAGTGAAAAAAGAGAGAGTGAGGTAGTGTCTGTGTTTCATTCTTCATTCAGATATTAATGACAGAGGGGTAGAAATTGTCCTCATACTGCAGGATGCTCGTCTTCAGGCTCCTGTTACCTCCATCCTGGTAGTGGCCTGTGTGGTGAGGGTCCTTGAGGATAGAGGCTGCTTTCTTAAGACACCGCCTATTGTAGATGACCTTAATGGAATGGAGATTGATGCCCATGATGGCTGTGCATTGGCACCTCCATACCAGACAGTGATGCAACTACAGCACAACTCCAATGATCCAAAATTGGATTCTCCGAAATCCTGTTATCCGAAAAAAAAAATGTAATTTCTGATAAATGAGGATATCTAAAATAAATCAGAAATCCTCATTTATCAGAAACTTTTCGGAGCTGAACTGACCGGGAATGTTGGGCTCACGGTGGGGGCTGCAGTGGACCTCGGGCTCCCGGCAGCAGAAGCAGTGGTCATCAGGCTCCCGGTGGCAACACTGGTCTTAAGGCTCCCAGTGGTGGCAGCAGCAGCAACGGACATCGGGTGCCCGGTACAAGCGGAGCCTCGGTGGGGAGGTGTCGACAATAGGTGGTGGGCAGCATTTTTGTTCTGGTGAGAATAAACATTATTTTAATGCTTAAAAAGCTTGACCTTGTTGCTTAAACACTGTTACAAGTGATTTGCTGTTGCTACTGGGCTGCTTTTATAAAAATGACCAGTTCTCGGAAAAAAAACCCATCCGAAATAGGCCTGGTCCCAACCATTTCAGATAATCGGAGTTGTACTGTAGTCAAAATGCTCTCTAGAGTACATCTGTGGTGATGTACCAAATTTACTCAAACTTCTCACGAAGTTAGAGATGATTCTGTGACCCCTGCAAAAATAACAACAATTCTCCAGCAGGAACCCAGGACTTGCTGAGGATGATGGAAGAATTCAAACCACTGGTCTAAAATTTTAGAGCTGAGGACTAATGGTCCAGAGACCAAGTCAAAATCCCTCCAACAGCAGCTGTGGAATTTAAATTTACTTTATAATATGAAAAATGTAAAAAGAACTAGTCTCAATAACCACAAAAAAAATACTTAATTTCTACTACTGTACTTCAGGGAAAGAAATATGCCCAGTCTGGCTGATTACCATTATATTTATACAAAGAATAAAATGGTACAGGCCACTTGGCATTGACCATCAAATTTTCTCAAGCAAATATTTCAGTAACAACTGGAGCAGTGGTTGTCAACCTTCCTTTCCCACTTACATACCACCTTGAGCAATCCCTTACTAATTACAAAGCACTCAATGGCATAGGGATGACTTAAGGTGGAATGTGAGTTGGGGGGGGGGGGCAGTTTGAAAATCACTGTTCTGAGCAAATCATCTTGAAGTAGATGAAGTGTTAAGCAAGCTGCATAGCATGACATGGCCTGGATTGAATAAGGGCATGAATGTTTTAACAGAATATACACCTGAACAACACGCCTGCTCACCCAGTTCAATGTCTATGTTTGAAAGATGGCCAGTTTGTTGTGTAACCTCCCTGCTGTCATAGACTGACATGGAAGTGTTGGAACTGTAGAAGGTACAGATAAAAGAAAAAGAAGGTATGTTAAAGGAATACAAGGGAGAAGGGAATTGGGTTCCTAGCAGAGAATGGGGTGCCCTATATTTCAAATGAAAAATAGCCGTCTTACGCATGATTCAGCATCATTTTCCCCACTGAGGCACCCAGTCTTGAAGGATCATTTAATTCTCCAACCAGACCCAACTGAACAACTGAGTCACTATTTGTCACTTTTGGTTGACAGCTGATTTTTAATTTAATTGAATCTTAAGTGGGAGTAAAAGCTTCCAGGAACTACTGCAGTCCTTCAAGCATAACAAGGCCCACCCACAGCCTGTTGTTTTATGCATGAAGTGCAAATTTTCTGATCCCAGATTGAATGCATTGTTACAAACCAAAAAAACTTGTTGGATCCCAATACAGCTGAGTTAGCAAAGTGCAACAAACATGAAGCCCTCTGATTGATCAGCATTTATTGCAATGTTTGGCTGCACAATTATGAGACTTCAATATAAACAATACTTCACTTACAAACAATTCGCCCAACATGTCCAAGTGAAGAAAAAGAATTGTGATCCACATCCCTTCCTCATGAGAGAGGAAGAAAAGTACATTCATTTCCTTTTTCTTTACAGTTCTCTCCTCTTTAGAGTGTTTTGCATTAAATTCACGTGGTTTTAAATTTGAATTTACATCATACAATTAATAAATGTTATATTATCAGTATATAAAATTTATTAACACATAGTTTACCAAACTGATAGTGACATTAGGGTCTGGAAATGCTACAGGGAGGGTAGTTGATCTGTTCCAAATTCAGTTCACTCTTCCTTGATATTCAATGTTATTATTGAAATTCCTACCCTCAATATCTTGAGGGCACTGATTTACCACAGTTTACAAACAAATAAAGAATACACTCACTCACTTCTTCCAGCACACCATGAAGTTGACTTTCTTCTATTATTCACTAGACACAACCCCCCAGACACCAATCAGCTAAACTTCTCTGACCTTCTCATTGGCTCACTGCCACATAGATGATCCTGACACTCTCACTCTCCTCCTCCTTTCATCTGAGATTCATCACCCGTACACTGACACTTAACATACCGCGCATGTGCGCTATTGCCCCCCCCCCCCCCAAATGTCGCATCAGTGGCAGCTGGCACGCTCCCGATGAACGAAAGTACATGACTGCGACAGCTCCACCCAACCCACCCCCCCCCCCCCCACAAGCCTATGAACCATGCAAGCAAGTGACTAATTGGATCTGTCCTGTTACCTAATGGGTATAGGAAATTCTCAAATCTCTCGCACTTTATCGGGCAAAATACCAAGTTGCGTAACTCTATGTTCCAAGAATATAGGAACAGCAGCACCAAAAATATATTTACTGGGATTGATCACAATGCCAAACTCATCAAGCCTCTGAAACAATGTGATAAAAGGTGGCGCTTGTGCACAAAATTGAGGACGGCAAGTACATGCTCTATAAACTGCTGGAATGTCTGAGCTGCATTCTATAGGCCAAATGGCTTTCGCAGAAACTCCAACATGCCAAAAGGAGTAATTACTGACATCTTCGCAACAGCAGAAGGCTCAACTGGAATCTCATAGTAAGCATGTACTCAATCTATTTTCACTAATACATATTTGCCATGGAGGTTTGCTGAGAAGTCTTGTATCGTTCAGGCAAGGTAGAGTTGATCAGTGCACGATAATCATCACAAGGTTGCCAATCCCCAAGAGATTTTTTTGGAACCATATGCAACAATGAAGCCCAGTAGCTGTCAGATCTGTGGACTATCTCCAAATATTGCATGTGGTCAAATTCCAATTTCACGATTTTTAAGATGGTCTAGGGGTAAACTGTGAGCCCGTGCTAACACTGGAGGACCCCGAGTCTCCATATGGTGGGTTACTGTATGGTTAACACCTGTGTGATGATATGATGAGGTCACTTGGCAAGAGAAACACTTAAAGCAAGGCTCAGAAAGGGCAGGAGCCAAGGTGAAGGTTCCTCAGGCTGCTGACGACACTGAAAGGATGATAGATGCAGCTCACTTGCATACAAGAGCCGTGGTTGCATGACAGTGATTTTTCAAATCCACCGACAAATTAAAAATGTGACAAGAAATCCGCTCCCAAAATGGAATTTGTCACTTTTGCAATCGTGAAAACCAACTGAAAAGGTTTCCTGAGACCGAAATCCAACATTAGTGAACCCTGGCCATATGTTTGAATACAAGAATCATTTGTGGCTGAAAGAACACATGACACATTGGGGTGTCTGCATTCCTCCATGGTTGAAGGGAGTACTGAAATCTCTGCACCAGAATCAACAGGAAATTGAACACCCGAGAAGACGGCCATTGAAGAAAAGGCAGTGGTTGGCATGCCCTATACTGTGGGGCCTGGTTGTTTCCCGGCTGTCATTTGTAGAAGTTGCAAGGTGGCTGACAGGACCAGGCAGCAGCGCCAGATCTCCGATGCTTCCAACAAATACGCTGTCTGTCGCCTCTACCATGTCCTCAACCACCACGATTCCAACCAGGTTGATGGAAGGAATTCTGTTGCGTGTCCAGAGCCTGGTTGTGTGACAGCAACACAACATCAACCTTAAGTGAAGCAGCCACACAAACACCGTAGAAAGAAGACCAGGACAAAAGATATATGTTTCGCATGACAGCTGACTTACGTCCTGACTCTGACAACTACAAAGCACTCATCAATGGTTTGTCGGTACAAAAACAGCTCCAACAACCCTAAACAAGTTCAACGTCCTTCAAGACCACTTTATTTGTTCCCAAACCTTCATTTCTAACTTTCACTTCTACTTTAGACGCACCATGTAGGATGTACCAGCTACAAAATGGATTGCAGTGACTGACTTAGCATCTTTCAAACCCAGAACTAACAGTTATCTGAGAAACCTACAGGCAAATTCCACTCAAATCCTGCATTACCCTGACTTGGAAATATACTGGATTTCCATCATCTTCATCAGATTTTAATCCCAGAGCTCTGTACCCAATTGCATTGTTTGTGGGTATAAGAATGTAGTTCACCATGACCTTCTTAAGGGAAAACAGGGTCATATTATGTTGGTTTCGCTTTAGCAAGCTCAGTTAAAAGAACCGACAATTCAGATCACAGAAATTCAACTGTTCCTTTTGAATAATACTCTGATTTGATGCCAACATTGACATTTTACCAATGTACAGCCAAATTATGTTCAACAATAGGAAGGACTCCCTAACTATTACAGATCAAAGGGAACATCAAAGATATTTGGGTTACTTGCTGATTAATTTCTACAAGCTATTGGTCTGATTTAAGTTATGTTTTGTTCTTTGAAACACCTTTAAAATTTCTGAATCGATGTGCCAAAGTCTGAATAATGATCTTCCTTGATCTTAGCTACCACATAACTGAGATTGTCAAAACACTGAATCCAGACCACTTGAAGTTTAACTCCTCGTATTGACTGCCACACCCTCAAGCTACCTTGAGGGCACACCTGAAGAGCACCATCTTTCTGTTAGTAGTGTGTATTGTTCCTGTCCTCTTCCTGTGGTAAAAACTAAGGAGCTGAACCTTACCCATGTTCTTTGATTTGACTTTTACCAATTTCCTCCAAAGTTACTTTCTCTACCTGCAGTATTTCCAGTGCATAAATCCTTTAAAAGGTGAACGCAGGCTTTGAATAGTACAGAGTACCTGGGAATAATGCAAGCCAAAACTGAAATTGGGCTTACTACCTATAAGAAAAGGTACTTAATATGAGCTGGATGTGCTGCCCTAAAGCAGGGCATGTGTCAATAGGCCTTTTCACACCGCGGGTGACCAGTAACCCTACTTGAACCTGGGTGAAATTCCAGAGAAGGCAGGAGCTCCCAGGCCTTTCACACCACTGTCCAAATTCCCTGTAATTTGCCCTCCCTGGCAATTTAGGAGGGTCATGCCCCCCAGCAATGACATAGTGAGTGAAGCATTACGCACTCAGGAGTTGGAAGACTTGTGTGTGTCACTTTATATATATATATGTATGTGTGTGTGTTTTATATATATACTCACACACACACACACACACACACACACACACACACACATATAGAGTAATTAACAATAGTAGAATTAACTGATTTATTGAAGTAACATTGAGGTTGACAAGCTTAAATGCTGAAATGACAACACGATAATGCAGCACGCAAGCTCTGATGTCACGGCGCTTCCTTTGCTCAGAAATTTGCTGATTCAGACCACAGGGAGAGGGTGGCATGGGAAAATTACCTGGGTCCTAGGGCCTTGCACCGGGTAATTTTCCCGGGCCAATATTCTCATACTGCTGGTTCACGGGAGGGTTTCTGGGAAAATTTCCTGGGAATTCCCACTTTACATGGCAGTGTGAAAGGCCTAATGATACATGCAATCTTTGTGGGAAAACATCAAATGTAGCTTTTGCACTTCAAATAACTTGAAGTTTGTGAGACGATGAGGATAATAATTTGAATTGAGAAGTTGCTTAAATTGTACAGGATAGTAGGTAAGGGTTGTCAAAAAGATGCCACACAAAGCCAGCTGTTGATGAGGCTTTACAAGATGCATTGTTTTCCCTGGAGAGCGGAGGGCTTCTGATGCAGGCTGCTAGCTTGTGGCAGATACTGATTTACCAAATCCTTCAAATGATGGGGTGGCGATGGGAGAAAATTACTATGGCTAAAGTTGTTATCGGTAGAGATGGGTGCAAACATGATGGGTGTTTGCAGAAGGGCATTTGATGATCATAAAGAAAATGTTTAAAAAATCTTGTTATTTCTGTGTGTTCCGATAGTTCTTAAACTCTCAACAGTGGAGGAGGTTATTCCACTCATGACCTCCATGGGGACTCCAGAGAAAAATCCCATTTGTCCCAATCACCCTCTCCACTCTTCCTATATTTTGCAAATTATTCTTTTTCATGCTGTTATGAAGTTCCTTTTTTTAAATCTATAGCTTCAGTGGAAACCAATGGTCAATTGAACGACTAACACATCAATGAACGAGGTGAAATCCACATGGTCTCACAAGAGAACATGAAAACTCTGCCGACAGCTTCCCTTTGGTTAGAATGGAATCATGTCACAATGACCTGGAACAGGTTGGTTACACCAAAGTGCCATCTTCTTCTATTAGCACTGTCTGGCTAAAATTAAAAAGATCAATTTGTTCCTAATCTGGTTTTTTTTTTCTTCTTTTGTCTCTTTGCCATCTGGCTTAAATAGACCTAAAGACAGCTTTATATATAGAGTGCAAAATGGAGGAAGTCATTTGGCACTGTTTGAAAATGACCTTAAAGGGATGGGGATCCCTAGTGATTTCCCTGTTGGTATGCTGACCTTAATGTTGTTATGTAGAAGGTACATTAAGAAATAAGGAATACTACAAAGGGGTAAGTTATTTAATTTACTTTTTAAACTATTCTTGAATGGAAACAAATTTAAATCCCAAGGTTGTAGCAGAACACATCTAGTGATGCCATTATTGAGAAGTGCAGAGACAGCCATTTCCAAATGCAGTGGCTTATTGTTTATATGTTTTGATTATGTTGACTTGCTTTGAATGCTCATAGAAAGGTACAACTCTATACTTGACAAGATGGTAGTCATCACAATGTTAATAAATAATGTTGAATGAATATTTAAATCTGTGTTTCAGAAATTTACATGCAGTGTACTTTGAAGCCCAGATTTGAAAACAGCAAATCTCTGTACTATGTAAAAGTATGAATTTATTCCCAGTAATATAGCATCACTTGTAATATTACAGCAGATCTAATTCTATCAACCTGAAGTATTTTGTGAAACTATACACCCAGTACATATAATATTCAATAATGTACTCATATTACGTTTGTATCAAAGTATTTTTGGAAACAACAAGGAAAATGACCTTGATCAGAGTAGCTTTTCCAGTTTAGGACTGCATTTGATCACAGTGACACTTCATATCAGATTTACCCCATCAATTCTTATGGAAATGAACAGCCTTCTGAGGGTAAAACGGAAAAAAATACAATGAATTAACCAAAGGGCATTCTATAAATACATTTCATTACTTCAGTATACAAAACAAAAAAAAGTTTGACAGTATATTGTTACAATTTGCTTGTGGTGTTGGATATACTTTTAAAATATTAAGAGTAAAACCTTAATTTTAAATGTATCAGTTTATGTGATCCATTATTTCATTTTAGGAATTATTAAAACACATTATCTTTGTTACTTATCTTGGAGAAACTGCAGTTTATTCTCCTGATTTGAGAGATTATTATTTACTTGGATTTAATTTTGAAATTTGCATCAACAATTCTCACAAGTGATCAGATTGACATTAGTCTTGGTCTTGTCCTCACCATTTTCCATTTCAGAGAAGCGAACAGCCACTGCCAGCTTCAGTCAATGAAATGAGCTACTCAGCACTTCGTGGCGCCCTCACTTCTCACCCGCAACAGTTTTCTGCTTACAGCACAGCTTAAGACTTAAAAGAATTTGCCTAGGAATGGATCACAGCCAAAAAAAATTGAATTTTCTCTGTTAACAATGGTTAACAATGTTAACAGTGTGAGTGACAGAATTTGAAAGATAATTGAAAGCCCCAAGGGGTCTTCTTACACACAAAGAGCAAGAATGAAGTACCACATAAATGATGTAAATAGACTATTGGATTGCTAATCACACAAGAAAGAGTCATCACTTGTGTTCCTTGAATTTTGGATGGCAATTATTAAACTATGAATAAAATAAATTGTATTTACACCACTGTGGAAGATCACTGTCCTGTTTCACTTTCACTGCTGAGCAATTCATCCGAGTCTTGCAAATGGCTTTCTGATATGCAACCTTGCATATAAAGTACTGCAACATTGTTCATTTGCAGCCTTCTAATTAAAGTTGCTGTATTTTCTGGCATCATTCATTAATTATGCCGATTGCTTTGATATCATTGCAGAGAGTCATTTGCATTTAAAAGTCCGTAAACTGAACCATTTTTGCACAAGGCTTAATCACACTATTGGTCAGTTCATCCATAATAGATTGATTTTGTTTTTAACATTTCCTTTGTATCAACAACAGATCATTTTTCATAACAACTGTTTGCTTCTATTTTTATGGTGATACAGAGCATGCAACTTTATAACTCAATGGATATACATTACAAGTAATGAAGCAGAATTGGAATGTGGTTTTTTTTGTCTGTAGCTTCAAAAGAGCAACATGTTATTCTTCTTCAAGTACATTGTGCCTGTTTAATCCATTTGTACATCTAACGTCATATTGCTGCTTGAAATGTGAACATAACTTAGGCATGATGCACAAGTCTACATTTATGTAGCAACTTTAACCTAAATTCAATTTGGGGAATGATTCAAGGTTACGAAACAGATTATAATTGGAGCCACCTCTCCAATTTAATGACTTTACACTTTAGTAACTAATCATACAATTAGTATTTGATTATGTGACAATTGTTAACTTGCACAACTTGTTATGATGGGGCCGGAGGAGTTCCAGGGCTGACAAGTCTGTTTTTCTTTAATTTCTTTCTTTGCAGCTTGAATTTCTTCATTCTACTTTGGTGGAGATGAACACCTTCAGCAGGGGGCAGCGCAGCTGCACAGTGCTGGAATATTTCTACTGGTAAATAAGGACCGTACCAAAGACAGGTGATGGGAGGGGCAGAATACTTTCCAAAACTTACTGATACCCAGTTCAAGAACGTCGTTGAGAATCAGTGAACAACCTTGTGTCTTGAGCATTAAGAGCTGATGGTGAACTTCAGAGGGGGAATTCAGGAGAACACGACCCAGTCCTCATCGAAGGATCAGCAGGGGAAAGGGCAAAGAAATTCAAGTGACTGGGTGTCAACCTCTTTGAAGATCTGTCCTGGGATCTCTGCATCAATGAGGAGTTTGAAGAGATTGGTATGTCACCAAAAACTCTTGCAAATTTCTACAGGTGTACTGTGCAGGAAAGCAAAAGAAACGGAGAGTTGTGAACACGAGTGCCATCACGGGCATCAGTCTTCACTCAATCTAGGACTTCTACAAGGGGGCAATGTCTTAAGAAAGCAACCTCTATCCTCAAAGGACCCTCACCACCCAGGGCATGCCCTCTTGTCACTGCTGCCATCAGAAAGGGGGTACAGGAGCCTGAAGACGAACACCCAATAGCACAAAAACAGCTTGACACTGCCTCACTTTTTCTTATTTTTGCACTAATTTATTTACTTTTTAAATATAATTTCTAGCAATGCTTTACACATGTTCATGACAATAAATTCTGATTTGGGGAAATGGATCCAAACGGAATAAAATCAGGCAGCCCAGTGAGGTTTGTGACTTAGAAAATGAAAGATAGAACAGTTCAGTTCAGGATTAGGTCTGCAGCCCACTAACACTGTGTCACCAATCTATCTAATCCCCTTCCACCCACATAACGTTCATACCTCTCTGTTCATGTGCTTCTCTAAATGCCTCTTAAACTTTGTAATTCTATCTGCTTTTATGCCCTCCACAGGCAGAGTGTTCCAGACACCCACCACTCTTCATGTAAAACAACCTGCCTTGCGCATTTCCTTTAAACTTTTCGCCCCTCACCAGAAACTAGTATTTGACATTTCTACCTGTGGGAAACTCTCTCTACCCTATCTATGCCTTTCATAATTTTATATACATCTTTAAGGGCTGCCTCTCAGCTTCATACACTGCAGAGAAAATAGTCTAAGTTTCCATTCTCTCCTTATAGTGAATACACACCGATTCAGGCAATATCCTGATAAACCTTTTCTGCGCCTTCTTCAAAGCCTTCACATCTTTCCCGTAGGCAACCTACATTCACATAATGTGGCCTAAGCACAGCTTTATTCAGTTGCAACATGATTTGCCAAATTTTATACTCAGTGCCCTGATGGATGAAGGCAACCATGTCAGATGCTTGCGTTGCCACTGTTTGGAAGTTATGGACTTGCATCCCAAGATCCCTCTGAATATCAATGCTGTAGGGGCCCTGTCATTTACTATATACTTTCCTCTTGTATTTGACCTTTTAAGATGCATTACCTCAAACTTGTCAGGATTAAACTTCATCAACCCAAATTTCCAACTATATCCTACGCAATCTCTTGATAACCTGCCTCACTACCCAGAATTCCATCAACTTGGTGTCATCTGCAAAATTACAAATCAAACCACCTACATTATCATCCATGTCATTTATTTGTATTACAATCAGAAGTTCCTGCACTGATCCTTGAGAAATACTACAGACCGCTACTCAGAAAAAGATACATCCACTACCACTAACTCACTGTGGACCAGCATACCATTAGGAACTTTGCCAAATACTTCACTAAAGTCCATGAAGACAACATCATTGCCCAACTGTTATCAATCACTTTTGAATCCAGTTGTGAAGCTCAGAGCATCACACAAAACCCCCTTCCCTCCATCAATTCCAACTACACTTCCCACTGCCTTGGAAAAGCAGCCAACATATTAAAAGGACTCCTCCCACATCGGCCACATTATTTTTCTTTGTCCTCCCATCAGGAAGAATATTCATGAATGTGAGATCATACACTAACAGATTCAAGGACAATTTCTTAACCACTGTTATCAGACTCCTGAGTGAACCTCACATTCATAAAAAAATAACGTTGCCTTTGCTCTGTTATAACTGATATCTACTTTGTTCTATGCTTTTACTGCTTTACTATGTGTGGTGGTACACCACCGGCCTACTGCAGAGGGCAACCTCTCTACCTGCAGGAGTGTACTGCCAGCCTTCTGCAGAGGGCAACCTCTGTACCTGCAGGAGTGTACTGCCGGCCTACTGCAGGGGGCATCCTCTGTACCTGCGGGAGTGTACTGCCGGCCTACTGCAGGGGCAACCTCTGTACCTGCAGGAGTGTACTGCCGGCCTACTGCAGGGGCAACCTCTGTACCTGCAGGAGTGTACTGCCGGCTTACTGCAGAGGGCAACCTCTGTACCTGCAAGAGAGTAAAGGGGACAGGACTACACCTGGCCAGCTGTCAATCTGGCCTAAATGGATCAAGCCCCACCTGGTCTGGTGTCAATCACCCTCCGGGATATAAGCCTGCACTGGCCTCCGAAGTCTCTCAGAATTAATGCAGCTACAGCCAGTCTGGCTCTGTGGAATTCTTTGTGGATTAAAGCCTGTTGTACAGTCTTTACCTTGTGTGTGTCTGATTCTGTCTAGCTGCGCACCACAATTTAATCCACAAAGACTTAACAGCGCACGACACTATGTAAGAGTTGACTAGCTGGACTGTTTGCAAAATGAACTTCTTGTGACAATAAACTTGAATGAATCATCTTCATCACTTCCTTAAAAAACACAAACAGATTTGTGAGACAGATCGTCTGCAGCACAAAACTATGACAACCCTAATGTCCATGTTTTTCCAAATATGAGTAATTCTTGTCCCAAGGAAGACTCTCTAATAATTTCCCCATTTGAATTAGTGAATATGTATTCTCAACAACATTCTCTCATGTAAGAGATTGTTTACAGAATATTTTAAAAATAAAATTTTCTTTAGATCCAAAAAATTTTTTAATCAGAGATATTAATGAAATGGGTTAGCTTTATAAATTAGATACATTTCAAATGGCTTTTTTTGAGATTATCTTTAGCAGCGATGAGGAAATGTATTGCTATTTTGTGGAAAGATCAAATGGATCTTAATTTACAAAGATGACATTTGGAATTAAGATTATGTATTCCATTGGAGAAGATAACTTATAATTTAAGGGATAAATATTATTTAAAAGGATTTGGAGCCCATATTTGGATTATTTTAATTTGAAAACATAAGGATAGGGTTTTGAATGATGCTGAGTCTCTTTATCATATATTAAGTGAATTCGGTTTGGTATTCTCCTTTTCTTTTTTTTGGTGGGTAGGTGGTTTTGATGCAGGATAGAGGGAGGGTGTAGTTTTAGATTTGGAGGGGGTTTGGGATTTTTTGGGGTAGTTTTTTTTAGCTTTTTTTCTGTAACCATGTTAAATTTTGATATTGTTATATTTCATTTTTTGTAATCATGGTTGTTTCTTTTCTTTCATAAATAAGATATTTAAAAAAACAATTTTCTCTCATGGTTAGTATTTAATCCTAGCTGTTACAATGTTTCCTTTAATAAAGGAAATGTAAGGTCAAGGCCATTGAGTAGTTTAGAAAGATGGATTTGCATTTCCACTTTGCATTTTTCATAAGCTCTGGACGTCTCAAACTGCTTTTAAATTATCTTTAACATATAGACACAAAACTCAAAATTGATATCAGAAATTAAAGACACACCTCTATTGAAGCATTTAATGGATATCTGGGGTAAGACGGATGGGGAAATTGGAACGAAAGGAGGTAAATCACCGTATACCCTTTTGTTTCAGAACAGTTTGATACCTTTTTCACAAGATAACAAATTCTTGAAATTATGGTCCGATAATGGAGTTAGACTTATTGAATATTGTTATGAACAAGGTCAATCAATGTTCTTTATTCAAATGAGGGACAAGTATGGAATAACTAGAAATACACTTTTTTACCATTTTCAAATAAAAGGATTTTTAAGAAACAAGTTAAGATCAGAGAGATTGTTACCCCCATGCAGTGAAGTAGAAACTCTTATTAGATGAGGGACAGTACAGAAATTCACCTCTACAATGTAAACCTGGACTTTATAAATCTTAACAGAAATGGGAACAGGATTTGGGTTTTACAATAGATGAACAACATGGATGGATTTGTGCAGAGACTGTATGCCCAATACAATAAATGTACAATATAGACTGGTACAGTAACACTTTATTCATCAATTGTATATCACGCCATATAAGTTTCATAAAATAAAATTGTATTTATCAAATAAGTGTTTTAGGTGTGGTATAGAAAAAGGTACTTTTTTACACTCTACCTGTCCAAAAGTGAGACCTTTTTGGGTTAGAGTAGAATAACTATTAGAACAAATCACGAGTATTTCATATCCACAAAATCCTGATCTATTTTTATTTGGGAATGTGGAAGACAATCCCTAAACTGAAACTTTCACCAAATCAAAGGAAATTTGTGAAAATAGTATTGGCAGTAGCAAGAAAGTGTATTGCAGTTACTTGGAAGTCGGACGCATGTACAGGTGTTGACAGATTACGTGTGGAAATTCAAATGTTAATCCCATTAGAAAAGATTACTTATAACTTTAGGAATAAGTATAATATATGTTTACAAATATGGAACCCATATATACAAAAAATAGGTATTGTGGTTAAATTTTATCTCTTCTGATTACTGATTCATATGATCTCATCCATTAGTACAAATACTTGTCTATGGGTTAAGGTCCTTGGTGCACCATGGCCTACCCTAGTATAATCCAGTAGCTTCTCTAGTTTCTTTCTTTAGTATGCAACTATATAATATGAAAATGTATAAGTAATGATTGATTTTGTTTTGGGGGATTGGGGTTAGGGAGGGTTTTAATTTTAAGGGGAGGGTATATATTTCCTTTTGTAGTCAGGACTAATCTGTACTAATACAATGATATACATGTATGAAAATTCTAAAATATTCTAAAAAATGTATAGACATATCAGAGTAGAAAGGCAGCATAGTTAGTGTAGCTGTTACAGTGCCAGCGATCAGGACTGGGGTTCAAATCCCACACTGTCTGTAAGAAGTTTGTATGTTCTCCTCATGTCTGTGTGGGCTTTCTCGAAGGGCTCCAGTTTCCTCCCACCATTCAAAATATATGGGGATGTAGGTTAATGGGGTGTAAATTGGGCAGCACGGACTCGGGGGCCGAAGTGGCCTGTTACCATCCTGTGTGTCTAAAAAAAAGCCTTACACACTTTGACTCTCTATGGAAACTAACTAATTTACACAAAGCAAACTTCTGCAGAAACCAAAGAGATATGGTCTGTTAATACACAAAAGTGTTGGAGAAACTCAATAGTTCCCACATTGATTGCTTATTTCTTTTATTTTAGAAATTTTAAATCAGCATATATATAATGATTATAACAATTAATAACAATTCACAATATTACAATGTTTACACATATATGTTGATAATATATAAAAAAGAAAAAAGAACTAAAAGAATTAAAACTAAATACTAAAAACTAAAAATAAAAAAAATAAACCTCCCCTCCCCCACACCTAAACTAGTCCCAATAATTATAAATATAAATACATATCATAGCTATATATTAATTTGGATTGCTTCAGATGACACTCAAAGATCCCAAAAAGACTCATTTAGGGAAAACTTCATTGGTTGGGAGAATTCAAGACAAAGTAACATTTATAATTTTAATCTCATTACTCTAGCATGCAGGCTCCAAATTTGTAAAAATACAGAATATTTACCCCTTAAATTATATGTAATTTTTTCTAAAGGAATTCAACTTTGAATCTCTGCATGCCATCTTTCTAACATTAATGAAACATCTGAATTCCATGTAACAGTAACACATTTCCTTACTATTACCAAAACTAACTTAACAAATTTCAATTGAAAATCTGACAAAGATAATTTTGGGGTTACACTTTCAAAATTTCCTAACAATAATAATTCAGGATTTAACGGAAAAGCAACACCAGTAATTCATTGTAGAGATTTACTAACAGAAACCCAAAAAGGATTAACCTTCAAACAAGACTATGTGGAATGAAGAAAAGTTCCAACATCTTTTCCACATCTAAAACTTGGTCTGATATATCTGATCTCCATCTACTCAATTTCTGAGGTGTAAAATATAATTGATGTAAAAAAATTACAGTGGAGTAGTCTATATCTTACATTAATAGTATTAGACATAACTTCTTTAAATAAATTTTGCCAGACCTGCTGATCGTTGTTATATTTAAATCTTGTTCCCATCTTTCTTTTGAGTTTAACAAGCCTATGTGCTATTGAAATAAAAAAATTTAGTCATTCCATCAACTATAACTTGTTCCAAATCTGTAAGACATTTTACAATCATATCTGACCCTAATTTATCTTTTCAATAAACTTCTAATTGAAAATAACAAAATAACGTATTGTGAGGAATATCATATTTAATTTTTAATTGATCAAATGACATCAATCTATCATTATCGTAACAAGCTCTTAATTTTGAAATACCTTTATTACTCCAAATATTTAAAAAGGGATTATATTTTGAGAAAATTGAGAGGATTAATTAATGGCATTTTTGACAATAAAAATTTCTATCAATTTCTAACTTTAAATTTATTCCAAATATTAAGCAAATGCTTTAATATTGGAGTGTCTTTATCCATTGTTATTCATTTAGGTTCCCATTTGTAAATAAACTTTTCTGATATAGTTTCTCCAATTTTATTTAATTCAATTTCTACCCAAGATGGTTTCGTTTTTACAAACAAAAAAAAACAAGAAATCTTAATTGTGCTGCCCTATAATAATTCTTAAAATTAGGGAGTTGCAATCCTCTAATTCATATTTCCATGTTAACTTTTCTAATGTTTTTATTACTATTTTTCCTTCATAAAGAAATTTCATAATTTGTTTATTTCAATCTTGAAAAAATTTGAGGTAAAGAAATAGGTAAAGTTTGAAATAAATATTGAATTCTCAGAAAAATATTCATTTTATTACAATTAACTCTTCAAAAATTAAAGTAATAGGCAAATTTACCTATTTTAAAACATTTTCATCTATCTTAAATATTGGAATATAGTTTAATTTATATAAATTTTTTAATTTATTATCCTCGCGCATGCACAATGCACAAGACAATAACAACACTAACGGGAGGGGGGACCAGCTGAGGAGTAAATCTCCACAGCCGAAACAGACAAGTATAACACGACAGCAAGACTCGCAACAGGAAAACATAGAAAATAACGGGAACAAGAAGGAAGAGAATAAAAATAGGAAATCAGAGAAACAACAGATAACCAACCCAGAGGAAGAAGACCAACACCAAGACACCTTTAATAAAAATAATAAAAACAAAAATACCCAACAAAATAAAATAAACAACCCAACAAGAAAACCAGAAGAGACAGAGGTAAAGGACACAGATCCTGGAGTGGACTCAGAAGAAGAAGAGGAAGAACACAGAGAAATGGAAGATGAAGGAAAGGGCAAGTACATGGATATATATTTTTTTAAAGAATATATGGAATCAGTAAAAGAATGGCAGATGCAAGAATTCAGTGAAATAAAAAGAAGAATAAAAGGTTCAGAAGAAAAAGTGAATAGATTAGAGATGGTCAAGACAGAAATAGGAAAAAGAGTGGACCAAGTGGAAGAATGAGAAACAGCCATAGAAATGGAGGTAGATGACTTAAAAAATAAATTGGAAGAATCTGATAAAAAAGTTAAAGAAACACAGGAGCTGTTAGCTCAGAAGATAGGTATAATGAAAAACTATAATAGGAGAAACAATATAAAGATAGTGGGCCTTAAGGAAGATGAAGAAGGCAAAAATATGAAAGAATTTATAAAAGAATGGATCCCCAGGGTCCTAGGAATGCCAGAATTACAGGAAGGAATGGAAATAGAAAGGGCACACAGAACATTAGCCCCTAAACCACAGCCACAACAAAAACCAAGATTCATTCTAGTAAAATTCCTAAGATATACGACAAGAGAAAATATATTGGAGAAGGCAATGAAAAAAATAAGAGAAGACAAAAAACCACTGGAATACAAAGGTCAAAAAAAATTTTTCTACCCAGACATAAATTTTGAACTCCTGAAGAAGAGGAAGGAGTTTAACGCAGCAAAAACGACCCTATGGAAAAAAGGTTATAAATTTATGTTAAAATATCCAGTGGTGCTTAAAATAGTTATCCTAGGGCAACAAAGCAAACTATTCTCGGATCCGGAAAGAGCACGAAAATTTGCAGAACACCTACAAAACAGACAGAGAGATGAAGAGATGTAACAAGAACAAAAATGACAACAAACTATATATAAAGAAGAATAAAGTATAAGTAAGAACTAAGAAGGGAAAGAAAGGGAACAAAGGAAGTAAGGAGGGAATTAAGAGAGTGAGCTTTGTTATATGTGAAGATTAAAATATTTTCTGGGGGGCTGGGTGGAGAAGAATAACAGTCACTGCGAAATCAGTTGACACTTGCGAGCGGATTCAGAATCCAAATGGAGAGGGGAGATGTGGTTGCCCGACAAGGGACAAAGGGCAACTCAGAGAGGGGAGGGACTATTGGGGTTAAAGGAATTTTAGATATGGAAATAGTGGAAATATTTTATGTTTTAGAAATGTTGTCTTACAATGTGTTAAAAAAAACAGAAATGGATAACAAGGGAAGGTGGTGATGAGGAAACGGAAAGGAAAGATAAACAAAGTATGAAATGGCCATGTTGAACTATATGACTATAAATATTAACGGAATACATATCCAAATCAAAAGGAAGACGCTGTTAAATTTACTGAAGAAAGAAAAAATTGATATAGCATTCATGCAAGAAACATATCTAACTGAAGTGGAACACTAGAAATTATATGATGCTGCTGTTACATGCCCTACCCAGAGGAGTAGCTATATTAATCAATAAAAATGTACCAATCAAAATAGAAGAGGAAATAATAGATCCAGCAGGGAGGTATGTAATGATAAAATCTCAGATATATTCAGAATTCTGGAATTTACTCAATGTATATGCACCTAATGAAGAAGATCAAAAATTTATGCAAGATATCTTTTCAGATACGCAAGGGAATATACTAATAGGAGGGGATTTTAACCTTAAGTTGGACTCAAACATGGATAAAACTGGAAAAATGACTAACAGAAAGAACAAAGTAACCAAATTTATAATTAAATCAATGCAGGAAATCAACTTTTGGATATATGGAGGAAACAACACCCAAAGGAAAAGGAATATTCATATTATTGAGGTAGACATAAAACATACTCAAGGATAGACCTATTCCTGTTATCAGCCCACATTCAAGGAAGGGTTAAGAAAACGGAATATAAAGCTAGATTGTTATCGGATCATTCACCCCTGTTATTGGCAATAGAGCTGGAGGACATCCCACCAAGAATGTATAGATGGAGATTAAACTCCATGCTACTTAAAAGACAAGATTTTAGAGAATTCACTGAACGACAAATTAAAATGTACTTTGAAATAAATACGGAATCAGTGAAAGATAAGTTTATACTATGGGACGCAATGAAAGCATTCATCAGAGGACAGATAATAACTTATGTAACTAAGATGAAGAAGGACTACAATCGGGAAAGGGAAATAACAAATACAGAAAAAGAATTAGCAATAAAGGAAGATACAACTAAAAGAAGAGAATTGACAGACAAAAAAATAAAATATGAAACACTACAAACATATAAGGTGGAGAAGAACATAATGAAGACAAAACAGAAGTATTATGAGCTAGGAGAAAACACACACAAAATACTAGCGTGGCAGCTTAAGACAGAACAAACTAAAAGAACGGTATTGGCATCAAGGGAAAAGGACAAACAAATTATATATAACCAAACGGAGATCAACGAAAACTTCAGGGAATTCTACGAACAACTATATCAAACTGAAAACGAAGGGAAAGAAGACAAAATAGAGGAATTTCTAACTAAAATTGAACTACCGAAATTGCAAACAGAGGAGCAAAATAAATTAATAAAACCATTTGAAATGGAAGAAATACAGGAGATATTAAAAAAACTACCGAACAATTAAACACCGGGAGAGGATGGACTCCCAATAGAATTTTATAAAACATTTAAAGATTTATTAATTCCTCCTCTCCTGGAAGTAATGAACCAGATTGAAAAAACACAAAACATACCAGATTCATGCAAAACAGCAATAATTACAGTAATACCAAAGACGGGGAAAGATCCACTAACACCAGCATCGTATAGACCAATATCTCTACTTAACACAGATTATAAGATAATAGCTAAACTATTAGCAAACAGATTGGCCGACTGTGTACCAAAAATAGTAAAACTAAATCAAACTGGATTTATTTAAAAAAGATGAACAACGGACAATATCTGTAAATTCATTTACTTAATTCATGCAGTACAAGGAAACAAAACTCCAACAGTAGTGTTTGCTTTAGATGCAGAGAAAGCCTTTGAGAGAGTAGAATGGAATTATCTATTCAAAGTACTACAAAAATTCAACCTACCAGAGAAATATATTAATTGGATTAAAGCATTATATAAGGGACCTTTGGCAAAAGTGACAGTAAATGGATACATATCAAACCAATTTAAATTAAGCAGATCAACAAGGCAGGGATGTCCATTATCTCCCTCACTGTTCGCGTTAGCTATAGAACCACTAGCAGAACTGATAAGAACAGAAAATAAAATAAGAGGGATAAAAATAAAAGAGAAGGAATATAAAATCAGTTTATTTGCAGATGACGTTATAATATACTTAACAGAACCAGAAATATCAATAAAAGAATTACATAAGAAATTGAAGGAATATGGAGAAGTATCAGGGTACAAGATCAACGCAAATAAAAGTGAAGCAATGCCAATGAATAATGTGGATTTCACAAAGTTTAAGAAAGAATCACCATTTAGATGGCAAACACAAGCAATTCGATACCTAGGTATACAACTAAATAATAATCTCGGCCAACTATACAAACTAAATTATCAGCCATTAATGAAAAAATTACAAGACGACTTAGAGCATTGGAAAAACTTACCACTAACACTGATAGGAAGGATAAACTGTATTAAAATGAACATTTGCCCAAGGATACAATACCTATTTCAGTCATTACCAATTCACCTAACAGAGAAATTCTTCAAGGAGCTAAAGAAAATAATAAGGAAATTCTTATGGAAAGAGGGGAAACCAAGGAGAGCACTAGATAAATTAACAGAATGGTACAAACAAGGAGGCTTACAACTACCAAACTTTAAGAATTATTATAGAGCAGCACAATTAAGATACCTATCAGATTTTTAACAAACAAGGGAAAAACCAGATTGGACCAGATTAGAGCTAGATAAAATAAGGGAGAAGATACCTGAACATATACTATATAAGTGGGTTGAAAAATTGGTGCAACATAGGAATTCACCAGTATTGCACCATCTGCTCAACATTTGGAAGAAGATTCATGTAGAAAGGAATAAAATAAATTATCAACTACCAAAATTAATATTGACACAAAATCAACTAATCCCTTTCACAATAGATAACCTTTCCTTCAGAGAATGGGAGAGAAAAGGGATCAAAAGAATAGAAAATTGTTTTTCGGGAAATAAATTATTATCCTTTGAACAAATGAAGGATAAATATAATATAACTCATGATACAATGTTTGCATACCACCAACTGAAAACCTACTTGAAGGACAAATTGGGAAACAGTCTGAGGTTACCAGAGGGAAGCAATTTTGAATATGTGATTACAGACACAATGATAATTAAAAAATTTATAACAAACATGTACATCAAACTGCAAGAAAAGGAGAATGAGGAAACAAACTGTAAACCTAAACAAAAATGGGAACAAGATCTAAACATAAAGATAAAGAATGAAACATGGGAAAAGCTATGCTCCGGAACTATGAGAAATACAATAAACACGAGGTTACGAATGGTACAATATAATTGGTTACACAGGCTATACATCACACCCCAAAAATTAAATAAAAGGGACCCAACAGTATCAGACAGATGTTTTCGCTGTAAAAAGGAAATGGGAACAACAATACACGCAATTTGGCTATGTGACAAAGTGAAAATTTTTTGGGAAGATCTAAACCAGATATTAAATAAAATCACAGAAAGCAATATACCAAAAAACCCAGAGATCTTCCTTCTAAGTCACACATGTCAAACTCTGGCCCATGGGCCAAATTTGGCCCGTGATATAATTATATTTGGCTCGCAAGATCATTTCAAAAATGCATTAGAGTTGTAACACGAGAAGTCTGTCGATGTCATCAGCCGGCAAGCCGGTTGGAAGGCTCCCCGCACAACCAGTCACTTCTCCCACCTGTCAAGCGGTGCGTCGGATGGGCGAGCGCCTGTGATTTCCTGTCGGCGCGACAGACATGGCAGGCTGCGCACGGCCCCCGGGCAGTGCGAGCCCCGCGTAACTGGCACTGGACGGCCCTTCCACAGCGCGAGCGCACTTCTCCCGGTCGCCACGGCCTTCAGCGCTTGCACCCGCGCGGACCCCAGGGACGGCTGGTTCGGCCCTGCACATGAAGAGAGAGATGGTGGCTGTCCACAAAGCCTGATCGGCAGCGCGCTGGGCCTGAGTGGGTGGGTAAGCAGGGGTGGGCAGAGGGTGTAGGTGAGGAGTAATGGGCAGGGGAAGTTATGGTGGTGCGAGGGGCAGTTAGAGGGAGGGTTGAGTAGAAGGAGGGGTGGATAGGGAAGAGGTAAAAAGGGAGGGGCAGGGTGAGTAGGGGAGGGGTGATTAGAGGGTGAGAGACGGGTAGAGGGAGGAACAGGTTGAGGGGAGAGGCAGTAGAGGGGCGTGTATAGGATGGGGTGGGTAGAGGCAGAGCGAGTGGAGTGAGGGGTGAGTAGAGGTTGGGTAAAGGACTGGTCAGGTAGAGGGATGGTGGGTCAAGGGTGAATAGAGGCCTAGAGCCTGAGGAGTGAGCAGGAAATGCTGAGTCCTGATGCAGGCCAAAATGGACACAGCCTGTGAATGCTGACTACATCTCCACAGGGACCAAATAGGTTTCCCTCAGGTCAAGCAAAGGGTGAACTTGAGCTACCTACTCCTGACCTGTAACATTATCCTCCTACTAAAGTTATATCCTAAAGTTTAACATTACATATGTTGAAAGAAGAGAAAACATGCAGATGTTGTTCAAAATTTTCAATAAATATTTAGTTCGGCCCTCGACTTAGTCCAAGTTTTTAATTTTGGCCCTCCGTGAATTTGAGCTTGACACCCCTGTTCTAAGTAATATAAGAAATAAAGAATTTGGACTCGATTTGGATGGAGCACAAAAAAGATTTATTATGATAGCCCTAGCTGTAGCAAAAAAATGTATTATGTCAACCTGGAAATTAGAAAACAACTTGAGACTACAACAATGGTACATAGAAATAAATAAATGTATTCCATTAGAAAAAATAACATATAATTTAAGAAATAACATCACAATATTCGAACAAATATGGGAATTTTCCATGAAACACAATAGAGAAATCCTATCACGGACCTCCACCACCTAAAATGACAGAAGGAGAAGACAACAAAATGAATTGACTTAGTATGTAAAAGTAAAAGACAAAAATTTCTTGTTTATTTTTATTAAGTGACGACATTGTTTAACGGGTTTAATGTATCATATAGATTGAACTTAGAATAAATCGAAAGGGGGGGAGGAAGGGCAGGAAGGGAGGGGGGAAAAGGGGAGAAAATGACACTGTATATATTCAAGAGAAAAATGTCTATATATTTTGGTCAGTATGGTTCATAGTGTGAAAAATAAAATTTAAAAAAACTATTATCAATAAATAAACCCAAATATTTAACCTTATCCTTCCACCTAAATTGAATATCTTTTTAACATCGTGAATAGTCTCCTGTTCCAATTCCATTACTTAATTTTTACCCCAGTTTATTTTAAATCCTGAAACTTTCCCATACTCTTAACAACTGGTTATAAAGTCTAGGCAATAATAATTGTGGTGGCGTTAAATAAACCAATACATCATCAGCAAATAAACTAATCTGATTTATCCCAAACTCTTTCAACTATCTATAATTTTGAATCTTTTTTGCAAGTGGCTCTATAGCTAAACCTCACAAAGCGGGTGATAAAGGACATCCTTGTCTACTTGATCTAGTTAAATTAAAAGACTGAGACATCTGTCCATTTGTTATTACTTTAGCTTTAGGATTTCTACATAATGCCTTAATCCAATTTATAAAGTTCAAGCCAAAGTCAAATTATTCAGAACCTTAAATAAAAAATCCCATTCTAATCTATCAAAAACTTTTTATGCATCTAAAGCCACTATTACACACAAATCTTTTTTCTTTTGTGCTAAATGAATTATACATCATAACCTTACTATATTCTCCAAAATTCTCCAAAACTGTCTGGTCCATATTTATTAATTCAGGAAGATATCATTAATCCTATTTGCTAACACTTTTGCTATAATTTTGTAATCAACATTTAATAATGATACAAGTCTATATGAAGCTGGTTTTACTGGATCTCTACCTTTTTTAGGATTAACTATAATTATTGCTGTGGAAAAGGTTTCTGGAAGATAATGCAATTTAAAGGCTTGTTCTATTACATTCATAAATAAAGGAATCAATAATCTTTAAATTCTTTATAAAATTCAACTGGAAACCCATCTTCTCCTGGAGATTTATGATTTTGTAAACAATTAAATGCATCTTGAACTCTTGTTCAGTAAAAGGACTATCTAAATAATCTTTACCTACTTCAGTTAAACTAGGTAATACCATTTGTGACAAATATTCATCTACAGGTAATGATTCAGATGTATACAACTTCTCATAAAATTCCTTAAATACATCATTTATCTTTTGAGATTTAAAAGTCACTTTACTGTTATTCTGTTGTATTGCATTAATTGTTCTAGAGCACACATGTCAAACTCAGGTCCGCGGGCCAAATTTGGCCCGTGATATAATTATATTTGGCCTGCAAGATCATATCAAATATGTATTGGAGCTGGCTCGCTGGCTGCCACGCCAGTATAGCGCATGCACAGCTAATACTACAAATCCCAGAATGCTTTGCAAATTCGTTGGCGCCGACCTGTCAGCCCACTAATCGACCCCACCTCCTCTGTTTACTTTCATTAGCATCTGCGACCTGTCGCCCAACTCACATGTTTTTAAACCCCTTACGGAAAATGGCCAAACGAAAGACAGAAAACAGGACCTTTCAAGACAGGTGGGAGGCAAACTCTGACCCCAGAGTTTGATGAACTTGCATCTAAGAAGAGATGCCAAGTATCTGGTTTAGACCCAGGTGCATCAGAGTAAATCACAGTGTAGCAAGCTAAGCTTGGATTAATCTTTTGGTTAACTTTGGACTGTTCATAGTTGAAAGATTGGATTTTCATTGAAGCAAGTTGTTCTTTTTTTGACTTGTTGGCTTGTGAAAAAAATATATTTAAAAGGAGCTTAAAGGCTATAGAGAAATATTATATATTGAATATTTTATTTCTCATTTGTTAATGCTTCTTCTGGAAAGAGTTTAACCAAAACTATTATTAAACATTTAGTTTAATAAGAAAAAGTTTAACATTACATATGTTGAAAGAAGAGAAAACATGAGATGTTGCTGAAAATTTTCAATAAATATTTAGTTTGGCCCACGACTTAGTCCAAGTTTTTAATTTTAGCCCTCTGTGAATTTGAGTTTGACACCCCTGTTCTAGAGGATGGTTCTGCATTTAATTTCCAAGCTAAAATTTTATGAGACCATTCTCCTAATTCATAATATTTCTGTTTAGAGCGTAACATCACTTTCTCTATTCTATATGTTAACATTGTATTATATGGTAATACTTATTGGTTAAAGTACTACATTTATTTTCCAAAGGTGTTTTTTGAATTTCTTTTTCCAATATTATTATTTCCTTTTCTAATTTATCTATATTTTTCATATATTCATTTATGTTTTGAAATATAACATAATTTGTCCTCTAAAATAAGCTTTTTAACACATCCCAAATAATAAATGTGTCTTCTGTGGAATGTAAATTTGTATCACAAAACAATTCTATAAGTTGTCTTATAAAAAGACAAAAATATACCCTTTTCAATAATAAAGAATTTAATCTCCATCTATATATCATGGTGTTTTTCAGCAAATTTCAATTCAATCAACAATGGAGAATGATCAGATAATATTCTTGCTTTATTATCAACATTTCAAACTCTTGATTGATTTTGAGCTGAAATTAAAAAGAAATTGATTCTAGACTATGTATCAAATCTACCAGAATAAAAAGAATAATCTTTCTCCTTGGGATGTAAGCTTCTCCATATATCAATTAAATTCTAATCCTTCATTAAATATAACAATGTTTTAGCTGCTTTCAATTTAACTATAGTTCTTGATTATTTATCCAATAGTGGCCCCAAACAGATTAAAATCTCCACCTACTAAAATATTTGGATGAACATCTGCTAAATTCAAAAAAGTATCTTACATAAATTTCTGATAATCTGTATTTGGTGCATATATATTTAACAAAGTCCACTCCTCAGAAAATATTTGATATTTTACCATTACATATCTACCCATCTGCCTGTCCCGCATCGGACTTGTCAGCCACAAATGAGCCTGTAGCTGACGTGGACATTACCCCTCCATAAATCTTCATCCGTGAAGCCAAGCCAAAGATCTACCCGTTGGATCTGTAATTACATTTTGAATTTTAATTGGTAAATTTTTCTTAAATAAAATTGCTGTTCCTCTAGCTTTAGAATTAAATGTAGAAAAAAACCCACCTGGCCTACCCAATCTCTTTTTAATTTCAAGTGTTCTTTTTCAGTTAAATTAGTCGCTTGTAAGGAAACAATATCTACTCCCAATTTTTTAATGCAAGCTAAAATTTTCTTTATTTATATGGGCTCGTTAATCCTGTTAATATTAAAACTCAAAATCTTAATTGCTTTATTCATTTTCATTATCTATACATTTTAAAAATTCATTTCAATCACTCCTATCCAGGAAGGATTCCTATAAATTAATTTGGTCTTGAAAGTCAACGTCTGCAATCCAAAAGCAACAAAATTATTCAAAGTGAACACATTGTAGAAAGTTATCATAAAAAAGAAATTTAAAAAATGAAACAAACCCTCCCTCCACCAACCCCCTACAGAATGCTAGAAATACTAGCATTACCACCTCCATTTTATGGGTCTTGGATAAACCATGAAAACACATGTAGCCATCTGAAATCAACAACACATCCCTGATCCCTGGGGGAAAAAACTCTTCTGTATAAGCAATAATATTTTCCCATATGGAATTTCTTCATCCATCAAGAAGAAAAGAAGGGAGGAATTATACCTCACCCCCACCCTTTTATACATCAGTAGTTTATTTCAACAAATCATCACCTATTGATACTTGAGTTTTAGACAAAATATTCGCATACTCTTCGGCCTGTACATGGCCTGTAAAAAATATATTCTGCTGATCTGGTAAAAATGCTTTCAAAGTAGCTGGGTAATGGAGAACAAATCTATAACCTTTATCATATAAAACCTTCTTAATCAATTTACTTCAATAGAGTTTGACTTAAATCTGGGTTAAAAAAATCTTATCCCCTTCATAATTCAAAGGTCCATATTCTCCATCTCTTCTCGTCGCTAAACCAATTATCTTCTCTCTATCCTGATAGTTTAAGAATCTAATCAGGATAGATCGAGGTCTCTGATTAGGACCCGGCTTTGGTCGAAGAGCTCTATGAGCTCTTTCAAATAAAATGTTGTCCTCAAAACGTTCTTCTCCTTTGGTATCAATTCATGAAAAAAATCACATCTTGACCTTCTTTACCTTTAGACATCCTCCCAATTTTAAGATTATTCCTTCTGCTGTAATTTTACAAAATATCAACTTACTCAAGCAATTTTCCATTCATAGAAATCAAACCAGTCATTGTATCTTTATTTATATTTGACCTTTCTTCAATACTTTGTACTTCTTCATGCACATCTTGAACTTTTTCTTCTACTTCAACTCTTTGTGAAACATTGTTTATCAATTTAGTCATATCCATTCTAACTTGCTTCAATTCTACAGTTAAAAGTTTAAAATTACTCTCCAAAGCACAGGAAGTCTATTAATTTTAACTTCAATTTTATCAATTTTTTTTATAAAAATCTTTTTCTTTCCTTTAAATCTTCTTCTGATCTTGTCATTTCTGCTTCGCCTCCATAATCCTCTGAGTCTTTTTCCGCAGCTGAAATATCACCCTCCTGTTCAAAGGTGGAGATACCGGAGTGGCCCTTTAAAAGACTACATTTTTTTTTCAGTTTTTTTTCCTGCCTGACTTCCCGCACATGCGTGATGCAGTCTTAATTTTTCCAGCGGTGTCATCTTTGCATGGTGCTGCAAAGAAGGCTCTGGAGGATGGTTCTTCCATTGGGCCCTTACCAGTAGATCCAGATCCAACTTCAGCGGCCTGCTTCATTGACAAGGTAGGCCTGAGTTTTCTTTCCTTTCTCTCTTCCCATTTTTCTTCTGGTATAGTTTTTGCTGCCTTTTCTTTTTTCAGAGACATCTTTTTTTTTCAGTTGAACATTTAAAAAAAAAACTTTAGAATACTTTTTGTAACTAACTTTGCTTAATATGTACTTTTTTTCAGTAAATCCCACAGGAGTCGGTAGGTTGCGTGGTGTTACTCATGGTGATGTCTCCCCCAACCCCTCCCTCACCCCACAATTGTCTGTTTCTGACATGAAGGTTGAAGGATAAATTTTGGTCAGGAAAATTGGGAGAACAACTCCCAATATTCTAGTCATTCTGGACACTCTCAGAACATATGAATCAGAGAGGCCTCATAAATGTTACATTTGTCACATAGTGGATCAACATCAGGATAAAAACGGGCTAATCTAACTTTGGACAAGTGTATTCTATGTAGTAACAGTCATTTTTATTTGATGTTATGAATTATTATTTATTCAAACCATAAACTTAGGCCAAGACTGATGTAGTACCGAGGGAGTGTTGCAATGTTAGGGATTTCAAATGAAAGATTAATAGACTGCCCTCTGAGGAGACATAAAAGACAAACAGAGTTCTTCTCCCAATTTTCCTGACCAATATAGAATATGAGAATAAGAAATTCTCACAAGGATTTTCCACTTTTTTCAAGAATTATATAAGACAATGTAGAACTGATATGTGACTCATTCTGTATTACATTATTGAAAGGCTATATAATCAATATCTAAACAATATATACATATAATATTTCTCTCTATCAAATTAATAAAATGAATTGAGAAGAAAATGACGGTTTACAATAACTTATTGTTATTTATCCTGGGTGGCCCTGATTAACAGTGATGTTTTTTTCTCTGCCTGGGAGAATCTGGTAAGTCTCTATGCAGTTTTCCGAAGGTCAGTTCCAATAACTGGGTTCATAAAGATAGTATTAATGGGAAATTAAAGTATGGTTTTGATTGGGGTAAAATTATGATTTGGGCTAAGAATTAAAGTTAGATGGTTGTATGGATAAGTGGTTTTTGGTAGTTTTTAGACAAAGAACATGGGCATGGTGAATGGAATATAATGGAAGGCCATCCACCACAGAGGAAAAATTAAAAACGGGAATGTTTTTTAAATGGTGGGGGGCTGAGAAGTGTTGGTATTCAGAGGGACCTGGTGGCCTTCAAGCATGAAATGCTGAAATTGATAAGCTCATACAGCCAGTAATTGGTAAATTGGCTTTTAATGCAAGAGGATTTGAGTACGATAGTGGAAATGTACTGATGAAGCCAGATGTTAAGTCCACGCCTGATTTCTTTGTGTAAGGATGAATGTACAAGCATCTGTACTAGAACAAATTACAAACAAAAGTTCATCAGATTGATTCCTGTGCTGGCGGGTTTGCTATACAGGCACTGTATTGCTTCTATTTCTTGTGTTGTTATGTGATCTGTACTAAATGTTTTGTACCTCACCCATGGAATGTTACATACCTAAAGATTGCTGGAAAGGATCAACTAAAATAAAAGTTACAATTTTTGTTCAGCTGCATTAACATAGTAGCTTATTTTGGATGCTTTCAATAATTTCATTAAAATAATGTTGCTAGAATCATTCTTAACATGCAATTCAGTCTAAGTAGTTATCTGAATTGTGTGGAAATGGTTCATTTTTGGGTAGAGCAGTGCAGACAGTGTGGTGCAACAATACATATGCTCTATTAAAACATTACACAGTAAAAAGGGCACTGGGGCAGTCCCACAGCAAACACAATGTCTACAATGCCTACGCACAGGTTAAGCTAAACAAGTTCAAATATAAGCAGCTTCTCTCTCTCTCTCTCTCACACACACACACACACACACATATACACACACACACACACACACACACACACACACACACACACACAGAGTTTTCTAATTAATTTGGTTGTGGGATTTACATAGAGGTTATTGGCTCGCACTCAACCTTGGAATCACGACTGAGGGAAGGGTCTAAGTAACAAAGAGGGGGTTCTGACTCCTGATGAGGTGCCCTAACTGGCTACCTACAGGGAAGAAACACAGCCTCTAACCCCAAGTAAAAAGAGGACTGTGGCTACAATGCTGGTATCTACTGGGAATTATCCTGGTCGGCCTAACGGTTGCTAGCCCTTTACCTACGTTCCCCTCCGGATGGCATCCACCGTGGCAACAGCAACCCAGAATGAGTGCAGGACTTGACCACATGGCAAAGAGAGTGAACAATGGTGTGCTCAGATTTAAATATCCCACTCTACTGAACAGGATCAGTGAGGTACAGGGCCAGCCAATGACAGTGCGTGCTCTGGCTGGTGGATGGTCATGCACCTGATTGGCAAGCTGGAAAGGCTGGGCGGTGCCTAAATGATGATTGACAGTTCTGTGGCTTCCGTTATCAGAGGTATGGTTACCTTGCCAACGTAACGTTATCTTACATACATTCAAGGGACATGAACAATGACTAAGGAACAAACTTTGTTCTGTCAGTCTCAATTCAGCTTTTTTTTTCTCCAAAGATCAATTTCATAAATGGGTCTTGAATTATCTTTACAGATGACCAGATTGAAAGCATAAATAAGAAATGAACATGTGGTTTTAAAAGGATAATCCTAAGTGTAATTAGACTTCTGTAAGGTGATCAACAAGACACCTCACAAAAGTTTAAGCCACAAGTCCATGGTTTTGGTGCTAACATATTGACATGACTCGAAAGAGGCTCGAAGTATAAATACAGCCATTTCAAGGCTGGTAACTTGTCACCAGTGGGTACTGCAGGAATCAATGTTGGAGACTTGGAGTACAACTATTTACAATGTATTTAACTTGAAGGTAGGAAATTGCAGGGTGTGCAAAAATCTGAGGGAAAGCAAGTGGTGAAGAGGATACAAACAAATTACAGTAATGGGAGCCAGCAAAAGGTTGGTAAATGGGAACATGTGAAGGTGTTCATTTTGTGAGGAAGATCTAAAAATGTGATTTATTTGGAGAAAGACTTCAGAAAGCTTCAGCACAAGGAATTGTTCAAGAAACATGAAAAGCTGGCACAAAGTGCAGTTGTTATCAGAGAAGGTTAATGAAAGATTGACATTTCAAAGAGTTTGAAATAACAAAAACAAATAGGCCAGTCTTAAGGCATAAATGCAAGCAATTCCCCCCCCCCCCCCATTTAAACGAAGATATTTAATTGAAGGCTGTTTAGAGAAGATTCACTAAAATAATATGGATGAGTTACACTATGAGTCCAGGTTAAATATGTTGGGACTCTACCCTTTGGAGTTTTAAAGAATGATAAATGATCTTTTGAAACACATACACTATCTTAGGGCTAGACAGGATAAATGCTGAGATCATTTCCTCTCAGAGAAGAGTCCTGAGTGGACTGGCATGGTCGCAAAATAATGGTTTGCCATTTAAGACTAATATGGGGAAGGACTGCGAATCTCTAGAATTCCTTGCTATATAGATCTGGTCCCTTGGGTATATTTAAAGCTGTGAAAGATTTCTTATCAAGTAAGAGAATCAAAAGTCATGGGGAATGGACAGAAGATTGGATGAAAATATCAGTTCAGCACAGGGCAGGACAAGTTTGGAGGCTGAATGGTCTCCTCCTATTCCTACTTCTTATGGTCTTATGGTAACAGTTGGTAGTGTTGAAACTCTAGGCCAAACAGATTGCAATATTCTCAAAGGAATACTTAACATTTATAATTTTTTAATCCTTGAATAGATCAAAACAACACATGATAATAGCTATGAGCAGACCTTCAGCTTTATAAAAAGTGTCTCATCCAAAACCCACTGAACACCAATAATACTGTAAATGAACGTGTTTAATCGTTATAATTCTAATATAGAGGCAGATTTATTTTTATATAAAGATGTGTTTTATTTCCTAGGTAATATTTGGAATTTGTAAATCTTCCAGTTATAATTAGGGAAATTCTGTTTGCATATTTTGCAATGTAATTACAAAAACTAGAAGTCGTTGATTAATCTCAAATTCAGTGCATTATTTTCTAATTCATTTGGCTGTGGGATTTACATTATCTTCAAGAACACATACCCCCTTCACAGATGTTAAACCTAAATGAAAACATTTGGAAGTCAGCCCTGAAGATCAGAATGATGCCATGGAAACAAATTCATAAATTAAAAGTTCTGTGATCCTTATTTAAAATTAATCAAATGTTATTAAGTAGAAAGAAGAAAAAGACCTTGTGTTGATTCACTTGTAAATTTCTGTTCCAGCAATCATTAAAAGATTAACATTTACAGAAGAAATAAAGAATTGTGAGCTAACTACAAATAAATAATAGTGAGACTCGTTGATGCCATTTATCAAGTCTCTAGTGATGGAAAATACAATGTCAATGAGTCATGTCACCAACAGGTTTTATACCATAACTTCTACTTCATCCCTATTTCCTACTTCAAGATTCAAATAGAAGTGTAGGCTGTAGCGCTGTCAATTAGACCCGACGGGCCAGAAGTTGAGATTAATAGGCATTATAAACACAGTCATACCTTACATGCTGTTGGCAGTACTGAGGGATGGTATTGGGCGATACCATCTTTATTAGAGATCCTGGAGGGGGATCATTTAGTTGAGTTACAGTCTCAGGGCGGGCCAACCAGTACAATGACTGCAACAGTGTTCCACCATAGGCCACTACTAACAACAAGATCTAAGGAATTGAAACAATTTATTGAAGGAAACGCTGGTATGAAAAATTTGAAATTGGTGTGTCTAAATGGTAACAATGGCAGTTTTCTTCTGCAGAAAGAAGTTGGCCTTTGCACAGAAGAACACAAGAAATAAGAACGGGAGTCGGCTATCTGGACCATCAAGTTTGCTCTGCTGTTCAATAAGATCGTGGCCGATCTAGCCATGGACACAGCTTCACTTACCCACCTTTTCCTCCATAACCCTTAATCTACCGAGTAGGCTAAAATCTATCTAACTGTGTCATAAATATACTTAATAAGGCAGCCGCTACTGCTTCCTTAGGAATAGAATTCCACACATTCACTACTCTGAAAAAGTAGTTTCTCCATGTCTCCATCCTTATTGGGTGGCATGATTAGCATAGCAGTGATACAGCACTGTTACAGCACCAGCAAACAGGGTTTGAATCCCATGCTGTCTGTAAGGAGTTTGCATGTTATCCCTGTGTCTGTGTGGGTTTCCTCCAGGTTCTCCATTTTCCTCCCACCCTTCAAAATGTACCAGGATTGTAGGTTAATTGGGTGCAATTAGGTGGTAAGAGCTTGTGGGCCAAAAGGACCTGTTACTGTGCTCTATGTCTAAATTTTATATATTTAAATTTATTATTGGTGTCATTGGGTCAAAAATTATTGATGCCAAAACAGTCAGTCAAACTTTATATTAAACTGTGGGAAATGCTATTTCCTTCTTCCACCATAAAATAAGTTACAAAAAAAATAAAATTAGAAGTAACAAATTAGGTTTTGGAAAAGTAATTCACCTAATAGCCTGAATAAGTCTGAGATTGTCTGATCTTAGAAGCTAAGCAGGCACAGGCCTGGTCAGTATTTGGAAGGGAGACCAGCCGGGACCACCAGGGGCTGCACCTCTCTGTAAAGGATGCTGGACAAAGTGGAGACTTTGTCTGCCTTATGGTAGACAAAAGTTAAAGAATTTCATATCTGTTACATTCTAAATGTATTACAATCCAATTATGGAACCTTTGCCTTTCATTTAGTGGAGTGTCTTGCCCTGATGGGAATATCTCAGACAAATGAGCCTTTCAGAGAAATGTTCTCAACTTTAAAAGTTACTCAATGTTTAACCTTCAACTTCAGTTCTAAGTAAATGTAATTCCAAAAATGGGTTGCTTTTATTTCACAGAATGGATCTCTATTAAATTATTTACAAATCTGCAATGTTAAATCAAAATCAGAAAGTTAAAATAGTTGTTTTACAGAGCCTAACTAAATAAGCTAGATGTAAAGACCAAACTTTCTCCTTGTGTCTAGGTTTCAGGAAAAAAAAATGGAAAAGGATACATTATATTATGCTGACAAATAATGTTTTGGCAGATTAGCTTCATATTCCAATAGTTTTCAAGAAGGATCTTGAACCTGTACGCAATAAAATACAAAATTTGGAGATTTTGTAGACAGAACAGATGTCATATCTGATAACCATGTGCTAACTGGTGATGCAATTCACAGCAGGTACCATCTTGGTGAGGCTGTGAGCTGTACGTACAGTCGGATGAATGCCGTGACGGCAGATGGTGGCATCAATCAGCATACAATACTGATATAGCGTTAGTGATGCCATTTTGGTGCTTAATGCTCCAACTAACATCCTCTCTTACACTTGGCACAGCTGAACTCACATTCAGCAGCAGGAAAGACCCTCAATCGGCACTATTTAAAGTATCTTCAACTGCTTTCAGGTGGGTTGTTGATTGATTTCTACTGGCTGTTGGTGCTTTGTGGAATTCTTTAGAGTTGTTAAGATCTATAGAGACTAGTGTAGCAGGTGCTGAAGGACTTGGCCTGACTTCTGCATAAACCAGTTGCTCCCAGACCCAAATGCATTAATACGCATTTCCCTGTGGAATACCGCATGGCTGGAAGAATGAGCTCAGGGCATTCAGCAATGCAGGCTACTTACATAGGGAGGGAATTCAAAGCTGGAGCCCCTATTTCAGTGGCCAATTTTCCCGAATTTAAATGTGGAATGATGAGACTTCAGTGCTCAATAAGAATCTCTTCAATGAAATCTGCCACCTGTTCCAACCACAAGTGTGACTACACAGTAGGACAGAGTCAGATTGCAAGTGGCCTTGGCCATGAACTTTTATACGTCTGGCTGCTTTCAGGCTGGATTTGGAGATATTTGCAAGATCCCTCAATGTACCAGCCACTGTTGCACAAGGAAGGTCACAGAAGGTCTCTATTCAGAGGCAACTGATTATCTTTCTTTTTTTTTCTTGCCAGAGAATAAATAGCAGGCAAGGGAAGAATGTCTTTGAAAAGGTTGTGGGATTCTCCAAGACATAGGGAACCATTGATTTTTTACACATCTTGCTGGAGATGCATGTCACTTCTCAGCTGTTCTAGAAACGAACTGATTCTACTTTCAGCTGGTGTGTGCCTCTGGTCAACAAATTATGAGGGACATATTATAGCAGTAGTCATGAAGCTACTTTTGTGTCATCTGCATTTGAGTCATGACAGCAAACCAGGGAATGGCCAGAGGACGACAAGGGCAATCTATTGATGATGTGAGTCACGACTCTGAGGCCTTAGTCTGCTATTTTGACAATAGCGGTGAGCAGTGCAGGCTGGCTGATGCCAAGACAATCATACTAGGAAGGAAAAGAACAGAGCTATTCAACTCAACTAGCCTGAGCACTGCTGAAAAAAGATTTGACTGCTATGACTCTGCAAGTTCTTTGGAACCTCCTGGCACCACTACTGATTGTAGTCTGACCTTTAACTTCAATGCTCACGGATGGATTCTGCTTCTATTGTAACAAAAGTTGACTCATTGATCATCATAATTGGAGCCATAAATGTTCTATTGGAACTATCCACCATCTCAAAGTTCAAAGTTCAAATTTATTAACAGAATACATACATTTTTTTCAATACTTTATTTAAAAATTTGAATATAGAAATACAAAATAACCCCTCTCCCCTCCTCCTACCACCCCAACACCCACCCTCCTCCCACCCAATAACCCCCCCAAAAAGAAAGAAACATATTTAAACAATCACATTTACAACCAACTGCCATGGATTAGAGCAACACCACCACAATGAAGTACAAGAAATTCAAAATTTTAAATCCATATAATTTAGGTAAGGGCTCCACACTTTTCTAAAAAAGGTAATCACCATGTAAATTGTACATTATTTTTCCAAGATTTCATTTCCATATTCCATCTCCGCAATCCCAAATCAATCTCATTTTTCCAAGTAATAGCTATACATTTTCTTGCTACAGCCATCGATAATCTTAAAAATACAATTTGGTACATAGTCAACCTCAAAATCAAACTCAACATTTTAACATTACCTCATAAAACTAATGTTGAATCCATTGGTAATTGAATCTTTAAAACTTTCTCTAAAAATTCCTTAAGTCGTGTCCAAAATAATATAACACTATCACATAACCAAGTCGAATGTAGAAAAGAACCTACTTCTTTACAACATCTAAAACATAAATCTGAAAAAATTAAATTATATTTCTTTAATTTCTGAGGAGTTAAATACAACTGATGTATAAAATTATAATGGACTAACCTATATCTCACAGTAACAATCCTTCTTTCCTTACATATAGTTCTCCAATCATCTTGATCTATTATTGTCTCCAAATCTTTTTCCACTTTAATCTTGATTTATGAAAATAATTTTGCTTTGTAATCATTTATACATTTCTGAAATAAATTTATATGTCCTAACTTCTATGAGGAAAATTTCAAATTTTGATTGTCTTGGTAATCTTAAAGTCCAAAATTATCCAATAATAAAGCTTTTACATGATAATTACAAAAAAGTATTTTTTTGGAATTTCATATTTTTCTTTGATTCTTTGAAAATAAATAAAATATCCAGCTTCATAACAATTTTGTATAGTTTTGATCCCTTTCTGATTCCATATTTTAAAAAATGGATTATTAAGAGTAAAAGGAAAATGTTTATTCTGATACAAAGGTTTTTTACCTTAAATCTTACCCTGGGTACCTATCTCATCATTTATCATATTCTATAATTCAATTAAATGTCTCAAAATAGGTGGATAATTATTATTAATGATTAATAACTTAGTATTCCATCTATAAATAAATTGCACCATATTTTTCTCACCAATCTTAAGTAACTCTATATTAGCCCATATTAACGGATTATCCGAATCAAACATTCTATTAATAAACCTCAATTGTGATGCTTCATAATAATTCTGAACATTTGGGAATTGTAAACTTCCCAGTTCATACTTCCAAGTTAATTTTTGCAGGGATACTCTTACCATTTTACCTTTCCATAAAAACTTCTGAATCATAGAAGTAAATCTTTAAAATATTTCTGAGAAACTTTACAGGGAATAGATTGAAAAAGATACTGAATTCTAGGAAAAACATTCATCTTAATTCAATTCACGCTACCTATTAATATAAATAAAGATAAAAAAATTAACTTAGTGATAAAACCATTGAGAAGTTGGATTTCTTCTGAGAAATATGATTAAAACTAATAATTTTGCAATGGTTTTTAATAAATCCAGCCTGATCCAAATGAATCAAACTTGGTAAATACTTTGCCAATCTATTTGCTAAAACCTTAACTACAATTTTATAATCAACATTTAACAATGAAATAGGTCTGTAAGATTTAGTCTTTAATGGATCTCTATCTTTCTTAAGAATAACTGTTATAATTGCATTTGAAAAAGAATCTGGTAAAGAATGAACCTCCATTGCCTGTTTCCAAACATTCATTAAAAGAGGCATTAATAAATCTTGAAATTTTTTATAAAATTCTGATGTAAACTTAAGTCCAACTCATTACGCTCTCGAGTGTTCAAAAAAGGTAACTGAAGTTCAGCTAAAAAAATTATTAATTTTAACATCATCATTTTCAGACTCAGAAGTAAACAATTTTGCATAAAATTCCTTAAAAGCATCATTTATATCCTGAGGTTTATATGTAATTTTTGAATCTTTTTTAATAGCATTAATTGTTCTAGAAGCCTGTACTGTCTTTAACTGCCACGCCAATACTTTATGAGCTCTCTCGTCTAATTCATAATATTTTTGTTTAATTCTTTGTATTAATTTCTCCGTTTTGTCTGTAATGAAATATAATGCATTTTAAAAATTTAATAACTATATCAAACCCTTTCTCGAATTTATCAACTTCCTTAGAATACTGTTTCTTAATTTTAATAGGAAAAATTAATTTGTCCTCTTAAATATGCTTTTAAAGCATCCCACAAAATCAATTTATTATCAACTATCTGCATTTATTTTCAAATACTGTTGACTTTGATCTCTTATAAAATTACAAAATTCAACATTTCTTAACAATCGTATCTAACTTTTCAGAACCTATACATGTTATTAACAAAAGAGAATGATCTGACAAAATTCTACTTTTATATTCAGCATAAACTATGCGTCCTTGCATCTGAGCCAATGATAAAAAAAGTCTATTTTTTAAAAAATCATATCTAAAAGAGTAAAATGAATAATCCTTCTCCTTTAGGATTTAATCTTCTCCAAATATCCACTAAATTAATTTTGTTCATCAATGATAAAATTCATTTTGCCATTTTGGTTTTAGTCACTGTCTTTGGAGATTTATCTAATAATGGATCTAAACAACAATTAAACTCTCCACTGATCATTACATTTTCATATGCTTATGCCAGATGAATAAAAGAATCTTGAATAAATGAATCATCATCAACATTTGGAGCATAAATATTCATAAGTGTCCAAGGTTCTGAATAAATTTGACAATTTACAACAACAAACCTATTAACTAAATCATTAATAACCGATTCTAATTTAAAAGGCAATTTCTTATTAACCAGAATAACAACTCCTCTCACTTTTAAATTAAAAGATGAAGCTATTACCTGACCAACCCAGTCTCTTTTTAATTTTTGATGTTCCTTTTCAATCAAATGAGTCTCTTGTAAAAAAGCAAATATCTACTTTCATTTTCTTTATATAAACCAAAACCCTTTTTCTTTTAATTGGGTTATTGAGCCCATTCACATTAAATGTCACAACATTAAAATTAGCCATTGACATATTTAAAGTATCAAATTTTCATTTTCCATGATGATGGGACTCCAATCCACAGCAGTTCTTCTCAATAGAAAAGAAAGAAACTCCTAAAATAAAAGAAGAAACCCCCCCAAAGAAAAAAAAACAAAGCAGTACTACTTCCTTCTATTGTACGGGAAGTGACCAATGCCATCAAGTGGATGATGACTTCAGAAGGAGAGACAAACAAATCCACCTCCCCAAACAGAATTAAAAAAACAGTAATCAACAATACTTCAAGTATGATAAGCTGCTTTCAAGTCTCTATTAACCTGGTAATCATCAAAGTCAATTTCAGTTAATTCATGACATTCCACCTTCTGTGAACTATTTCTTCTCTTGAGCCATCTTAACCAGTTGAGAAGACTGACCTTGATTCCCCTTCAGCTTATTATCAGGCAGTGAGTTAGCGAATAAAAGAGCTTCATCTTCATCTTCATCGTAGCGATTGGTATTCTCCATAAAAGACCGTAAGTGTAGGAGGGTATCTAAAAGCAAATTACCCTTTTTCCCATAAAACAGCCTTAGCAGGATTAAATTCCTTGTGACATTTAATAGTGGTTTGATTCAAATCTGCAGAGAATATTTCCAACCAACAAAGGGGTCTGGTGTTTTCTTGCATTCTGTTCTGCAACACTCAATATAATTTCCTTACCTTGATATCGTAGACACTTAATTAGAATAGAGTGTGGCAGTTGACCCAGAAAAGGCTTCCTCCTAATAGCTCTATGGGCTCTATCCAACTCCAACTCATTTAGAAAATATTTAATTCCCAAAACTTTAGGAATCCATTTCTGAAAAAAATTGTACCAGATCTGAACCTTAAAAATCTTCAGGCAAACCCATAATTTTCACATTATTTCTGCAACTTTGATTTTCCAAAACATAAATTTTTTACAACAATTCTTTTCTCCGAACTTCCCAAGCAGTGTAACAATCTTCCAATTTACCAATCATTTCTTTACATTTCTCTACTTCTTCATGACAATCTTAGAAGTCTTCTTCAATTTTTTGAAATTTAATCTGAATTTTATCCACCGTTTTGCACATCTTGAGACATCAGTCTTAATGGTAATAATTTCTTCTTTCATACAACTAAATCGTGTTTCAAATTGATCTTTAGTAGACATAAATCCCTGATTCATTTGAATTGATAGTATTTGAATCTGTTTTGACAATGTGTCTAATTGACTTGATGGATCTACATAATAGGTAACTGCAAAAGCTTCAACTTTACCTTCTTAAATCACATATTGAGGTAAAGGCCTTCCCTGTTGTATCAATGTCTCTTCTCCCTCTATTACATGTAAGGTGCCTTCTTCTTCAGTCCTGATGTCTTCCTCTGTCAATGTCAATGTCTGTTCAACCTGCCTACGGGGTCTCTAGGCTTACCCCTCAACAGTCCAGAAGCACTGGGCTGTGAGGGTTCAGCCTGCTCCGCACGCATGCACGGAGAGTTTTGTCAGTGATGTAATGGGTTTTCAGTGATGTAATGGGTTTCCCACTCAGATGTATTGGTGACCCCATATTAGCAGTGATGCACCCAGTTAGCACACTTTCCACTACACATCTATAGAGATTTGCCAAGGTTTTCAATGTCATGACAAACCTTTGCAAACTCCTGAGAAAGTAGAGGAGCTGATGTGTTTTCTTCCCAATGAAATGAATGTGTTGGGTCAGGGAAAAGTCCTCCGAGATTGTGACTCCCAAGAATTTACATTTGCTCACCCCCTCCACCCCTGATTCCCCCAATGGTACACAGTACACCTTCGGATTTCCCCTCCTAAAACCCACAATCAGCTCCTTGGTTTTTGGTGATACTGAGTTTGTTGTTAGTGCACCACTCTGTCAAATTTTCAATATCCCTCCTGTATACTGACAATCATCCCTTTTATATCATCAGCAAGTTTGTAGATGGTGTTATTGTCATAGGTGTAGAACAGGGGGAAAAGAACACAGCCCTGAGGTGCTTCAGTACTAATGGAGGTTGTAGAGATGTTCTTGCCTGTCTACACTGATCTGGAGGTGAGTAAATCCAGGATCCAATGATCCAGTGGGGTATTGAGGCCCAGGACTTAGAGTTTGCTGATCAGATTTAGGGGGAAGATGGTGCTGAATACTGAATTGTTGTCGATAAAGAACATCCTGATCTATGCGTCTTTGCTGACCAGGGTTTTGACCAGAACTGTAGACTTGTTGCTGCGGTAAACAAGTTGGAATGGATCCACGTCACCGCTCAGACAGGAAATGATATGTTTCAACAAAAGCCTCTCAAAACACTTCACCCCTGTGGATGTAAGTGTCATTTAGGCAGGTTACCACACTCTTCTTGGGCACAGATACAATTGAGGCCTGTTTGAAACATGTGGGTACCATGCCCTGATGGAGTGAAATGTTGAAGATATCTGTGAATACATTGGCAAATTGGTCAGCACAGGGTTTTCAGAACTTGTCTGGGTACTCTGTCTGCACTGGATGCTTTCCTTGAATTCAATCTCCTGAGGCAGCCCACATATCATACTCAGATACTGAAAGTAGAGATCATCAGGGGATATGAGGGTGTGCAGTGGTTCTTCCTTGTTCTGGCAGTCAAATTGGGTGTAAAAGGAATTGAGTTCCTCTGGGAGTGAAGCTTTGCTGTCTCCTACTGCAGCGGATTTGGCTTTGTAGCAGGTTATGTCATTTAGGCCCTGCCGCAGCTGTCAAGTATCCTTTGTTCTTTGTATTCTCATCCCAAATCTCCACAATCTGGGATATGTCTTTTCAAAGGTCATATGTGCTCCTTGTGCAGCGTTCTAGATCTCTGGAATGAAATGCTTGTGATCTGGCTCTCACAGGTTCTGGATTTCATTGTTCATCCAGGGCTCCTGGATGGGGAAACACCCTGAACAATTTGGTGAGGACACACTCATCCACAGCTGTTTTGATGAAGTCTGTAACTGCCCTGGTATAATCATTCAGATCCTCAGTTGAGTTCTTGAACACCACACAATTCACTGACTCTAGGCAGTCCTGTGGCTGTTTGCAGCCTCCTGCAACTCCCTTCTGGCAGGCCTGATCTCCAGAGCCTCTTTTTATACTGTATGAAGGCCGAAGGAGCATAGCCAGGTAATCCGACTTGCCAAAATATGGTTTTGTACAAAAACAGTAGTTCTTCCTTATCTTGATGTAACAATGATCAAGTGCGCTGAGACATGTTAGTAGTAATTGGGCAGAGTTTCCTTGAGACAGACTTGGTTAAAGTCTTGATTAGTATTTGTAGTGCTTTGGGGTGGGCCGTCTCTTGTTTACTGACCATATCATGCAGCTTCGCAAGTGCCTGTTTGTAATCGGCATCAGGATAGATGTAAACTCGCAGAGAAGGCCTTCGACAGAGTAGAATGGAATTATTTGTTCAAAGTATTGCAAAAATTCAGTTTACCGGAGAAATATATTAATTGGATTAAAGCATTATATAAGGGACCGTTAGCGAAAGTGACAGTAAATGGACATGTATCAAAGCAATTTAACTTAAGCAGGTCAACGCGGCAGGGATGCCCACTATCACCATTATTGTTTGCGCTAGCTATAGAACCACTAGCAGAATCGATAAGAATAGATAATAATATAAAAGGAATAAAAATAAAAGACAGGGAATATAAAATCAGTCTATTTGCGGATGATGTGATAGTGTACTTAACAGAACCAGAACTATCAATAAAAGAACTATATAAGAAATTGAAGGAATATGGAGAAGTGTCGGGATACAAGATAAACGTAAATAAAAGTGAAGCAATGCCTATGAATAACGCGGATTTCTCAAAATTTAAGAAGGAATCCCCATTCAGATGGCAAATGCAGGCAATAAGATACCTAGGTGTACAAATAAACAAAAATCTAGGCCAATTATATAAACTCAATTACAATCCACTAATGAAAAAATTACAGGACGATTTAGAGCATTGGAAAGAGCTACCACTAACACTGATAGGAAGGATAAACTGTATTAAAATGAACATTTTTCCAAGGATACTATACTTATTTCAGGCATTGCCAATACAACTGACAGAAAAATTCTTCAAAGAGTTAAAGAAAATAATAAGGAAATTTTTATGGAGAGGGGGGAAACTGAGGATAGCACTAGATAAATTAACAGAATGGTATAAACAAGGAGGCTTACAATTGCCAAACTTCAAAAATTATTATAGAGCCGCACAATTAAGGTACCTATCAGATTTTTATCAAACAAGCGAAAAACCAGACTGGATGAGATTAGAATTAGATAAAATAGGGGAAAAGATACCTGAACACATATTATATAAATGGGACGAAAAATTGGAACAACATAAAACTTCTCCAGTATTACACCATCTCCTCAATATATGGAAGAAGATTCATGTAGAAAGAAATAAAACAAATTATCAATTACCAAAACTAATACTGACGCAAAATAAGCTACTCCCTTTTACAATAGACAACCTTTCCTTTAGAAAATGGGAAAAAAAAAGGGATTAAAAGAATGGAAAATTGTTTTTCAGGAAGTAGATTCTTATCCTTTGAACAAATGAGAGACAAGTACAATATAACTGGAGATGCAGCGCTGGCATATTACCAACTGAGATCCTACTTGAAAGATAAATTAGGAAGCAATTTGAGTTTACCAGAGGGAAGTAATCTTGAATATGTGATTACAGATACAATGTTAATCAAAAGATTTATAACAAATATGTATATTAAACTGCAAGAAAAGGAGAATGAGGAAACAAATGGTAAAACTAAACAAAAATGGGAACAAGATTTAAATATAAAGATAAAAAAGGAAACATGGGAGAAATTATGTTCTGGAACGATGAGAAATACAATAAATACGAGGCTGCATATGATAGAATATAATTGGTTACACAGACTATACATTACACCGCAAAAGTTAAATAAATGGGACCCAACAGTATCTGATAGATGTTTTCGATGTAAAAAAGAAAGGGGAACAACAATTCATGCAATCTGGACATGTGAGAGAGTAGAAAAATTTTGGGATGATCTCAATCAGATATTAAATAAAATAACAGAAAACAATATACCAAAGAATCCAGAGATCTTTCTCCTAAGTAACATAAAAAATAAAGAATTTGGAATTGACTTGGAAGATGCACAAAAAAGATTTGTTAAGATAGCCCTAGCCGTAGCAAAAAAATGTATTATGTCAACCTGGAAATTGGAAGATAATTTGAAAATACAACAATGGTATATAGAAATGAATAAATGTATTCCATTAGAAAAAATAACATATAGTTTAAGAAATAATATTGAAATATTCGAACAAGTATGGGAGCCTTACATTAAATACAATAGCGAAAACCTACCGGGAACAAACATTACCTAAGTTGATGGAAGGAGAAGAAAAGAAAAGAATGGACTCAGTAGAATTTCTGGTGTATTTTTGTTGAATGACAACATTGTCTGACTGGCTTAATGCAACCTAGATTGTATACCTAAAATGGATGAGGGGGGGGTGGGGGGGTGGCTTGGGAGGAGGGAGGGGTGGGGGAGAAAAAGTCACTGTATATGTGTGAAAGAGAAAAAGTGTATATCATGGCTAACGTGATTTATGGTGTGAAAAAAAAAAGGATAGATGTAAACTCCTGTGAGAAAATGCTGGAAAATTAGAGTTCCATCCACAGAAAATTTCATTATGGCTTTCTGCCCATCAAAAAAAAAGCTTATCTAAATCTGAAGCAACATCATGCATGCCTGACTGCAACCTTGAGCTGATCCCTTTACTAATCCATCATCCTAAATGGAAATTGCAGTCTGGAATGGACTCACGAGAATGGAGTACTGGTAGTTCTGCATTTTGCTCTCTTCTTGCTTTTCAGTCACTATAGTCATCGAGCCATAGACTTCTGAAGCACCAAAACACACTTTTCAGTCCAACATGTCCATGCCAACCAAGCTGCATTCAGCTCATATCCCCCTAAACCTTTCCTGTCCATGTAACTGTCAAAAAGCCTTTTCAATTCTACAGTAGTCTCTGCTTCTACTACTTCCTGTGACAGCTCATTCCATATACCTATCACCGTCTACATGAAGAAGGTGCCCCTCAAGTGTAATGATACGGATTGTATGTACTCATTGGCCGGTAAAGGCTCGGGCTGTCCCACCCCCTGATAACACTCTCCTCCCCTGTGACCCAGGCCATAAAGGTCGAGCCACCTCTCCCTTCCCGGCACTTCCCTAGTTTGGATCTGGGCCAGCTCAAGTCTCATGGAGAATAAAGCCTATCGTTCATGTCAGACTTTGTCTTTGTGATTATTGGGGAAACTGGTAGTGCCCAACATTGAGTTCCTTTTAAATCTTGCCCCTCCAACCTTACTGTAACCCTATTCTTGGAAAAAGGCATGACTATTTACCTTATATATATGCTCCTCATGGTTTTATAAACCTGGGGTAGTGGAATGCAGAGCAGTTGCTGGAAGTAGAATTAAGGTAGTATCTGAGATGTAAAGCTTCTTTGAATTTGACAGCACATGTATGGTCTCTGAATCCTTTACCACACTGTCTCCCTATCTTCACAGCTTGATTCTAGGCAGTTGTTCATCCAGGGTATCTGGAAGGCATGCTGATCATCTGCAAGTAGTGCACCTCTTTCCCATTCTCTATTGAGAACTTAAGACTCCTGTAAAGCATTACAAAATTCATAGAGTCAGGACTTTTTTAATGTTATTATTTTCAAGATCAGAATGACTTTATGGTTCTGTCCTTCATTTGAAAGATGTTAATCTATTCTAACAAGTGTAGCTCAGCTGAGTGAAAAACAGCTTTATCAAGGGTGGCATGGTTGGTGTAGCGGTTAGTGCAACGCCTTTACAGCACCAGCGATTGGGACCTAGGTTCAAATCCTGCACTGTCGGTAAGGAGTTTGTATGTTCTCCCCATGTCTGCATGGGTTTTCCCTGGGGGTTCTGGTTTCCTCCTCCCATTCAAAACATACCACTGTCGATTAATTGGGCGGCACGGCCTCATGGGCCAAAATGGCCTGTTACTGTGCTATATGTCTAAATTTAAAATTTTTTAACTAGAGTTAGGATGTTTGCATGCTACTATAATTTAAATTATGGACCGACCTAGGAGGGGAGGCAGGCCCCTCCAGCCCGGGTAAGAAACCTGCATAGGAGAAGGCCACTCCGATATAAAACCTACGACCCAAGGACCTCGCTGCCACGTCCCAGCTTGCTTGGCCACGGCACACGAACCATGGGTGTAAAGGGTGGGGCCAGTACTGCGCGCACTGCACTCCACCTAAAAGCTCCTTTGCGCAGGCCCGAGGACAGGTCCACGTCCTCCCCCTCCACGTCCTCCCCCTCCACGTCCTCCCCCTCCACGTCCTCCCCCTCCACGTCCTCCCCCTCCACGTCCTCCCCCTCCACGTCCTCCCCCTCAAAAGATGCTCACAAACTCAAGCTAGCATGCTGGAACATCAGAACCATGCTAGACAAGGCTGACAGCCACCGACCTGAACGTCGGTCTGCCCTCATTGCACATGAACTCCTCAGACTTGACATCGACATAGCCGCTCTCAGTGAAGTCCGCCTGGCAGATGTAGGCAGCCTCCAAGAACGCGGCGCGGGCTACACACTCTACTGGTCTGGCAAGCCTTCGGATGAACGACGCCTATCTGGTGTAGGCTTCATGGTCAAGAGCTTCATTGCCTCCAAACTCGAAAACCTTCCGACAGGCCTCTCGGACCGAATCATGTCCATGCGACTCCCCCTTCAAAACAAGCGTCACATCACCCTCATCAGTGTCTATGCTCCAACCCTCCAGGCGGAACCAGCAGAAAAGGACAAGTTCTACACCGACCTGCGCAACCTCATCCAACGCACCCCTACAGCCGACAAGGTTGTCATCCTGGGCGACTTCAACGCTCGTGTCGGCAAAGACTCAGAAACCTGGCCAGGAATCCTGGGCAAGCATGGCGTCGGCAAGTGCAACGACAATGGGCGCCTCCTGTTGGAGCTCTGCGCAGAACAGCGGCTTGTCATTACAAACACCCTTTTTCAGCAGAGGGACAGCCTTAAGACCACCTGGATGCATCCCCGATCCAAACACTGGCACCTCCTGGACTACATCCTGGTGCGAGAAAGTGACAAACGAGATGTGCTCCACACCAGGGTCATGCCTAGCGCGGAATGCCACACTGACCACCGGCTGGTTCGCTGCAAGCTCAACCTTCACTTCAAGCCAAAGCCCAGGAACAATAAAGCCCCCAGAAAGAGGTTCAATGTTGGAAACCTGCAGTCAGACGAAGCGAGAGGAAACTTCCAGGCAAACCTCAAAGCAAAGCTCGACGATGCAACCCGCCTCACAGACCCGTCCCCTGAAACCCTCTGGGATCAGTTGAAGACTACCATACTGCAATCCACTGAAGAGGTACTGGGCTTCTCCTCCAGGAAAAACAAGGACTGGTTTCACGAAAACAGCCAGGAAATCCAGGAGCTGCTGGCAAAGAAGCGAGCTGCCCACCAGGCTCACCTTACAAAGCCATCCTGTCCAGAGAAGAAACAAGCCTTCCGTCGCGCATGCAGCCATCTTCAGCGCAAACTCCGGGAGATCCAAAATGAGTGGTGGACTAGCCTTGCCAAACGAACCCAGCTCAGCGCGGACATTGGCGACTTCAGGGGTTTCTACGAGGCTCTAAAGGCTGCGTACGGCCCCTCACCCCAAGTCCAAAGCCCGCTGCGCAGCTCAGACGGCAAAGTCCTCCTCAGCGACAAGATCTCCATCCTCAACCGATGGTCAGAACACTTCCAATCTCTTTTCAGTGCCAACCGCTCAGTCCAAGATTCCGCCCTGCTCCAGCTCCCTCAACAGCCCCTAAGGCTAGAGCTGGATGAGGTTCCCACCCTGGATGAGACATATAAGGCAATCGAACAACTGAAAAGTGGCAAAGCAGCAGGTATGGATGGAATCCCCCCCAGAAGTCTGGAAGGCTGGAGGCAAAACTCTGCATGCCAAACTGCATGAGTTTTTCAAGCTTTGTTGGGACCAAGGTAAACTGCCTCAGGATCTTCGTGATGCCACCATCATCACCCTGTACAAAAACAAAGGCGAGAAATCAGACTGCTCAAACTACAGGGGAATCACGTTGCTCTCCATTGCAGGCAAAATCTTCGCTAGGATTCTACTAAATAGAATAATACCTAGTGTCGCCGAGAATATTCTCCCAGAATCACAGTGCGGCTTTCGCGCAAACAGAGGAACTACTGACATGGTCTTTGCCCTCAGACAGCTCCAAGAAAAGTGCAGAGAACAAAACAAAGGACTCTACATCACCTTTGTTGACCTCACCAAAGCCTTCGACACCGTGAGCAGGAAAGGGCTTTGGCAAATACTAGAGCGCATCGGATGTCCCCCAAAGTTCCTCAACATGATTATCCAACTGCACGAAAACCAACAAGGTCGGGTCAGATACAGCAATGAGCTCTCTGAACCCTTCTCCATTAACAATGGCGTGAAGCAAGGCTGTGTTCTCGCACCAACCCTCTTTTCAATCTTCTTCAGCATGATGCTGAACCAAGCCATGAAAGACCCCAACAATGAAGACGCCGTTTACATCCGGTACCGCACGGATGGCAGTCTCTTCAATCTGAGGCGCCTGCAAGCTCACACCAAGACACAAGAGAAACTTGTCCGTGAACTACTCTTTGCAGACGATGCCGCTTTAGTTGCCCATTCATAGCCAGCTCTTCAGCGCTTGACGTCCTGCTTTGCGGAAACTGCCAAAATGTTTGGCCTGGAAGTCAGCCTGAAGAAAACTGAGGTCCTCCATCAGCCAGCTCCCCACCATGACTACCAGCCCCCCCACATCTCCATCGGGCACACAAAACTCAAAACGGTCAACCAGTTTACCTATCTCGGCTGCACCATTTCATCAGATGCAAGGATCGACAATGAGATAGACAACAGACTCGCCAAGGCAAATAGCGCCTTTGGAAGACTACACAAAAGAGTCTGGAAAAACAACCAACTGAAAAACCTCACAAAGATAAGCGTATACAGAGCCGTTGTCATACCCACACTCCTGTTCGGCTCCGAATCATGGGTCCTCTACCGGCACCACCTACGGCTCCTAGAACGCTTCCACCAGCGTTGTCTCCGCTCCATCCTCAACATCCATTGGAGCGCTTACATCCCTAACATCGAAGTACTCGAGATGGCAGAGGTCGACAGCATCGAGTCCACGCTGCTGAAGATCCAGCTGCGCTGGATGGGTCACGTCTCCAGAATGGAGGACCATCGCCTTCCCAAGATCGTGTTATATGGCGAGCTCTCCACTGGCCACCGTGACAGAGGTGCACCAAAGAAAAGGTACAAGGACTGCCTAAAGAAATCTCTTGGTGCCTGCCACATTGACCACCGCCAGTGGGCTGATAACGCCTCAAACCGTGCATCTTGGCGCCTCACAGTTTGGCGGGCAGCAACCTCCTTTGAAGAAGACCGTAGAGCCCACCTCACTGACAAAAGGCAAAGGAGGAAAAACCCAACACCCAACCCCAACCAACCAATTTTCCCCTGCAACCGCTGCAATCGTGTCTGCCTGTCCCGCATCGGACTTGTCAGCCACAAACGAGCCTGCAGCTGACGTGGACTTTTTACCTCCTCCATAAATCTTCGTCCGCGAAGCCAAGCCAAAGAAATAATTTAAATTAACAGGTAGCAGAAAGTAGGCATAACTCCCTGCTTCAGAAATAACGGGTCCGTATTAACAAAAGCCCCATACTCCGTTCTGAAGATAATGAAATTATCTTTGCAAGTTCTTCCAGTTCCAAATGGATTTAAAAGTGCAATCTGCACAATCTGAAAATAGTTAAATCTTCTGAAAACAGCACAAAATACAATAATATTTTAAGAAAGATCAGATTTATTAATGGTCAAGACCTCTACAGGTGATTGGATTTAAATGACTTTGGTTGTTTCCTGCTGAGCAAGGGAGATCTAAAGATGGCAGAAAATATTAACATCCAATGTAGCCAATGCTTCTGTAAGCAAAATAACTTAATTCTTCAATGTGGAATTTTGTACCACTATCAAATGCCAGAAATTGAAACCATGTTTTGGAGCTGACTAGTTTAAAAAGCATGAAATTGTTTATTATCTTTTTCTGCAAAGCAAAAAAAATTATATGACTTACATTATGACCCCAATGTCAAAGATAATCTTTCCTCTTTACAATTTATTGAGGGATTACTTTCCTTATTCATTCTTCTTTACACTAACTGGCAAATGCATTTTTTCAACATTTTGCTGCTTTACATTGAATAGAAAATTCACCTCTATTTTCTCCTGATCTCGCATAATGTATTTAACAATCTCTTTAAAGTAAACAGATGAGATCACCATTGTTTTGCTTGTCATTTGATTTGCATTTTACCAAGATCTGCAGTATTGTTAAATATTTTGATATTATTTGCTAAGGACCCATGTGGCAGGGAGATGAACTTGTTACTGAGCAGCGGAGTCCAACTTACTGTCAATCAGCAAAGAGTCAAATATTTATTTACCAAATATTATCATATATGACTATAATCAACAGTTTGCTCTCACAATTCTAAAAGCTTTGTCAGCTTATCCACTGTTGGAATTTTATGAACCTACTCACTCTTTTTTAAAATTTTATTTTCCATATGCATCAAATACAAAAATTAATAATTTATCCCAAAATACAATACAATAAAACTGATACAAAAATTGTCTTTTTCTCCTCCCTCCCTTCCCACTATATAAAAAATGAAAGAGAAGAAATTAAGAAAAGACCAACAGCTGGATATATATATATAGGTCACTATTCATATTATTCGAATAAGATTATTTTATCTTCTAAATATTAATTGGGAGGAGCAGGAATCGTGGACGATACAGATGGACTCTTACCAATGAAATCCATATATGTTTGCCAAATCATATAAAAATTCCCAAGTTGATTCCTTAAGCTTTTAGTAATCCTTTCCAAAGGTATACAATTTTGTATTTCAGTCTGCCACCTATCCAATCTAATAAAATTTTCTGATTTCCATGTTACTGCCACATATTTCCTTGATACTGCTATTGCTACATGTAAAAACTTTTTTTGGTATTTATCTAACTTCAATTTGGTATCTATTTCTTATATATTGGCAAGCAAAAATATTTTCGGGTCATTTGGTATTTGTATCTTCATAATTTGACCTAATAATATACTCAAGTCATTCCAAAATTGTTCCACTTTCGCACAAGTCCAAACTGAGTCTAATAAAGTCCCTATTTCTTTATTGCATCTAAAACATTTGTCAAAACAACTTGAATTGAGTCCATGTCATTTATATGGAGTATAGTATAATTGGTGCAAAAAATTGTATTGTACCATTTGTGTTTGTTACACTCGCCTGACACAGTCTTGTCCACACTTGGTCTTAAATTTGTATATTTAAATCTTACTCCCATCTTCATTTTGAATTGTGTATTTCCTTTTTCTTCATAGTATCTTGTAATATACATATTTGTAATAAATTTCTTAATAAACGTATCTGTAATTAAATATTCAAATAAAAAATTCAAATTGACTCTGCTCCGGAAGTCTTAAATTTGTGCCAAATTTCTTTTTTAAATATGACTTAAGCTGATAATATGAGAAAAATATTACTCTTCAATGAAATATATTGCAGTATGCAAGTGTTTGTTCTCATATTTGCTTTTCAAGGGATGTTTCCACAGAAATTGTGTACCTTGGCCAAATAGTTATCTTCCATATGCCAAGTTGGATAATACAGGAATCAACCACTGAGGAGTAAGTGGCCTGACTTGCTCTAACTTCACTGGATAACAATTATGAGATCCTTGGATATTTTCCATCTTCCCTCTCTTGGAGACGATCAGGCCAGCGAATCATTCCAGGAAATGGGACCTCAATCTTCCAGCCTCTGTTTCATATTTGTACCTTGGCTTGAGGGACAGAGGGTGGGATAGGAGAATGAAAGTATCTCCGGCCAGGAAATTTACATCCTCATGGCAGTTTGAGCATTAATGTGTCGAGTTATTATGTCTTCACTCCTCAGTTCATGTCAATATTCAAGGTCACCTGAGATTACACTTCATATTACCCATTCCTAGATATTAAGTAAATCAGCTTTTGTGGCAATTTAGGTGAGTGGTGATGGCATGATTTAAATTTTTCTGTAGCATTGTAGCCCATGCCATTAAAACAAACATGCACAAAGAGATTGGCTCCTATTTACACAAATGTTATCCCAACCTTGATTAGATAAGAAAATTGTTATTCCATCTTCTTTGGCTTGGCTTCGCGGACGAAGATTTATGGAGGGGGTAAAAAGTCCACGTCAGCTGCAGGCTCGTTTGTGGCTGACAAGTCCGATGCGGGACAGGCAGACACGATTGCAGCGGTTGCAAGGGAAAATTGGTTGGTTGGGGTTGGGTGTTGGGTTTTTCCTCCTTTGCCTTTTGTCAGTGAGGTGGGCTCTACGGTCTTCTTCAAAGGAGGTTGCTGCCCGCCAAACTGTGAGGCGCCAAGATGCACGGTTTGAGGCGTTATCAGCCCACTGGCGGTGGTCAATGTGGCAGGCACCAAGAGATTTCTTTAGGCAGTCCTTGTACCTTTTCTTTGGTGCACCTCTGTCACGGTGGCCAGTGGAGAGCTCGCCATATAACAGGATCTTGGGAAGGCGATGGTCCTCCATTCTGGAGACGTGACCCATCCAGCGCAGCTGGATCTTCAGCAGCGTGGACTCGATGCTGTCGACCTCTGCCATCTCGAGTACTTCAACGTTAGGGGTGTAAGCGCTCCAATGGATGTTGAGGATGGAGCGGAGACAACGCTGGTAGAAGTGTTCTAGGAGCCGTAGGTGGTGCCGGTAGATGACCCATGATTCGGAGCCGAACAGGAGTGTGGGTATGACAACGGCTCTGTATACGCTTATCTTTGTGAGGTTTTTCAGTTGGTTGTTTTTCCAGACTCTTTTGTGTAGTCTTCCAAAGGCGCTATTTGCCTTGGCGAGTCTGTTGTCTATCTCATTGTCGATCCTTGCATCTGATGAAATGGTGCAGCCGAGATAGGTAAACTGGTTGACCGTTTTGAGTTTTGTGTGCCCGATGGAGATGTGGGGGGGCTGGTAGTCATGGTGGGGAGCTGGCTGATGGAGGACTACCAGCTCCCCACCATGTTATTCCATCAGGGCATTAGAAAGAAATCACATGAAGTTTTTAGAATTTTAAGATTAATTTTTTTTTGTTCATATTTGTAGTTCCAAATGACTGTAAGTGGATACCATTAGGTTTCAGTGCTCTTCACGTTCAGGGATAATTACAATAAGGTCATTGACCCGGAATGTTAGTTTTATTTCATACCCACTGCTTGATTTGATGAGCATTTTCTGTTCTTTATTTCAGATTTAGTTCATCCGCACTACTCAAAACTTTCTAGACTCTCAACCCAAAAACATCAACAATTAAAATGTATGAAATTGTATTTTTATGTAGAATTATACAACAGGATTAGTTATAAAGTGAAATGGCAGTTTTAATTCTCTGGGTTGTCGGTTATTGTAACTTATGTAAATAGAGTTTGTTGAGTAAATAGACTTCATTGGCTATAAAATGAATTGCTTGTGTAATGGATGTGTTAATATTAATATTTAGGTTAATGTTAAGCTATATTTCATCAATATATCTTAAGTTGTGGGTTGGTTACAGGGTTACACACACAAGTCACAGTAAATTTACAGAGAACCATTATACTCAGAGAAGAAAGTTAATTCTCAGAGTCACCGCATTTAGGAAAATAGAGCTAATGGAAGTAAAGTGGACTTTAATTATTCAAGAACAAAGATGTGTTTGCTTTATTAAAAACTGAAGTATTCAAGTACTCAATGAGAACAGCGGAAGAAACTGTTTTGAACAAATCAAAACACATAAGCCTCTTGAACAAAGATGAGGTTAGAGGTTGTTATGGATATGGAATGGTTTTGAAAAAGACAAGCTTTTTTGTAGAAATAAAACTAATAGCCATGAGGTTTCCAAGAATTGGGATTTAGAGAAATGTATTATTGAATTCAGTCATTTTTGTATCAGTTTCAATAATTAAAATCCTGTGACACACACAGGAGTTGGAACCTTGTGGAAGACTGGGTTGAATTATAGTAACTAGAATAGGTGCTGTTACATGTTACTTCTAAGAAAAGGGGGACACAGAATAAGTAGATTTCAAAAGAGAAGCCTATTTCTTACTGCCTCTTTAACATAATGAGGACAGTGCCCTTTGGAAAACAGATTCCAAAGTCTTCATTCAAAAGAAAAAGATTTGATCCTGGGAAGGCAGGATTTGTATTCTCCTTTTTACAGGAATTACATTGGTGGCTCAGCAGATGGTCACTTTTGCTTGAAGAATATATATCAAGGACAACTCATTGCGAGTTTAAAGAAGCCTGAAGATATGATATTTAAAAGTGCTTTATAATTATTTCTGAAATGAAAATGTAAGAACTTCAAGCAAGACTAAAATTATGCTGAAGTTTTAAAAATTGACTTTTCAGAGTGCGTATAGTGGGGTTAAATTTAGAGTTAAGTTTAGAGATAAGTAAATGTTATGTTATTAATAGCTTAATAAAAACTAATATTTTGAATTTACCATTGTCTGGTGAATTTTCCATTGCTGTTCCTTTGTTAGTGCTAACAAACTCACTTTAGTTCGTAACATATGTGGAGGATTGTCCAGAATAAAAATCAAGATTTGAGCTTAATGAGAGGTTATTTGATCGAGTAATATGCGATTTGTTTGGTTAAGAATCATTTTGAAAGCTAATTAAAAAGTTTGTTTTGTGTGTGGAAACAAAACAACAGCTAAGGGTTTTGGTAAATGTTTGCCAATGCCAATCTCTGTAGATTTGAAAGAGGAGACTTGGTCAAAGGGTGCAGAAGTTGCAGCTGATTGTTTTAAACTCCAAAACGAAGTGTGGGCCAAATGAAACTTTCCAAACTTGGTCAGATTCTGTAAAAATTACAGATGAGTGTGCTTTTAAAGCAAAGTTTAAGTGTGAGCCAAGTAAAATTGTCCAAATGGATATTAAAAAGTTTTTTTTAAATTACCAAAATTTTCAGATATGAAAAATCAAGAGCTTAAATTAAAACCAAGTGAAACTTTTCAAAAGCGACAAAATTCTGCTACATTTGCAGACAATTATCACAATGTGAAATTTTCCCTAAAATACCTTTTCAAAAGGGTAATATGTAGTACCAAAATAAGGTAGAAAATAAATGGGTGAAACCTTTTGGTCCATTTTTGCGATTATTGTAAGAAAGCTGGACATATGGTAACTAATTGGTTTTTTTCTTGAAGCGAAAGAGAGAACAGGAACCAATAGCACCAGAAGCTTGCATTAAAAGAGATGGAAGTAAAAAGGGTCTGATATTGTTGGTAGAATTAGGGAGGAATTTTAATCTTTTGTGTCAGGAGGTAAGGTTGTCTCTGCAGTAAAGTATCCAATTAAGTTTGAGAATGCCAACAAGAGTGTTGGACAAACTAATTTCAGTGGAAAAAGTACTGGACAAATTGATTTACAGGAAGCTCATGAGATACAGTGACAGAGACAAAAACAGACAGGTTGTCAGATCCAAAAGCAAGCAATAGATTGTGAGATAAAAGAGATAAGCTGTGATGAATCATCAGCTATTTGACTGTTTCTTTGTTGTCAGAATTCCAATCTTGAAAATAGGAACTATTAAAAATGGAAATTAGATCAAGTTTACCAGTTTGTTGTTGGTGGGAAATGATTTTTCCATTGCTGTTCCTTTAACAAAGTCCCATTAGTCCCAAACAAAATTAAAAAGGTTGTTAGTTCATAACACTTGCCATGAATCCTTCTAAAACTCAACCACATCTCCAATTTTCAGATAAATGTGCTACTTCTTGGCTGATATAACTGTGTCAAGAACCACTGATGAATGGAGAGGAAATACACAGCAAAATTAATTACCTCTTTGGTTGCATTAGTAAGTTTTATATAAAATGGAGGAATCGTCATGGGATAATTTCCAGTGCTTTGATAATTCCCTGATATGTGACTTCAGTGATATGGGAAGTCATCATATAAGGTTTCATTGTGGACCTTTATAGCATAGATAGACACCACATTGCCCACACCAACACCCACCATGGCAACCATGCCCTCGCCCACCCAGGACTTAATTTTAAGAAGGGGGTTAATGTGGTGATATGATCACCAGCCTACTGCATGGGGTGATCTCTGTACCTGCAGGAAGACCACCTAAGGGGCTGACTCCACCTGGCCGGCTGTCAACTAGATGACCTGAATATAAACCTGAGCTGGCCCTTCCTGAGCCAGTCACAGAGGGAGCCACCAAGGCCTGTTGTACAGTCTTTTCTGAGTTTTGCTTGCTTGCTGCTACCTTAGCACAACACACTGAGGTAGGGGGTAACCTTGGTTATGGAATGGAAATGACACAGATTGAATGGTTTTCCATTAATTATGCAGATTAGTTTCAACCAGCACAAAGCTTATAGGAGACAGTGTGCCATACTATGCTAAGAAAGATTGATTAAAAATGTTGATTTCCCTGGGGCTCATCATGGTGGTGTTGCTTCAATCTATGGCAGTTTATTGTGTTTTTGATGGTTTAAATCTCCTGTTTCTTCCTTCTTTCTTTGCAGTTTTTTTGGGGGGTGGGAGGAGGGTTTTCATTTGTATTGTACATTTAAAATTTTAAATAAAGTATTCAAAAAAAAGTAAGATTGAATACAGTGGTGAGGCAATGATTTAGCCTTGCACTGGAGCGCTTTCATCCCTAACGTCGAAGTACTCGAGATGGCAGAGGTTGACAGCATCGAGTCCACGCTGCTGAAGATCCAGCTGCGCTGGGTGGGTCACGTCTCCAGAATGGAGGATCATCGCCTTCCCAAGATCGTGTTATATGGCGAGCTCTCCACTGGCCACCGTGACAGAGGTGCACCAAAGAAAAGGTACAAGGATTGCCTAAAGAAATCTCTGCCTGCCACATTGACCACCGCCAGTGGGCTAATATCGCCTCAAACCGTGCATCTTGGCGCCTCACAGTTCGGTGGGCAGCAACCTCCTTTGAAGAAGACCACAGAGCCCACCTCACTGACAAAAGGCAAAGGAGGAAAAACCCAACACCCAACCCCAACCCACCAATTTTCCCATGCAACCGTGTCTGCCTGTCCCGCATCGGACTTGTCAGCCACAAACGAGCCTGCAGCTGACGTGGACATTTACCCCCTCCATAAATCTTCGTCCGCGAAGCCAAGCCAAAGAAGATCTGTCTGCACTGAGATTGAATCTATTATGGACTTGTACGTTCGAATCGATGCCATCATTCAGCAAAAAATAAGAACATGGATTCAGAAGAGAGGATGACAGAAAGTCAGAGGGGAGGAAGATGAGGGCTGAGGCAAGTTAAGGAAAGGAAGTAAAGTGGGCAAGGAATCTGTGTCTGTGAGAGAGCATGTGCGCACATGCATGCTAAAATATACCAAAGCACACACTGTGTATACGATTTATTATAGGGATCATTAATGTGATGGCATTCTATAATATTTCTGCAGATTTTACCATCCCCAGTTGATCTTCACCAATTCTGGTGTAATTTTTCACCAACACTCTCCCAATTGACTGCTCTTCAGTTAGCTGCGACACAGACAAGAATAATGTTGGACTGAACTATAATTCTATGGTCAATTAATTCTCAGAAATGGATAGTGATAAATGAAAAGGAACTCTAACATTACATTTAAAATTGCTGTTGTTTTTCTGACTGAGATTGATCCACAACCATTTGCTACTATAGTTTATTAAATGCTGTATTGTATTTTTGAAGGACTAACTATATATTTATTTTATTCAATCTCACTTTTCTTTCCTGATGTCATGTTTTGTAATTTCAAAGGTGGCAGCAGTTTTCAATAGGCTCAGAGGTCAAAGGGCAACAAGGCCAGTAAGTAAAGAGGTGAGAGTTCATCACAGATCAATTCATAAATTTTCAACTTCCTGATAATATGAAAATTCATCAATGTCTGTATTCTCAATACCATCACTAACCAAGTAATTATTATGATCTCGTTACTTATTAGAAGCATAAATTCCTTTCATGATAAAAAAAATTTGTAGGAATTCTGGTTTGATTGATGTATTTTATTTTACTTAAAAGCACAAAATGCTGGAGAAACTCAGATGGTTGAACAGTGTCATTTATGTAGCAAAAGTTGACATTTCAGGCTTGAACCCTTCATCAAGGTAGGACACCAGCTGAGTTTCTCCAGCATGTGGCATTTTTACTTCCATCACGGTCTCTACAGATTTTTGTGATTTATTTCTTTATTTTATTTTACTTGATAATTAGTGTCTGGTGCACTCCAACATATTGTGATTGGTTATTAAGAGAGTAATCCAAAGAAGAGGTATAAGGACTGCTTAAAGAAATCTCTTGGTGCCTGCCCCATTGACCACCGCCAGTGGGCTGATCTCACCTCCAACCGTGCATCTTGGCGCCTCACAGTTCGGCGGGCAGCAACCTCCTTTGAAGAAGGCCGCAGAGCCCACCTCACTGACAAAGGACAAAGGAGGAAAAACCCAACACCCAACCCCAACCCACCAATTTTCCCTTGCAACCACTGCAACCGTGCCTGCCTGTCCCGCATCGGACTTGTCAGTCACCAACGAGCCTGCAGCAGACGTGGACATACCCTTCCATAAATCTTCTTCCGCGAAGCCAAGCCAAAGAAGAAGAAGAATCTGAAAATTGAGTAAGTTGTAGTAAAATTTTCATTGGAAGTTCACTATCACTACATTGTATGCAACAGCCATCTCTCCAAGAAAGGAGGGGGCTGATAACTCATCATTAAGAAAGTCAATACAAGAATGTATTTTCTGAAAATAAAAAATCTTTTCTGCAATAACAGACACATTATTCAAAGACTCCATTTGTCCTTTGGAGTGTGGCGACTCACCCATGCGTCAGGCGAACCGACACCTGAAGCCACAGTCGAGTCTGCAATCAGACACATACTCGGGAGCTCTCAGTGCGGGGCAAAACAACAGACAGGAAATTGAGGTCATTTCCACCCCGCATGAGCTCTGGGACCACCATGGACCTTTTAAGCGGGAGTTTGAATCAGTAAATCAGTTGATTTGAAACTCTACTCATCTCAGCATGTTTCTTCCACTCACAGTGGCCAATAGCCACATTGATGACCACAATGGTCCAACGGCACCAGCAACATGAACAACCCAAGCAACTCGACTTTTCAAAACGCACTTTCGTTTAAATCTGCCAACTTTCTGGACTGCTCAGCTCTTCACTTGGTTTCAACAAACAGAGGCCCAGTTCCAGAACAGGAATATTATCTCCGATGAGACCAGGTACTACTACACGGTAGCCGTGCTCAACCAAGAGACAATAGGCTGAATAATAGACCTTCTGCAGCAGCCCCTGGAGGCCGGCAGGTATGAGGCACTCAAAGCCTTGTGGGTCGGCACTTTCGGCCTCTCACATCACGAACGGCCTGCGTGGTTGATGCACTGCGCACCGTCAGCCCTAATTAGTGACATGCTGGCACAGTAGACGGCCATAAGCCATGTCCACTCTTTGAACAGATCTTTTTGGAGCAGATGCCAGAGGACATCCGACTCCTACTAGCAAATGAGGACTTCTCTGACCCGCGGAAGGTGGCTGCGCACATGGACATCCTGTGGTGTGCAAAAAGAGATGGTGGAATAAGCATCAAAATTAGTGCTGCATCATGACTGAAGCCCCAGCCACCCCGTGCCCCTGCAGTGGCCACACCAAGAGACGACAACAGCTCTAATTCTTGGTGCTTCTACCATCAGAAGTGTGGATCTGAGACCTTCCGATGCCAATTGCCATGCTCGTTCCAGGGAAACGACAGGGCCAACCATCGCTGATGGCTACGACGGTTGGCCAGCTGGATAGCCTCCTATATGACTGGGACAGACACTCTGGGCACAGACACAGGAACAGAAATCAGTGTCCTTTCCCCCCTTGAACCAAGATACCAGGACCACAAGGGCCAAACCAGAATTCACAGCAGCACCATCCACAGCTATGGCACACACACTACCCCTTTGAAATTCAGTTCTGATTCACATGGATGTTTACGCTGGCCGTAGTATCATAGCCATTGTTGGGTGCAGACTTCCTCTGCACACAGTTTGCTGGTGGACTTGAAGGGATGACGGCTAGTCGATGCAAAGACATTTCAAATCTTTCCCCTCAGCGAGGCCAGATTGCTGGCTCTGTACCTGGATTCAGTCACATGTTCGGACAACAAATTCACCAGGGTGTTGTCGGAATTCCCATCCATCATCACACCACAGTTTTCCATAGCAGCCCCCAAACATTTCCATTTAGGGACACCCTCTACACGCCTGAGCATGCAGGTTACCACTAGATAAGCTCCGACTAGAGAGGGAGGAGTTTAGCAAGATGGAGGATATGGGCATCGTGCAGCATTCAGACCGTCCATGGGCCTCTCCACTCCATATGGTGCCCAAGTCCACAGGAGGATGGAGACCATGTGGGTCTACAGGAGGCTGAACAAAGCGACCATCTGCGCATTCAGGTTTTCACGAACAACCTGCAAGGGCAGACATCTTTTGAAAATTAGACGGTGCGAGGGTATCATCAAGTCCCTGTCCACCCAGATGATATCCCAAAGACAGCCATCATAACCCCGTCAGCCTTTTCAAGTTCTTTGGAATGCTGTTCACCCTCAAGAACGCAGCCCAGACCTTCCAATGCCTTATGGTCGCAGTAGGGCGGGATCTGGACTTGCTGTTCATCTACTTGGATGACATCCTGGTAGCCAGCTGCTCCTGCCAGGAACACCTAGCACACCTGCGCCTACTCTGCCATCACCTCAGTGACTATGGCCTGGTGGTCAACCTTGCCAAGTGCCAGTTCAGCCTACCCACCATTGACTTCTTGGAGCACCACAGAGCTGTTCCCCTGCCAAGGAAAGTGGAGGCCATTTGCAAATTTGCCAGGCCCAACACAGTCAAGGGCCTGCAGAATTTGTTGGGATGGTTCATTTTTACCAACATTTCATCCTCTCAGCGATCCAGATAATGCGGCCCCTATCATCAGGTATAAACCCATCTTCAGTTTATTGGCAGTAAATAACATTCAACATTGATTCAGAATTGGGCTGGGTGAGATTTTTGCTTGACCAAAAGCAAGTGACGTTCCCAATGGAATGTTCTGTGCACACTTGCCTGCAAAAGTTGTTGATGGCTGTTACAGTGATCTTTGGAATTAAATAAATTGATAATGGTGTAGAAAACCAGCTGTATTTGTTAGTAGTGTTGCTTCAAATTTGGGGGAAAAATGGCCCAGAATTAAGACTTGCATTTGGGTAATGAATTGAATTAAAATGAGTAAACTATCCATTATAGTAAAACAGGAAAGTGCAGACACTGTGATTGAAGTAAAAACATAATGCTGGAGAAACTCAGCTGATATTCAGGATTGAACTCTTCATCAAGGTATGAACAAGATGTGGGTAGACGCCTGAGCAAAATGGTAGGGGAGGAGAGGCAAGGGGAGGACCACAGTCCCAAAGGCAGGAGGTAATAGGTGGCTAAGAGAGGGAGGGTAAAGCAGCAAACAAGGGGAGGGGAGGGATGGCTCTGTGAATGGTGAGGGAAAGGGATGGAGGAGACAGAGGGCCGGCACTGTAAAGGGGTTGAGCTAACCACTACAGCTGCCCATTTAGGGGGAACTTCTTCACACAAAAAATGGTTGGAGTGTGGAATGAGCTGCTAGCTCAAGTGGTGAATGCACAAGATGTTCAATTTTCATATTTAAGAATTTTGAGGGTGTGAGCGCTGCTATGCGAATGATACTGATGCAAAGTTCACAGACTGTACAACAGGCTTTAATTAGCTTAAACTTTGTACACCAGTCTTAGTATCTTTGCTGGCCCCATGTCTGACTGTCCTCTGAAGGGGCCGGCTTGAGTTTTTATACGGGCTGCTGATTGAGAGCTGGCAGGTGGGGCTGGCCTCCCAGGTTTCCAACCTGCAGGTACCATGGTTGCCCCCTGCAGTAGGATGGTAGGAGTGATGCCAGTGTAGTAGTTGTATCACCATTTAAAATGAGTCTTTGGGGAGGGGGCGTTGTCCTTGGTGCCGGGTAGTATCACAAGTTCAGGCAGTCTAGCGGTTGTCTGTGCCTCTACGACCATCGCAGGAGAGGCTCCTGGTTAATGGTCAGTAGCTGTAGGGCTGCCTGAGGATCATCTGGGTCTGGGCCGGCCAGGGCAGCCAGTGGTGTGGCTGGGATGGTGTCTGGGGGAAGGTCTGCGGGGTCCGGGGCCCTCTGGAGAGGCAGAGAGAAGGTGTCGGCTCTTAGGGGATCCTGGATGGGCCAGGGGTGTCCGGGGTGAAAGGGCTGGACCCCTGCTGGTGCTTGTTCCCTGGTCAAGACAGTGTCGTGACATTCATTGGGGTACCTGACATAGGTGTAATTTGGGTTTGAATGAAGGAGATGCACCTGCTCGATCAAGGGGTCAAATTTGTGTGTCCTTGTGTTTGCAGTGGAATACTGGTCCCAGAGATGTCAGCCATGCTGGCAGGGAGATGCCAGTTGCTGATTTCCTAGGAAAGGAGAAGGGGCGTTCATGGGGGGGTCTGATTGGTAGCCATGCACAAGAGCAACCATATGGCATGAAGTGCCTTGGGGATGGCTTTGCTAATAGTTGATGGACCAGCCTTTCGACCTCAGGGCCAGGAGAACTGCCTTCTAGATTACCCTGTTTTCATGCTCCACATGCCTGTTGCCCCGGGGTTGGTGGTAGTTGTGCAACTAGCTGTGATATCTCACACTGTCAGGTACTGGTGCAGCTCCTCACTCATGAAGCTGGACCCCTGATCACTGTGGATGAATGCCGGATATCCGAACATGGTGAAGATCTGCGTCAGAGCCCTGATAACGGTGGCTGTGGAGGTGTCAGGGCAAGGGATGGTGAAGGGAAAACAAGAGTATTCATCTATGACCGAGAGGAAGTAGACGTTCTTGTTCATGGAAGGCAGGAGGCCCTTGAAGTCGATGCTAAGCCGTTCGAAGGGCACAGACCCTGCATGACTCAGTCATGGTCCGGACTTCTTGGACAGTGAAGGGGAGGTTCTGGGATTTGATGAAATGGTACAGGCGCGTGACACCAGGTGACAAAGGGTGTTGTGCAGTGCCTGAAGGTGTAGAGACTGCGCACTGGCACAGGTCTGGGACAGGGCATCATTGAGCTTCCCTGGCCTATACCAGATGTCATAGCTGAAGGTGGCCAGCTTGACTCTCCAGTGCAAGATCTTGTCATTTTTGATCTTGCCTCTGTGAGTGATGCTGAACATGAATTCCACTGCATGCTGGTCAGTGAGAAGGGTGAACCTTCTGCCAGCCAGAGAGTAGCACCAGTGGCAGACTGCTTCCATGATCACCTGGGCCTGCTTTTCAATGGTGGAATGTCCGAGCTCTGAACCATGTTGGGTCCTAGAGAAAAAGGCCACAGTCTCCCCCCTTGATTGAGGGTGGCAGCAAGGGCAACATCAAAGGCATTGCACTCCACCTGGAATGGGTGGTCTCGTCCACGGCATGCATCATGGCATTGGTAATGTCCTGTCTGATACAGATGAAGGCCGCTTGCGCCTTGGCAGTGAGGGGGAAAATGGTGGCTTGGGCCAGTGGGTGGACCTTGTCTGATAAGCTGGGGACCCATTAGGAGTAGTAAGAGCCCTAGGTACCTGCAGAGGGCCTTGAGCATGTGGGGGAGGGGCAGTTCCATTAGGGGGCACATGTGTTCAGGGTCAGGACTGATGACACCATGTTCCACGATGCACCCCAGGATGGCAATGTGGGTGGAGCTGAACATGCACTTCCCCCTATTGTAAGTGAGGTTCAGTGCCTCTGCCATCCGGAGAAATATCTCCAGGTTGGCATCATAGTCCTGCTGGTCGTGGCCGCAGATGTTGACATTGTCCAGGTATGGGAAGGTCACTCCTAGATTGTACAGGTCTACCTTGCGGTCCATCTCCTGCTGAAACATGGACACTCTATTTGTGACTCCAAATGGGACCCAGTGTAACTGGTAAAGGTGTCCGTCAGCCTCAAAGGCAGTATAAGGTTTATCCCAGCCATGGATGGGGACCTGGTGGTAGGCTGACTTCAGGTGAATGGTGGAGAAGACCCTGTACTAGGCTATCTCGTTGCCCATGTTGGCAGGGCAGTGGGTAGGCACCCAGCTGTGTGTACCGGTTGATAGTCTGGCTGTGGTCGATAAGTATCCTCAGCTTGCTGCCCCCTTTTACGACAAGGCCCTTAGCTGTCCAGGGGCTGGTGCTGGGGTCTATAACTCCTTCCGCCAGAAGCTGTCTCACCTCTACCTTGATAAAGGTCCTGTCGGCCGCACAGTAGCACCTGGCACCTGAAAAGGGATGGAGGGGGCACCCGTAGGGTGGACAGCCAACAAATGGACAGGGGGTGGTCACCGGACTTTGTGCTGCGGATGGTGAGTGGGGGTTGAGTGGGTCACTGAAGGCAAGGGTGAGGCTGTGGAGGTGACAGTGGAAATCTTGTCCCAGGATAACTGGGGCACAGAGCTTGGGCATTACCAGGAGCCTAAACCCTTGATATGTTCCCTCACCACTGTCAATTTCACTGAGCAGCACCTAATGCCGTGATGGAGGGGTCCTGAGCCACAAAAGCGATAACAAAATTCGCTGGGTATACTTTGAGTTTCAGTGTAGGGACCATATTCGGGTGCACAAAGCTCTCAGTACCACCGCTATCAAACAGGCATTTTATTACCTTCCCGTTGGCAGCGATGTCCATTCCATTCAGTTGCTACTATGTACAGTGACCAACCCCAGTCCTCATGAGCTCCTATTCAATTTCTAAAGAAGGCCAGCATCGGGAACTACAATCCCAACGTGGCTGCAGACTTTCATGCTTCACTCTTATTGTCACATGTATCAAAGTCTAAAGAGAATGTTTATTTTGCAAGCAGTCTGCTGGACATCCAATACATAGTACAGCAAGTAAAACACATTGCAGAAGGGCAAAGTTACAGAGAGAGATTAATTAGTACAGAATAAAAGCAACTTAATTATACTAGTGTGAGGTTAATTCAAGAGTGTGATAACGGCAGGAAACTGTCCTTGAATCTGGTAGTGTGTGATCTCGTGAATTTTTTTTCCCATTGGGAAGTTGGAGAAAAGAGTGTGGCTGGGTTAGCATGAGGAGATCAAACACAAGATTCACGCTCAATAAAATTTCATGAACATGACTATGGTGAAACACCACTGTATACTGTTACTTGGTTACTGATTCATATGTATGGCTAACCCACCATCCCTCGTGACTCCACTCCCTGGAATCCCTTAATAAGGATAGTTAAGCCAAGTCTCTCCCTCAATACAAGTTCTGGGATTGGACTACAACAGGAGCATGGACTGTCTTATGGTATTAAAAGCCTGTCACCCAGCAACTCCAGCCTTTTGGTATTATTGATAGTGTATCAATTTTAATACCATAAGACTTGGACCATGTTCCTGTTCTAGCCTGAACCCAGGACTTGTACTGAGGGAGGGACTTGGCTTAACTGCCTTTATTAGGGGATTCTAGGGGGTGGAGTCACGGAGGGAAGGCGAGCCAGACATACATATGAACCATACATATACACAGTGCCAGTGACCAAGTAACAGTATACAGTGGTGTATCATTACAATGACAAACCTTGGAAAAATGGATTCTTCAATCTTTAAAGAATGTTTTATCTTAATTACCTATTTACCTTGAGCATATGCCATTGGTTTGGAACAGATGTGCTTATAATTTATTGTTCTTAACAATTTCATCATCTCAGAGGTCTGAAGACTTGAAAAATTATTTAAGCTATCAATTTTCTGAAGTTATAGAAATATATAAAATGCCCTTAATACACATACTGTATTAAGCTAAATAACTACTGTTTGATATGACCATCCACTATGTTGAAGAAAGCCGCTTATCAATAAACAAGTTTATAATTAAGTGCTGAATATCCACCCAGTACATCATGAATATAATGTAAAGTATCTGTAATCCTCTCTCTTGCCATCTCCTGAAGCTTAAACCTTCCCTTTTGCAATGCTGGGATTTTTTCCAAAACTGAGCTGAGCATCGTAAATCCTGTCCATCCACAGCACTGCCTGCTTTCACATCTGTAATATTGCCACCTCTACTCCTGCTACTGCTCATCTGCAGCCAAAACTATAAACCATCCATTTGTAGCATTTGGACTCAACTATTTTACTGGCTGACGATGGATGAATGGGTGAGAATGCACACAGGAGTTTCCATTCTATTGATGCCTTTCTTGTACAAGACTCATCCTAGTTTTGAAACCCTTAATAGTCTACCACAGTGGTTCTCAACATTTTTCTTTCCACTCACATACCACTTTTAAGTATTCCCTTTGCCATTGGTGTTCTGTGATTAGTAAGGGATTGCTTAAGGTAGTATGTGGGTAGAAAGAAAGTTTGAAAACCACTGTTTTAATCATACCTAATTGACTTGTTATGTGCATGGTTTCATAACTCCAAAGGAAATGGACCAATGACAATTTTTCTCAAGCAAAATATTTCAGTAACAATTGGGTCTAGAGCAGTAATTCTCAACCTTCCCTTCCCACTCACATACCACCTTAAGCAATCCCTTACTAATCACAGAACACTTATGGCATAGGGATTACTTAAAGTGGTATGTGAGTGGAAAGAAAAAGGTTGAGAACCACTGCCCTAATCCATGTACAAATAGTATTTAGACTCAATCTTAATAGTTCCCTTGCCTGACCTCTACCCTTGCATGCTCCACCATGAGCTCATATCTTAACATTCCTCTGTCTATATTCTAACCCATTCATCCATTTGTAAAATCTAGACTTACCTATTCCGACAATCACCTAACTTGCCTTTAATCCTCTCCACCTGTATCTTCTTTGCTTTTACATTATATCCCTATGCCATAAGTGTTCTGTGATTAGTAAGGGATTGCTTAAGGTGGTATGTGAGTGGGAAGGGAAGGCTGAGAATTACTGCTCTAGACCCATTGTTATTGAAATATTTTAAAGTTTAAAAATTGTTTATCTTTTCTTTAATTCACAGCATATGGTCATTGCATGCCACACTGATATCAATCAACCAAGGAAATAATCTGGAATTAAAAGCACTGAGTCTGGAGTTACTTAAAGACCAGACTGGCAAAGACAATGGTTTACCATCCAGGAAGGACAAATGGATTCTATGGTCACCATTAATTATCTCAATTTTAATTTTAATTATATTAAGGGGATTTGAACCTGTAGATGCAGGGCTCTGTAACTGGTCGAGCAATATGGCTACCATGCTGCACACTAGAAATGAAGTGAGACAATACAGGCAGGCATGGAAGAAAATGCCCTGAACAAATAGGTAAAATCAGATCAGATTTCAGATATATTGTCAGAGTACATACATGGTATCACATACAATGCTGAGATTTTTTTTCCCTGCAGGCTAGGCAGTATTTCTACTTATCAGTACTGCAAAAAAAACTTCTCAAGAAAAGATATGTACACAAAGAAAGAAATGTAAACAAATTGATTATTTATTACTGAAGATTTTTTATGTATTACAATGTATGAAGTAAGAGTCCTTAAATGAGTCTGATTGAGTTTGTTGCTTACACATCTAATGGTGGAGGGGTAGTAACTGTTCCTGAACCTGGTGGCATGAGTCTTGTGGACCTATACCACTTTCCTGATAGCTGAGCGATAACAGGGCATTCCTGGGTGGTGTGGATCCTTGATGATTTCTGTTACTCTCTGATGGCAGAGTTCCATGTAGATTTTCTTGATGATGGGGAGAGTTCAGCCTGTGATATATTTGACTGTGTCCACTACTTTTTGTAGGGCTTTTCACTCAGAGGTATTGGTGCCCCATACGAAGCATGAGGCAGCTGGTCAGCACACTTTACATTACACATCTGTAGAAGTTTGCCAAGGTTTCAATATCATACCAAACTTCTGCATACTAGAGGAAGTAGAGGCACTGATGTGCTTTTTTCACAATGACATTAGTGCCAAGGAAAGGTCTTCTGAGATAATGACTCGCAGGAATTTAAACTTGCTCACCCTCTCCACCTTGAACCTCCAATGATCAATGGATTGTACTCTTCTGGTATTCCAGCTCCTTGGCTTTGGGACATCGAGTGCGAGGTTGTTGTTAGTACACCATTCAGCCAAGTTTTCAATCTCCTAACTGAATGCTGACTCATTGCTCCGTTATATACAACCCACTTCCATGGTATCATCAGCGAACTTGTAGATGGTGTTGTCATTCCAAGCCACAGTCATAGGTGTAAAGTGAGAAGATCAGGGAGCTAAGAACACAGCCCTGTGATGCTCCGGTACTGATGGAGATTGTGGAGGAGACGTTCTTACCCATCTCACTGATTGTGGTCTCAGGTGAGAAAATCCATGATCCAATTACACACTGGGGTGTTACAGCCCAGGTCTTGGGAGTTGGCTGATCAGTTTTGAGGGGATAATGGTATTGAATGCTGAACTGTAGTCAATAAAGAGCATCCCAATGTATACATCTTTGCTGTCCAGGTGTTCCAGGACTTTGTGTAAAGTCAGAGAGATGGGGTCCACCATAGTCATGTTGCTATGGTAGGCAAATTGGAATGTCACTGCTCAGACAGGAGCTGATATGCTTCAACACCCACCTCTCAAAACACTTCATCACAGCGTGAGTGTCACTGGTCGGAAGTCATTTAGGCAGGTTACCATACTTCTTGGGCACTGGCAATGATTGAGGTTTATTTGAAACAGGAGGGTACCATGCCCTGTTGGAGTGAGATGTTGAAGATATCCATGAATACATTGGTCAGTTGGTGAGCACATGTTTTCAGTACTCGGCTGGGTACTCTGTCCAGACTGGATTTTTTATTTGGATTCACACTCCTGAAGGCAGCCCACACACACATCATCAGATACTGACAATAGAAGACCATCAGGGGACATGGGGGTGTGCAGTGGCTCTTCCTTGTTCTGATGGTCAAATTGCACTTGTAAAGCATTGGGAGTGAAGCTTGGATGTCTCCTATTGTGTTGAATTTGGTTTTGTAGCAGGTTATGTCAAATCAAATCAATATTACATGATATGTTCATACCAGAGCAAAATTTAAGTTTCTTTCATTCCTCTAGTGCGGCTATTCTCAACTTTTTTTTCAGCCATGGCCCCCCCCCCTCCCCCCCAAGGACTCTGTTCCAAGTTTATTGACCTCCCCCTTCCCTGTGAAGCAGTCAAGTTTTGATTTCTTCCATACTTTTCTCCTACTGACTGCATAAAAAATATTTATGCATTGAGAGGTGAAAAGAAAACAAGGCTTTTACTGACATGAGTTGTGGCCCCCGTTGAGAATGGCTGTTCTAGTACATCTTAAATTGTATTTTAAAAGTGTTTCATTTAAAAAAAAGTTCTGTATTCAGGGTATTTTTGGGTATCACTGCAGGAATTGTTCAGAACAGAGTCCTCGATCAAACTATCTTCAGCTGCATCAACATTGAACTTCCTTGTTCAGAAGTGGGGGGGTTTCTACTGATGACTGCACAATGTTCAATTCCATTCACAGCTCCCATGTAAATAAAATACCGAGACCAGCATGCAACGAGACCCGCACAACATTCAGCCATTGGCTGGATGAATGGCAAGTAATATTCATACAACAAAAATGCCAAGCAATGATTGTCTCCAGTAAGAGTCTCACCACCTACCATTGACATTCAGTAATATTACCATAAACATCCTGGGAGCTACCACTGACCTGAATTTAAACTGAAATAAGTACATCCATCCTAAGAATCAAAGACCCACCATTGACTTCAGACATAAATGTGATGGAATCCCAGCACATTTCAGTGAGGGAATGTTGCTGACTGGAACACTCCAGGCAGCAGCAGCACACGTTGATGGATGCTCTGAGGCTGAGAACAGCCATAGCAAGGGTGTTGAGGGGAAGGACCACAGTGTAGGGTGTTGAGGGGAAGGACCACAGTGTAGGGTATTGAGGGGTGAGACCAATGAATTAACTAACCTCGGGATTGGGGGGGGGGGTCAAGTGTGCTATGTAGTATATTGGTTAGCACTACACTGTACAGTAACAAATATATAAATGAATATAACACTGAGTGTGTGAAGATTTTGCACTGTTTCCTTTTGTATGTATTTTTGTATTGTGAATGACATTTATTTTTGGAAAAAAGTGTTTCCACTTGATTGAATGACTGCAGAATCAGGATTTATTGTCAGGAACAAGTCTTGACATTCAGTGTTTTGTGGCAGCATCATAGTGTGAACATACATACATATTAGAACCATCTTATGACATTACTAAATAAAAAAATAATAGTGCACTAAAAGTAAGGCAGTGTCTTTGATTCATTGAGGGCTCATCTTTAGGCTATTGTACCTTTTCCCCAATGGTAGTAGAGTATGCAGCCATCTTCAGCGCAAACTCCGGGAGATCCAAAATGAGTGGTGGACTAGCCTCGCCAAACGAACACAGCTCAGCGCGGACATTGGCGACTTCAGGGGTTTCTACGAGGCTCTAAAGGCTGTGTACGGCCCCTCACCCCAAGTCCAAAGCCCGCTGCGCAGCTCAGACGGCAAAGTCCTCCTCAGCGACAAGATCTCCATCCTCAACCGATGGTCAGAACACTTCCAATCTCTTTTCAGTACCAACCGCTCAGTCCAAGATTCCGCCCTGCTCCAGCTCCCTCAACAGCCCCTAAGGCTAGAGCTGGATGAGGTTCCCACACTGGATGAGACATATAAGGCAATCGAACAACTGAAAAGTGGCAAAGCAGCAGGTATGGATGGAATCCCCCCAGAAGTCTGGAAGGCTGGCGGCAAAACTCTGCATGCCAAACTGCATGAGTTTTTCAAGCTTTGTTGGGACCAAGGTAAACTGCCTCAGGATCTTCGTGATGCCACCATCATCACCCTGTACAAAAACAAAGGCGAGAAATCAGACTGCTCAAACTACAGGGGAATCACGTTGCTCTCCATTGCAGGCAAAATCTTCGCTAGGATTCTACTAAATAGAATAATACCTAGTGTCGCCGAGAATATTCTCCCAGAATCACAGTGCGGCTTTCGCGCAAACAGAGGAACTACTGACATGGTCTTTGCCCTCAGACAGCTCCAAGAAAAGTGCAGAGAACAAAACAAAGGACTCTACATCACCTTTGTTGACCTCACCAAAGCCTTCGACACCGTGAGCAGGAAAGGGCTTTGGCAAATACTAGAGCGCATCGGATGTCCCCCAAAGTTCCTCAACATGATTATCCAACTGCACGAAAACCAACAAGGTCGGGTCAGATACAGCAATGAGCTCTCTGAACCCTTCTCCATTAACAATGGCGTGAAGCAAGGCTGTGTTCTCGCACCAACCCTCTTTTCAATCTTCTTCAGCATGATGCTGAACCAAGCCATGAAAGACCCCAACAATGAAGACGCTGTTTACATCCGGTACCGCACGGATGGCAGTCTCTTCAATCTGAGGCGCCTGCAAGCTCACACCAAGACACAAGAGAAACTTGTCCGTGAACTACTCTTTGCAGATGATGCCGCTTTAGTTGCCCATTCAGAGCCAGCTCTTCAGCGCTTGACGTCCTGCTTTGCGGAAACTGCCAAAATGTTTGGCCTGGAAGTCAGCCTGAAGAAAACTGAGGTCCTCCATCAGCCAGCTCCCCACCATGACTACCAGCCCCCCCACATCTCCATCGGGCACACAAAACTCAAAACGGTCAACCAGTTTACCTATCTCGGCTGCACCATTTCATCAGATGCAAGGATCGACAATGAGATAGACAACAGACTCGCCAAGGCAAATAGCGCCTTTGGAAGACTACACAAAAGAGTCTGGAAAAACAACCAACTGAAAAACCTCACAAAGATAAGCGTATACAGAGCCGTTGTCATACCCACACTCCTGTTCGGCTCCGAATCATGGGTCCTCTACCGGCACCACCTACGGCTCCTAGAACGCTTCCACCAGCGTTGTCTCCGCTCCATCCTCAACATCCATTGGAGCGCTCACACCCCTAACGTCGAGGTACTCGAGATGGCAGAGGTCGACAGCATCGAGTCCACGCTGCTGAAGATCCAGCTGCGCTGGATGGGTCACGTCTCCAGAATGGAGGACCATCGCCTTCCCAAGATCGTATTATATGGCGAGCTCTCCACTGGCCACCGTGACAGAGGTGCACCAAAGAAAAGGTACAAGGACTGCCTAAAGAAATCTCTTGGTGCCTGCCACATTGACCACCGCCAGTGGGCTGATAACACCTCAAACCGTGCATCTTGGCGCCTCACAGTTTGGCGGGCAGCAGCCTCCTTTGAAGAAGACCGCAGAGCCCACCTCACTGACAAAAGGCAAAGGAGGAAAAACCCAACACCCAACCCCAACCAACCAATTTTCCCTTGCAACCGCTGCAATCGTGTCTGCCTGTCCCGCATCGGACTTGTCAGCCACAAACGAGCCTGCAGCTGACGTGGACTTTTTACCCCCTCCATAAATCTTCGTCCGCGAAGCCAAGCCAAAGAAAGAAGAGTAGAGTAAAGAAGGCATGGGCTGGGTGGTGGGAGTCTTTGAGGAAAGAGACTGCTTTGTTAAGACACTGCCTCACGTAGATCTCTTTGATGGAGTGAAGTCTGGTGCCTGTGATATCGCAGGCCGAGTTAATAACCCTCGGAGTTTATTCTTGTCCTGAGCGTTGGCTCCTCCATACCAGGCAGTGATGCAACCAGCCAGAATGCTCTCCACTGTAAATCTGTAGAAGTTACAGGAGTCTTCAGTGATAGACCAAACTGCCTCAGACACCTCACAAAGTATAGCCGCTGGCGAGCCTTGTTTGTGATTGAATCAATGTGGAGGCTCCAGGACAGATCCTTGGAGTTGTTGACACTGAAGAATTTGAAGTTCTTAACCCTCTCCGCTACTGAGAACTAGGTCGAGTTTCCCTGACTTCCTCCTGAAGTCCACAATCATCTCCTTAGTTTTGCTGACGTTGTTATCGTTACACCATTCAACGAGCTGATTTATCTCCCTCCTGTACGCTTCCTCATTGACGCTTCTTCTTCTGCTGACTCTCAAAATAACTCAATGCCATCCAGGACCAAGCAGCTTGGGTGATTGATACCCCCTTCCATTCCATCACTTAACATTAGCATGTGCATTACAGGACTGGTCGTAATGGTGTAAGCCAGGGGTGTCAAACTCAAATTCACGGAGGGCCAAAATTAAAAACTTGGACTAAGTCGAGGGCCGAACTAAATATTTATTGAAAATTTTCAACAACATCTGCATGTTTTCTCTTCTTTCAACATACGTAATGTTAAACTTTTTCTTATCAAAATAAATGTTTAATAATAGTTTTGGATAAACTCTTTCCAGAAGCATTAACAAATGAGAAATAAAATATTCAATAAATAATATTTCTCTTATAGAGGATTTGTCAAAAGTTGCTAGTGTGCTGTCGAATAGTAAAATCTGAGGGCTATTGAGAATGTGGGAGAATAACATGATTCCTGAAACAATCAAATGGGTGACTGATTGTGGGCATGAACTCTAACAGGGATATTTGCCATGCCCTTTTTCCATTGGTACATATATCTATTGATTTACACACTTTTCAAGTTTTATGCCTAATGAGCTTGTATCCAGGTGCAGGACCATTTTTAACCAGGAATATATTTATCACTGTGACATGAAACTATTGGAAGATCGTTTTATCCTGAGATTAAAGTTCATAATCCTCACTCAGGCCTGTGTGCGGGAGGGCGGGGTTTGCGGGCGATCGGGTTGGACAACGACAGTGCGGGGGCATCGGCTCTCGCTGTAGGGCGGCATCTTGGCGGATCAGCGGCCCCGTCACCGTGAGTCGCGGGTCGGCCTGCGGCAGGGAGGGGGAGTGGGCAAAGGTCCTGGCGAGGTCAGGCCCCCCCCCCTGAGTTTCTGCCGGACCCCCCTTGACCTGCTGAGTTTCTCCCGGACCCCCCTTGACCTGTTGAATTTGTGCCGGACCCCCCCTGACCTGCTGAGTTTCTCCCGGACCCCCCTTGACCTGCTGAGTTTCTTCCGGACCTCCCTTGACCTGCTGAGTTTCTCCCGGATTCCCCTTGACCTGCTGAGTTTCTCTCGGACCCCCCCTTTGACCTGCTGAGTTTCTCCTGGATCCCCCCTTTGACCTGCTGAGTTTCTCCCTTCTGGTGTTTTTACGAGAACCACAGACTTTCGCTCATACATTGATGAGAGGGATCAAGGGCCAAACATTGTCAGGTACCTCTCTGCTGGATACAGGATACGGTTTAACCCGCTGAGTTTCTCCAGTGTTGGGTTTTCACGAGGTAGAGTCAAAGGGCCTGTGTCTGATCTGTAATGTTCTACGGACCCTGCTCTTCTTTCCATGCCGGTGTCCCAGGACCTTTCCAGGGCAGTCTCCGCGCTCGGGACCGCGCTGGGATCCCGGTCAGCGGAGGAGGAGCAGGTGAGCGCGGCTAATCCCGATCCAGCCCACGCCACTCCCGAGATTGGCGGGGGGTTCCACCCTACCTGCCCGACCAGCCTCGCTCTCCACGTGTACTCCGGGCACCCGCCGCTGGTCCGGTGGGAAGACGCAGGGCGGCCGGCGACCCCATCGCCCGGCGGGGAGCCCCAATCTTCCCTCTGGCGTCCCGACTCCATCTGCAGCTCCAAGAAACGCTGTGCCACTGGGATTCCGGGCGCTGGGAAGCGGCCTTGGCTTCCCCTGACACTGTCCAGGCCGCGCTGCGGTGGGGGGGTGGGCGGGGGACACGACAGCGTGTTTATAAAACCATCCACCACTACTTTTCAGGGACCAGGATTTTTCTCTCTCTCTCTCACCCTGGGACACAGCGGTTACTGTGCATGCGCTATACTGGCGCAGCTGCCAGCGGGCCACCTCTAATACATTTTTGATATGATCTTGAGGGCCAAATATAATTACATCGCGGGCCAAATTTGACATGTGTGGTGTAAGCAATTATTCATCCAGGCTCCACCAACAGCAACTTGCCCTCTACCACTGATGGTTTTTGGGTACATGGGAACACCATTTTCACTCATCATCTTCTCGACAGCATCCTCTTCGTTGAAACTAAATTCTAGGACCCCCCCCCCCCCCACACAAAACATTGCCACGGTTCAAGAAGGCATTTCATTACCGCGCATCAAGGCCAATAAAAAAAGTGTGAGTGCCGGGAGCGCCTGCGATGCAAGATCCTGAAAAAAAAATCCACAAGAATCGTTCGCTATTTAATAACGACATTTCTGCAAACGAGAGCTGATATCTAGGTGGGGGGTCTTAACATTGGGGATTATGGCCGGCTGATAAATTTAATCCTTCCACGATCGAAGGGAAGCAGCAGAGCAAAAATGTGTGAAGGTTGGATAATATTATATGAATACCACGTATTCATTGCCTCGCTTTCTCTTTTAGAGGACACGGGGGGCGGGGGCAGAATAAAGCTCCCACACAAAAAAAACCCTAAAATTCAGGGCATTAATTCAGGAAGTGGGAATTCTTAGCTCTGACTTTAATGCAAGATATTTCCGGTGAGAAAGGAGGGGATTTGAATGGAATTCAGGCAAACACCTACTCTGTGACAAAGAAACGTTGAAGTTACGTAATTCTAGATGGGTTAAAGTTACTTCCCTCTCAACTTATATAAGAGTTTTATATATAGTATCGTTTTCATTATAAACTCCGAGACAAATGATACCGTTGCATGTCACGGTTGCCAATGGTGAACATAATCCCTCTCCTCCGCTCCAACTCCTCTCGCCCTGCTCTTCCCAGGAACTCTTGGAACACGAGGCGGGATCACGCGGGTGACGTCAGCGCCGCCGGGGTCCTGACGGCGGCCGGGCTGCTCCAATGAGCTCCCTCCACATGCGGCCGCTCGAGGTGCTGCCGCGAGGAAGGCCCCTGCCATTCAAGTTGTTATAAACGCGCCGCCGACGGCGCCTGCCCGCTCACAGCCCTTCCGATGAGCGGAGCGCTGAGGTCGCAGCGGTCGAGCAGCGGAAGGAGGTAGCCCGCTTTCCCGGCGCGTCGCAGTCCGGCCACTGCGACTCTTTGAAGCATCCGTGGCGAGAAACCCCTCCCTCACACACACACGCACACAAAGAGACGAGGACACGGATCTCACTGATTCACGAGAGAAGGAGCAAGAAACATTTGGCCGTCCCTTTCCCCCTCCACCCCCCCACCCTCTCCCCCCCCCCCCCCAACACACACAGGGCTGCCCATTAATCTCCAGCGCGCTGCCGGCTTGTTCCTCGCGGGGAAGAAAGCCTTTCACCCTCCCACCCTCCGGACAAGAATCCGTCAGCGAAGGAACCCTGGAGTGAAATCATGGAGAACGCGCACACCAAGACCGTGGACGAGGTTCTAGCCTATTTTAACGTCAACGAGACAACGGGTCTTAGTCTGGAGCAAGTCAAGAAGCACAAGGAGAGATGGGGACCTAATGGTGAGTGCTGGCTGGGATGGTTGTCGAGGCTGCGCGTTTCGATGCGTCGGATGTTCCCTTCTCGCCCCCCCCCCCCCCTTCGCCCCCCTTTTAAAGTTGGATTTCCCTCGCTCTCTGGGTCGCACCAGGCCCTGGTGTGAGCGCCAGCATCGGTGCGCGGAGCAGGCCGAACATGGCTGACTCCCCGCCGTCCGAGATTTGCGTTGTATCGAGTCCGTGGCGCGGGCTTCAGCGCAATCCTTTCCCCCCCCCCCCCTCCCCGCTGTCTTTCCTTTCTATTTTAATTACCGATTGGGGGATCGGCGGCAGCCGCCAAAAACCGCCCGTTTTGCTGATGGCACGACTTGTATTCCAGCCGTGAATAATCGCATTTCATGCGCCCTATTGTGCATCCCTTCGCCGTGCAACGAGGGCACGACAGCGCTTCCCTCCTTGTCCAAGCGTGACTTTTGTGTCCTTGTGCTCGAGTCCAATGATTTTTGCACGTTTTAATACTTCTTTTCTCTCTCTCCCCCTCATCTCGCATATTCCATGGCGGCGCCACTCATTAACAGAACTACCAGCAGAAGAAGGTACAGTAGATCATGATTTTGGGTGGGGGGGGGGGGGGGTACACCGTTGATCTTTCAATGCTGAATAGAGTTCTTTTTAATGTTGGACTGGTATTTTCCGCAGGCAAATCGTTATGGGAGCTGGTGCTAGAACAATTTGAAGATTTATTGGTCAGAATTCTACTCCTGGCAGCTTGTATATCATTTGTGAGTATTTTAAACGAATTGCTTCGCACAGTCTAGTTATGCACCCCCCACCTCGTGTTGTAGCATTTATGATTAGGAAATTCAGTTCTGTGAGTTGAATACAAATTACTCTTCAGTATTTGCCCACTAACCATGATTGGAATGGTGTGTGGAATTCTAGGCCGGTCTGCCTTGATAAAAGTAAGGTGACAATTGCAGCTTTTTGACAAGGGCAAGACTGATGTCTGCAAGGATGGCACACTTCTACTGACCAAATTTGGCCAGTGACCTTCATGGGGGCATGTGTAGTATCTCGTTTCTCCTTGACTTTTAAGGTTTATAGCACGCCAGTAAAAATGGTTTTGGGTCGGCATGACAATAATAGAAAACAATGCTCGGTCCTGGATTGGGTTACACTGCTTAATGCATTTGCTGTACTTGTTGTAATGGTTACCGAGTGGCAGACAAAAATAAATGTTCTAAGCACATTTGAGAACAAATTGTTCTGCTAAATTGAGCTTTAATTTAAGTAGTGATCATTTGCTTTAAGATGTAAAGTACAATGTTCATAGGGTTAAATTTTAAAATTTTTAAAAAAATTAACAGTACGGTAACAGGCCATTTCAGCCCACGAAGTTGGTGCCGCCCAATTTACACCCCATTAACTTATACCCTCCGGTACGTTTTACTAATAATACAGCTTCATTTTATGAAAAGAGAACACCAAAGTAGGTTGGACATCTTGCTGCACACCTAATTTTGTCCATTTTACCTAAGCTTTTTTTCTTTAAAAAAAAATCACAATTCCACACCAATCATGAAACATTTCCAGGAAAATCAGTTTGATTATTTTAGTGTGAATATAGAGCACGTCTTGTTGATTTAAGCATATTTCGCTAGAGTAACACTCTGCTCAGTCTTTTCATTTATAAACATCCTTCGTAGCATCAAAGGATGCTATTTTAAAAAATAGGGTTTGGGTGTATAATTTCCAAGGCCCAAAGGTGAATTAGGTACTCTGTGAGATTATTGTTCCTAATTATTTTTGTTAATCACTATTAAAGACCAGTTAACTAAGAAAGAGCTCTTGGGGAATTATTTTGATTGAAATTATTACTGATACATGTTTTGGGGGAAAATGCAGCTTTTTAACTTTTTTGAAACTATATGCTTAATAAAAATCACACTTTTGAGTAACAACGCCATTCTGCATTCTGTTGGATTCAGAGACTTAAGCTAAGAAATATTGCTGGTCAGTCTAAAGCCCATTGGAAGAATTAGTGCTTTATTGAATACTCTGGTTCTTTGGACAGTAGAGGTGCTGGAAAAGTCTAGGTCCAATACGTCCTTAAAACCAAGATTCATACACAAATGTCTTTAGTTTTGTATGAAAAGAGGAACAGAAGCTGCAAATTATTGAAAGGTCATTTTATTGTAAGTGGTTTTGATGTACTATGCAAGATTTTCTCTGTTATGGAAGTTCATAAAGCTGTTTAAAAACTAGATTTCAAATATGATGAAGTGCCAAGTAAGAGAAATGAACTGAAAAGCAGGCATTGTGCAAATCAAGATGTACTTTTGGTTTATGCTGGGGTGTGGCAGTTATGTTGCGGGTTGGACTTTCAACTAGTAATGAATGTGAGTTGCAATTTCTAATGCGAGATGCAACTTGTTCTGCTTGCCATTTCTGGGATTTTCTAGGAAGGAAAGAAAGCTGGTGAGGAAGGCCACACTATTGCTCCTCACTCCTCCTCATTTTACTATAGTTTTCTTTTGTTCTCTGTCCTGGTGGCCATTTGGCATCCATCATCATCCCAGGTGGCACTGAACATTATTTTCATATTTCATGTTTTTTGCCAAACAATTTAGCACTGCAGCAGTTCCTTCAGCCTCCTATGAGCCACCGACCAAGCTGCCAATCTAAGTAATCCCATCTGCCTGCACGTGGTCAATAATCCCACTATTCCTTCCTCTTTATGTGCCTGACCTCCTTCTCCTCCTCCCTCCACCCCCCCACCTCAGGATGGGATGGGGGGGGAGGGAAAGGACTTGGCTTTTAAATCTGCTTTAATATCTGCCTTTCCATTTTTTTTGTAATATTTTATTTATCATTTTAATATCTTTAACAATCAACAATCATACTAAATGTAAAACATCAAGAAAATTCCTCCCTCCATCCTCTCCCTTCTATACATCCGATCAAACAGAAAGAATGAAGAAAAAGTAACTAAATAAAAATCCCATTGTCAGTGCTACAATAAAACATATGGAAATATGATAATACCACAGTTTTAAAATCTTTACAGAGGTCTACTGGCTAGTCAGTAGCTATTGTAACTATATTGGCGCCATTGAGGAACCTATATGCTCTAGATAAGGCTGCCAGATTTTTAGGAAAGTGTTATAACCCTTCCTGAGATTGTATGATTCCTTTTCAAGTGGGATGAATCTACTCATCTCCGAGTAGATGGGAGTCTGACTTCCATGTTATCACTATGCATTTCCTGGCCACACAACGCAATTTCTGTGAATTTAATTTGAGAATTAGTTAGTGATCTACCAACCATGGCAAAGTTCCACCCCCCCCCCCTTAAACCTATGCACTCTGTCTGCACATCTATGCCTTTCATAAATATAGAGCAATTATTTCCCTGCATCTTTTTTCTATCTCAATGTCCAACAACTCCTACCTAATTCTCTCCTGGACAATTGCGCTAAAGGATTAATTAAAATAGCCAATTAATTTTAATATTTTGGCATATGAGAGAAAGTCTTGGTACCCAGAGTTACAAATGAATTACAAATGAAGCACCAAAATTCCAAAATAAACCCAGGTCAGGGCTGTACTAATGTTGTACACTGCTGCCTAATTGTTTTATTAAAATATTTGGCTGAATAATCCACCATCAACTGAGATCCATGTGCACTTTGCCCAAATCCAGCATTTGGACATTGGCTCTTCAAGAGGGCACTTTGGTTTTATTCATAATTGCACAGTTACTTGTTGACTTTTCAGTGTCAGTCCAGTTGAGACAAATTGAGAATGTGGGTTCATTGCATTTTGTGGTCTCATCTAATGAGAAAATCAGCTGTAGCCTTCTGAAAGTGAAGGGTGTTAGTGAGGAGCAATGAAATGATGTAACTATCAGAAGTTGCCCTGCTACCAATAGCTTGGAGGAGAGGGAGTTCACCATTGATTTAAAACTCATTTCACCCATATAAAATAAATATATCAGAGGCTGTACATCCCTCAGTGAATCATTTGCCACCTGACACTCCTTGGTTATTCCATCTTCTATCAGGGAGATGCATTGTCGGTGCTGCACTATTGCAGCATTGTTGAATAAAGTGCTTCTTCCAAGTGATAGCCTTCAGGTCACCCTAGGATAAGGTGTTGTACCTGTTTAGCCTCCCAGACAGGGTCACATGAAGCCATGGGTTGCAGATTGATGGTTTTTGCAAGCAGATTCTATAAATTGTAAAACTAAAACTGCTGGGCAGATGAATCTGCTGATCAATGACCAGGGTTACCCGTCCAGAATGGACACTGCAACCGAAGAAAGCACCGGGAAACCATTTCAATATTTTTTCCCCCATGTATCATCGTGAACTTGGTATCGACTACGGTCTCAGCCCGAAGATGGAGCCTTCACCGATGATGAACAACTACAATTCAGAGGGTCAGAGATCATGACGGATGCAGAGGCATGATCACCTACATTGAACGACAAGGCACTCGAGTGAATGAATAAGGGAGAGGTCAGAGGTTTGATGGAATAATCTCAAGTTGCTTGGATGAGTGCAGCACCGACAACTCTCTCAGTGCCGTTCAGTTCAAATTAATCTGTCTGATTGACAATCTGAATGTTTATTCCCATAACCATTGACCCCTAATGACTGCACTGAGCATCACCTGCAAAATTCACTGCATTTCCTTTCCTGGGCTATTGTGATAGGACTTCCCAAAATCTTGTTCTATACCACATGGAGAACAAGGTTGATAGGTGCATTGGAATTCCATTTCAGTAGGTTACTCACCAAGGTAAACACCATCCTGATTTGGATGTGCTCACTCGTCTTTCATTGTTGTTGAGTTGAAATACTAGAGCTTTCTGCTCATTAGCTCATGGAAATACTTTCACCAAAAGAATTGCAGTGGTTTAAACTACTCTTCTGAAAGGCAATTAATGGGCCTCGTCTGCAACACCCAAATCCTGAGAGTGGAGTTCTGTTCAACTTCAGTGCATTGTATCATTGAAACAGTAATAGTTAAGTTTCTTTACAGCCGGCTGGCTCTTCAAAAGTGTTTTTTAACGTTAAAAGCATTAAACCCTGCCAACAAGTGGTTCTTTTCTGTTTCTCCCTCATCTGTCTGCGGCACACTTGCACTATGTCAGTTCTATGTATTTCTCTGCACTCCTGTTTATTCTGTTATCTACCCAAGTTATTTAGCTGGTTCCTTTTGATGCTTCTGGATCTACAGTATACAGGTTTTTGGGATTTTCAGTTTCTTTTGACTGATAGTACATGACTGATGCTCAATGATTGTTGCCAAGGCTTAACATTAGCATGTGCATTACAGGTCTGGTCGTAATGGTGTATTTTACAAGGCTATTGTGGTTTTTGTTGCTCTTTCAACTCCTTTTTTTGGCAAAACTAGGTCCATTGGTATCATTTTAATAGCAATACTATTATTGAAGTTGAATTGCTGTCATACCTACTGATATTGAAAAATAACACTTGGTAAGGTGTAAATGTTGGAGCTAATATTTCCATAAATTGAGATATCGGATCTAATTATTTCTGAGATGAGGTGAGAGATTGCCCTGTACAATGTAAAGATTCACTGTAATCCTTGCTTGTTGCAACTATATAGGTTAGCATAGCAGCTAGCACAGTGCTGTTGCAGCACCAGCGATTGGGACCAGAGTTTGAATCCTGTGCTGTCTGTCGAGTTTGTACGTTCTCATGTTTTTGTGGGTGGCAAAGGAGAACTTTTTCTTGAACTTAGAGGTGCTGAACTTCAGGTTTCTGTACATTCTCACTGTTACCTTCAGGCAGAAAAGATTGTGATCAGGGTGATGTTGATCCTTTATGGGAACTGCCTTTTTGAGGCAATGCCTCGTGTAGCTGTCTTCTCTGAATGGGAGGTTAGTCCCTGTGATGGATTTGAACACACATGTCAAACTCTGGCCCGCGGGCCAAATTTGGCCCGCGATATAATTATATTTGGCCCGCGATATAATTATATTTGGCCCGCAAGATCATTTAAAAAATGTATTAGAGGTGGCCCACTGGCCGCCGCGCCAGTATAGCGCATGCACAGTAATACTACAAATCCCAGAATGCATTGGCGTCAGCCCGCTAATCGCCCCCACCTCCTCTGTTTACGTTGCAGGGTCTCACCGTGGACTCTGGTTTTGGGGCCTGGCCGGTGTCAGGGGAAGCCAAGGCCGCTTCCCAGCGCCCGGAACCGGAGGCCTCGGGCCTGACCTCGCCAGGACCGTTGCCCACTCCTCCTCCCTGCCGCAGGCCGACCCGCGACTCACGGTGACGGGGCTGCTGATCCGCCAAGATGCCGCCCTACAGCGAGAGCCGATGCCCCCGCACTGTCGTTGTCCAACCCGATCGCCCGCAAACCCCGCCCTCCCGCACACAGGCCTGAGTAAGGATTATGAACTTTAACCTCAGGATAAAACGATCTTCCAATAGTTTCATGTCACAGTGATAAATATATTCCTGGTTAAAAATGGTCCTGCACCTGGATACAAGCTCATTAGGCATAAAACTTGAAAAGTGTGTCAATCAAAGGATATCTGTACCAATGGAAAAAGGGCATGGCAAATAACCCTGCTAGAGTTCATGCCCACAATCAGTCACCCATTTAATTGTTTCAGGAATCCTGTTATTCTCCCACATTCTCAATAGCCCTCAGATTTTACTATTCGACGGCACACTAGCAACATTTGACAAATCCTCTATAGAGAAATATTATTTATTGAATATTTTATTTCTCATTTGTTAATGCTTCTGGAAAGAGTTTATCCAAAACTATTATTAAACATTTATTTTAATAAGAAAAAGTTTAACATTACATATGTTGAAAGAAGAGAAAACATGCAGATGTTGTTGAAAATTTTCAATCCAATATTTAGTTCGGCCCTCGATTAGTCCAAGTTTTTAATTTTGTCCCTCGGTGAACTTGAGTTTGACACCCCTGGACTTGAATTTGCCACTTCCAGCATCCTTCTGCATTCATGAGCATTTTAGTTTCTAATCTAGGCTGTGATGCAACCAGTCAGTATGCTTACCCCAAGTACACCTGTAGATATTTGATAGAATATTTGAAATATTTTCTCTCATTGCTTCCTACCCAATCTGTTGAGTTGTAATCAAGATTCAGCCAAATAAATGTAGAGAAATTGCAGTGCCACAATTAATGATGAAGTTATGGCAAACATGTTCAGGATTTTGGAAATCTATTTGGAGCACCACCTTTCGTGTAGCAAATCTAATGGAAAGCTGAAAATAGAACTGTTCTAACACTTTATTTCTGGTTATCAGCTCATCGACAATTACACCAAATGTTTATGGTTGGTGGCTTGCTTGAAAATGATAGAAATGTAATTGAATGGAAAGTACTCGTCTATTCAAGAGTTTCAGTGTAAAGACAGTGGAAAGAGTGGAGATATTTGATCTAGAGTCAAACTATTTTATTTTTGTCACGCTTAAAAAAAAAAAAAAAAAAAAAAATCTTTGGTTAGAAGATGATCTATAAAGTTAGGAAAAAAAATCCTGTCCTTCAAAACTTCTAATGAATGTTGAAATTGCACAGACTTGTAATGCTTATTGTTCAGTCAGCAAATATCAATGCCTTAGGCACACGGAAGATAAAAAAATAGGGAGCAAAGTTAATTTGGCATTCATTCTAAGGCCTCAACCAAATTGCAAGATGAACTTGAAACAATATTGCTGAATTGTAAATAAAATGGACAGCGTTTTGGAAAACGTAATATTTGTATTAGCTGCAAAAAGTTGCAAAAATTAATATACGGGCTTATTCCGTGAACGGTTGTGGGATGGAAGAGGGTAGCATTTAAAAAAAAAATTAACTTGGGTGTTTTACCTTCCATAATAGTTTTCCAGTATAAATCCTTTGATATATTTCTCAATTTCTGTGATTAGATCATTTTGGTACATGGGCTCTGCTGCAAAAGCAGATAAATCATGGCTCTGGTCGCAAGTCCTAAAACATGTTGAGGGGGAGGCCAGAGACCCTGGAACCAAGTTGGTCCAGTGCACTGGAGGTTTGTTGCCATTTAGGTCTGCCTTAATCCCCTTTAAATTTCTATTAGTTAATTATTATCTGATCTGGTAGCAGGATTGCATTACGGGGGAGGAAAATGAAGAAACTTTTTGTTTCCAGAATTCATAGATTCACTTTTATATTGAGATATTAAAGAATGACTTTGCATCTCGAGCTTGTACAGTGCATTTATTCAGACATTATAAATTCATCTTCAATGTATTGAATTTCTGGAACAGATGGGTAAAGAAAAGCAACTATTTTAACATTTAGAATGGCAATGTGTTTGAGAATGTTCTTCATTTCTCTATAGATTATCTGTAAATGCTTTTACATTCTTGGTCTTCTTGATTATGGTGGTTATATTTAACAGGTTTTAATATTTTATGCAATCCATTGATCTCTGGATGTGTCTGTAATGTATTACAAATTGTTTAACAGTCAAACTAAAATATAAACACTTATTTATGTGACAGCAGTTGGTCTCTGACATGGATTGCATCCGGACAACACCCTTGTCGTTCTGCCTGGCTGTAATATGTAATTCCTCTCTTTATCAGTGTAGATAAGCGCATGTACAAATGTTCTTTCTCAGGAGTTTAGCTTCAAGTATTTACAAAGTAGAAGGTACATACTGATGCATAGAAAATTTACTCTGGATAAATTAAGGTGTCGCTCTGTTTTGTATGCATTAATATTTCACTAAGGCAAGGTGGTTTTCCAAGTGTTTAGTCTGTATTTCCATTGTTGCTTTTTGCTGTGTACTTTAGCTTCTTGTATTTTAGAATTTTATTCCACTGAAATCTGGATTTGAGACAGATCCTTACTCTTGATTTGTACTTTAAAGCAAGAATACCAATGTACGTATGTTCTGCAGTATTGAAAATCTTAGATTTAAGGTTTTTCTATGCCTTTATTATCATGGGTGTTTTTCACTTTTTCTATTCTATTGACTTTAGGTTTTTTAATGTTCAATAATGCAATTTGTACCCATTTTCTTTCACATGCACCCACACTGAGCTCTATCAAGAAAATCCTCAGTTTTAAGATTCTCATGCTTGTTTTTAACATTCCTCTAATCCAATTTTCCCTTGCAACCGCTGCAACCGTGTCTGCCTGTCCCGCATCGGACTTGTCAGCCACAAATGAGCCTGCAGCTGACGTGGACATTTACCCCCTCCATAAATCTTCATCCGCCAAGCCAAAGAATCCTGCCCTGACTATGCAATCTCTTCCAGACCAGATATTCAGAAATTTATGCTTTTAGTTACTATCCTACAAATTTTTTTTAAACTTTATTTAAGATTTTATAACATGAATAAAATAGAAGATTACATTTCAAAAGAATAAAAATAAGATAATAAAATTACAGTACCACATCGGTAAACTAGATAAACTAACCCCCCCAATAATTATTACACAACATTAATAACCTAACTTAAAATTAGTCTCACCCCCCCAAAATAAAGAGTGAAGAGTTAATAAAGTGAACAATATATATAAGAAAAAAAGGCCACTTACAAAAAAAAGATAAAACATAACAAGTAAAGATACTAACAAAAAAAATTATCAATACTAAAATATCACACTTAAAAACATATTTAAAGCAAACTTAAATGCATATAATTAGCAAACGGAGTCCACTTTAACTTATAAAAAGACATCCTAATCCTGAATTGAAAAAGATATCCTTTCCATGGTCAAACAGGATTTCATCTCCAAATGCCACCTATCAAGTTATATCCTACAAAATTTTTGGAACAGTGTATTTTTATGCTGGAGTGGAGGCTTTTGGGATCTTAGTGGTATTATGAAGGTTATTTATACTGAATAGAGGTTAACTCTTTGGAGCAGGGAATTCCAGATATCACCACACACTCTGATAATGTGAATGGATATCTTCCTGATGAATTTGTACACATTAGTAGGGTTTTAGTGTGGAATGTGCTAATGGTTCACTGAAGCCTGTGTAACATCACCCCCTACAGTGAAGATGATAGCTATTTCGGAGAGCATTAGAGGCTAAACATTTTTTGTATTTAAGTATGCAGGTAGCAAGAACTAATACTGGCCACAGAGGCAATCAAGCATTCAGAGATTCAGACAAATTTTTTGCACTGATGATGGTGTACTATTTGGACTTGAGTTAGCTTTTTGGATGCAAATTAAGGGGAAACATTAATGAATTGGTCTGACTGCTTGTCTTTGAAGAATTTTTAAATAAAGCAATGCCAAATCAATAGTGAGTGTGACATTAATTTAAAATATATTTCATGAGTATAACATTATTCAACATGTTTTCCTCATCTTCTGAAGGTAAATAATATTCCAAAATAGTGGAAAATTTGGATCAAAAAAAGAAAACGTAGAAAGTCTGAATTTGGATTTTGAGTAGAGATAACATGTCATACAATCAAATAATGTTGAAATTGGGTTGGTAGCTTATAAATCTAAAAAAGCAGTTTGGCTTCAGGTTGGTGATGGAACATGCACGTCCATTCACGAGGAAAAAGATTGGTTCGTATTATTAGGGTTAAACAAGGATGAAACAGTGATTGCAGTTTCAGACACAAGTACTTGGAGAAACTCAGAAGGTTATGCAGCATTCTTTATGGTAAGAATCTGAGCCCTTTGTCGAGGTATGAGGTGCCTGAATAAAATGGTGGGGAGGAGGGCAGGTGGAGGAGCACAGGCATGGGTGATCTGAGTGGAGGGCAGAAGAGAAAAAAACTGAGATATAAAAGGGGGTGGAGGTAGATCACTGAATGGAAGGGAGCTGGAGGAAAAGCGACAGACTGATAGGATGAGAGAGAGAAACCGGGAAGGGGTTGAATGGAAACAGGACAAGCCAATGTTCATGCCATCTAGTTGTATTCTGTCTGGGCATTCTCCAAGCTGTTGTTCCTCCAATTTGCATGAAGCCATGGACAAACATGTTGATGTGGCAATTGTGTTGGATTTTCATCTTCCTCCGTCGCACCCATATCTACATATGACCTGTTGATTCGTGCTCCTCCCTTTGCCCCTTCTTTCCCCACCTTTTTAATTTAGGCACCTGCCAGCTTTTTGTCCATTGTCGGAGGGCTCAGGTCCAAAACATTGGTTGTATCTTTGCACCAATGGATCTTGCGTGACTGGCTGAGTTTCTCCAGCACTTCTCTGATTTTAAACTGGTGATTTTTGTAACCTTTTTAAGAAAAGATGTAAAATCTGCTGTGGGACTAAGTCCTAATTGCAATAGTTAAATAGGCTGCAGCCTAAAAGCATAAATAATACAGTGTAAGGTAATTCCACAGTTGTGTTTGAACTCCTAAATATTCCTAACCTGAGCTTGGAGTTACTGCAGTCTTTGTTCACTTACATTTTATTTGCTTTTTGGAATGTGTGGCCACGTATACCTGTGCTTCTCTCTTGTTTTTCATTCTCATCTCATTGGTTACAAGGTGAGTAAATTACTCGTGGTGTGATTCATCAGATATTCTCTCCCTCCAGAGATCAGTTTGATGCAGTAAGATTATGACATGGCTGCAGGTTTGCAGGACAGTACTCCACTTTAGTGATTTGCTTTTCAATTTGTTGTAAGATTGGTATTTTATGCCTGGTTCACATTTATCTATGCGAGTGACTGATCCTTAACTATATGGGTTGGTAGTTTCTGACATTACTATTAGAGTATTAACTTTGCTTGCATGTTTTAGAGAAAACTCCAGAGAGAAGCTGTCGTGAGACTATGATCAGAAACTAAGCAACTAGAATTCATAAATTGAATTTGAATAGGTGCTTGTTTTAATAATTCATAAGCATACAGTACCATCCTAATTATCTGAAATTGGATTCTCTGAAATCCTCATTTATCTGGATTGTTTTTAACATTTTGGATAAATAAGGATGTCCAAAACAAATCAGAAATCCTTTTTATCCAAATTTTTTTCGGAGCTGAACTGACCTCACAGGTTGAAAAAAAAAATTCACCTGACAGGAAATTAGAATGACAATTGTCCTCATTTCAGGTAACTCCCTCCCCTCTCTCTTTCCATTTCTTCTTTACCTGCACCTATTGACTTTTCTCTCCAACTCTCCCTCTCAAACTTTGTGGCCACTGTCTCCCAGTCAGGAGAATCCCATGTTCTGGCGTTATCAAGGAGAGCAGGTTCCTGGGCAGCAGTGGGGTCGTTGGGTTCCTGGCGGCAGTGAGGACATGTTGGAAGGTGTTGGTGATTGGTGGTGGTCAGCATTTTTTTGTTTAAACATTAATATGTGATTTCCTGTTGCTACTGAGCTGTTTTTTTTAAAAAAAAAAGGACCAGTTATCCAAAAGGTTTATCTGACATAGGCCTGACCCTAACTGTTTTGGATAATCTGAGTTTTACTGTACTTGCTTTAGTTTCTATTTTATACCATTTGTATTTTGTTTATCAGACAGTGTTGATAGTTCAATTTCTAGAATTTGAATTCAACGGAAGGCAGTTTGTATTCTGTGGTTTGGATTTTGTATTGGTTCCCAGTGAGCAAGGATTACAAAAAAAAAGCTTTTCAAGGTTTCATGGTTAACATAGCGGTTAGCGGACTGTTGTTACAGCGCCTGCAATTGGGACTGGGGTTAGAATCCATGCTGTCGGTAAGGAGTTCGTACATTCTTCCTGTGTGGATTTTTCCCACTGTTCAAAACATAACAGGATTGTAGATCAGTTGGGTATAATTGGATGGCATGGGCTCATTGGTGAAAGGGCCTGTTACCATGCTGTATATCTAAATTTAAAAACATTGAAATTTCAAAAATAAAAATCTAAATCATCAAATTTTCTTAAAACGACATTGACCATAACCTGGAACAAGTTGCTCTTGCAGCTGTGAACGTTTGCCTTATTTAAGAGAGTTTGAAAGTGATTGAGTGGATTCTCCATTAAATTCTGCATAGTTCATTGATCAGGGCATTGAGTGTAGTAGCAGGGATCTCATTGTATAACTGTACAAGGAGGCATTGAGATCACATTTGGAGTACTATAACTAGCTTGAAAATGTATCATTAAACTGGAAAGGGTGCAGAAAAGATTCAGCTTGAGTTATTGAGTGGCTGGGACATTACACCCCAGAGCATAGGAGGCTAAGGGGGAACTGTATGGAGTGTTGTACACCTTTGAAAATGAGGGGAATGGATTAGGTTATTTTTCCCCTGAAGTGTGGAAAGCAAGAGAGCATAAAACTGACCTGAGGGGCACCTTCACACATGGGGTGGTGGGTGGAGACGCATCTAACATTTAAAAGATGTTTCTGCAAGTTGATGGACAAAATGACATGAGCCAAATGTAGGTATGAGGGAGTAGTATGGTTGGTATGGACAGAATGGGCTGAAATGGTCTGTATAATTAAATTCTAAGGCTAGTTTTGCACCAATGATGCTAATACTTTTGATGTTGTGTCCCTTGGTATGTTTAGAATAATGAGGATATATATAATATTATTTAACTGATCTTTATGCATGTATCATTTTAACAATCACCTTTAACAATTATGAACAAAATTTGAAATATGTTGTGCATTTGTAGTGTACACACTACGCAAGTGTGAAGAACGACGACACACACACCAAAGCCTTGGAAAACGAGACTAATTTTTTGCTCTGGCCATTGCACTTATATGGGCCCATGGTACTAACGTCAGGGCCCTGTGTCATTGGAGCAACAGCCTTGGATTAGCCAGCAATCCCACCAGAATTCCCCATCTTTCCCACTGTGAGGGGGTCACCTGGAACAATGGCCGTTGTCACCCCCTGGTCCTCGTGTTCTTTAGCCATTTTGTGGGCTGGTCCGTGTCTCTGTGCGGGCGACTACACCCCGAACTGGGGACCAAGCCCTTGTCCATAGCATTGGGTGGCCTGCCCTTGCGTCGCAGGGAGGAGTGGAGCCTGGCTTTTAACAGGCCAGATATGCTCATGTCAGGTGGTTGATGGTAAAAGTCTCCACCTTACTTTTGATGTCAAGGATGAAGGGGAAATCATTGTCTTTAATGACCTTGTAGGGTCGTTGTAAGGGTGGTCTGTGTGCACCTCTCCTTACGAACACGAACTGATGAATCACACCACGAGTAATTTACTCACCTTGTAACCAATGAGATCCTTTGGGATGCTATGCTTGGGCTGGCCGTTTGGTAGGGGTTGCCACAGGACCAAGGACCCCGGTTTTCGCAGCAAGTTCTCAAGGGTCGCCACGGGTTCTTCTGGGCGTTTATCGGGGGCCAGGAACTCCCTGGGGATGATTAGTGCCGCGCTATAGACCATCACTGCTGCCAAGGCATTGAAATCATCTTTCGGTGCAGTACGAATTCCCCAGGAACCAAGGCAGTTTGTCCACCCAGTTGGGACCCTTCAAGTGCCTGTGAAGCACTTCTTGAACCTGTTGGCCTGAGAGTGATAGTGTGCTGTGGTGGAGCCATGTCCCCAGAAAGTTAGCCAGCGCTGCCCAGAGGTGAATTGTGCCCCCATGTCTGAGGTGTTAGGTGCTTTGGGACTCTGAATCAGGGCACCCATGTGTCAATGAGTTCCCTGGCACAGATTTCTGTGGTGGTATCAGCCACCTTGTGGAGCGGTCAACCATAGTCAAGAGATAACTTGCCCCACAGAAACTGGCAAAGGCCCCACTATGTAAATGTGTACATGGCTGAACTTGCACCATGCTGGTTTGAAATCTATGTAGGTGCTCTTGTGTGAACCTGCACTTAAGAGGACTGACAGTATGTGCAGGTCTTGGCCCACTGGCTGACCTGTTTATGGAGGCCATGCCAGACAACCTGCTGGTAACCATTTTGACCATGGCGTAGATGGTGGAGTGCGCCAGGTTGTGGATGGCCTCAAACCTGGCCCCTCCACAGAGCCAGGATGATGGGACGGAGGCTGACGGTAGAAATGTCGCATGGTAGTGTCAGGTGACCTGGCTGACAGGGAATTCCTCCACCCTGAGACTGGAGAAGGCTGTTCCTACAAGCGGGGATCTCAGGGTCCTGCTTCTGCGCTTTGGTGAGGGCCAAGTAATCGACCCCTTTGGACAGGTGTGTATTGATTCGATTCAATTGCGGGGTGTGACAGAGCATTAGTTAACACATTGTTTTTTCCCCTTGATTTGTTCAATGTCTGCGGTAAACTCAGACACATAGGACAAGTGTCTCTGTTGTCGGGCTGATGACGGGTCCGAAACTTTATGGAAGGTGAAAGTCAGTGGCTTGTGATCAGTGAACACCCTGAATTGCCGCCCTTTCAAAAAGTAACGGAAATGTCTTACCACCAGGTACAATGCTAACAGCTGTCGGTCGAAAGTGCTGTATTTGAGCTCTAGGGAGGCAGAAGTGCCTGCTGAAAAAGGCCAGGGGTTGCCTCCGGTCCTCGAAGAGTTGTTCTAGCTTGCCTCCTACTGCTGCGCTGGAGGTGTTGACAGTTGGGGTGGTAGGTGCCTCCTGAATGCCCTGGAAGACTCATTGTCACAAGTAATGTCTTTTGACTTGCCTGTCATCAGTGTGAAGATGGGGTGCATGATGTATGCTGCTGCCGCTATGAACTGTGGTAAAAGTTTATCATACTGGCGAATTCCTGTAGCCCTTTTGCTATGTGCGGCTTAGCGAAATTCCGTTCTGCCTCAGCCTTCTCGGGGAGGGGTGTAGCCCCATGTCTGTTAATCCTGTGCTCCAGGAAATCAATGGTGTCCAGACCAAACTGGCATTTCACGGGGTTGATAGTCAACCCAAACTCACTCAAGTGTGGGCAGTGTGGTCCTCACGGCTGGCGATGAGGATATCGTCCAAATAGATGAATGCAAATAGGAGGTCCTGGCCCTCTGCATCCATCAGCCACCGGAAAGTTTGTGCTACGTTTTTCAGCCTGAAGGGCATCCGTGGGAATGCAAACAGGCCAAAGGGGGTTAAAATCACTGTTTTGGAGACATCCTGGTGGTGAACTGGGATTTGCTGTTTTCCCCCGTGTGGGTTGGCAGCAACGTCTTGGATGTGGGGCATGGGTTATCTGTCAGATGTGGTGGCCTTGTTGATGTTTTCCAACTCCCTACTGATTTGGGCACCATGTGGAGGGGAGAGGCCCACGGACTCAGAGTGCCGCACAATCCCCAGCTCCTCCATTTTCTTAAACTCCTCCTTCGCCAGTCTGAGCTTTTTGGGAGGGAGTTGGTGTGCACTGGCGTGGCATGGGGGCCCTCAGTCAGTATGTGATGCCTTACTCTGTACTTTGGCTCAGCCGTGGAGAACTGTGGAGCCACTATCAAGGGGAACTTCACAAGGATTCGGGCGGCTTCAATGTCTGAGAGTGTTATAGAGTCCAGGTGTAGGGCAGGTAGCTTGGCTTGCCCCAGAGGCAGAGTCTGACACCAAGCAAGCAGTGAGCCTGAAGGAAGTACCCCCCCATGAGTGGTTGCACCACTGCAGCGAGGGTGAAGGTCCATGTAAAGTGGACCTTTGTTGCCGAAATGAGGGGGGATGGCATGGGTTCTTAAAGTTCAAAAGGAAAAGCTGTTGGCTGCCCTCAGTGCTGGGTACTGCTTGCCCTTGTGGGTGGGGGGGGGGGGTAGAATGCTTATTTCGGCACCCGTGTCGACAAGGAAATGCCTGCCTGCCCAACAGTGAGTCCCAGACATGGAGATGGCTATCACATGAGTCAACTGCCGCAGCCATCAACGTCGGTTGGCAGGGTGTTTTCTGAAAACCTGCAGGGTGGGTGGCATTAATGGGCTTTCACACCCCATTGCTGATGGTAGTAGCATAGCTGTCCTGGAGTGTTCACTCAGCTCTCCGCTGGCCTTGATCTTGCTGGGGGTTGTTCGTGGGGCTTGCTTATGTGGAGCTGGTGTCCTTCTTGGCTCTCCAGGGCATATCTGCCTGGGCTGCGACCCTCTGAAGGTTGCTGAAGTCCTCATCTGTGATATCCTTGGGCAGCTGCTACAGAAAGATCTGCTCAAAGAGCTGGCAAGACTTGTGGCCCTCAATTAGAGCCAGCATCTCACTCTTTAGGGTACATGGGGCCCTTTCCCCCAATTCATCCATATTCAGCAATCGGGCAGCATGTTCGCACTGGGAAAGTCCAGAAGTGCAGGTTAGTAGCTCTTTGAGGGCCAAGTATTTGCCTTGCTCCAGAGGAATTTTTAAAAATTTTTTATTTTTCACACTATAAACCATATTGACCAAGATACATACAGACATTTTTCTTTAAATATATACAGTGTCGTTTTTTTCCCCCTCCCTTCCCTCCCTCCCTCACCCCCTTCCCCATTTATTTGAAGTTCAGCTCCAGAGGAAATTGATGACCCTTGCTACTGTGTCCTGATGGAGGGCTCTCACAATGTAGATGTAATGGGTGTCGTTGGCGGTTGTGGCAAAGCTGGAACTGAGCCTCAGCCTGCCTGAACCACATGCATGGCTGCCACATCAAAACATTGGAAACCTGAGAGAGACCAAGTGGATGGTCGGTGGCTCTGCTTGATCCATCATCTTTGGGTCCAATTGCTGGTTGGACTTTTTGGGGTCACCATTGTAGCATATGCACAACATGAGCGTGGAGAAGAATGCCACATATGAAAGCCTTGGAAAACAAGACTGATTTATTGCTCTGGCCATTGCGCTTGTATAGGCCCCTGGTGCTGAGTACAGGGCCCCGTGTCATTCGGAGCACTGGCTTAGGAATGGCTGGAGTTCTGTGCGGAGGTCACCTGGGATGACGGCTGGTGTTACTTGCCCCCCCAGGTCCACGCAGTCGCCGTTCGTCAGCCATTTTGCAGACCGGTCAGTCCATATCTCTGCACGTGGGCTGCTACAACATTTATTTTAATTGTATGATATGTATATGTTATTATGTTGCTTTGCTTTATCAATATAACGTATATAGGATTATTATATTAAATGCAATAGGAACATAGAAAGTAGGAACAGGAGTAGGCCAAAAATGGCCCATCGAGCCTGCTCCGCCATGCAATAAGATCATGGCTGATCTAATTTATGACCTAACTCCACCTACCTGCTTTCTCCCCATATCCCCTAATTCCACTATCATGTAAAAATTTATCTAACCGAATTTTAAATATGTTTAATGAAGCAGCCTCAACCACTTCCCTGGTTAGAGAATTCCAAACATTCACTACTCTCTGGGAAAAACTATTTTTCCTCATCTCTGTCCTAAATCTACTCCCCCGAATCTTGAGACTGCGTCCTCTCGTTTTAGTTTCCCCGGCCAGCTCAAAAAACCTTCCTGCATCTATCCTATCCATACCCTTCATAATCCTATATGCTGTAGTTTTTCACCCTTGAAATAATATTCAGCTTTTTTATTTTTCTTGCCAAAGTGGATAACCTCACACTTACTAACATTGTACTCCATCTGCCAGACCTTTGCCCACTCATCCAGCTTAACTATATCCCTCTGCAGACTCTCCACATCCTCATTACAATTTGTTCTTCCACTCACTTTGGTGTCATCCGCAAACTTGTAAAATAAATATTTAAAAAAAAATCAACCTACAAGTGCATTGCCATGTTCTGCCAACAAATATTCTTGTTTAAAGTTTGAAATGTTCCTGGAAGAATATATTTCTAATGAAAATCTAATATTGGAAGAATTTAAAACTAAAAATTTTCATTTTTTTGTGACCCTCAGATTACTAGCAAATATTGAATATATTGATTTGATCTTTTTTCTGTATTTAAGTGTCTTCTTTCTTTGGCTTGGTTTCGCGGACGAAGATTTATGGAGGGGGTAAAAAGTCCACGTCAGCTGCAGGCTCGTTTGTGGCTGACAAGTCCGATGCGGGACAGGCAGACACGATTGCAGCGGTTGCAGGGGAAAATTGGTTGGTTGGGGTTGGGTGTTGGGTTTTTCCTCCTTTGCCTTTTGTCAGTGAGGTGGGCTCTGCCATGAGAAAATAACTACTAGGAGCTCAAACATCATTTCTCTTGGGATACTGTGGTCTTAAGATGGAGTATTCTTGTCATTTTCAAGACGGTGCAAATTGGGAGGAATTTTCCATCTTGTACAATTGTTCGAATTGAATGTAAACAATGGTCCTGAAAGTGAACCTCCTGTAACCATTGGACTTGAAATATATTCTTAATTTTCATTTTAATTAAACCCTATTTTGGCAAATAAATACTGACCTACAAAAAAAAGTTCTGAAGATCGATTTTAAAAATCTTTGGAGTGCAGGATTTTTCACTGTGGCAATGAAGCAAAGTTTATAATAAAAATGTGCTGATTTTCTATGCTTGCAAATTGTAAGTAAGGACTGAAAAACTGGAATGTGTATTAGTACATTTTGTAATTTTAAAAAAAAATGCTCTTTCAGTGTGCACTATGCAAATTGTATGTTTCACAAAATTATATCTCATTCACAGGTTCTAGCCTGGTTTGAAGAAGGTGAAGAAACTGTAACTGCCTTTGTTGAGCCTTTCGTAATCTTACTAATTTTAATAGCAAATGCCATTGTGGGCGTGTGGCAGGTAAGTGATATACTAGAAATTGATTTGTATATTTAAGAATCATTAGCTTTGTATTTTAATGACATCAGTGCAAATTGAGATTTTGAATTTCTATTCATAAAACAGTAGTGTGCCTTCATTTTATTCATCTGTCAGATTTTTAAAAAAAAGATGTCCATGAGCATTGCCTCTTGAAATAAAAACTTGGGGTGCATTCACCTGCCATTTACTGAAATAAAGCAATTATTTATTTTCTCAAGACATTTTCACAATGCTTTTAAAATTTATTTTGCTATATTATAAAACTAAATCCCATAATTGAGCACTATTCTGATCATGTTGGGCAAGGTAGCACAATGGATCATTGATTCAGGAAGAGTGTCCATGAAATGTTACCTACTTAAGTAGTGATCTTCAAAGAAAGCAGCTTCCTTTCCTTGATTTCCAGGGAAAGGAGTTTGCTGTCCTTGTCGAATGTTTAACTGGATGTCCAGAAATATGGTCAACTTTCAACTTGTCTCCTTGGGAATGGAGATTGGATGTTGGTATTGCCAAAAATGTCCAAATCAATGAATAAATTTTTAAAAGTTTAAATTGATTATAGTAAGTGGAAGTATCAAGGGAGCAAGTTTGGGTCAATGGAACTCCTATACACTGTTGTCAAGACCTGATTATTTAATGATGAGTTTGGCTTTGAGCTGAATGGCCAATTTTCAATTGAACTAAGGAAGTAGAAGATTTAAAAGCCATGGAATAATAGTAGATGAAATTAGGTTCAGGCTTCGTTTGTTTATCAGAAGGGCATCATAAAGTTATAGTATTTTAAGGTGTCTATTTTCATTCATATATTTGTAGAATGTTAAGCAGCTAATTTTTTTTAGTCTCCCTATTTTCCATGCAGAATTGCTGATATGCAACCCCACTTTTTCATGTTGCAGTGTTGCATGTTGGAGAGTTCCAAGTTTAAAAAAAAAATAAAAAATTCTTGTTTTCATATTTGTTCCTTTGTCTTGTGTCTTGATATTTGAGCAGAAGTATATTGTAGGGCAATAAGCACAAGCTTTGTTACTCTTTGTTGAATTTTCAATATTGGGAAATCGTAGAGAAATTTATGGCGATGATGTCAAAATCTCACGGTATCTTCCATTAAGTTGGACTGTTATTACAAAGTTAAGGTGTTTTAGCTAGTGCTCCTTTAATCTCACTTTTTTGAGAAACAAATTAAATAGTAAATGACAATGTGTAAGAAATCCAAATGTGCAAAATTGATAAGGTGAAAGCATTTAATTAATTGAGCTTGCTCTATTGTCATGTTACGATGACTATCTTGATGTCGGCATTATCAACGCACCCCAGAGCAACTTCATAAATTCCTGCCAATATTTTTTCCCTCCAGGAAAAATTCTCATTACAATTCAGTGAGAAATATTTCTGAATTTTGCAGCTAAGCCATAGTAATTAAGAATGCCAACTACATTTAGATAAGGAAATAACTTGTTCCATGGTTAAAGACCCTTTGGACAGAAATCTTCCCTGTTACCTGGTTTGGTTCTGTTTAAATGCCATCATTTAATGTGTTCAAAAATAGGGGTGAGCCAGGAAGTTATAGAAGTAATTTATTTTGGCTCAGGTGCATGTAAATATTTAAAGTTCACAGCATGGTTGGAAATAGGTGAGGATTTATAGCAGTTTGTGAATTTGAAAAGTATTATTTTTAATATCAATTTAACTCAGTGGAACTTTGTAAACAGAATGCATTAGTATTTTCAGAAAATGCCCATTAAATTTGCAGCAAATTTTGAGATGTGTTATAGTTGCATGGCTTGGGAAGAAGGCAATGTACGTAATGGGTGGATTCATAGAGTGTATGCTTTGACTCTGTGCCACATTTGTTCCCACTTGCACAAGTTGCTGAAATGGAGAGGAAATTTTTTAAATCATAAGTGGTCATTGAAGAGCACTAGCAATGAGAGATAGAACAGGCATCTCTACTGTAATAAGTTGAGCAACAACGTTCTACTCACTGTTTTATGTATGCATCAATAAATTGGATCGATACACAAATTTTGCAGCATATATTGCGAGTTTTGCAAATGCTTGAAGCAAGTGGATTTTTTCCTAAATACTTGACCTTGAACAGCAGGTGGGGAATAACTGTCTCACTGTAATTTGAAAGTAAATGAGTATAGCCAAATTTGAGGCATGTAGCGTTCATGCTACCCGAGCATGAAGAAGAATGACATGCACATCCAAACCTTTTGAGACTTTAAACCTTTCTTGCACTGGCCATCGCACTTATATGGGCCCCAGGCGCTGACATCAGGGAACCACATCATTATGGCGCTGGCCTGGGATTGACAGGTGTTCCCGCCATAGCTCGCTGTCTTTCCTCCGTGCAGAAGGTCGCCTGGGACGATGGCTGGTGTCACTCCCACGTCCATGCAGTCGCCATGTTCATCAGCCATTTTGTGGGCCAGCCTGCGTCTCCGTGCACTGGCCACTACACGACCCCCCCCCCCAAGAACTGGTGATCTGGCCATTGACTTTGGTGGTCTGCTCCTGCATTGTGGGGGAGGAGTGGAGACTGGCTGGTTACAGTCCAGGTATGCTGGCTTCATGCAGTTGATGGAGTCTTAACATCCCCAGGGATTTAATGTTTGAGCTGGCCATGTGGTGGATGTTGTTGCGAGACCAGGGACCCCAGATTTCGCCACAATTTCTCAAGGGTGGCTGCGGGGTCAAGAACTCCCCAGGTATGATTAAAGGTGCATTGTAGATCATTGCCACCGCCGAGGTGTTGAAATCTTCCTTTGGCGTAGTGCATATCCCCAGTTGGGACCCTTGAGCTGGGCTATCAAGGCTGCCTTCAGGTGCTTGTGAAACCACTCCACACGAGGGTGGTATGCCATGATGTGGTGCTGTGTCCCCAGCGCTGCCCAGAGCCTAGAAGCAAACTGTGTCTCCTTGTCTGAGGTTAGCTGTTTTGGGACCTGAATCTGGACACCCATGTGTTGATTCGTGCCCTGGCACAGGTTTCTGTGGTGATATTAGCCACTGGGACCGGCTCAGGTCACCTCGTGGAGCAGTCAACCATGGTAAGTAAGTATCTCACCCCGTGGGGAACTGGTAGCGGCCCCATTATATCGATATGTACGTGGCTGAACCTGCACCGCGCTGGTTCAAGTCTGTGGGTGCCTTCATGTGAGTCTACACTTTTGAGGACTGGCAGTACGTCCAGGTCTTGGCCAACTGATTGACCTGCTTCTGGAGGCCATGCCAGACAAACCTGCGAGCCACCATCTTCACTGTGGCTTGTATGGCTGGATGCGCCAGGTTGTGTATGGCATTGAAAACCTGCTGCCTCCATGCAGCTGGGACAATGGGGCAAGGACTGCCGATGGAGACGTCACATAGGAGTGTCAGGTTGCTGGGCCAACGGGGATGTCTTCCACCCCAAGACCCGAGATGGCTGTCTTATACGCTGGGATCTTGGGGTCCTACTGCTGCGCCTTGGTAAGGGCCACATAATTTATCCCCTGGGCCAGGGTGTGGACTGACTCGATCGCAGGTCATGATAGTGCATCAGCTACCACATTGCTTTTCCCCATGATATGCTGTATGTCTGTGGTAAATTCAGACACGTAGAACAAGTGTCTCTGCTGCTGGGCTGACCATGGGTTCAATACCTTATTGAAGGCAAAGGTCAACAGCTTTTGATTGGTGAAGACCTTGAATTGCCAACCTTCCAAAATGTAACAAAAGTGTCTGACTGCCAGGCACAGCGCCAATAGCTCTCAGTCAAAGGCGCTGTATTTGAGCTCTGAGGAGCGGAGGTGTCTGCTGAAAAAGGCCATGAGTTGCTACTGGCCCTCAATGAGCTGACCCAGTACTCCTCTTACTGCTGTGCTGGAGGTGTCGACTGTCAGAGTGGTAGGTGCCTCTGGTCTGGGGTGTACCAGGAGGGTGACGTTGACCAGCACGTCTTTGGAATTCTGGAACACCCTTACTTGTCCCAAGTAATGTCCTATGACTTGCCTGCCATTAGCGTGAAGATGGGGTGCGTGATGAGGGCTGCTACTGATATGAATCTATGGTAAAAGTTTCTCATACTGGCGAATTCCTGTAGCCCCTGTACTGTTTGTGGCTTGACGAAGTACTGTACCGCCTTGACCTTTTCGGGGAGGGGTTTTGCCCCATGTTTGTTTGTTCTATGCTGCAGGAAATCAATGTTCAGGCCAAATTGGCACTTCACAGGGTTAATTGTTAAGCCAAATTCACTCAACTGGGTGCACACTTGTCTCAGATGAGCGACGTGGTCTTTGTGGCTAGCGATTGGGGATAGAGAGATGAACGACATCCATCAGTCATTGGAAAGTTTGTGCTTCCTTTTTTAGGCTGAAGGGCATCCATAGGAATTCAAACAGGCCAAAGGGGATTATAATCGTGGTCTTGGGGGTGAACTGGGATTTGGTGGTTTCCCCCACCCATGAGGTCCACCTTGGAAAACACCCATGCCTCATGCAGGTTGGCGGCGTTCTTGGATGTGGGGACGGGATATTTGTCAGACATGGTGGCCTCGTTGAGGCGGTGGTAGTCATCACAAGGCCTCCAACCCTTCCCTGCTGTTTTCGGCCCCATGTGAAGGGGAAAGGCCCAGGGTCTTTCAGAGTGCTTCACTATCCCTAGCTCCTCCATTCTCTTGAACTCCTTAGTGAGGCTAAACTTCTTGGGAGGGAGCAGGGCACCCTCAGTCAGAATGTGGTGCCTTACCCCATGCTTTGACTTGGCCACAGAACTGTGGCGCCACTAGTGTGGGTAAATCTGCCAGGATGTGGGCAAACTTGTTGTCGGAAAGCATTATAGAGTCAAGGCTGGGGGATGTGTATTTTGGCTTTCCCCAGAGGTAAAGTTTGAAAAGTTCTGGCATGCACCTCTCTCGAGGTCCATGACAGGCAGTGGGCACAAAGGAAGTTGACCCCCAGGAGTGGCGCCACTACTGCAAGGGTAAAGGTCCACGTAAACTGGCTGTTGCCAAACCAAAGTGTGGGGGGGGAATGGTGTGAGTGTCAGTTTGGATGGAGTTGTTTTCTGCCCACAGTGCTGGGCCCTGCTTGCCGTTGGGGTGTTGAGGCCTGAGGGGCGTAGGAAGCTTACCTCAGTGCCGGTGTTGACCAGGAAACTCCTCCCTGACTGAATTCCAAACATAGAGGAGGCTATCACGTGGACCAACCACTGCCGCTATCAACGATGATTGGTCAGCATTTCCTGGAAACCCACAAGGTGGTCAGCATCGATGGGCCTCTGCACCCCATCACTGATGATAATTGCAGAATTGCCCCAAAGTGTTGACTTTCCTCTCCGCTGGTCTGGGCTTAGCAGTAGTCATGTGTGGGGCTTGTTGACCTGGTCTATGACTGTGCTGGTATCCCTCTTCACTCTCCAGAGCATGTCTGCCCAGGCTGTAAGCCTCTGGGGGTCCCTGAAGTTCTCTTCTTTTAGCAAGGGTCAGATTTCCTCCAGAAAGATCTGCTTGAAGAGCAGGCAATGTTTGTAGCCCTTAGTCAAAGCAAGCATTTTACTCATTAGGGCAGATGGGGCTCTGTCCCCCAATCAGTCCACATGCACCAATTGGGCAGTGCACTCGTACCAGGAGAGCCCAAAATTGTGGGTTTACAGCTCTTTGAGGGCCACATATTTACCTTGCTCCGGAGACTGCAGTCTACGATCCTTTCCTCTGTATCTTGATTGAGTGCACTCATGATGTAGAAGTAGTGGGTGTCATCGGTGGAGGTGTGTCAAAGCTGGAACTGAGCCTCAGGCTGCTGGAACCACAAATGTGGCTGTGACACCCAAAACGTTGGGAGCTTGAGTGAGACTGCATGGCTGGCCGCTGACTTTACCTGGTCTGTCATCTTAGAATCCAACTGCTAGTTGGACCTGTTGGAGTATCAATGTAGCATTTGCGCTACGAGGGTGGAGAAGAATGACATGCACACCAAAGCCTTGAAGTTGAGTCTGGCTTGTTCCACTGGCCATTGTGCTTACATGGGCCCCAGGAGCTGATGTCAGGTGCCGGCCTTGTTGTCTTCCCGCCGTGCAGGAGGACACCTGAGACAACGGCTGGTGTCACCTCCAGGTCTGCGTGGCCACCGCATTTGTCAGCTGTTTTGTGGGCTGAATGGCATCAAGGGGCGCGGGCTGCTACAGGTACATAATAAATGTAAGTATTTATCATTGTATCAATTCAGACAAAAAAAATTCAATGAATACCATATTATTTGTTTGATCATGCGTAGTGATACAAAAAACTTTTAAATTTTCTCCCCAAACCCCCTCCTTCCCAAAAGTAAGAAAACAACTGCTACTACATATACAATAGAATTATATATATGGCATTAATTATTATTATTAATTTCTATTTGAGAGGGGTGGAAGAGGTGGATGAAAACTTTTTGATAAAATCCATATATGGTTTCCAAACACTATAAAAAATTTTCAGCTCTATTTCTTAACTATATGTAATTTTTTTCAAAAGAGATACAATTTTGCATTTCACTGTGCCATCTACTTAATACTTCATTATCAACTTTCCATGTTATCACTATACATTTCTTTGCAACCACTATTGCTATATTAAAAAAAATACTTGGCATTTATTCAAGTTTACATTCTTTTCGCGCGCGCGCACACACACACACACACACACACACACACACACACACACACACACACACACACACACACACACACACACACACACACACACACACACACACACACACACACACACACACACACACACGTTTAAAAAAAAAAAAAAAAATCTTGGATCCTTTTGTATCTTTATCTTCATAATTTGTCCTAAAAATAGAATAATTCCAAAAGCTTTCCACTTTTTCCACAAGACCACACTGAATGTTTAAAAAAAAAGTCCCTATCTCTTTCCTACATCGATGACACTTTTTGGAATAATTAGGGTTGTCCATTTAATTTATGTGGAGTATAATATAATTGATGGAGAAAATTATATTGAACCATTTGGTATCTAGCATTAACTGTATTTGTAACATTTTCTTGAATTTGTATATTTAAATCTTTTTCCGTCTCATTTTTGATTTGTATAAATCTTTTAGTTTCTTTGCATTAAAACAAATTTTGTTTAATGACAGAGTTCAGTGCAGAACTTGTTTGCTTTAAGAAAATATAGCAAGCTCTATTTTAAATTCAATGAATACCAAGACAAGATCCTGCATGGTCGGCTCATTCAGAGAGTTAAGGCATATGAGATTCAAGGCATTCTGGTTAATGGGATTCAAAATTGGCATGGTGCTAAGGAGAAGAGAGTAGTGAAGGAAGATATTTTTTCTGATTGGAAGTATGTGATTAGTGCCGTACCACAAGGATCAGTGCTGGGGTTTGTTTACGATGTATATTAATTGTAAGTGAATGCAGGAGATGTGATGGTAAATTTACAGACAACATGAAAATTGATAGTGTTGTGGATAGCAGAAAGGTTGTCTATGGCTACAGTAAGATATGGAGTGCTGTAAAAGTGGGCTGAATAATGGTAGCTGGAATTTAATAATGTCTGACTACTCCTATCACCCCTGTCGTTTATTGTAAATGCTAGAGCACCAAGGAATGTTGATAAATAAAGAGACGTATGGACTTGGGACCAGAGCTCCCTGAAAATAGTGACAGAAATTGGAGTGGTGAAGAATGCACATGGCATGGTTGACTTCATGGGTTAGGGCATGGAATAGGACTCAATGTCACACTGGTCAGGCTGCCCTTGGTGCGCATTCCTGCTTTCCATTCTAATAGAAGGATGTGATACTGAGGAGAGTTCAGGGAAGATTCAGGGCTTCAGATGAAAGGAGAGATTGGGAAAAAATGTGGAGGCATGACTTGAAAGAACCATAGGTAGGTGAGAGACATAAGGTAGGTGGTCAAAATCACTTTCCCATGTTTGGCATGTGAAAAACAAAAGGATACAGATTTAAGGTGATGTGAAGGAGTTTTGAAGGGTGTTTGACGTTTTTGTTTGCACGGTTTGATCTCTAGAATGCATTTCTAGAGGATGGGCCATTAGATCCAATCACTGTTTAAGGGGCATTTAGCAATCACTTAAATAGGCAAGAGTTTGCAGGCAAATGGTATTAGAATAGATGGGGAGGGGCGTAGAATGGCATGGACGTGATAGATTGGAGGGTCTATTTTCATTCCGTATATTGAATGGAACTTGCATTGACAGTGTAACTTTTCTTAAGGCGCCTTATGGTATTTGTCACAGATCTCCGATAACTGGAGTAGATCTAATCATCATAAGCTAGGAGCCAGATTGTGCTTTAAAGTAAATGATGTTAAAGTATGCAATTTTGCTTTGTCTTGGATTCTTAGTGTTAGCTGCTCTTTTTTGCTATTATTGAAAATCACTTCATAAACGTAGAAACTGAACATAAAAACAAGAGATTACTATTATTAATAGAGTAGAAGTAGACCATTTCCCCTCCACATTTGATCGGTTATTACACAGAAACTAATTTTTTATCAAAAATATTTGGCATGTTTATTAATAATAATGAAATTTTGATGTCTTAATTTGATATCAACAAATTTGTTAACCATCAACTAATATGTTACAAATACTACTTCTCATTTGATATTTTTATTTGTAGTATGGAATTACTGTCAATGGAAAAAGGGGACTTGTTAGTTTGATCTTTTAGCATTGTTCACATTTTAATTTGCTCTTTTGAGAGGTCATACCATGGAAATAGACCTATCGGTCCATACTGACCAAGCTGGTCCCATTTGCCTGTCCCTCTAAAGATTTCCAATGCATGTATCTGTCCAAATGTGTTTTAAATGTTACAATTGTCTCCATCTTGAAGCCAGTCATGTATTGTGAAAACAGCCCAACTTGCCCATACTGACTAAAATGTCCTATGCACACTTGTCCCATCTGCTGGTCCATATCTCTCTAAAGCCATCCTATGCAGGTATCTGTCCAATTTTCACTGAACATTGCAATTGCCTCAACCACCCCCTCTCTGGCAGCCCATTTCATACACCCACCACCTCTGTGCTTTTTTAAAAAAGTTACCCCTCCGCAGACTTGAGAAGAGGAGAGTTTAAAACCATTGGGGAAAGTAGGTGTTTGTCTCATCGGGGGCTGTGAGAGAGGGACTTGGAACATTGAAGAGGGACCGGGAAAGGTAGGTACTTGTTTAAATGTACTTGTACATTGATTAGTTAATTGTAGTCAATGAAGGTGAGCTTAAGTGGAGTGGCCATTGTAAGAGGGAATTTGAGGATTTGGCTAAAGAGGCAAATGTGGTAGTAAAGGTAAGGACAATCCTGTTGAGAAACAAAAAGATTCAGCAAGGAGACACAGGTAAGGACAGGTTTTTAATGTTTTGTTTCTTTCATAAAATGGTGGGAATGGTAGCCAGGGTGTGGACATACTCCTCTTGTAGAATGTGGGTAGTCGGGGAAGCCAACAATATCTGTGAGAAGTGCATCCAATTGCAGCTCCTAACATTTTAGGGAATTGGAGCTGTTGTTGCTTGAACTCTGGATCATTTGGGATGCTGAGAGAGTGATGGACAGGAGATTCAGGGGTGGATTCACACCTAGAAGGAAGGTAGCTGGGTGACGGTCAGAAGAGGGAAATGGAACAGGCAGTCAGTGTGGGGCACCCCTGTGGCTGTTCCCCTCAAAAACATGTATGCAATTTTGGTTACAGTTGAGGGGGATGACCTACCAGGGACAAACCACGACATTCAGGTCTCTTGCACAATATCTGGCCCTGTGGCAATGGGAGGGAGGAGCAGACTATACAAGCTGCAGTAGTAGGGGATTCGAGCTGCAGTAGTAGGGGATTCGAGCTGCAGTAGTAGGGGATTCGAGCTGCAGTAGTAGGGGATTCGAGCTGCAGTAGTAGGGGATTCGAGCTGCAGTAGTAGGGGATTCGAGCTGCAGTAGTAGGGGATTCGAGCTGCAGTAGTAGGGGATTCGAGCTGCAGTAGTAGGGGATTCGAGCTGCAGTAGTAGGGGATTCGAGCTGCAGTAGTAGGGGATTCGAGCTGCAGTAGTAGGGGATTCGAGCTGCAGTAGTAGGGGATTCGAGCTGCAGTAGTAGGGGATTCGAGCTGCAGTAGTAGGGGATTCGAGCTGCAGTAGTAGGGGATTCGAGCTGCAGTAGTAGGGGATTCGAGCTGCAGTAGTAGGGGATTCGAGCTGCAGTAGTAGGGGATTCGAGCTGCAGTAGTAGGGGATTCGAGCTGCAGTAGTAGGGGATTCGAGCTGCAGTAGTAGGGGATTCGAGCTGCAGTAGTAGGGGATTCGAGCTGCAGTAGTAGGGGATTCGAGCTGCAGTAGTAGGGGATTCGAGCTGCAGTAGTAGGGGATTCGAGCTGCAGTAGTAGGGGATTCGAGCTGCAGTAGTAGGGGATTCGAGCTGCAGTAGTAGGGGATTCGAGCTGCAGTAGTAGGGGATTCGAGCTGCAGTAGTAGGGGATTCGAGCTGCAGTAGTAGGGGATTCGAGCTGCAGTAGTAGGGGATTCGAGCTGCAGTAGTAGGGGATTCGAGCTGCAGTAGTAGGGGATTCGAGCTGCAGTAGTAGGGGATTCGAGCTGCAGTAGTAGGGGATTCGAGCTGCAGTAGTAGGGGATTCGAGCTGCAGTAGTAGGGGATTCGAGCTGCAGTAGTAGGGGATTCGAGCTGCAGTAGTAGGGGATTCGAGCTGCAGTAGTAGGGGATTCGAGCTGCAGTAGTAGGGGATTCGAGCTGCAGTAGTAGGGGATTCGAGCTGCAGTAGTAGGGGATTCGAGCTGCAGTAGTAGGGGATTCGAGCTGCAGTAGTAGGGGATTCGAGCTGCAGTAGTAGGGGATTCGAGCTGCAGTAGTAGGGGATTCGAGCTTCTGTAGAAGAGATCTAGAATCCTGAATGGTACGTTATCTCCCAAGTGCCGGGGTCTCAGATTAAGTCACAGCATTTTCAAGAGGGGGAGGAGCAACCAGATGTCCTGGTCCATTTGGGACCATTGATGTGGGTAGGAAGGGTGATTAGGTCCTCTAAAGAAAGTATCAGAAAGATAGGTATGAAGTTGAAGGACAAGACCTCCAGGGTGGGATCTCTGGATTCGTACACATGCTATGTGCTAGTGAGGTTAGAAATAGGATGATAATTCAGCTTAATACGTGGCTAAAGGGATGATCCAGAGGGAAGGCTCAGATTTCCGGGTCATTAGGCTCTCTTCCAGAGAAGGTGGGATCTGTATCAACAGGACAGTTTGCATCTGAGCTGGAAAGGTGGGGGAAGGTTTGCTAGTGCTGCTTGGAGGGATGGTGTGGGGGGAGTGGTGGTGGTTTAAACTAGATTTGCAGGGGGTTACGATCCAGAGTGCTACTCCTTGAGGAGTAGAGGAGGAAAAAGATGATGTTAAGACTGCATATAGAGACAAAGCAAAGGTGGAAATAATATTCTCAGGTACATCTACCTTTTGCCCCCAGACACAACAATATAGAATCCCCCTCCTCCTCACCTATCGCTCCAGCCTCTGTATCCAACACATTATCCACTGGAATTTCCAGTACTTAGTATAGGGATCCCACCACCTTTTTCCCTTCTCCTCCCCTCTTGGCCTTCTGCAGGGACTGCTCCCTCCTTGATTTCCCTCATGCACTCATCCCTCCTCATCCATTGCACCCTTGGCACCTTTCCTTGTGCCCGCAGAAGATGCAACCCTTGCGCTCACACTACCTCCCTCACCACGGTCTGGAGACCCAAACAGGCCTTTCAAGTGAAGCAACACTTCACTTGTATATCTGTAAGGCTGATTTACTGCATCCGGAGTTCCCTCTGTGGCCTTGGGTACATCAGAGAGATTGGGAGATCGCTTTGCTGAGCACTTCCTCTCTGTCTGCGACAACAACGACCTGACAGTAGCCAACCATTTCAATTCTGAGTCACACTCACATGTCTGTCCATGGCCTTGTGTATTATCCTACCCACACCACCTGAAAATTGGAGGAACAATGCCAGATGGCATTAACATTGTTTTCTATTTCTACTAAACCTGCTCACCTTCCTTTCCCCTTCCCCTCCCATTCCAGTTCTCCCTCCTCCTCCCTTACCCACCCAGCCATCCCTCCTCCCCTTCATTGCTACTGTCCCCTCCCTCTTCTCCACCAACCATCTCCTGCCTTTGTCACCCCCTCTCTCTTTCACTCCCCCCCAGTTTGGATGCCTGCTGGCATTTTCTCGCACCTTGTTGAAGGAATGAAGCCCAAAATGTCAGTTATGTATCTTTACCTTTCAAGGATATAAAGGATACTGTTCAACCTACTGAGCTTCTCCAGCATTTTTGTACCCTATACGAATAGGAAAACTTTGATAGTTTATTTATTAGCAAATGTAGCATGCTTCATTTATCAAAAGGAGCAGTTTTAATGAAAAATTCAAGTGGTTGGTAATTGCCGATGTGCATTTATGGGACGGTCATGCACGCACACTTGCACAATTTTAAAAGTTTGAGAGTTTTCAAAAAGGCTGACTTCTCAGGTGGTCTGGATTTTTGGCTTCTGGATTTTTGGACTTGTGTATTTACATTGTAGCTTATAGTGGCACAGTTAGAGAAGGGGCTGGACTGACAGCTCCATGTTCTTGGATTCTGTTGTTTCAGATACGACGGAACCGTAGGGATTAAAGTGGGAGGAGTGGCACTGCTTGCTTTAAATTTCCACATATTGACTTGGACTCTCATACTCTAAAATGTGTTCAGGAAAGTTTTCTAAATTCATATATTGAGGTGCCAACTAAAGAATGAAATACTGGATCTCCTAGTTAATGAGACAGGACAGATGACAAGATGGGCCAAGTGATCATAATACAATGAGTTTAAGATAATTATGGATAAGAATAGGTCTGATCCTTGGATTGAGATTCCAAGTTGGAGTAAGGCCAATGTTGTGGAAAGTATCTAAAAAGCATGGATAGGATTAGATTGTTTCCTGGCAAGGATGTGTTCAGTAAATGGAAGATCTTCAAAGGTGAAATGTTGAGGTACAGAGTTTGTATGTTTAAGGATTAAAGGCAAAGTTAACAGTCACAAGGATCCTTGGTTTTTGAGGGTTATTGAGAATCTGGTTAAGCGAGAGTCTTTTGCAGATGTAGGCAAATGAGGTACTGGAGTATAAAAATTAGGGAAATCAAGAGGGGCTAAAAGAAGTCATGAGGTTGCTTTGGCAGACAAGGTGAAAGAAAATCCTGAGGGCTTCTACAGGTATACTAAGAACAAAATGATAGTAAGGGACAAAATTGATCCTCTTGAAGATCGGAGATGTTTTCTATGTATAGAGCCAGAGAGATCTTAAATGGGTATATTGCATTTGTATTTACTCAGGAAACTGGCAGAGTCTGGGAAAGTGAGGTAAACCAGCAGTAAGGTCATAGAACAGATACAGATTAAAGATGAGGAGGTGCTTTCTGGTTTAAAGTGAATAAAATGCCAGGGCCTGACAAGGTTTCCCTCAGAGGACAGTGTAGAAATTGCAGAGGCCCTTGCTGAAATTTTTTAAATGTCCTTAACCACAAGTGAGGTGCTAGAGGGTAGCTCATATTTTTCTGTTGTGTGATTATATTTAAAAAAAAACCTCCAAAAATAACCCAGGAAATTATCAGCCGATGAGCCTGGCATCAATAGTAGGTATGTTACTGGAAGGCGTTCTAAGAGTTCAGATATACCAGTATTCAGATAGTCAAGGACTGATTTGGGATAGTCAACAAGGTTTTGTGCATGATGGCTCATGTTGAACCAATCTTGTAGTTTTTTTGAGATTACCAGAAAAGTTGTTGAAGGAAAAGCTGTGGATGTTGTCTACATGGACTTGAGTAAAGCCTTTGACAAAGTCCCACATGGGAGGTTCAGTCACTCAATATTCATAGTGAGGTAGGACACTGGGTTCAACATTTGCTTTATAGAAGCCAGTGTGTGATAGTAGATTGCCTCTCAGACTGGTGGTCTGTGACTAGAGGTGTGCCTCACAGATAGGTACTGGGTCCATTGTTGTTTGTCATCTATATTAATGCTCTAAATGAGTGGTAAATTGGATCAGTAAGTTTGCAGATGACATAAAGATTGGAGGAAATGTGGACAGTGAGGAAGGCTTTCAAAGCTTGCAGAGGGATCTGGACAAGCTGAAAAAAAATGGGCTGCAAAATGGCAGATGGCATTTAATTCATTTTGGAAGGACAAAGCAAAGTAGGACATTCACGGTGAATGATTGGGCACTGAGAAGTATGGAAGAACAGAGGAATTTGGAATACAGATGTATAATTCCCTGAAAGTGGTAGACAGGCTTGAAAAGAGAGCTTTTGGCACTTTGACCTCCTAAATCAAAGTATTGTTTAGGAGATGGGGTGATGTGGTAAAGTTGCATAAGACATTGGTGGAGTCAAATTTGAAGTATTGTGTGCAGCTTTGGTCACTTAACTACAGGAAAAATATCAATGAAATTAAGTGTAGAGAAGATTTACTAGGATGTTGCCAGACTTGAGGAACTGAGTTACAGGGAAAAGTTAAACCAATTTGGACTTTAATCCTTGGAACATAGAGGAATGAGGAGAGATTTAATAGAGGCATACAACATTATGATGGGTATAGATCATGTAAATGCAAGTAAGCTTTTTCCTGAGGTTGGGTAGATACAAACCAGAGGGCATTGGTTAAGAGTGAAAGGGGAGAAGTTGTGGGGGACATTAGGGGGAATTTCTCTACACACTGGTGGGAGTATAGAACGAACTGCTGGTGAATGAGGTTTCAATTTTAATATTTAAGTAAAATTTGGACTGGTTCATAGATGGGAGGAATATGGAATGGATGCAGGCCAGTGGGACTAGGCAGAATAATAGTTTGGCACAGACTAGAAGGGCCAAATGGCCTTTTTTCTGTACTGTAATGTATGGTTCTTCAGATCCTGTTAAATCTCTACCACTTCCTCTATCAGCTCATTCTATACATCCACCACTGTCTGTGAAGGTGATTCTTGGATTCTTTTTAAATCCTTCCCCTCTCTCCATAAATTTATGCCCTCTAGTTTTGGATTCCCCTACCTTGGGAAAAATAACATGACTATTTACTCTTTACTGTACCCGTCAGGATCTTATAAACTTTTACAAGGTCATGTTAGCCACCTACACTCTTGTGGTGGGGGGGGGGGAAGGGGGGGGGGGCGCGAGTCCCAACCTCTCCTAATTGAAGCTTGCAAGTCTTGATAATGAGACTTTTCGTGGTTATTCTTTTCTGCAGCCTCTAGCTAAATGATATCCTTCCTATTCTGGTTGACCAGAACTGTACACAACGCCTCCAGTGTGGTCTCACCAATGTCTTGTACAGTGCACAAGATCACAAGATAAAGGAACAGAAGTGGGCCATTCAACCATAAAATCTGCTCCGCAACTCTCCCCTGGGCTAAACCGTTCTCACATCTAGTTCCAAATTCTTGCCTTTTCCCCATATCCTTTGATACCCTAACTAATTAGATACCTATCAATCTCCTCCTTAAACTCCCCCAATGATTGGGCCTCCACAGCTATATGTGGAATTCCGCAAATCCACGACCCTCTGGCTAAAGAAATTTCTTCTCATCTGTTTTAAATGGGTACCTTCTAATTCTAAGACTGTGCCCTCTTGTCTGGGATTCACCCACCAAGGGAAACATCTTATTTACATCTACTCTGTCCAATCCTTTCAACATTGGAAATGTTTCGGAGATCCCCTCTCATTCTTCTATACTCCAATGAATACAGTACAAGAGCTGCAAAACGTTCCTCATATGTTAACCCTTGCATTCTAGGAATCATCCTGGTAAATCTTCTCTACTCTCTCCAACATAATTATATCCCTTCTAAGATAAGGGACCCAAAACTGCACACCAAATGAGGTCTCACCAGTGCCCCATAGAGCCTCATCAACACCTCTTTATTCTTGCATGCTCTTGGCCTTGAATGTCAACATAGCATTTGCTTTCTTTACTGCTGATCCAATCTGGTCGCAAACCTTTAGGCTATCCTGCACGAGGACCCCAAGTCCCTTTGCACTTCTGAATTTTCTCCCCATACAAATAATAATCTGCCTGTTTATTTCCTCTTCAAAAATGTACAACTGTACATTTCTCGACATTGTATCTCATCTGCCATTTATTTGCCCATTCTCCTAAATTGTCCAAGTTTCTCTGCAATCTTTTGGTTTCTTCAGCACTTCCTATTCCATCACCTGTCTTGGTGTCATCTGCAAACTTCACCACAAAGCCATTCAATCATCAATATACATTGCAAAAAGAAGCAGCCCCAACACCAACCCCTGCAGAACACCACTAGTAACTGGCAACCAACCAGAAGATCCCTTTATTCCCACCCTTTGCTTCCTGCCTATCAGCCAATGTTCCACCCAATCTTGTATCTTTCCTATAAATTCCATTGGCTCTCATCTTATTAAGCAGCCTCTTGTATGGCACCTTATCGAAGGCTTTTTGAAAATCCAAATACACAACATCCACAGCCTCTCCCTTGTCCAACCCACTTGAGATTTCCTTAAAAAATTCCATTGTGTTGGTCAGGCAGGATCTTCCCTTCATGAAACTATGCTGGCTGGGACCTATCATGCCATGTACCTCAGGTATTTCATAACCTTGTCCTAGAGGATTGACTCCAATAACTTTCCAACTACTGAGGTCAGACTAATAGGCCTATAAATTTCCTTTTTTTGTGCCTCCCTCTTCTTAAAAAGCAGAGCTTCATTTTCAACTTTCCAATCCTCCAGAACCATGCCAGAGTTTATTGATTTCTGGAAAATCAATTCCAATGCCTCCACAATCTCCAAAGCCACCTCCTTCAGAACACCTCATCCAGTCCAGGAGACTTGCCTATCTTGAGGCCATTTAACTTACTGAGCATCATCTCTCTAGTAATCTTGACTGTATTTAATTCTATTCCCTGAGACCTCTGACTATCAGGTATATAGCCATTGTCTTCCTCAGTGAAGACTGACACAAAATGGTTATTTAGTTCCTCTACCATCTCTGTTACCAATTATAATTTCTCCAGGTTCATTTTCAATCGGTCTGATATTTACCAGAGTCTCTCTTATTCTTTGTATATTTTTAAAAAAACTTAGTATCCTTTTGCATGTTAATTTTCAATTTACTTTCATAATTCATCTTTCCTAATGACTTTCTTTGTCTCTTTCCATAAGTTTTTGTTTCCCAGTCCTCTGTTTTTCCTACTAATTTTTGCTTCTGAAAATGCCCTCCCTTATGCTTTTATTTTAGCCATAACCTCTGTTAGCCATATTTGTGCCATTTTTCCATTCATAATTTTTTTTTCTTGGAATATATCTATCCTTTACTTTATTTCTTATAGATATATCATCCAATTCTGCTGTACCGTCCCTCCAATTAGCTTACTTTTCCAGTCAACTTGGGTCAGTTCCTCTCTCATACCACTGTAATTTCCTTTGTTCCACTGAAATATTGACACATCTGATATCAGCTTTTCCTTTTCAAATTTGAAACTGAGTTGTAACATGACATCTCTACTCCTGTGTTCAACCCCCTGACTAATGAAGGCAAGCATACCAAATGCCGCCACCTTCACCGTCTTCTAACTTGTGTTGCCACTTTCATGGAACTATGTACCTGAACCCCAAGCATACCTGTATAACAGTTTCCAATACCCTATCATTCACTGTCTCTAGTTAAACTTGTCAAAGTGCAACACCTTGCATTTGTCTAAATTAAGATCCATGTGTTTACAGCAAAACAGTCTCAATGTCCTTTTACTGATTTTTTTTTTTCTTTCAGTAGGGAATGTTTGACTGGTAAAATTTCACTCGAGGCAGTTTGTTTGTTTCTGCAGAAAGTTATTTTAAAAATCTATTGTCTCAATATTATGAACGCAATGTGGCTAGATGGATTTTATGGTTATATATTTTAAATTTGGAAGACCAGTTGGGTAGTATCAAATACAGCATGTATAGATGGCAAACTTCAGAGGTATAATGTGTTAAAACTCAGAATTGGAGATGCTGGTGTGTATCCAATTTTTCCTGAATCTCTCTTGATCATTTCTAATGAACCCTAGTTCAAACATTTAGCATAGTAGGTTCCACTTAAACTGAAGGCAGTTTGATTTTTTTTTCCCTATGTAGGCATAAGTAATTTTCAGCAGGTGGCTTGGAGCTCCCTTGCTTCCATTTTTTCCCCCTCACTATTTCATAATATTTGGTATTTTAAAAAAATGTGTAGTAGGTTTCTAACCTCAGATAGTTTGTTTTTGTTTTAATGCTCTTGTTTTAATCTCTGCCATTAGATTAGCAAGTTTCCCAATTCTTTGTTTTTTAATACTTTATTTAGTACCACAAAATAAACAATTACAATATTTCAAATTCATTCCAAATACATGTGTGTGAATATATAAAGGAGAAAAAAAGAAAATAAGAAAAAACTCTACTGTCCCACCCTCCTCCTCCTTCCAATCCTGTACAAAAGAAAAAAATATATATAAAAAATGTCATTCATTTAAATGTGGGCTCCATATTTCTTCAATTGTAAGTAATGTTTTCAAGTGGCAGACCACTCCTAACTTCTGCATTCCAATGATTCAATCCCAAATCAATATCAAGTTAGTGCAATACATTTTCTAGATATCTCTAAAGCAATTCAAACAAATTTCACTTGATATATTCAATTTCAATTTAGATTTGACCCCTCTAATATATCCCAATAAAAATAGCATTGGATCTTTCATTCTCAATCTTTCTATTGCTTTGTGGAAACCATTTTGGAATAAATGCACCAGGCAGCACCTAATTTTTTCAACTATTTGATTAAGCAGTAAATTGCAGGTATTGTGGAATGCCAAAGGTGTTTTGCAGTTTAAAGGATCCTTACTGTTCAACTGCATTTTGAAGAGCAGAACAAACTGTATAAATTAATATGGTTGAATATATATCATGCTTTTAGGATGTCTCAAAGCATATTGCTGTAATTAAGATGCTTCTTCATTATAGTAATTGTTGTAACTATAATGTGCATAGCAAAATCCCACAAATGGATAAACTAACTAAAATTGATTAAAGGACGAAGTTTGTGAGGATTCTGAATTAAAACGTTTGGGCTTCAGTGGCAAAACTAAGCACGTGCTTGGATGATGGATGCTGTGTAAGCTGGCGAATGACGAAACTGAACTGATTTGACAAACTCATCAATTTTGTAATCTGTTCTTACAATAACTAGTGATTCAGTAGTCTTGAGAAATGAAAAATTGGAATGCATTTTTGGATTAAAGTACATTTTGTCAGTTGGGTTATTTTTAAATTCAACAGGAAGTTCATTGAAATTCTTGGCTATTTATGTCTTCGCATTTCATATTCACTTGCAAAGGCAGTTGTTGAGAACATTTTGAGAAGGAGGCTTCTGTGGTTTTTTATGTTGGCATTATTCCATATTACAGGGATCCAGCTTTGGTGAGCGGGCACCAGTTCCCAATTCTTATGTAGAAAAAGCTGTAGTGGAAGTGTAGGTACAACATATGCTGAAAATCTATTATTGATACTCATTTCTCACCTGCTCTTCCAGGAAAGGAATGCAGAAAATGCAATTGAAGCCCTTAAAGAATACGAACCTGAAATGGGAAAGGTTTATCGGCAAGACAGAAAGAGTGTGCAACGGATCAAGGCCAGAGATCTTGTCCCTGGTGACATAGTGGAAGTGGCAGGTAAGTTGAAAGCAGAAAATTGAGTGTCTCAATGCTGATGATCAAGTAATTGAAACTTCAATGAAATAAAACCACACGTACAGTATATTTTGCCATTTGTATATTTTCATAATACATAAATTGTGTAGGTAAGAGCAATAAATTGGAGGGTGATGACAGTTCACTTGAATAGGCAACATCTGTGGCAGATGGAGTGATTATAATTATTTCAAATTTGTTAGAGATCAAAACAGTTAAACTTGTTTTTCATTGTCCAGGCAACACTAAATCCTTTTGCACAAATGTTTTTTTTTAAAAAAGTAACTAATGGGGTATAAAATGGGGAAGTTATGGTGATGCTTTGCCATCATCCCTGGTAGTTGTAAATATTGAACATCAAGTAAAATGTTGGTGGAACAACTTCACTAACATTACACTGGGTATTAAAGATTGAGATAAAGGACAGGTTACATACATTTAATCTTGATTCCTTCAACATATTCTGTTGAAGAACAATTGAGGCATTTAAGTTATTATTGAATTATGGAAGAAGGGAGCACAATTAAAATTGGCCAATTAGTATGAAGTCAGGAAACAAACCAAGCTGCTGGAAATCTGGAGGAGTTCTCTCCACAATATCTCCAGCTAAAGAAAATTTGGATGCTGGTTCAGTTTTGTTATGCAATGATATTGAAGGAAAGTTATGTAAATTCAGTTAAGATCGAGATCAGCTGTATGCCCATTTAACAATAATGATTTTCTGCTGTGATATCTGTATCTTTAATTGGGAATCTAAATGCAAGTGACAGTTCAATTTAGTTTGGATTGTTTCTAACACTGCTTAGATGGTTAACAGTGAACAAGCCACGTTGTTAGAACTGGTCAATAAGTTTCCTGATGCGCTGCAGAACCTTTTGGTCACTATGTAATATAATTTAGCTCATTGATTTTGCTGCTTGTTGCTAAGTTGACTGTTTCAATGAAGAAAACGTGGCTAAACTTGGCAGTTTGCTTGCCAAAGATATTGTAAGTATGTTCCTGATAATATTTTGTCAGCCCACCTCACTGACAAAAGGCAAAGGAGGAAAAACCCAACACCCAACCCACCAATTTTCCCCTGCAACCGTGTCTGCCTGTCCCGCATCGGACTTGTCAGCCACAAACGAGCCTGCAGCTGACGTGGACATTTACCCCCCTCCATAAATCTTCGTCTGCGAAGCCAAGCCAAAGAAAAGAAGAGATTAAATAGAATAAGCTCAAAATAACTAATCAGTACTGGTTTACTTTGAGCATCCCAGGTTGTGAGCATGAAATGCGGGACAGAATCCAAGACTGCGGAATGAGATCTGTAATTTTGTTCTTCAACCAACTGCTCAAGGAGGAGCCAGCTAATGTCTGTAGCTGATGGGGGAGATCTCCAACTAATCTTGCAAAAAGCTGCATTGTAACTTTAATGTAAATGAGTATGGGAAAAGGAAGCTGTGTCTGATTTTTAGCAATATTAATTGTGCCTAATGGAGGTTTTAATCCTTGTAGAGTTTTAATTTTAATTTCCTTTCATTTATCTTTTGCCGCAATAGAATCATCCCATATACTTTGCTTAGTTGAATAGCATTAGAATATCAGTATCCAGTGAATCCTTTGTCAGTTTGTAACTGAACTGCAAAAGTTATAAGCAATTTAGGAGAAGTAAATGAGAAAAGAGAGAGAAGAAATCAAATTTGTTAAAAATATGAAGTGATGAGAAACAAGAAATTACGACTTAAATTGTTATTTTCTCTGTATTACTATAAATGTGTCTGGATTTGCATATAGCAAATAAAAGTTGTACCTGCTCCGTTGATTAGTAAGACTGGTACCAATCATGTACCATAATGCTACTTTCCTGTACTAACCCCATAACCTTTGATTCCATTAACATGCATAAATGACTGAGAACCAACAGCCGCCTTGGGTAAATAATTCCAAAAATTCCCCATGTTCAGGGTGAAAAGATTGCTTTGCATATTGGTGTTGAATGGCCATGATCTTTGACACTTTCAAGATGCTTAGCAGGGAAAATATCTCCCCACCTACCTTGTAAAGCTCCACTTCAATTTATGTTTCAAAGATATTGCTCCTTTTTACTAAATTTGGGTATGAAAATGGTGTCTAATGCGGTTTGTAATTCATGAACTGACCTTTGCTCTGCCTTATCTATGTTCTGGGTTTCCACACATCTACTGATGGCTGGAGTTTTCCTCTCCAACCCAAAGGAGATTCACCTTGAGGTTGGCACCTGGCAGATGATTATCTATTCTTCAACTAAATTGTCTTTTTGTTCGTCTTTTGTTAAATGCATTTTTCTTCCGCTGTTACAGTGCCAGTGATCGGGACCAGGGTTTGAATCCTGCCCTGTCTTTAAGGAGTTTGTCTCCCCATGTCTGGATGTGTTTTCCCTGGAGGCTCAAGTTTCCCCCCACCACCCACTGTTCAAAATGTACTGGGGATTGAAGGTTAATTGGGTGGCATGGGCCCTGTTACCCTGCTGTATGTCTACTCTGGTCATTTTATTCATCCTCCATGAAATCTCTGCAAGAGCTTCTATTTCTACAAGGGCTGAGGCTCCTTCAACTCTTATTTTCTTGATCATACATCCCCTAATCCTTTTAACTAATTCTGCAGTATTTATTCAAAGGGTTATGGCTGCTGCTTGGAACAAATAAGCCAGATAAATTCCTCTTCTCTAATGCACTGCTGTTCATCATTTCTGAGCTCAAGGTGCAGACATGATTACATTGGTTCTTAATGGTTGTGTTGTATTACACCTGCTACACATGTCCTGACTTTACATCTCTTAATTGGCCTATTAAACAAATTAGATTGATTTAAATTTAATAAATAATGATTAATAAATTAAACTAAACTGTTGCCCTTTCCTTGCAAAACTCCCTTGACAAAATCTGTACTTCACAGATACTTTGTACATTGGTAAAATATGATGTTCCTCAGCAAATTGCGGTTTCTATTTCCTTAGTTCCTTAAATTCTCTGTTAACTTCAATTTGCCAATTATAGCAAGTATACCTGACTGGGAACAAGCATGTTGCTGACCACTTTATTCTTGTTAGATTAACCTCAGAAACAGATTGTTCAGCCCAATAATTATTGGGCATCCATCCTTCTGCATTAATCTTTGATAACTAAACAATACAAGTGTTCATTTAGTTACCTGTGAACCACACTCTTGGGGAACATAAGGTTAAAAGAATCTAATAGATGACCAAAATTAAACAAATTAAAGATAAATATAATCACACCATTACTCAAAATCTACATGTTCTGCAGACACTGCTTCAGTAAGCAGTGCATGATGCGTTTTAAAATGTTTTGGTCTACTTTCCTGTCTTTTTTGTCAAATAAAGAAACAAGATTAAATTGTCAGTACAGGGCAACAGATGGCACGTGCCCTCATCTGGGTAATCTTAAAGCTGTCTTGCTTTTTTCTTCCTGACTTTTTAAAAACTTGTATGACATTTGGTATTGTAACATTAACTGAGACATATTTCATGAGGTTTGTATTTCCCACGTGATATTACAACTAATTAAGATGTTTGATAGGAGGAACATTTGAAGCTTGAGTAGAATTTGTACTCCACATTTCTTCAGTCCATTTAAAAAAATTTGGTGAATTGCCTATGGTAACTTTTAGTGTAAACTTGAATGTTTTGCTGATGAACTCAGACAAGGCCATATCCCTATAATCATTGAATAATTTTGTATGCTTTTAGGTTTGTGTTGAATAAAGGTTGATAAATTCTAAATTTACAATTGGAGGCTTTAAAGATGCTTAAAGTTTTATGAATAAGTATTTAAACTGATGTTTTCAATTATTTTGTTGTGTTTTCTTGCACTATACATTGAATGGTGAGGCTGGCTGGAGCCTGCTCTCCCCACATTTGCTTGCTCTCCTGTCACACCTGTTTCTGGTATCCTCCCCAACACAGTTTTTGTTCATTTCTGACTTGTTAGTCGTTCTCTGGAATGGAACTGTCATAAAAATTAAGATTTCTGCTCTTGCCAAAAGAACTTGGACCATTACATTGTTTGCTTTTCCTTAGTCTGACTTTTGAAAGATCATATCTCTGGAATCTAATTCTGTTACAAAATTTTCTCTCATTTTTCTTCTTGCATCTTTCTTCCTATAACTCTAAATGTTTTAAAGATTTATTTGTCAATGGGAGTCTCATGTTCATTGAACAACTTTCAGTTAAATGCGGTCTACCAAATACTCTTTTTCTATCATCGGCAGACTAGAGATTTTTTATGATCTCAATTACCTACATTTCCTAAGAGGAATGGTAAGAATTTATTTGATGTAATTTTTGATTTTCAACCGTTCTCTAAAGGTTCAATATTTAACATTAATGATATGTTGTGACTAAGAGAGGCTCCCTCAGATAAAATTAAAAAAGCATAGGAACAGGACCTACAGCTTTTAATTCCTGAAGTAATTTGGAATGTAATTTTCAAATTGGTTAATACCTCTTTTTATGTGCCTGCCACTCTTTCTTACAATTTAAAGAAATCCAAACTATCGTTTTTATGTGGATGTATCTCCTTGTTCTGGTCAGGTCAGAGTCATGAGAAATATTGGAACAAAGTATTTCAAACTTTCTCTGCACTTTTTGAAGTTAATCCCTTAACTGCTTTATTTGGTATTGGAGAGAGTGACATAATTTTAACGGCATTTTAGCTACATGTATTAGCTTTTAATTTCTCTTATGGGTAGGGAGGCAGTGTTGCTCAGACGGAGGGATGTTACCCTACCTAATCATGGTCAATGGCTATGTGGCATCATGTTTAAACTTAGAGAAGATTAGATGCTCAATTTCCAATTTTAATGATAATTTTCACACTGTGGGACCCTTTTTGAATTACTTTTATGGTATTTGATTTGTTATAAAGGTAGAAATGTTAACTAATGAGATAATTTATCATTCTAAGAATTCTGTATTTTAATTGGGCAAATTTTTCCCCCTTTTTAATAATAAATCTGTTTGATTAAAATCTGAAGTACCTTGGATGTAATATGATTTAGGTGTAATGTAATCTTTTGAATTTTAACATGTATCCATTGTAGTCTGTATTTTTGGATGTGAACTTTCAATGTTAATAAAAATATTGAAAAATAAATGATCATATCAAACCCCAGTTGCACCATTTCTTGCCACTTGCACCATTTCAGGTCCTTCCTGTTTTGATATTTCTTGTGATTGCAGGCCATAAGATTACCCTTCAGGCACAATTTTATTAAAACTTTTCTCCTTGTTTGGTTATGGTAGAATCTGCTGAGTTCAAACAGCTGTTTCCTTTTTCTGCCTGCTGGAGTAAAAATCCCTCTGTAAACAAACATTACTCTAGCAACAGCCCTGTTACCAATAAACTGACCAAAAAGGTCAACCAAAACAATCAGTGCACATTTTCCTTTTGGTTTAATAAGGATACTTATTAAATTATACCAATTTGGAATAAATATTTTACTTTCCATTTATTGCCCCAGTGCCAAACTCTTAAATGTGTGCATTAAAAAAAAAAGCACCTTGGCGAGGGAACTAAAAGGCAGTGTTCTTATTGCTGCCGTATTAATCAGGTAGCCTATTTTGGTTCTTGACTGATGGTCTGTCAGGTTAAGGAAATGGGCTCTTTGCATATTTGGTATTCTTTTGTTCCCTGCTGCAAAACAAACTTCATAACATTTTAAGGACAAAAATAGAGCGCTCTTGATATTTTTGTTGTCATCAAGTTTCAGTGCAAGTTATTTGGGCAGAGACAATGCAGCAACACCATCGTGCTTGTAAGATGTGCATAAATCTGCTATCTAACATATTTACTCTTGCTTTGTCCTGGGACATGACCTCCATTTCTTCTCTTGTAATTCAAACAGTTAATTTAGAATGCAAATTAGAGAATGATACAGCACTTCCCTGTAGTTTTTTTAGCTCTCAAATATTTACTCCCTTTCAAAGCCTCATTCAGTATTTCCCACAGAACCAGGTTATTCCCAGTGGACAAGAATTTGGCATCAGCTTGCCAGCACCGTGATTTAGAAACTTTTTGTATCTGATGTTTGTTATTTTGAATGCCATCTTTAATTGATTTTACTCACTCTAACCTTGTGCAACTTCTAAAGATTTGTTTTTAGCTCATGAGGAGTATGTTTACTTTTTCCAGAAGTAGTTTACCCAGCTGCTAGTGAAGAAATGTGCTTGAAATGGCTGTATATTGGGCAGAGAATAGCAATGCTCAGAGGAATTGCATTCTAGAAATTACCTGGCAGAACATTTTTCTTTTTTCAGAATGCATGTACTTGATAACATGTCCAGATGATGATATTTCTTGATGCAAAATTATACTGGGCACTTCCTTATATCCTTCATGTTTGCAAAAGCAGCATTGGGTAGAAGAATTGGAAGAAATGGGTCCCCTTCTGGCTGGAGTGATGTTATTAGTGGACCTGCACTGGTCTGTTCTTGGACCTCAATTGATGGAGTTTATTGTCATATACACAAGTGCAATGTACATCTGCACTGAAATTCTTACTTTCTGCAGCCAAACAAGTGCATAAGATGTATAAGATTATGTTCCAAGCCCAGAGAACCCCAAAACCCAGCAGATTGATTTTAATTATCTTTAAACATAAAAACAGAATTATACTTTAACTTGTCACTAACTTTACCTAACTTAACCCCCTTCTAATTCTAAACATATGTGTGTGTAAGTTCAGAAAAGTTCTTTGGTTCACAGTCCAATCTCACTTCTCATTCCTCTAAATTCATGGTTGCAGGCAATTTATTCTGTGCACAGAATTTAACATTTAGGAATTTCACCAGGCTTTGGTGCTTGAAAGGTAAATGGTTCCTGCTCAGGAAGGTTCTTGTTGGTTTTGAGAGAGAGATGTGTTGTTCCAGGACATCTACAACTGTGTCTTGCTTCCATCAGTGTCTTGCTGATGAAACTTGCCCCCTCAGGGTTCTCCAGATGATGGCCTCTTTCTTTCAGGTCACCACAGAGTTCCTTTCTGTTTCTCTAATTCCAAGTAAAACTTTAGACCGCCAGTCCTCTCCTCTTGATGAACCACAAGTGCTTTGACCAGGCTGTCTTCCAAAAACTTGCCAGCTTGTCCTGTTCCAGTCCCAGCAACTTCTGTTGGCTGACACTGTCAGTCTTTTTCTTTCCTTCTTCCTTCTTCTCTTCCCCCCCCCCCCCACCCAAGCGACTTGACAATGTAGATGTTGACGCAGTACTGGTCAGTTGTATTTTCCAATATTTAATGGGACTCTACTGACAATGGATGACTTGGAAAATGGAATGCAGGTTGTTCAAATGCATCTGAAATTACTGAAAATTACAGGGAGTGCCTTTTCCAGTATTTAGCTTTTGAGGTACTCTTTCCATGGGCTAGTACTCCTGACAGCATTCCATTACCATCTAGGCTCTTGAAGTGTGATTGAAATATCAAGGAGAGAAAGAGATGCAAAGAAACTACTCATTGAATCATGAGAGAAGTTTCATTGTACTCAAACCTCACTATAGACAATGCACTCCTGCTCAGTTTTATAACAGTCCTCAATGAGGCACGTGATGTTCTTTGAAAACACTTTTGACTGTGCTCTTTTGCCAGGATTGCTTTCTCTGACTCTCATTTCCTCACCTTGGAACCTTTCCAGGCCTTTTGCTTTGGCTCACAAGAGCATCCATTCTCAACCTTTTCAGCTGTTTCCCCCACCCCGGCAGGATTCTGCACAAAGTTTATGGGCCCCCTTCCCTCTGAAGCAGTCAAGTTTTGGTTTATTCTGTACCTTGCTCCTACCGACTACATTTATAAAAAAAAAACTTTAAATTGTTATGAAGTGAAAAGAAATCAAGGTTTTTTTTTCTTGAATGTGCCGTGGACCCCTATTGAAAGTGGCTACACCAGAACATCTGAGCAGTGACCCTGATATTGTAAATTTAAAAATAATTTAAAATGAGCAAATGTCAGAAATACTCAGCAAATGCCACGGAATCTATGGACTGAGAAATATTAGAATAAGATGCAGAAATGAAAGGGATTTGTGGGTGGAGAAAGCAAAAGGAATGTCTGTCGACACCTGGAGACATGATGCTACTAGTTTGGAGGTGGTGCTGGTAGCTTCAATTGCTGCTAATTTGTCTGAAGAAGCTGTTAATAGAAGGAGCAGAATTTTTTAAAACATCAATTCGAGCCAAAAGTATTGCATATGTTAGAAGCCTGTAGTAAAATGCTTTGCTAGTTAATATTCCACAGGTCAGGCAATATCTGTGGAAAGCAAAATGTTCCACAATGAATTAATACCTTTCATTAGAATTGATGAATGAAAAAACAAGTAATATGAAATTGTTGAATTCATTGTCCACTCCAGAGGCCTGCAATATGGTAAGTTAAATGATGAGGTGTTGTTTCTTGAACTGATGGCAACCTAGTGCTTCTAACTTAGTGCTTTTGCTGAAGATGGGGGTTTCTATTTCATTGTGATCATGAGAAGAATTTCTTGTGTTGAATTTCATGTTTCTGGGAAGAACATGTTGAATGACACAGTAGAGAGGAATGGATCTTGTGAGATAAGGTTGACCCTCTACCTCGCTCCACTCTCCAATTACAGAAGAAGAAACAAGAATCTCTTAAGTATCAGGACCTGAATGGAAACTGCTGTGGATGTCATGATGGTTTTGTAGCTTGCATCAGTCGAGCAATGTTTTGAAGTGTATGATGAAGGGTTATGAAGGCTTTAATGTTGCATACTGTACAACCTCACCAATTGAAAAGAACAACTGGCACTGGGGCAGGGAGAAAAGATCCCCAGAGCCTGGACATCAGCCAGAGGAAAATGGACTCATACAGCTGAGTAAAGGAGAAATTTGTTTTAAGGGAGACCCAAAAAGACAAAAATAGAAGTGCTGGAAGATTAGCCAAGCAGCATCCGTTATGAGAAACTGACTGATTTATCCTTACACAGATGCTGTGAGACTGCTAATTTCTTCCAGTATTTCTATCTGTTTCTGATTCCAGCATCTATAATTTTTCTTTTTGTTTTCCAGACTCAACAGTAGCTATTTCTGGAAAAGGTTGGCAATATTGAATTTCCCTTTGCAAACGAGGTGACTCTCTTGAGGTGGCAGTCCTTAACGTGAGCAAAAGTACTCAGCTGTTCCATGAAGTCGCCTCACATCCATTTGCACTGAATGTAGTATGTGAAATCTTGCTTCAAAAGGTTCAATGGCTTGCTGCCACACCTTGCTATTTTCTGAGAGCTCTGATTTCCACATGCAGCACATTACCAATTACATACAGTGTGTGTGCAGGTCACTGAAATCAGATTGCTTTGATCATTGTCTTCTATTCAGCAACTTTCATGGTGAACTTGGTATCTCTTGTACACCTTAGTGCATTAAACTTTTCTTCCAGCATCCACCTTATTTCCTGTTCTTTGAAATGACATGCCTTTAAAAGCAATAGGCCTTATTTGAATGACACAAACCAAGTGTCAGTAAGTGCACAGGCGTCACTTAAGCACTATTCTGTGCCTGAACCACTAATGCTATTCCACTTTGGATTTTGGTCAATTTTGCAAACATGGCTATACAGGAGGATGTCATTGTACATTAGTGCTAAATATAGCCATGTTTCTGTGCACAAAAATGGTTGGAATCTATCTTGAGTAAATATTCCAAGGCTTTGCTGACTGAAATATCTGTGAGGTGACATTAATTTTTGGATGGATTTTCAATTCACTTTCATCAAACAAAATTATTGAATGAACTTCCTTGTATCAGTATATGACTCAAAGTATCTGGGTAACTGGAATTGTGTATCTCGTGAGCAGAGATCCTAATTACAGTTACTACATTCACACTAAATCTGTTCAAGCATCTGATGCTTTGGGGCTCTAAGTGAGCGTTAGTTAGCATTGGAGGCTTTCATCCCTTCCTAAAATTGCATGAGTGCCTCCTGAAGATCCACTATCTTGGGAAACCTCTGAGAATGTTCATTAAGTCTTAAATGGTTTTTGCAGAATTTCAAGTAAAATGTTGGTTTTGAACAATGTTTTTTTCCCCCTGGAGATAGGGGGGTCATTTTGTCCATGTAGTGGTCTCACACTTGTATCTCATATTCATACCCAATTCTGGAAAAGTCTGGTGGGTTCAAGAGCAACGTCTGGAAACAGGCTGAACACAGGAAGTATCCTCATTAAAATGAGTAGGGGGAGGTTTGCCACAGGGTAAAAACCATCCAGCCACATCGGGCTCAACGCTACCAATACCGGCAACTGCTTGTACTCACCCAAACATGGCACAATCCAGTTATAACTGGCTTGACGCCATCGATACTGGCAACTTTGTTCAGACTTGTAACAACTAAGGATTACAATTCACTACCTGCCATTCCTTGTCTAACATGGGCACGGCTCCATTCCTATCTAATAGCCCCAATACCTGTGTAGTACACACCTTGCCAATAACTCCTCCAGCGTTGTCCACAATTCATGGCCTGGAATGAAGCAGGATTTGTTTCAGGACTGAAGAGCAAAGAGTAAGTGACACTATAAAGTTCACCATTGCACGTGATGGTAACCACTAGGTGATTAAAGGGGCCACTGGTCAGGTGTGCACTAATGGGTAGGCAGACTCCAACCTTGATTGGCAGGTGATGTGACTTCAGACTCTACTCCAGGCAGTGAGGTCACATGTTCTTCCACATTACACCTTCCTACACTTGGCTTCGCTCCTCCATTTGTTGAATTATTTTCTGACACAGCTTTGAAGAGAATTTTCAGGAGCGCAGCAGTATTAATACACAAGCGACTGCAGATCCTGAAATCTGGAACACAAACACTGCAAAACTTAGTGGGTCAAACCAGCATCTCTCAAGTTCAACCTGATGTAGGGACTCGACCCAAAATGTCAACTTATCTTTTTTGTTTAACCAGATGCTGCTTGACCTGATCACTTTTTACTTTCTTTTGTTCTGACTACGTATACTATCAACCAAAGGAGTGTTTCTCCAGACCATGGTGCACACAATAACATAACACACAATAATCACATGATTTACTGCGTTGCAGGATTCTGTTCAATCTCCCAGCCTATGGGAAGAAGCTATTTCCTAGCCTGGCAGTCCTGATTTTGATGCTCCTGTGCCACCACCTTGATGGTACTGCATTAAAGATATAAACCTTTTTAATGAATGACCTTGAAATCTCTTGTGATAACTTTGCCATACAAAAACCTAATGCTAACTGCTATGTTCAAATTTCCTGGAATTTCCTTTTCCTTTAAGATCTCAATAGCATTAGCACCTTGTGGTTTAACTTGGGAATCTCTCATTTTGATTTCAGGTAGCAATCTCTCGCGCGGGGAAAGAGCAACTTTTGCATCTTTTTTTAAATGGTGTGACATGGAGTCATGTACAAAAATGTTAGGACGTGTAACCAAAAGATGAGTCAACAGGATAATTTTTAAGGAGCGTTTAGCAATACAGTGAGGTCGGCTGTAAGATTTTGGGATGGAATGCCAAAGATTTTTTTAACCAGAAGCTGATGTCACCCAATAATATGGGGTTAATCATAGCATGAGATTGCATAAAATAGAGGGAGCATTAATATATGACCTCAATCTTTTCTGTGGGAGAAAGGGGGAAGCCCTACAATAGTATGGTCTAATCTAGACGAAAAATGGGGATGGGTGAGGAAAGCAGAAACAAAATGTCCTACTTGAGCAGCAGTTTCTTCAAAGTCTGCTGCACTGATTATCTTCAATCACCGAACCATCTATGCAATGAAGTGCAACTTAACTGCCATGGCCAAAGTCCTCAACCTTCATGTGCACTTATTGTTCATGACATTTTCATTGTTTTCACATTGACTTGTACAATGTGATGCACCAGATGGCTTTGTAAACCCATTTTAATTTCATTAAACTATTTATGAAACTTGGGAGTAATCCAATGCAATGACCCAAATTGTTCTTGTAAAATTGAAAACTCCTTTTGTTGGATGTGCATGAGAGGAAGTTTTGAGCCTGCAGCAGATTTAGATTGTTGCCAGTCTGTGGATGTCGACAGACTGGGTTTTGATGAAATTCTCCTGTATTAATGCTGGAGAATCGTATCTCCGGTCCTACTCTAGTTGAGACATTATGCAGAATGGGGCAGTAGGTCAAATCAGTAAAAGAGAAATGGGAAGCAAGTTTAAATGACTGGCTATAGACCCTATCTATGTCCCTTAATTATCTCTATCTAGTCACTCCAGTTCTTCTGTGAATTGCATTCTTCAGCCGCCTTTGGTTCAAACAAAATATCTAGTGACTACCAATAACTAACCCTAAATGAAACACTCCTTGGACAATATTCTGGTGAATCTTCTCTACACCTCTCCAGTATATTCCCATCATGATTATTCTGGGGCAACCAGAATTGTAAACAATACTTCAAATATGGCCTAACCAATATTTTATAATGTTCTATTATAACCTTTTGATTGGATTCTTTGCCAAAGGTAATGAAGGAAAGTATCTTGATTTTCTTCTCAGTTATTTTATTTACCCCTGTTGCTGTCTTTGGGGGTCTTTAGATTTGTACCAAGGTCCCCTATTTCTCAGGACTTGTGCCATTCATTGTCTTCTGGTTGCGCAAATGAATATGTTCAAAACATTGTAGTATTTAAGCAGGCGAATGTGGTATGACATCTCTTCCCTTATTTACAGTAGACAGCTTACCCATGTAGGGAAATGGCTCAGTACCTTACAACGGGGTGCGTCTCTGGCTCTGGGAGCCTAGGCAGCTTTCCAATGACATTTATGTATCCTGGTGCATGTCTTTGTCACCAGAGATAATGCCGGAAGCACTTGCGCAGTTGGTTTCATCTGTATATCACTGCATTACTGAGAACTCTCCTGGTGAGTGATAGCATGCCTTACAGAATTACTAGCAGTTTATGGTTGCATCAGTTTCAGAACACTTGTAGAAAAGAGCAAATCCAAAAGACAAATTATGTGAGAGAAAGATTTGAATGCTTTTGGAATTAAAACTCCAAAGGTAAACCTGAAAAGCTTATAATAAATGCTTTCATCTTTTGTGTGGTTAATTAGTTAGATTGGGCTCTGCCTTGATGAAAGAAAGAGATTTGGATTCCCATCGTTTGAATTCATAGAATACATGATCTGTGCTTTCAAATAAATGTGATGCCTCATCAGGGGTTTATTGATAGCACAGTGAGTGCTAGTCAAAATGTGAAGCTACTAAAATATAAAAATACTGCAACAGTGATGTTGGGACTACAATTTTGCATAAATGTTCCAAAAAGATTTTAAAAATATGCATTGAATAGCAAATTTAGATTTGCAAATGTTTTTTGGAGATTTATTCTAGTGATTTGTTCCAGTGCCCATTTTGAATGTTTAGTCATGAAAAAATGTTAGCTGGGAGGTCTGTTGAATAGAATTTATAACCACTAAAGCATTGGAATACAAGGTTTCAAATGAAGTCCTCGAAATGAAGAAAGTAGTTTCCATAACTTCATCTTCCTGAGAGTTTTCCTCAAGTGGATCAAAGTTTGTTTTTCAAATGTATTTTTTCTCCTAGACTCCTCGCTCTGTTCAAATATCCAAAGCAATTGTTGGCTGAAAATTCCAAAGCACATTTCAGGGATTTAGTGTTAATCAGCGAAGCATTACAATTTACTGCAGGGCAGTCATTTGCATGTTCTACCCACCATCCCTCCTTTATCTACTTTCTTGTCAGATTCCATAATCTGCAGCCCTTTGCTTTCTCCTCTGTGGAATCCACATAGCTTGCCAGGTTTTGCAATGCCCCCCCCCCCCCCCAACACCATACAAATCCTCTACTCTGTGGGTTTCTCTGCTTTACACTCTCAGTTATGGTGCAGGGACTTGGGACCTGACATGTCAATTATCTGTTACCCTTCAGATTTATTGTCAGAGTACATGCATGACATCACATACAACCCTGAGATTCCTTTTTCCTGTGGGCACAGCAGAATTACCACTGATTGGTAGTTCAAAAAATAAACTACACAGTGTAAACAGATAATGAATGTAAACAAACTGCAATACAGAGAGAACAAAAAGAAAATCAATAAAGTGCACAAGTAAGAGTCCTTAAATGTCTGAGTTTGTCTTTGAGGAGTCTGGTGGAGGGGTAGCATCTGTTCCTGAACCCAGAAGTGTGAGTCTTATGGCACCTATACCTCTTTCCTGATGGCAGCAGCAAGAACACAGCGTATTCTGGGTGGTGTGGGTCTTTGATAACTGCTGCTGCCCTCCGATGGCAGTGTTCCCTGTAGATATATTCAATAGTTGGGAGGGTTTTGTATGTCCTGGGCTCAACGTTCAGGGGTATTAGTGTTCCCATACCAGACTGTGATGCAACCGGTCAGCACACTTTGCACCACAACTCTCGAAATTATCCAGGGTTTCTGGTGTCATTCTAAACCTTCACAAACTCCTAAGGAAGTAGAGATGTGGGCATGCTTTCTTCACGATGCCATTGGTGTGTTGGGTCCAAGAAAGATCCTCTGAGATAGTGATTCCCAAGAATCTAAATTTGTTCATTCTCCATCTCTGGTCCCCTGTGATTACTGGATTGTATAGCTCTAGAGCTTTCCTGAAGACAACAATCAGCTTCTTAGTTTTTATGACATTGAGTGCAAGGTTGTTGGTGCATCATTCAACTAAGTTTATTTGCATTAATCTGAACAAAAATCCCAACATTGAAAGCCACTTTACATGGTCCTGAGTGCTGACTCATCCCCTCCCTTTATCCAACCCATTACCATGGTGTCATCGGCACCTCCACAGATGCTGCATTAGTTTGGCAACTGTATGGCTTGCTGTCAAATACCTTGTCTGATTATTGTTAGTCATGTTTTACTGTTTGCAGTTGTACTGAAGTTGTTTGAAAATCTGTTGCCTTGTGCAATACATTCTCAACTATATAATACAGAAGAAATTTGTTGGCGGTAACTTTCAACAGCCAACATCTCAACCTTGATATCCTTAAACAACAGTTTGAAATGAGTGAACTGCCTTAATAAATAAAAAATTTTTAAAAAAGAAATGAGTGAAAAGATGGGGTCAGTTTTGAAGTGTACGCATAATGTCGTATTCAGCTCTAAGCTAACACACATTAAAGTCAATAAGTATTCTTGGCTTGCTTTCCGTGATCAGAGTCCCAAGCCTTGGTTTAAATGATCTCAGAGGGGTCCCAATCTGAAATGTTGACCATCTTTCTCCCACTGAAGCAGCTTGATCTGCTGAGTTCAGCAAGTTGTTTACAAGCCAGATAGATTTTTTTTATAACTAACTTTGCACTTTTGCTGTAACAACAAAATTATCCACAGTCCTTTCCAATTGTACAAATCCAATACATTTCAATAACTAATGACAATTTTTGAATCGTATCATGCATTCGGGATAATCACTAAGCTTTTAAATGCAAATTCTAATCTTTATTTCAATATTAAGAGAGGGTATGCACTGCATAAAGAGAAAGCTGTTTCTTCTGTTGTCTGACCAGTATTTATTTTTCAGCATTGTTTTTGTTTGCCCTTTATGAGCTCATTGGTTGTAAAGGTACAGCAGTATCATAACTTTAAAAATGGCTGTACTAAATCTAAGTTTGGGGAAAAGTGAACTATAATATTATTACTATTAAACATTTAAATGCATTAAATTCTACTTGGGAAATTGGTAATTCAACCTTCTTTGTCTGTTTTTTGTATTTACTTTTACAACTTTAATTTACCTTGATACTAAGAATTGCAACAACTTAAAAGACTGCAAAGTTAATGATAGAGTTTATTTGCATTAATCTGAACAAAAATCCCAACATTGAAAGCCACTTTACATGGAGCTGTTCTGCTTTCAGAAACTTGCGTGTTTTTACTACCATGTCAATTTATTGAAAAGCTTCGACATTTTAGATTATTAGTTTTACAGTACAGTAACATTTATCCATTAAGGGAATGCATGGTTGCAGAAATGCTCAGTAAGTAACCAAGGACATGTTTATAAGCAAATAATATTAGTCAGAAAATTTACCTAAATAATAATGTCATGGAATTGTCAAGTTCACCAAGGCCTTCTATCCCAAGTCCATAATTGGACTTTTTAATTAAAAATATAGATGGCACTCTGCTAAAGTATGGTTGATCAGTTGCAAAGAATCAAACTAATGTGATGTGCATTTTAAATTCCAAACCAGCTTTGAATATAGGGATTGCAATGTTAGAATATAATGTCCAAATAAATTTACTTGAATTTTATGATAGATTTAATTATGAAAGGAAAACTGGGTGTAAGAAAGCAGTAAAATTGGTGAGAAGAAGCATCAGATATTGGTCTAGTCCAAACAAAACCAGCTGCTGTTCTAATTTTGTTACGGTGAATAACTATTTCCACTTATGGAAGCTTTATTTCAAACATGTTTGCAGCCATTATTGAAAAGAAATTGTATCTCGTCAAACAAACTTGTCTCAACTGTGTGGCATATGTTGTGCCTTTACCAGATGCAGAGTCCTTTTAGTATATTTCTTGGATATCCAGACAGTCATCTGCTTGTCACTTAAAATACTTTTGTCTGAAGATTACCAAATATTCCTTTTAACCACTGTATGGTATCAATTTTCAAGGGCCTCAGCATGATCTAATTTCCTTAATTCTATCTTGCTCCATGAACATAGCTTTGAGGCTCTTTTAACTGATTCACCATTGTATTTAAACAAGTGGAAATTTGCAGTATATTTCCATATCATTTTTTTTACCTTTTTTGCAGAAGTAATGATAACAATAATATTTAACTACGCTGTCTACAGTCTGATTTATTTCTACATAAATATAACAAAACTTGAATGCATTTTCTTTTGTGCACAGTACAGAAACAGTTTTAAAACTTTACAATTGGAAAAAAAAACATTTCAAATTTCCTCATGGACCAATATAATTTTCTGTCCTAAACCTATTTTGTCACTTTATCTCCAGGAAAGTAATGTCATTGAACCAGAGAAGAAAAAAATGTCACCTGTCACTTTTATTGCATACTTGTCTGAACAGTTGCATCAAATCTTAGAATTTGTATCCAGCAGGAATGCAAATAAAAATTATAGAACAACAGGATGTCCTAATGCTCAATAGGTGCAGCAATATATAGGCATTTTAACATTTTCGGAAAGTAAATTACAAAATTCATTTGGAGTAATTGCTGCGATAACTTGTAAAACTATGTAGCAAGGCATCATCCAATTGCTCCTCTGGAATTAATTGCTGGAAACCAGCTGCTATTATGTGTCCACATTTAAAGCTCCTTGCGACATCAGGGGAGCACATGCAAATAGTTTTCCCATTTTTGGCTGTGCTCATTGTCTGTCTATTGCTATTTGTTCTCTCTTCAAGGACACAGAAGCTTAGCTTAGATTTTCATCCAGTAACTGCCATCAAAGAACGAAGATAAAAAAATATGTAAAATGTATTTTCTATATACGCTTGGAATTATATTGCACAGTTCCTTAATTCATTGTAATCTCAGTAATCAAAATAGCTAAGAATTTTCACCAGAAATTACTCTGAAAAATGCTCCTGATGCTTATTTAGTAGCTTAATAGCCTTATTGGGGAAATTTCTTGTGAGGTGTGGAGCTGATTGGTAGAGACTTTGGTTCTGAATCTTGAGTTTTCTAATTCCTTTGTTTGTAAATACAGTTATCGCAGACCTACTGATTGCAACATTACTGATTGCTGCATTTTAATGGTGCTGGGTAATGGAAGTTGCTTTGAGGTTCATGCTTGCTTTGTATTAGTTGTGACATAATGCAGATGACATTTTGTATTGCAGATAGAGCAGCTGATGGTGTTAATCTTCCAATGTGACATTAGTATGTTCACTGAACTTTGTCTCTGATTCACTTCAAAAGTTTAATAACTTCATCACTATCACTTGTTCATTATTTGACTGATTTAAAATTGTGCAGCAAGTCTTCTTTCTGCTTTGAGTATTGTTATATGGGCTCTGACCCTTGAAATCCAGAATTTGTGCTCTACTTGATACCTGATGGAGGAGGGTCATTGTAGGGTAAAACCAGGAAAGTGTTGAAAAGTGATTTAGCCACTTTAGCAATGTACTTAATTCTTCAGTAGAGTGAAGAGTGCCACTTACCTCTGAGATGGGGAGCAGATTTTCAAAAGTACTTTCATGCCAATACCAGCAAAACACTGTCCTTTCACAACATACCAGTGCTAGTTTTTTTTTTACTGGTTTAAGGTCCACAGCTGGAGGATTAAATTTGTGAATGTGCTTTGATCCAGTGTAAAGTGTCTTAGATCTGTGTCCTGTGAATCCCAGGTTTCTAAGTTGAGGTGAAGTAACATGTTATTTAATGTAATTCTTCAACCAGTTCTCAGGTTGAAGTTGAATATTTACCTTGTATTTCAGCGTATAAGTTGACTGGTGTATGTCAACCTCACCCCCTTTTCCAGCCTAATTTTAAGGGTTTTATGATATATGTGGCATACAAGTTGACTCCCATTTTTTGAGATTTTTTTGGGGGGGGTTTTGTGACTCGACTTATCTGCCAAAATGTATGGTAAACATCACTAACACTATGGGTCCTGTAACTCATTGATCTCTACTGATAATTTGGATTTGCATTTTCTCATTGTTGTTCATATTGACTGGCTGATAGGACTGAAGTTTGTAAATTTGAATATTCATATTCAATACTAATGGTAGCAAGGATCTGTTTTCTTTTGTACCATTGTTGCTGCTTGAATTATATTAAGTGCACTTATTAGCCAGATTATTTAATAATTCTTGTTAAACTGTAAAATTATATTGCACTGTAGTCACACAAAGGATTCTCAATGCCGTAACATTTCTTCAACCCCCTTTATTATTACTTTAATGGTGAAAAATTTGAAATTGGACTGTGATTCTGTGTTGCAATGATGGAAATGTAGATTTTCTGAAACCATGTCTGACCTCTCTGACAGTTTCCTTGGAGCCCCAAGTTTTTTGCCCCCCTCCTCCCCCCCCCCCCCCCCCCACATGAGAAATATATATCTTTAATACCCTTCCTTTATTTAATTGAAAGGAAAATGTTGGTTTGTCATCTGCTTTGTTGGCAGCTTTTGTCTACCATCCATGTTTGTGTGACCTTGGAAGAGCGGGCATGTGAAACATTGTTGGAATTCTGTGTTTGTGTGGAATCAGAATATGCTTTTTATTTGATTCATTCTGGAAGTTTTCTCCGGCAGCTGCAAAAGTGATATATTTTTAGATGGATGAATTCCAATTTCCCTTCTGTTATACCGGTATGCATTTGTCCAGCCTGGATATTAATGTCAATCTTTCACTTTAGTTTTGTGGTATAATGAAATTAATTCTTTAGATTCGCTTTCATAATATTGATAACCTGTCGTTTCAGAAGCAAAGAATGTAGTTAGTCATGTAAAATAACCAGAAATAAAATGGAAAAAGCAGCAGAGCTGGACACCTAAAATCAAAAATGAAAATGCTGGAAATACTCAACAGGTTAGGCATTATTGTACATGGAGTTACAGTTAGCATTTCAAGTCTTAAGAATGAACAGATGTTGCAATTGCAGAGAGAGCATAGAGTTGTAAAGAATAAAGGGAAAGTCTATGAAAGAATGGCAAGGGGGATTAAATGATCAAGTGCTGGTGCTAGATGAGAGAAGGTGATGAAAGCTTGTGCATTGCAGCTTATCTGCAAATTGGGTATAAAGGAGAACAAAGGAAGGAAGAAATGTACACCGAAATGAAACTGAATACAGTTATCAATTTATTTGAAGCAGAGGGAGAAATGACAGAAGTGCCAGAGTACGACTGAAGTAACTGTCCAGGTATCCAACAGAGGTGCAAGTAGAGCAGGGGTGTCAAACTCAAATTCATGGAGGGCCAAAATTAAAAACTTGGACTAAGTCGAGGGCCGAACTAAATATTTATTGAAAATTTTCAACAACATCTGCATGTTTTCTCTTCTTTCAACATATGTAATGTTAAACTTTTTCTTATTAAAATAAATGTTTAATAATAGTTTTGGATAAACTCTTTCCAGAAGCATTAACAAATGAGAAATAAAATATTCAACAAAAAATATTTCTCTATAGAGGATTTGTCAAATGTTGCTAGTGTGCTGTCGAATAGTAAAATCTGAGGGCTATTGAGAATGTGGGAGAATAACATGATTCCTGAAACAATCAAATGGGTGACTGATTGTGGGCATGAACTCTAGTAGGGTTATTTGCCATGCCCTTTTTCCATTGGTACCCGATATCCTTTGATTTATACACTTTTCAAGTTTTATGCCTAATGAGCTTGTATCCAGGTGCAGGACCATTTTTAACCAGGAATATATTTATCACTGTGACATGAAACTATTGGAAGATCGTTTTATCCTGAGATTAAAGTTCATAATCCTTACTCAGGCCTGTGTGCGGGAGGGCGGGGTTTGTGGGCGATCGGGTTGGACAACGACAGTGCGGGGGCATCGGCTCTCGCTGCAGGGCGGCATCTCGGCGGATCAGCGGCCCCATCACCGTGGGGGAGTGGGCAACGGTCCTGGCGAGGTCAGGCCCCCCCTGAGTTTCTGCCGGACCCCCCTTGACCTGCAGAGTTTCTGCCGGACCCCGCTTGACCTGCAGAGTTTCTGCCGGACCCCGCTTGACCTGCAGAGTTTCTGCCGGACCCCCCTTGACCTGCAGAGTTTCTCCCGGACCCCCCTTGACCTGTTGAGTTTCTCCCGAACCCCCCTTGACCTGCTGAGTTTCTCCCGGACCCCCCATGACCTGCTGAGTTTCTCCCGGACCCCCCTTGACCTGCTGAGTTTCTCCCGGACCCCCCTTGACCTGCTGAGTTTCTCCCGGACCCCCCTTGACCTGCTGAGTTTCTCCCGGACCTCCCTTGACCTGCTGAGTTTCTCCCGGACCCCCCATGACCTGCTGAGTTTCTCCCGGACCCCCCTTGACCTGCTGAGTTTCTCCCGGACCCCCCTTGACCTGCTGAGTTTCTCCCGGACCCCCCTTGACCTGCTGAGTTTCTCCCGGACCTCCCTTGACCTGCTGAGTTTCTCCCGGACCCCCCTTGACCTGCTGAGTTTCTCCCGGACCCCCCTTGACCTGCTGAGTTTCTGCCGGACCCCTCCCCTTGACCTGCTGAGTTTCTCCCGGACCCCTCCCCCTTGACCTGCTGAGTTTCTCTCAGACCCCCCCCTTTGACCTGCTGAGTTTCTCCTGGATCCCCCTTTGACCTGCTGAGTTTCTCCCGGACCCCATTTGACCTGCTGAGTTTCTCCCTTCTGGTGTTTTTACGAGAACCACAGACTTTCGCTCATACATTGATGAGGGGGATCAAGGGCCAAACATTGTCAGGTACCTCTCTGCTGGATAAAGGATACGGTTTAACCCGCTGAGTTTCTCCAGTGTTGGGTTTTCACGAGGTAGAGTCAAAGGGCCGAAGGGCCTGTTTCTGATCTGTAATGTTCCACGGACCCTGCTCTTCTTTCCGTGCCGGCGTCCCAGGACCTTTCCAGGGCAGTCTCCGCGCTCGGGACCGCGCTGGGATCCCGGTCAGCGGTGGAGGAGCAGGTGAGCGCGGCTAATCCCGATCCAGCCCTCGCCACTCCCGAGATTGGCGAGGGATTCCACCCTACATGCCCGACCAGCCTCGCTCTCCACGTGTACTCCGGGCACCCTCCGGTGGGAAGGTGCAGGGCGGCCGGCGCCCCCATCGCCCGGTGGGGAGCCCCAATCTTCCCTCCGGCGTCCCGACTCCATCTGCAGCTCCAAGAAACGCTGTGCCCCTGGGGTTCAGGGCACTGGGAAGCGGCCTTGGCTTCCCCTGAAACCGGCCAGGCCACGCTGCGGTGGGGGGGGGGGGGGGACACGACATCGTGTTTATAAAACCACCCACCACTACTTTTCAAGGACCAGGATTTTTCTCTCTCTCTCTCACCCTGGGACACAGCGGTTACTGTGCATGCGCTATACTGGCGCGGCGGCCAGCGGGCCACCTCTAATACATTTTTGATATGATCTTGCGGGCCAAATATAATTATATCGCGGGCGAAATGAGTTTGACATGTGTGAAGTAGAGGAACATGGTATGATCATGTAGCTATGTCATAGCACTTCTTTCTTTCTTTGGCTTGGCTTCGCGGACGAAGATTTATGGAGAGGTATGTCCACGTCTGCTGCAGGCTCGTTGGTGACTGACAAGTCCGATGCGGGACAGGCAGGCACGGTTGCAGCGGTTGCAAGGGAAAATTGGTGGGTTGGGTGTTGGGTTTTTCCTCCTTTGTCTTTTGTCAGACGGTGGGCTCTGCGGTCTTCTTCAAAGGAGGTTGCAGCCCGCCGAACTGTGAGGCGCCAAGATGCACGGTTGGAGGTGAGATCAGCCCACTGGCGGGTGTCAATGGGGCAGGCACCAAGAGATTTCTTTAAGCAGTCCTTGTAACTCTTCTTTGGTGCACCTCTGTCTCGGTGGCCAGTGGAGAGCTTGCCATAGAACACAATCTTGGGAAGGCGATGGTCCTCCATTCTGGAGACGTGACCCACCCAGCGCAGTTGAGTCTTCAGCAGCGTGGATTCGATACTTGCGGACTCTGCCATCTCGAGTACGTCGATGTTGGTGATGAAGTCACTACACATTACTGAAAAAAGCCCATTAGCCCAATTTGTCCATACGAGCAAAACAAGTCCCATTTGACCAATATAACGTGGTCTCTTCTACACTGTAGAAGCCAAATGGAGAAAAGGTGATTGCTCTGCAGAACTGTTCAGTCTGCATGGACAATTCTGAGCTTTTTGTTGTCTTCTCCCACTCTGATCTCCGCCTGTGTCCTCCTGTACTTGCCCAGAGACCCAAATCAAACAAAATCAATAGTACCTAGTTTTCAATTTCAAAGTTCAGATTAATTTTTGTCAGTACATACATGACATCGTATTCAATCCTCTGATTCTTTTTTTCTACAGGTCAGGCAGAATTTCTACTTGGTAACTGTAAAAGATGCATATACAAAAGAGAAATGTAAACAAACTGTGCAATACAGGAAAAAAATGGATACCCTGTATTTAGAAGGACACAGTGAAAAGTAAGGGTCCTTAAATGAGTCTCTGATTGAGTTTGTGGAGGGGTAGCAGCTGTTCCTTATGTTGGTACGAGTCTTGTGGCACCTATAGCTCTTTCCTGATGGCAGCAGCAAAAATAGAGCATGTCCTAGGTGGTGTGCATCCTTGATGATTGCTGTTGCCCTCTGATGGCAATTTTTCTTTTTCAATATTTTAAAAATTTTTAAGTAATAATACATACGTAAAAAAGATTGATGCATAACACTGATACAGCTGTAACAAAGTCAGCAAACTCATTAACAGAATTTGTTTTTGCTTTGTGCAACATTAATTTAAGGATATATTAAAAAAAGAAAAAACAAAAAAAAAAATTTTTTTAATGATTACATAATCCATGATGACAATGTAGATTTTCTCGATGATGGGGAGGGTTTTGCCTATGATGTATTGAGCTGTGTCCACTACATTTTGTAAGGCTTTTTGTTCAGGTATTGGTGCTCCCGTACCAGGTTGTGGTGCATTTAGTCAGCACTCTTTTCACTACTCAACTGTAGAAGTTTGCCAAGGTTTCCATTCTTATACTGAATCACCGCAAACTCCTGAGGAAGTAAAAGCACTGAAATGCTTTCTTCATGATGACATTAGTATTTAGGGTCCAGGAAAGGCCCTCTGATGTGCTGACTTCCAGGAACTTAAACTTGCTCACCATCTCCACCTCTGATTTCCCCCAATGATCAATGGATCGGATCATACACCTCTGGTTTTCCCTTCCTTAACTATATAATCAGCTCCTTGGTTTTAGTGACATTGAGTGTGAGGTTAAGCATTGGTAAAGCATTCATCCATTATGTTCAATCTCCCTTCTACATGTTGACTCATTGCCCTTTTTTTTGCAGCCCACTAAAGTGATAGCGTCAGCAAATTTGTAAATGTTGTTGTTGTCATACTGAGCCACACAGTCATAGGTGTAAAGCATGTAGAGCAGAGGGTGAAGTACACAGCCCTGTGGTGTTCCAGTGCTGATGGAGATTGTGGAGGTGTTCTTGCCAATCCTCACTGGGGTCTGGAGGTTAGGAAATCCAGGATCCAATTACATCTGCATGCAGCTGACTTCAGGCCTCTGAATTCTACAACCTCAGATAACTTGGTTTCCTGGTCTGTAAGGGTCATCCATCCTTTTTTTTCTCTTTCCTCTCTGAAGGACCTGCCCAGCAGGTCCTTGTACATTATTTTGTTCAAGTTCTTACCTTACAACTCCAATTCACTCATTGACCAGATAACCTTGTTTGTTGAGCACCTCGGCCCTGTCCACTGTAATAGTGAGGGTGTTCCAGTAGCCACACATTTCAATTCCTCATCCAATTCCCTAGCTGACATGCCTGTCCATGGTCTCATGCACTGCCAGACTGAGATCACCACCAATTGGAGGAACAACACCTCTTCTGTCTAGGCATCCTCCAACTGGATGGTTTCCTTTAAAGCCCCCCGACCATCACCAGCTCTCTCTCTCTTCCCTTTTCCCTCTGTCTCCTTTCATAGAGCCATAATCAATTCTCACCTTTCCTCTTATCGTATTCAATTAGCACCTTTTGTTTGTCTGGACTCCTCTCCCTGCCATTCTTCATTCTTTATTCTGATGCCTTCCTTTTTTTTGCTTGTATCTTGAAGGGCTCAGGCCTGAAACATTGGTAATATATCTCTACCTCCTATGGATGCTGTGAGACCTGCTGAGTTTCTCCAACATTGTGTTTTTACTATAGGTGCAAGTTCTTACCTTTTATCCAGAATTCTAAAAACTAGCAGAGTCCAAAAACTGTCATTTTTTTCAGTAGATGACATCTGCTCATCAGAGTTTTGCACCAAACATGATCCCGAAGCGACCCTTACTCAACTCCCGTGTATCTCGTCGCATTCCGCGTTGATAATTTGCGGTGTCGTCACTTAATAAGTGGCCCTTTATGGTGCACACTGTTGCTAATTAGTATAATTATCACTTTATAAGAGCAACTCTGTCGGATGCTGTCACTAATTAGCGTGATCATTACTTTATAAGAGCCCCTCCCTGTCAAGCATTATCGCCACCCACCCTCCCAGTCGACACTATCAGGCGGAAGCCTCTGTGAAGCCTTTGAACAAGGCAAAGAGAGCTGCAGAGTCCCCTATGGGTACCAGTGAGATCCAGAAAAGGAAGCTTCTTTGATTTTCAATTGTGCAGAATGTGGAGTTATTGCGGAAGCTTAATAGTGGCATATCTCTGCATCATCTAATGGAAGATTATGGTGTAGGATAGTCAACCATATATGATTTGAGGAAACCGAAAGAACAGCTGTTGAAGATTTACAGTGAGAGTGATGACCACAGACTGATGAATAAAAGGAAAACTTTGCATAGGGCAAAAAACGTAGATATTGACCGAGTGCTTATTGATTGGGTGCATCAATGAAGAAGTGAACATAATCCACTGACTGGTCTGTTTGTAATGAAAGGAGTGCGAAACTTCCACGAAGACCTAAACCTTGAGGATGAGTGTGAATATTCATGGTTGGCTGCAAAAATGTAAGAGGTGTCATGGTATAAAATATCTTAAAAGTCTGTGTTGAAAAAGATTCTGCAGATTATGATGCAGCTAAGCATTGCATAGATAAATTTGCCAATATGATACATGATCAAAACCTTCCTTCCCCCTAATGTTACAGCCTTGTGATCAAGCAATTTTACACGGGGAGTCACGTGATGGAGTAGTGGCCGGTCAGGGAATTTCAGCCCTCTCTGGAAAAGTTGGAAAAAAAAATGCACAAAACACAGGTACAAGAGTAAAAATTAAAACAAAGGTGAGAAGAAAATGGCAGCGAAGAGAGAAAAGTCGAAATCAATGGGAAGAAGAGAAGATGAAAGAATGTCGGAAGAAGAAGGTGAAGGCCTTACCTGTCCAAGGAGGCCCACCGTGGAGAGAGAAGCCCTCCCTAAGGTCGGTGGAAGTCCCGAGCTCGGGACTACAAAAATGGCTCGCGGAGCCGAGTAAAAGTGCACAACCGCGCATGAAAAAAAACACACTGACGGGAGGGGGAAACAGCTGCGGAGTCGATCTCCACAGCTGAGAGTGACAGCTGCAACACAGCAACAGGAGCAGAACATAGAAAATAGCAACAACAAGAAAGAAGAGAGCAGAAAGAAAACGAGGAAACAACAGATGACCAACCCAGAGGAAGAAGAACATAGAGAAATGGAAGAAGAAGAGAAAGGCAGGACAATGGATATATCTCTTTTTAAAGAATATATGGAATCAGTGAAAGAATGGCAATTACAAGAATTTAATCAGATAAAAAGAAGAATTAAGAGTGCAGAAGAAAAAATGAATAAAATAGAAATGGTCATATCAGAGATAGGAAAAAGAGTGGATAATGTGGAAGAACAAGAAATAATCGTAGAAATGGAAGTAGAGGACTTAAAAGAGAAATTAGAAGAATCTAATAAAAAAGTTAGAGGCACATGAGCTGTTAGCTCAGAAGATAGATATAATGGAAAACTATAATAGAAGAAATAATATAAAGATAGTGGGCCTTAAGGAAGATGAAGAAGGCAAGAATATGAGAGAATTTATAAAAGATTGGATCCCCGGGTCCTAGGAAGACCAGAATTACAGGAAGAAATAGAAATAGAGAGGGCACATAGAACATTAACCCCGAAACCATAACCGCAGCAAAAACCAAGATCCATTTTAGTAAAATTCTTAAGATATACAAGAGAAAATATATTGGAGAAAGCAATGAAGAAAATAAGAGAAGACAAAGAGCCACTGGAATACAAAGGTCAAAAAATTTTTTTCTATCCAGACATAAGTTTTTAACTCCTGAAGAAGAGGAAGGAGTTCAATACAGCAAAAATGATCTTATGGAAAAAAGGATATAAATTTATGTTAAAGTACCCAGCAGTACTTAAAATAGTTATTCCAGGGCAACGAAAATTTGCAGAACAACTACAAAACAAGCAGAGAGATGAAGACATGTAATGAGAGTAAAAATGACCACGAACTATATGTATGTGTGTATATGGATATAAATATATATATATATTATAGATGTGTGTGTATATATGTGTATACATGAGTGTATCTGTATTTAGAGGAAAATAGATCGTGTTATATGGCGAGCTCTCCACTGGCCACCGTGACAGAGGTGCACCAAAGAAAAGGTACAAGGACTGCCTAAAGAAATCTCTTGGTGCCTGCCACATTGACCACCGCCAGTGGGCTGATAACGCCTCAAACCGTGCATCTTGGCGCCTCACAGTTTGGCGGGCAGCAACCTCCTTTGAAGAAGACCGCAGAGCCCACCTCACTGACAAAAGGCAAAGGAGGAAAAACCCAACACCCAACCCCAACCAACCAATTTTCCCCTGCAACCGCTGCAACCGTGTCTGCCTGTCCCACATCGGACTTGTCAGCCACAAACGAGCCTGCAGCTGACGTGGACTTTTTACCCCCTCCATAAATCTTCGTCCGCGAAGCCAAGCCAAAGAAAAAGAATAGATAAGAATTAATAAGGGAATGAAAGGGAATAGAGGGAATTAAGAGTGACCTTTGTTATATATGAAAATTGAAATCTTTTCTGGGGGGGGCTGGGTGGGGAGGAGTTACGGTCACTGCAAAATCAGTTGACGCTTGCGAGTGAATTCGCAAATCCAAATGGAGAGGGGAGATGGGGTTAAAGAAGTTTTAAATAGGAGAATAAGGAAAATGTTTGATGTTTTAGAAATGTCTTATAAAATGTTCAAAACAAGAAAGCAGAAATGGATAAGAAGGAAAGGTGATGATGAGGAAACGGAAAGGGAAGATAAACAAAGTATGAAATGGCTAAGTTGAACTATATGACTTTAAATATTAACGGAATACATAACCAAATCAAAAGGAAGAAACTGCTAAATTTACTGAAAAAAGAAAAAATTGATATAACATTTGTGCAAGAAACACATTTAACTGAAATGGAGCACAAGAAATTAAAGAGAGATTGGGTAGGAATTTTTAACTACAATTGAACTACCAAAATTACAGATAGAGGAACAAAATAAATTAACAGAACCATTTGAAATAGTAGAAATACAAGAGATAATAAAAAAAACTACCAAATAATAAAACACCAGGAGAGGATGGATTCCCAATAGAATTCTATAAAACAGTAATACCAAAGCAAGGAAAAGATCCACTCGCACCAGCGTCATATAGATCAATATCATTACTTTACACAGATTATAAGATAATAGCTAAACTATTAGCAAACAGATTAGCAGATTATGTACCTAAAATGGTAAATCTAGACCAAACTGGATTTATTAAAAAAAGACGGAAAACAGACAATATTTGTAAATTTATTAACTCAATTCATGCAGTAGAAGGGAGTAAAGTGCCAACAGTAGCAGTTGCTTTAGACGCAGAGAAGGCCTTTGACAGAGTAGAATGGAATTATTTATTCAAAGTATTGCAAAAATTCAGTTTACCAGAGAAGTATATTAATTGGATTAAAGCATTATATAAGGGGCCATTGGCGAGAGTGACATTAAATGGATATATATCAAAGCAATTTAACTTAAGCAGATCAACAAGGCAGGGATGCCCACTATCACCCTTATTGTTCGCGTTAGCTATAGAACCACTAGCAGAATTGATATGAACAGAAAATAATATAAAAGGGATAAAAATAAAAGACAAGAATATAAAATCAGTTTATTTGCGGATGATGTTATAGTATACTTAACAGAACCAGAACTATCAATAAAAGAATTATATAAGAAATTGAAGGAATATGGAGAAGTGTCGGGTTACAAGATTAACGTAAATAAGTGAAGCAATGCCAATGAATAACGCGGATTTCTCAAAATTTAAGAAGGAATCACCATTCGGATGGCAAATGCAAGCAATAAGATACCTAGGTATACAAATAAATAAAAATCTCGGCCATCTATATAAACTCAATTATTATCCACTAATGAAAAAATTACAGGGCGATTTAGAGCATTGGAAAGATTTACCACTAACACTAATAGGAAGGATAAACTGTATTAAAATAAACATTTTCCCAAGGATACTATACCTATTTCAGGCATTGCCAATACACTTGACAGAGAAATTCTTCAAGGAGTTAAAGAAAATAATAAGGAAATTTTTATGGAAAGGGGGGAAACCGAGGATAGCACTAGATAAATTAACAGAATGGTATAAACAAGGAGGCTTACAACTGCCAAACTTTAAAAATTATTATAGAGCCGCACAATTAAGATACCTATCAGATTTTTATCAAACAAGGGAAAAGCAAGATTGGACTAGATTAGAACTAGATAAAATAGGGGAAAAGATACCTGAACACATATTATATAAATGGGATGAAAAATTGGTACAACGTAGGAGTTCTCCAGTATTACATCATCTGCTCAATATTTGGAAGAAGATTCATGTAGAAAGGAATAAAATAAATTACCATTTACCAAAACTAATATTGACGCAAAATCAGTTACTCCCTTTTACAATAGATAACCTTTCCTTTAGAGAATGGGAGAAAAAAAGGATCAAAAGAATAGAAAATTGTTTTTCAGCAAATAGATTATTACCCTTTGAACAAATGAAGGATAAATATAATATAACTCAAGATACAGTGTTGGCATATTACCAACTGAGATCCTACTTGAAGGACAAATTAGGAAGCAGTCTGAGGTTACCAGAAGGAAGTAACTTTGAATATGTGATTACAGATACAATGATAATCAAAAAATTTATAACAAATATGTATATTAAACTCCAAGAAAAAGAGAATGAGGAAACAAATGGTAAAACTAAACAAAAATGGGAACAAGATTTAAATATAAAGATAAAGAAGGAAACATGGGAGAAGTTATGCTCTGGAACTATGAGAAATACAATAAATATGAGATTACGTATGATACAATATAACTGGATACACAGGCTATACATTAGACCTCAAAAGTTAAATAAGTGGGACCCAACAGTATCTGACAGATGTTTTCGTTGTAAAAAAGAAATGGGACAACAATTCATGCAATCTGGACATGTGAGAAAGTAGAAATATTTTGGGAAGATCTAAACCAGATATTAAACAAAATTACAGAAAACAATATACCAAAAAAGCCCAGAGATCTTCCTCCTAAGTAACATAAAAAACAAAGAATTTGAACTTGATTTGGATGGTGCACAAAAAAGATTTGTTAAGATTGCTCTAGCTGTAGCAAAAAAATCTATTATGTCAACCTGGAAATTAGAAGATAATTTGAGAATACAACAATGGTATATAGAAATGAATAAATGTATTCCATTAGAAAAAATAACATATAGTTTAAGAAATAATATTGAAATATTTGAACAAATATGGGAGCTATACATGAAACACAATAGAGAAAACCTACCGGGGACATCTACCACCTAAATTAACGAAAGGAGAAGGAAATGAAAAGAATTGACTCGGTGGAATTTCTTGTTTATTTTTATTGAATGACAACATTGTTTGAGTGGTTTAATGTATCTTAGATTTTGTACTTTAAATGAATGGGGGGGGAGGTAGGGAGGGTGGGATGGGAGGAGGGACGGTATATATTTGAAAAGGAAAATGTATGTATCTTGGTCAATGTGGTTTATGGTGTGAAAAATAAAAAAATTTTTAAAAAAAGCAATTTTACACTCAATGAAGAGCAACTACAAAGACTTTTTTTCTGAACTGCACGCTCAATGCAGTCAACGGAATTTAAGACTGCTTGAAAACTTCCACTCTAAAGGATGCAATTTATGCACTTGTTAATGCATGAAGAAATGTAACTGAAGCAACATTAAGCTAACCTCATTGCCTATGCCAAAAATGTTGCAGCAGAAAATATAAACATGTTAAACACGTTAGAGGCAGCTGACGTCAACAATGATGCTCCCGCTGTGCATTCCTTGAGTGATGAGGAAATTGCTGAAATGGTGTTGCATACTGAAAAGCATGAGGAGCATGGTGATGAGGATGGAGACATTGTGCGCACAGGTGGAAAAAATGCCCATTGATGATGTGGCTAAAATATGCGGTCAGTCAATTGGTGGGATGGAGCACCATTCATTTATCAGTGAGCATGTAATAATGGCTGTTTATTCAGTTAAAGAGAGACTGCTTAAACAGAAACCTCTTAATTAAACAGACGACACGGGAAGAAGTCTTTAAAAAGAGTTCATTCTGACACGATGTTTGAGCTATAATGTGCGTTTACTGCATCTGCACTAAACTAGTCTGTCTAAGCTAGTTTTGAAGTTTATAATTTTAAAAAATGCTAGTGAGGGCCTTTTATAGACTTTATCTATATTTATTTAACACCCCATGTCCCGTGGTTTGTGCAGGTTTTTAAAAAAATTTTTTTAAGCATCACATTTGCTTAAAATGATTCTGAAATCCAGAAGGTTCTGAACAATGGTCCCAATGAGTCCAGATAAAAGATTATGCCCCTGTTCAATCACAGCATCTGTAGACTTTCATATTTCATAACCTTGTTTACAGTTTATTTCCATGGTCACTCCATTCTTTCCAATTTTGTATTTATTATCATATTGTATACTTTTGTGCGTTACTCTGTTCCCTTGGGTACATCATTGGTGCCATCATTTACTTTGGCCCTTTTCCCTGAGCACATCTCTCTAAATTGTACTGCTTGGAAAACTTTCATGGGATTTGAACAATTAAGCATCTCTCATTTCCTCATTTTGAAATCCTTTTGTCCCATGTATGTAGTGCTTTTGCGTGTAAATACAAATGAGACCATAAAACATAGGAACAGAAAGACTATTCAGCCCATCGAGTCTACCCTATCATTTCATCATGAGCTGATCCATTTTTCTACTCGGTGCCAGTGCTCAGCCTTCTCCCTGTAACCTTTGATGCCCTGGCTAATCAAGAACCTATCAATCTCTTGCTTAAATATATCTAATTACCTGGCAACAAATTCTACAGATTTACCACCCTCTGGCTGAAGAAATTTCTATGCATCTCTTTCCTAAGGGGGCACCCTTTCATCCTGGTGTCGTGCCCCTTGTCCTCGACTCTGCTACCATGGGAAACGATCTTCCCACATCTCGTCTGTTCACACCTTTCAACATTCAAAATGTTTCAATGAGATTCCCCCCTCCCACCCCACATATTCCCTCAAATTTCAATGAGTATAGGCCAAGAGCTGACAAATGGTCTTCATGTGATAACCCTTTCATTGTTGGAATCATCTTTGTGAACGTCCTTGCAATCATTTCCAATGTTAGCACATCCTTTCTTAAATGAGGATCCCAAAACTTCTTGCTGTACTCCATGTGAGGTCTCACTAGTGCCTTCTAAAGCATCAGTGTCACATCCTTGCAAGTGAGGCTCTTCTGTTCTATTCCTCTTAAAATGGATGCTAACATTGCATTTGCCTTCTTCACCACTGACTCGTCCTTCAAGTTTACATTCAGGCTATCCTGCGCAATGACTCCCAAGTCCCTTTGCGTCTGTATTTTCAATTTTCTCCCCATTTTAAAAAAAAGTGTCCATTTTATTTTTTTTCTACCAAAGTGCATGACCACATACTTTCCAATATCGTATCTGATTTTACACTTCTCTGTCCATTTTCCTAATCTAAGATGTTATGCAGCCTCTCTAAGTCATTCAACACTACCTGCTCCTCCACTAATCTTCATTGTCATCTGCAAATTTGGCCACAAAACCATTCATTTCATAACCAAAATCATTAATATGCAACATAAAAAGAAGCAGCTCTATAGTGTCATCAACTGGAGGGTCTGGCCCAGTCAATTGAAGAGGCCAATTACTAGGTGTGTGCTGACCTGTAGGCAAGGCTTGACCTTGATTGGCAGATGAGGTAACTTCCGATGGAGAGATAATGTGCCCCTCCACAATCTTCATTCCCACCCATGTTCCAAATGGAGAGGCTACATGGCCCCTCTGCAATCAGTATTCCCACCAGATTCCAGACAGGGGGCTTACACAACCTTCTGAAATCCACATTATATTCTACCCCTTGGAAGTCATGACACTCACCAATCATTACATACATCAATACAGACTAGGACCCTTCAGGAAAAATTTACAAAGACAACAGAAAAGACAAAAAAAACCCGAACACCACGAGAGCAATAGTAGTGAGCCAGTGAATGGCAATAGCTCACAAACTCTCCAGAGCCCCAAAGGGCCATTAGCTTCGACCAAGAGTTGTGATGGAGGAACTGGCCCCTTGATTTTTCAATTTTACCCACCAACTGCTGAGCCAGATGAGTAATATTCCCCGATTTGTCAGGAATGTAAGTGCAGCACTCTTTACCAATAACTGCATGAACCATTTTCAGCGGCGAGTAGGTAGTCCACGGTCATTCAGTTCTGCAAGATCACCATGCAGACAGCCATCAGCTGTGCGGCCACTCGAGTCAGTCACAGCCGCCTTAAATGGCCAGCCTCTCCAGAACACTGGTTATGTGTATTACTTTGTGGGACAGGCAATCAATGCCATTCTGGGGGAAGGCGATCATCCAGAACCTTTGCCTCAGTGTTTGCCCTTCTGGCTTTTTGTCCGTAGTGGCCTGGTTGCTCCCCAACATTGTTAAGGCACAATGTATCCTGGAAAGGAACAGCCACACCATCCCATGGGGAACCAAGGCTAGGCAAAGTGTCCACATAGCCAGAGTGCCAATGAGCATCTAAAGACCCCCCAGCTTTGCTGAGTTCTTGGCTGTGGACGCTGGTATACCTGGGTACCATATTCGCTTACATTTGCTGTGACCTACTGACAGGTTTGACCAGTGCTCATTAAAACATCTGCACCAACATTCTCCAGCTCTATTCATAGTTTGGGGAGTCACTCAGAGTCGGGACTTCATTGTTTCTTAGATTGTAGGGAGAAAAACAGCTCCTGAAACATCCACCCCACCTGGGATCACTGAATGTAATGTGTAAGGGGGTGGTCAGTGGGAGGTCACTGCCATGTGGCCCCAACCCCCACCCACATCAGAACATCAAAGTTTGTTTAATTAAACAGTTCACAGAAGCAGACCATTTCTGTTGTGTCAAATGAGATGGACGTAAATGGAAGTTTCTCAACAGCGTGCGCCAGAGTTTGCATGCAGACCCAACGGTTCCATCTGTTGGTGCTGCTGGTGTATTTGTAGGCTTGCACGATTTCAATTGACACAGCAATGGTCAGTAGCATTTTCCATGGCACTATTCTCATGTTGGGGGGGGGGGGGTGCTGGTATTACAAAACTCGCTCTCATCTGGTTAGTCTTTGGGTGTGGATACATGACAGATTAAGTTCCCATGGTATCATGACCCATCGCGTATCTCCGGGCCCACGCACTCTAATTTCCCCCTTTTTTTAAAGGTTGACTTTGTTGCATACTCTACCTGATTCCTCATGGTTCTGAACTTCTACCTCTTCTGACTTGGTGCCGTTGGAGGCTGCCACATTGTGTGAGAGCCAGTTGGACCACCGCCTGCTGCAGCATACTGAGCCACCCCTGCAGTGTATTGGTGGGCATCAGTGTGCGCATCGACTCATTGAGCAGGCCATTTATTTGCTCGATGAGCCCAGATGCCTGTGGACGGTAGGGGATAGGCAGCAGCCATGAAATACTGGCCTCTGCTGCCAATTATGTACAAAATTCTGAAGTGTGAGCGCTGGTTGGACTGTACCTCCCATGGTACTCCAAAAATGAAGGGGAGGTATTGTAGCCTTTTAATGGTGCTGTCCTGGTCAGCCTGCTGGCAGGGCACCGCCACCAGAACACCCGGGTATGTGTCAACCATTGTGAGGACATATTGCTTTTTATTTATTCTTAAAACTTGAGATTGAGTCTGTATTTACCACATCAGATGGCAGCTGATCATATTTGTGTCTTTCCACGTACTGGCAATACATTTTTTCACTACGGATAAAGCTAAATATACAAAAGCTAGCTGAAACTTATCTAATCCCAAGCCTTTCAGAGGTTGCAAGCTACCCAATAAAAATACTGTTGGATCTAAAACTATTTTAATCTTACACTCTAAAAACGATTGAACCAAAAAGATTGTATATGTATACATGACCAAACAGCATGAAAAAAAGTTCTAACCGTATCACCACATCTAAAACACAAATCTGATTCATTAAAACAATATTTTTTAAATTTTTCAGGTGTCAAATATAATTGATGTAAAAAATTGTAATTAATCATTGCATAACGTGCATTTACCAATCTAGTTACACTATCATAACAAATATCTAACCAATCCTCTTCAGAAAAAGTAAAACCAATATCCGCTTCCCATTTAATTTTAGATCTATCCCAACCCTTTTTATCTATCTCTGGAACCTTCATAAAGGAAGTCTCAAATTTAATCATTTTAGGTAAAATCATATCTCTACCAAACATACATTTTACCAAAGATCGAATTTGATAATAAAGAAATAAAGAATTCTTATCAATACCAAAATCTTCCCTCATCTGATTAAAAGATAAAAACTTACCCTCTCTAAAACAATCTCCCAAATTTTCCACACCTTTAAATCTCCAATGCAATAAACTTCGATTATGTATTGAAAAAGAAATAAGTTGATTATTATACAATGGAGTCAAAGCCAATAATTTACCCCTAGAACCTATCATTTTATTTTTCTTTATCCATAACTTCATTAAATGTTTTAATATAGGCACATTATATTGTAACAAATTCATATTCCACCTAAACAAAAATTGATTTCAAATTCAGAAATACTTGCCATCTCAATTTTAGCCCAACTAGGAGGCCATACCAAATCCATCAATTAACTAATAAATTTAAGTTGGGCTGCCTCATAATAATTTTGAAAATGTGGTAAACGTAATCCCCCTAATTCATATTTCCAAGTCAATTTATTCAAAACTACTCTCGAAAATTTACCCCTCCATTAAAAACTCCCTAATCATTTTATTTAAATCTCAAAAAAAAATTTATCAAGTAAATACAGAATAGATTGAAACAAATAATGTATATGCGGAAAGATATTCATCTTAATTGTATTTATCCTTCCCATTAAATTAATAGGTAAATCTTTCCATTTAATCAAATCAGTTTTAATATTTTTCATTAACAGCATAATTTAATTTGTATAAAGATTGATAATTAACATTCAAAATTATACCCAGATATTTAATTCGATCAGTCCACTTCAAATTAATAATATTCTTATAAACTGAATAATCTCCTTCACTTACCGGTAATATTTCACTTTTTTCCCGAATTAACTTTATATCCAGAAAGACATCCATATTGTATTAAACATTCCTTCAAATGCAAAAGTGACTGAGCTGAATTTGTTAAATTCACCAATACGTCATCAGCAAATAAATTAATTTTATACTCCTCATCTAAAACTTTCATACCTTGTATCTATGTATTTTGTCTTATCAACTGCGCTAAAGGTTCAATCACTAATGCAAACAAAGCTGGTGATAAAGGACAACCTTGACGAGTTGATCGAGTTAACTTAAAAGATTCTGAAATCAAACCATTTGCCAATACTCTAGCTACCGGTTTACTATATAGAGCCCTAATCCAACCAATAAAAGAAGGACCAAACTTAAATTTCTCCAAAATTTTAAACAAAAAATTCCATTCAACTCTATCAAATACTTTTTCTGCATCTAAGGATATCACCATCGGATGATCTAAAGATTGTCGAAATCTATTAATCAAACTAATCACTCGCAAAATATTACCTGAAGCATATCTATTCTTTATAAAACCTGTTTGCCTAAATTTTTACCAAAGTTGATACATATTGATCAATCTATTCGCTAATACTTTAGCTATTATTTTATAATCTACATTTAACAACGAAATTGATCTATATGAAGATACCTTCAAAGGATCTCTTTTTTTTTTAGGAATTACTGTAATTAAAGCACTAGAACAAGACTCAGATAAATCATAATATTCTCCAACTTGACGTAATACATTCCCAAACACTGTAGATAAATCATCATAAAAAATTTTATAAAATTCAACCAAAAATCCATCATCACCAGGCGATTTACCATTTGGCAATTCCAGCATAGCCATTTTAATTTCTGAATCAGTAAATGGTTCTTCTATCTCCTGTATATCTCCATCCTCTAATATCGGTAAATTCAACTATGATTTTAAAAAATCAATGGATCCAGTTTCTTGTTTTCCTTCAGATGTATATAACTTTTTATAAAATTAATAAAATTCATTGTTAATCTCATGAGGTTTATAAGTAATAGGAGAATTCCGTCTAACAGCATTAATAGTCCTCGATATCTGTTCTTTCTTTAATTGCCATGCCAATACCTTGTGTGCTTTCTCTCCCCATTCGTAATACCATTGTTTAGTCATATTAATCACATATTCAAATTGATAAGATTGCAAGATATATTTCAATTTCAACCTAGATAATTCTATTTTCTGATCTTCTTTAGCATCTTTCTGAAATTCCTTTTCTAACTCATCAATCTGTCTCTAATTCAAGACTCTGATTTAATCGATTCCTTTTTATTTTAGAAGTATAACTAATTATTTGTCCTCTCAAATAGACTTTCATAGCATCCCATAATACAAACTTACTTTGAACAGAATTAGAATTTTCTTAAAAAAAATTAATGTTTTTTCAAAAAAAATCAATAATTTCCATATTGTTTAACAACATTGTATTAAATTTCCAATGATAAGCTATTTGAATTTTCTCAGAAGTTTTATATGTAAAATATACCAGAGAATGATCTGAAATCACCCTACTTTTATATTCTGCTTTTTGTATTTTCCCTTGCAAATGTGCCGATACCAAAAAGAAATCAATCCTTGAAAACAATTCATGTCTAGATGAATAAAAGGAAAAATCTTTCTCTGTCGGATTAAGACGTCTCCAAATATCTACTAAATTAAGATCTTTCATCAACGCTTGGACCTGGATTGCTATCTTGGATTTTTTAACTTTCTTTGGAGATTTATCTAATAAAGGTTCCAAAACACAATTAAAATCACTACCAGTTAAAATATTATCATTAGCTTGACCTAAACATAAAAATACATCTGAAATAAATACTTCATCATCTGCATTTGGAGCATAAATACTAAGTAAAGTCCAAAATTCACTAAAAATCTTACAGTTCAATTTAAGAATACATCCTGCCTTTTCTTTCATTGATTGTAATTCAAAAGATAAATTTTTATGTATCAAAATTGCTACACCTTTAGCTCTAGAATTAAATGAAGAAAAATATACATGCCCAACTCAATCCCTTTTTAATTTCACACTTTCCTTCACATTCAAATGTGTTTCTTGTAAAAAGGCAATATCAATTTTCGTTTTCTTAATATACGCCAAGACTCGCTTATGTTTAATCGGACTATTTAATCCTCAAACATTAAAAGTTGCAAACCTCAACTTTGACATATCTACTATTATTACTAAATGGCAATATATCTATATAAAAACTCAAATCAACGTATATAGGTCCTCCAATAAAAAAATCACAAATTAAAAACAAAGAAAAAAGTAAAAAATAAAAAAAACAATTAAAAAACCCCCCTCCCAAAAAAAGCTACCAAAAGGTAGTAATCCCCTAAACAAAACTGGGTGTGGATCACCCACCAGTGGCTGATGACTAGTAAAGAACTTAGTGCAAATCTCCTCCTCCCCAGCTAAACAATCAACAACATCTAAGTATCATAACAAAAGAAAAAATAAAATAAGAAAATTCTTGGAAAGAGGTAAATCCTCCCACTGTTTTCCAATGGTTTACCCAAACTATACTATGTTTAAATTTAGAGAAAATTAGAAACTCTGTCTATGAATCCCCTTCTAAGTTTGAGTTAACCTGGCGACCATTTATTCAATATTTTCATTTGTGGTGAGTTGATCTGGCTCTGTTTTCTTTCTATGATTATGTATGATAATTGGGCTGTAAGATGAGATCGGAGTGATCGGCGTGGTTTAGCTATATCTGTAGGTTTTTTTTTAAGTTTTTTTTAATTCAGATTTGTTTTTTCTTCTTTTTTGGGGTTTTTTTTCTCTTTTTTCATATATTGTTATTAATTATATCTTTTTTTTTAGAGATAGTTCACACCCTAAACTGATCAAAAAAATTTTTTTTTATGAAAATTCTTCTTTTCATCCAATAAAGTCCAGTCTCGAAGATCCCATTTCGGAAGGAGGTGGACTCTTTCCATTCCCATTTTTCCCATTTCTGCCATTTCTTCTGTTTCCAGAACTACCAAATTTTTCTTTAGGAGATCATGGTGAGCTACGTCTTTGTCCTCTTATATCCGGCAATGAGTCAGCAAAAATCATTGCTTCACAATCAGTTTCAAAAAACCGAAATTGATAGTCTCCGTAAAAGACCTTCAACACTGCAGGGTAACGAAAAGTAGACTTATAACCTTTACGCCACAAAACTTCTTTAACTGGACGTCGACATTCAGGATAAAAAAAGACTCTACTATTCTGAATGAATAATGGAGTTTGTCGTTGTCTCGCATTTTGTACTGCAAGTCGAAGTATTGCTTCTCTATCCAAATAACTCAGACATCGAATTATTAACGGTCTGAGGGGTTGACCAGATGAGAAAAATTCTCGCCCTAATATTTGCAGAATCCAGTCTTTAAAGAAACAAAGAGGGTCTTGTCCTTCTATACCTTCTGGCAAACCAACAATTTTCACATTATTCCTTCTGCTTTGATTTTCCAAATAATCTATTTTTCTTTCTAGCTCCTTCTCACAATCTCCTAATTCTATGACTGATTTTTTCCACCTTCAACACTTTTTCTGTGTTAGAAGTTACTTGTTGTTTACAGTCCAAAAAAGCAGTCTGAAATTTTTAAAATTCTTCATAAGATGCATTCACACGTGCCTTAACCATATTTAATACCAGCATTCATTTGAACCATATCATTCATTAGAGATGTCAACATAGATTGAATAACTGCATTTAATTGCATACATCGTGAATCCGTAAATCTCAGCTCTGCTCTCTCTGACATGGTGGCAGAACAAGGTAACTGCAGCTCCTGCTGCAATTCAACAAAAGGCATTTTAAAAGATTTACTGCGGGTCTGGACTCCCAGCGACACCATCCCGACTTCTTCAGGGAGTCGCCGCTGGTCTCCCTCCTTATCTCTTTGTCTTCTCATCCATTCGCGAAGAAAAATGACTTCTTCAGATTGTAATGCTGCCTGATGCATTTCCTTATCAGCCTCCACAGGCGATCCTTGGGATTTAGGCAATGAAGAAATTGAGCCTGGGGCTGCTTCAAGTCGTCTAGGCCCCAAATCTTCAGCACTTCGAAAATGTATTTTCTTTTGAACTTGAGATTTAGTCTTTTTACCATTAGTGGCCATAATAATTCCTTAATACTTTAAACTAAAATTTAAAAGGTTTAAACTTGGAAACAAAGGGTTAAAAAATGGGTATTTAAAAATATGGCCAGAGAGGTTGAGATTGCACGTCTAGACTCTACGCCATCTTGCCACGCCCCCTATCTCTCCTAATCTTAATGGAAAGAGACTACTTGAATTTACTCTGTCCATACCCCTCATAATTTTGTAAACCTCTATCAAATCTCCCCTCATTCTTCTACACTCCAAAGAATAAAGTCCTAACCTGTTTAATCTTTCCCTGTAACTCCTGAAGATGCACCATCATTCTAGTAAATCTTCTCTGCACGCTTTCTATCCTACTGATCTTCTTTCTGTAGTTTGGCAAGCAGAATTGGACACAATATTCCAAATTTGGCCTCACCAATGTCTTATGCAACCTCATTATAACATCCCAACTCCTATACTCAATCCTTTGATTTATGAAGGCCAGTATGCCAAAAGCTTTCTTTATAGCCCTGTCTACATGTGACTCCACTTTCAGGGAATTATGTATCTGTATTCCCAGATCCCTTTGTTCCTCCACACTTCTCAGTGCCCTACTGTGTATATCCTACCTTGGTTTGTCCTTCCAAAATGCATCACCTCACACTTGTCTGCATAAAATTCCACCTGCCATTTATTAGCCCATTTTTCCAGCTGGTCCAGATCCCATCTCCTCTCTAGCGAGCCATCCACACTGCCATGCCATTTGCCACAGCCCAGGAATCTATAGATGTGGACTGGCCCAAAAGTCTCTTTTAGGGTGAATGCCAAAGCCACTAGATCAGCTAGTTGGCTGGAACCCCCCCCCCCCCTCCACCGTTTGTGTTAGTATTTTACCCATGGAGCACCGCCACCTTCCTCCGCTGTTTGCCCTAGTTCCACCCACAAGAGCCATCAGTAAACCAAGCTTCTTGCTGCTCTCCGGGATCTAGTGTGGCGAACATTTGGCCCCAGGTCACGAGGGAAGGCTGTACTGTGGGTAATTTGGATGGGAGGCCATTGCTCTCGGGCAGGGTCAAGACCTGTTCATGTAAGTGGCTCACCCCTTCGGGCCAGCCTCTGCGCAATCTGCTATGTACCTCTTCCATTGAACTATGAGGGACCGCTGGGCACGGCCCTCCTTGTGGGTGGCATCCGCAGATTTAACTGATCACATGATGGGGAGGTGTGGCTGCCTTTGCTGTTGTCTGGTGCTCTGTGGCTAGCTATGCGAGGTAGCAGGCAAGCTACTGATGCTCGAATTAGGAGTAGCGGGAGGGACTTGGTCCACAAGCCAAATATGGCACTTGGCCATTGTCTTCATGATGGAGACCTGTAATTCAAATCAGATTACTCCTTTGCACAATAATGCATCTATAGATTCTGTGATCTCTTTGTTGCTCCCAGACACCCGGTATTGTTGACTACCTTGGAGAGTGGGGGGACGACTATAGGCTCCCATTTAGCCGCCCCATCTACTATGGTCATGCAGGTGACCCTGAAGCTGAATTTCCCCTTTTTGGTGTGTAGGAGTAGCCCCTTCAGCATGTTCATGCCCAAGATACACTTGGGTGAGTTAGCAACCAAAACGAAGATGGAGCAAATTCTTCTACTAATCTGATGGCTTCCCAGACAGGTTTCCTGGTTGCTGGTCCCATGGGCACACTGTGATGACTATGTTGCCCGCTTGGGCATCAGTAACCTTTGTGTTCTCAGGGAAATGGCGGTTGCAGGCTCCCTGTAATTAAAGCCCAATCCCTGATTAACCTTGTCCCCTCATTAATCGTGTTCCACTGCGGCGGGTGGTATTGATCCCCTTCTAGTAGAGTGGGGTATTGGGCTTGCACTGCTGTCACCATACGATTCCACAGGGAGGTGTCATCACAAATCACTTCAAGCGGTTGTGACGAATGTGCTATGATTAATGTTTAATGTTAAAACTATATTTTATCTAGATGTGGGTTATTAAGTTAGTTTGGATGGTTACAGGGGCACAAAGACAACACATGAGCATTTTAAATACACATGGTTCTTTGAGACTGAAGGCAGAAGCCAGTTTGAAAGATGGAATGGTTGCTTCTGAAGTTGGATGAAAGGAATTATGGTTTTTGAGATACTGAAATTAATAGGTGTTATCTCAGAAGCACCTGTGTAAATCACAGCCATTTTTGTCCATGTGGGCAGACAGGGCAGAACCAGAAGAGAACCATTCAACAAAGTTAATTACTTTGATTCTGTGACTTAAATGCTTTTAGCACATCTGTGTCAAAAGACCATATGAACTTCAAAGACAGAAATGATGTCACATGTCATGTGACATGAGAGATTTGCTGGAAATATATTACTGAAATGGGAGGCAAGGAAGTCCGTTTAAGGAAACTCACTATTCTGTTAAGGTGCAGACTGGACAGCAGTAATATTTCCTGAAAAGGGGGATAACTGCCTATTTGTTACTTCTAACCAAAGGAGAACACCAAATAAGTAGATTTCAAAAGAGAAGTCTACTTCCAACTGTTTCCTTAAGATAAAGAAGGCAGTTTCATCTATTTTGGTAAAACAGATTCCAGTGTCTTCATTCAAAATAAGATTTGATCCTGGGAAGACAGGACTTGTATTCTCCTTTTTAAAGGAGATAAATTGGTAGCTCAAAAGATGGTCACACTTATGCTTGAAAAATATCTGTCAAGGTCAACTCATCGAAAGAATTGCGAGTTTAAGCAGGCCTGAAAATATGAAGTTTAAAAAGCACTTTATAATTATTTCTGTACTGAAAATTTAAGACCTTCAAGCAAGTCTAAAATTATGCTGAAGTTTTAAAAATTTACTTTTTACTTTATGATACTGATTTTATTACACACACACACATACATTTGAGTATAGTGGAGGTAAGTTTAGAGATAAGTAAGAAATGTTATGTTATTAATAGTTTAATAAAAACTATTATTTTGAATTTACCATTGTCTGGTAAATTTTCCATTGCTATTCCCTTTGTTAGTACTAACAAAGTCCCTTTAATCTTAAACAAAATTAAAAGGGTTGTTAGTTCGTAACACAGTGCCTGCAGGGCATTATTAATTATCTTCTGGTCTGATAAGCTACCAAGGCGCTTACTTCCTGATGGGAGAGGTTCACATTGGTGCCCCGTCATCCCGGAACCTGAGCAGCCACGCAGCCAGGTGTTCACCTGGGTGCTGGCGCTATCTGTCTCCCAGCGCTGTCAGCTCTTTCGCTGAATATTCCCATGTCTCTGTGGTTTCACAGCGACCACAGATATCTCCATCCATTCTCTGCTGCTTACCCATTCTGTGGGTTCAGAGGGTTCCCCTCATGTCAGGTCTGCAACCGCGTGATCATCAGTCTAGCCTGCACGGGTTCAGGTGGGGACCTGACTCTTGTCGCTGCTCATCCACATGTCCCCCTCCCCAACCATGTATCGAACCCGCTCCCTCACTGGACAGTGACCCGAACCTTAACCAGGTCTATCTGTCAGCCAGAGCAGCAAGCTGTTGTGCAGCTGCTGCATTTTAAGCAGGCTACCTCTGTCCCTCTCACCTCGAGGTTGATGGCTCAGGCAGCCTATGCTGCCACATGCAGTGGGCTTTATAGTGTCATTAGCTGGAGGGTAATTAAAGCCAATTAAAGGGGTGTGTGCTGACCTGTGGGCAAGGCGTGACCTTGATTGGCAGGTGAAGTGACTTCCGATCAAGTTCCAAATGGAGATGTCACATGCCACTCTGCAATCCACATTCCTAACAAGTTCCAGGGAGAGAGGCTACATGCCCCTCTGCAATCCCAGATTCTGATTGGAAGGGGTTACATGACCCTCCAGAATCCACACTATAATATCAGACTCTATTAATTTCTGAAAGATAATTACTATTTCCTCAGCAATTCCGTACCGCTACTTTTATCAGAATCCGAGGGTACAATCCATCAGGTCTGGGAAACTTATCCACCCTTAGACCATTCTGCTTTCTTCATATCTTCTTCCTTGAAATAGTAACTGCTCTCACTTCCCTTCCCTGATACCCTTCAACATCTGGCATACTGCACAGTGAAGACTGATGAAAAATGCTCATTTTGTTCGGCTGCCATTCCTTGTCTGCCTTTATTTCTCCAGCTTTATTTTTAATAGTCCTACATCTTTTCTCACTTCTGTTTTGCTCTTTATATACTTGAAATAGCTTTTTGTATCCTCTTTGATATTATTTGCGAGCCTACTTTCATACTTAATTTTTTCCCATCCTTGAGGATTTTTTTGTTACCTTCTGCATTTTTTAAAACTTCCCAATCTTCTCTTCCCACTAGTTTTTGCTTCCTTGTTTGCCTTCTGTTTTTCTTTTATGTCGACTTTGACTTCTCTTGTCAGCCACAGTTGTGACTTTTTCCACCTGAATATTGACTTTTTGTTGTCCACGTTCAGGATATTTTTAAGCAGCTTGTAGATTAGATATAATTATGCATTTTTGCATTGTTCTTGAATCTTTTGGGAGATGCGCATGTATTGCATTTGTACACAGATGCTCGTTAGATGTTAATGCAAACAGGTCTGCATTTAGAGTGTTAACAAGTTTCCCTAACATCCAGACAAACCTGAGTAGTCAGATACACAGCCACACCATATAAAACAGGACTAGACTGAACACTTATTTTGCCTTTCTGATGCGGGTCTGAGATTTACAGACAGAAAGGGGAAAATTGAGTTTTCAAGTAATATCTTTTTAAAAATAAAATCATTCAAATATGTCACATCTATGCAATGGCTGAATTCACGTGCAGGTGTCTTGATGTCAGTACATAAAATACCTAACCACATGCTATTTATAGCTGTTTGGAGACCACAGATATTGGTCTGAAATGTAACAGCCTTTTGTTGGTCTGCACAGTTGGTGACAAGGTACCTGCGGATATCAGACTGACGGCAATCAAGTCAACAACTTTAAGAGTGGATCAATCTATTCTTACAGGTAATGTGTTGAAATGATGCTTCCTTTGCAGTTATAAGTAATTTCATTTTATGTCTCTTGTAAATAAATTGTTAGCATCTTTTTGATAACTTTTATTCACTATATTATTTTGCAAAACAGAAAGTTTAAAATATTGCAATGAGTCGGACTTAATTTATATCAGAATTGTGCATATAAAGATTCAGTTATAGCATCATTCGAAGTCTCAAATGCAATCACTCATTCCAAATAAATGTTCGGTGCAAATTGCATCACTATTGTGTTTGTAACTTAAAAGATCCTGCCAAAACTTGTATTTATGCTTATTTCAAATTAATTGGTCTCAACCAACCACTTTTTGAGTTTCTCTTTCGAATATTCAACAAAAACATTTTACTCTGAGATTAAGGGGCAACAGAATTTTTATGCTTTTAATCACATCTTTTACTTGGACTGTAAAACAAGATTGCTATAGTGAATGATATCAGTGTTGGATTCACTGTTGCTTTATTTTTGCATACGAGGTTTCCGTTTTCTGATTGCCCAAAATATATTGTGAATAGAGGTAGCGAATCTACCTGCAGCATTTCTCCCTATTTTGGGATTAAAATTTAAATGAACAGTTGATGTTCCATAGTTAATTTAAATCGACATGTCCACACCCTAGAACTTGACCAAATACTAAGTTGAAATGTGTATATACACTGGTGCAGAAATGCATGTGAAAGACCAAGTTTGCATGCCTTATCATGAGAGTTTGAATGTTTATTATTTATGCATTTTTTTTTTGTAATATGTGCTGCTTCATTCAAATCATTGCAATATAAATTTTTGAGAAATGCACTTCACCAAGAATAAACTTTCATTATTTCTGAAGCAAGTAAAAATGTATTTAAATTTTCTGCTGATTTTGTAAAATAACTTTTTTGGGGGTGGGGGAGGAATTAACAAAGGTTAGACTGGATTTAGAATTGTTCAATAATTATTTGTACTTTTCACAGAAGACTTGATCCCTTTGTGAACAGGAAATGATTTGGTCAATCAAAGATTATGAATGAGCAGAGATGTATTACTGAAGTCTGTGTGAACTAGTTACATTGATTGTGTTTCAGTGCAAGTTGCCTCTGGTAGAGGAGACTGTGCATCAGGGGACAGTTAAATAATACTTCTCTGTTACTCATCTCCAGGTGAATCTGTATCAATCATCAAACACACCGATCCTGTTCCAGACCCTCGTGCAGTGAATCAGGATAAAAAGAACATGCTCTTTTCGGTAAGCAAATTGACTCTGGATTTTACCTTGTGATACTAGTTAAAAGTGAGGGTATAGGGCTGCACTTCCTACCTGAAGCAACCTAATATTATGTCTCCTCACCATTAAATTGTATTTTACACATTTTAAAATAACATTGAAATGTTATACAATTGCAAGATTCCCCATGGGTTCTTGATGTATTTTTGCAGTTGGTGTTTTGTTTGTATAATTGAAATTTGATTTTAAAATTTTCCTGTTGTAGTGGATAGAAGTTGTTGCATTTGATGTTGCTGTCTGCAGTCTGAAGAGCAAAGCACTTCATTTTTTGGCATTGGCCTAATTGGTCTGGCTCAGGATTTGCTACTGTAAGGTTGACCTGATGCCATAATATTTTGGACAGCTTTCAAATAATATGCTTGTTAACTTTTTTTTTAAATGTGCACATTTGATGCTGCATTTTTTTCAAGGGAGGAAAAAGAAAGTGATGATGTAACTTTTATTGGAAATCTTTGGTTTCCAACTAAAACAAAAAAGTTACTTCCTTGTGTTTTGTGTTAGAAGGCTGTTTGCCATTCCCTGACACATTGGTCTCACACATAAGTAGCATATCCAAAATAGGTAAGCCGTTCAGCAGCAGAGAAATTTTTCTTGAAATGTCTTCCCAATTGGCTCTTAACTCACCTGGAACATTACTTTTTTAATCTTGCTGCAAGATTGACATTTGACTATATGTTGATTTAGAATGGGAATGAAGTCAATTTTAAATGTGTTTTGTAATGCATTTTGAATGGTTTTTATCCAACTTAGAGATATTTCGACAGCAACGTTAAGACAATATTGGTGACATGCCAAAATATAGTTAATGCCAGCAAACTGTAACATGTAAGCAATTTTTTTTGTGGAACATCAATTTTTGAATCCTCATGGAAAAATAAGGAGAAATTTATTTTATTTTTCAAAGCTTTCCCAACTTGAATGCAACCCAAATCAGTTGCATGAAAAATTTGTCATATTTATAAAAATTAGTTCTAATCTTCTAACAATCACTTGATATATTTATTTTCATTCTGTAGGTGTGATTATATTAATATTGTTAATAGTTCTAGATTTCAATCATCAGGAACTTCAATTATAGCTATCCAAATATTTTTTAAGGTACCAACAGGTAACTGCTGTTTACAATCAGCATTGTAAACAAGTCTTTCAGGTGATAGAGTAGTGTTTTAATTTTATGTGGTAGAAATGAAAACCATCAAAATGGTTGATAGCAGTTAATTCTTCATATTGTAGGGAGACTAATGTCCATCAATATACTGAACATTAATTACAGAACATAAATCCTGTTGTGTTTTAATTGTGTTGGGGAAAGGGTTTCTGGCCCTTTTCTTTCATTTTTGGAAGATAATAATATATTTGTTCCTTACTTTAGGTCAGATAGGTTCTGCTAAGTTGAAATCTCAGTGTTGGATTCACTGTTGCTTTATTTTTGCATACGAGGTTTCCGTTTTCTGATTGCCCAAAATATATTGTGAATAGAGATAACGAATCTACCTGTACCATTTCTCCCTATTTTGGGATTAAAATTTAAAAGAACAGTTGATGTTCCATAGTTAATTTAAACCGACATGTCCAGACCCTAGAACTTGACCAAATACTAAGTTGAAATGCATATGAAAGACACAGATTTGAATATTCTTTTAATTTTTGGTTTTGGCAAATTGGACCCAAAGTTAGCTCAGTCGGAAGAAGCATAGAAAATGTTGAATTTCTCTTGAAGATTGTTACCAGTCAGCTCTGTACTTGATCCCTTGTTTTTTTTTTGTAGTGCAATGGTGAAGTTTGAAAATCACACAAATATTGCTTATATAACAGAAGGAAAGCTATACACTGAAGAAATGTAACTGGTCAGAGTATTTGGACAGATAGATGGCAAATGAAATTTAATCCAGAGAAGTGAGTTAATACATCAGGAAGGCACATCAAGGCAAGGCAATTGGAGAGTGGTGTGGCAGAACACAGATACCTTGGAGGGTACTTCATTAGATCTTTGAAGGTTGGGGAACAGGTTAATATGTTGGTTAAAATGCATATGGAATGTGATCCTTCTATATTCCATATTCTTGTATTGCCAAGGTGTGGAATACAAGAGTTGTGCTGGAATTGTATACAACACGTCAGATCACCAATTGTATAGTTCTGGTTAACAAATTACAGGAGTAAAATTCTTAATTCACGTAAATGACTAGTTCAAGTGTTATTGCCTAAGTCAGACGGCAACTCTCAGACACCTCCTACTTATTTCACCACAGCACAACAAGCCACCAACTCCCAACACTATCTCCAACCTCATCATCTCTGGTCACCTCCCTCCCACACCCTCCAATCTCATTGCTTCCCATCCCTACACTGCCTGTTTTGTTTTTTTTACCTTACTATGGACATCCAATTCCCTTAGACCTCCATCCCCCATACAGAAGTTCCAAAGCACTTAATTTCTTTCTTGACGAGACCGCCACCACCACCTTCCTCTGCCTGGCAGAACTTGTTCTCACGCTTAATAATTTCTCCTTTGACTCATCTCACTTTCTTCAAATCAAAAGAATAGCCATGGGTACTCACATGGATCCCAGCTATGCCTGCCTGTTTGTGGGCTTTGGGAGCAATCCATGCTGCAAGCCTACACAGGCAAAGGCCCCTTAGCTCTTCCTCTGCTACATTGATGACTACATCAAAGCTGCCTTGTGCACGCATGATGAGCTTGTCAATTTCATTTAATTCGCTGCCAACTTCCACTCTAATCTCAAATTCACCTGATCCATCTCTAACAACACTCCTCTTTCTTGATCTCGCTGTCTCCATCCTCCATCTTGGGAGACAACCTTTCCATAGACATATTGTACAAACCCACTAATTCCAACTACTTTGCTGACAGTTCCTCACACCCAGGGCCCTGAAAGAATTCTATTTGCTTCTCACAATTTCTCCATCCCTATGTATCTGTTCCCAAAATGGTCTTCCAGTCCAGAACATCTGAAATGTCTGCCTTCTTCCACCAACGTGGCTTTCCCTCCACCACCATCAACTCAGCCTTTACACTCATCTCCTCATTTCCCACTCGTCTGCCCTAGCTCCCTCTGCCCCCAGATGTAATAAACACAGGATTCTCCTTGGCCTTATCTACCACCCCACCAGCCTCTGCATCCAACACATTATCTTCCGTCTTTTCCCCACAAGACACATTTCTGCCTTCTGTAGGGATCGCTTTCTCCGTGAGTCTTTCCTCCACTCATCCCTCCCCACCAATCGCTCCTGCACCTCCTCCCTCACCACATTTCAGGCTCCAAACAGTCCTTTCAAGGGAAGCAACACTTAACTTGAGTATCTCCGGGAGTGATCTACTGCATCGGGTGCTCTCTTTGTGGCCTTCTCTACAACAGAGAGACTGGGTGCAGTCTGGGAGATTGCTTCACTGAGCATCTTTGCTGTGTCTGCATCAGAAATGTATCTCCCAGAGGCCAACCATTTCAATTCTGCATCACGCTCGCATGTCTGTCCATGGCCTCATGTACTATCCCACCAAGACTATTTGTAAATCGAGGGAACAACACTTGATTTTCTGTCCGGGCACTCTCCAACCGGATGGAAATAACATCAACCTCCAGTTTCTGCTTACCTATTCTCCCTCCTGTCATTTTCCCCCTTGTCTTCATTCCCTTAGCTCTCTACTCAGAGAGCCATCTCTCCTCCCGTTGCTTGCTGCTGTGCCCTCCCTCCTTTATCCACCTGTTACCTCCTGCCTTTGGGATCATGTTCTTCCCTACCCCTCCCTCCCACCATTTTGTTTCCCACCTTTTGACATGTTTCCATACCTTTATGAAGTGCTCAAACCTGAAACACTGGTAATGTATCTTTTATATTTGCTACATAAATTACACTGTTTGACCTGCTGAGTTTCTCCAGGATTGACTTTTTACTTCAACAATGTGTCTGCAGACTTTCGTGTTTTACTTATATCCTGTTGGAATGTGAGAAAATCAGTAAGTCTTCTATATTGTACTTTTTTTCATGATTCTGTGGTGCAATGGAAGAGTAGAAACAGGCCCTTTGGCCCACCAAATGTATGCCAGGCATCAAGCACCCATTTACACCCATTTGTGATTTGTCTTCACAATCCCATAAATTAATTCTCCCCCCCCCCCACCCGCATTTCCCAATCATTGCTACACCCAGGGTGCAATTTATAATGCCAATTAACCAACTAATTTATACAGGTTTTGAATGGGAAAAAATCCATCCTGTTTATATAAAAAAAGTTTTTGACTGACTCATTGAGTCTCCCAGTTCTTTCAGGACATAAATCTGTGCACAGTTGAATCTTCTTGATTCTGCTTTTTGTTTAGTTTCATCAGTTTGGAAAGTTTGTGCTTGGCTTCCTCATAAAAATATTAAGATTTGACCATCAAACATGCAGATCAAAGCCACTAGTGTTGATAAATTTAAATTGAATCAGCCTGGAGATGAACCATATCAGAAAAGATGAAGCCTATCTGTGGATATCTTGTCAGGGTTTTGTCGGTCAAGCTTGCAGGATGCTTGTGGTTTACACTGTGTTGTTATTAAAGCCATAGAATGAATTAATGACCTCAAAACAACAGATTTAAATACTGCACGGGGACAGTTTTATAGGTTACCTTTGAATGTTTGGCCTGCTGCTGCCACATTTTGTAGTCTTGGACTTGGTCTTTGAGGAATAAGCACCAGATATACCTTTGTATTATTTTTAAACTACTTTTTTAAATAAATTGTTATCAAATTTTGTGGTAAAACTTTGTGAGAGGGAGGGATGGGTGAAAATTGTGTTATATTTCATTCTGTAAAGTGTTTCCCTGCAGTTATTTTTGATTCATTCTCACTATGTCTGAATAAAACTCTAAGAAGTATTCTCTCTGAAAATTAGTAGGAATGTTTACCCAGAAATTCACCCCTTCAATTTCTGCTAAACCCACTGTTTGTTTTGGTATATTTAGTCTGACTCCTAAATTTAACACATTTAAGTTAATGGAATATGCACTGCACTCAAAATTCTTCGCCACTGACAAAGGTGAGTTTCTAGCCAACGACTCAATTTATGTGCAGATTTAGTCCATTTTGGCAAAAGTGCCTGTGGTTAGTAGTCAAATTTGTTTGATTTTCATTCATTAATGTATTGGTACTTTAGCTAGAGTGAAGGAATGTCATCTGGATCTAATAGGCCCTCTATTCCTTGCAGCTTCTTCATTAGCTCCCTGACCTGAGGAAAAAGATTAGCTGCTTTTGTGCTCAAGGATAAATTATTTCATTACTTCTCTTGACAAATGCACCAGATAAACTGAATTCACAATTTGTTGGGATGTAAGCTGGCTCAGTCATTCATCTTGGTTCAATGGCAAGTGATATCTGTTGGACAAGTGGTAAAAGATGAATCGAAAGTCTATGAATGTTGATCAGCAAATCAGAGAGCAGAATTGTTCTGTTGAAGAGCTGTTACTAAAACTGATTCTTCCTTTTATAAACTTCAAGGCCTTTTTTTTCCCCCTTCTCAACTTCAGGGTACTAACATTGCAGCTGGTCGGGCAATTGGAGTTGCTGTTGCTACTGGTACAAGTACAGAAATTGGTAAAATCCGCGATGAAATGGCTGCAACTGAACAGGAGAGGACTCCACTTCAACAGAAGCTTGATGAGTTTGGTGAACAACTCTCCAAGGTTATTTCGCTGATCTGTATTGCTGTTTGGATCATAAACATTGGCCACTTTAATGACCCTGTACACGGTGGCTCCTGGATTCGTGGTGCCATCTATTATTTTAAAATTGCAGTTGCTTTGGCAGTGGCTGCAATACCTGAGGGTTTGCCAGCTGTCATAACTACCTGCCTGGCCCTTGGAACAAGGCGTATGGCAAAGAAGAATGCAATAGTGCGAAGTCTGCCATCTGTGGAAACATTGGGATGTACTTCTGTTATCTGTTCTGACAAAACAGGCACTCTTACTACAAACCAGATGTCTGTCTGCCGGGTAAGCACTTTTACATTCAATTTTAAGGTTTTCAAATTAGAGTAGAAAAATGTGTTACTTGCTGCTCTCCTAATGTGAAGGGGTGGCAAGAGAAGTTCCTCAACTGTTCAGCTTTAGTGTGCAGGATTTTTTTTTTCTCTCTGCTTGTTATTTCTGCCTAATCTGTATCCCTGTCTTCCTATGGTTATTGACTTCTAGTCTCTGCATAAATGCTTTGTATTTACAATTGTGTAATCATTTGGATTGTGTGACATCCTCTGGATAATTTCGATGACACTATGCACATGTGAAATCATGATGAAATGCATTTCAGATCTTTATCAAAATCTGTGTGATTAATATTTTGTATTGTAATTAGCAGTCTTGTCTATTCATGAAATTGCCAATTTGTTTGAGCAATTAAGAGCTTGAACTTTTTTTTTAATGAATGCAATTGCATTCTTTCATTAGAAGTAGTTTAGGCTTTTGCCAAATATCAATTTGAAAAGTTGAAATAAGTTCCATATATTTGTCCTTGGTGTGTCTTCTACAGCTTGCAGGTTGTGTTCTGTCAGACATTTGGGATTGGCCTGATTATTTGCCTCATGGACTAAAAATGAACTCCTCTGGGAGTATGATTTTTTTTTTAGTACTATACAAAAAAATCTTTTGGCCTACTCAGTAAGATTGCTCATCCATTATTGTTGTCATGAGGCACTTTAATTTTTTTTATCATGTGTATATTTTGACTTGGAATGTAATTCATTTATCGCATGTTAAAAAAAAATTCAGATAAAAGACTACGTAGCAGACATTAAGATCTGATGTCATTCTTGCACGGCAATGCCATGTGGTGTAAAGCTGGTTCATCTATTCAATAATTTTCTTGTCTGAAACTTGACTTTGCATCTTGCTAGCCACTTCATTTTGCAGTGACCAACAACTGATGTGCTATTCTTCACCTAGAGTGTCTGCTACTTTGTGTCATTCTCCTAGATGTTCATTATCGACAAAGTTGAAGGTGACCAGTGTTCTCTGAAAGAATTTACAATCAGTGGTTCTACCTATAGTCCTGAGGGACAAGTGTAAGTATGCATTCTCAAATCTTTTTAAACAAACATATAACTAGCTGACCCATAGTTTTTGCCTTGGTCTTTATTCTGTTTTGAAGTGATTGCATGCCTACACATAATTTGTACTGTACAAAACAATATCATTTCACAGAACTGAGAAAGAGTGAAAGCAATTTAGTTAAGTTACAGAGAGACTGGGAAATGGTGGACAGAAATATCTTTGACAGGGTGAAGCCAGGTTGCTACAGCAATAAGCTGTTAATGTAGCTACCTGGTGAGTGGGTTAATGAGGATATATGGATAACTGCCTCATTTCAGTTAATAAATAAAGGTAGGAAAACCAGCAGATTACAGAACAATACACAAAAGCACTGGACAAACTCAGCAGATCATGGAGCATCCTTGGAAAGCAATGGCAGTCAACATTTTGGGCCTGAGCCCTTTAGGTATGTCAAAATCAGGAAAACTCCTGAATAAGAAGGTTGTACAATAAGAATTGAAGGTGAGCGTCAACATGGATCCTTTTGGGATGTGGTTCACCAATTTTTCCAGTTAATTACCATCTTCTGCTCAGCCTGTTTCTTGGCCAGGCCAATAATTGTCCTAATTCCCCAAACTCTATCTTTACCTGATTGTTTAGACTGAGGAGCTTTACCAACTATTTTCTAAACTTCCATTATGTTCCTCTGTTCTCTTTAATTATATTTTCTTAAAAATTCAGTTTGGTTTGTCAGGAGTGACCTGATCGTCTCAATTTAGTTCCAGCATTCTGATCTGCTGAAATGATTAACATATTTACTCATTCTCTGTTTACGATGAGCTTCAGCCATTTCCTAACTGGCATTGGGCTAACTCATCTGAAGTTTGCTTGCTTCCTGCTTTTTATCTTTCTGAATTGTTTTGTATGTATGTTTCACAATTCAGATAAAACTTGTTGCTAACTTAATTATAGAATTCTAGTCGTCTTGTCTTCTACATTTAAATCCTGGATCATAAACCATCTGGTATTAGATATTTGATACACTTTACTGCCTCTGTTATATTTATTTTGTTTGAACTAACATTGGCAAGCACCTATCTATTTTCATAAATATTTATTGCAACTTTTCCTCTACTGGAAATTCTTTCAGGGAAATGAGTTTTCAACGTTTCTACACTTTTTCACACATACTTCGCATGATACATAATTTTTCTTGCAGCTCTTGGTCCGTTGAGATGCTTTTTTTATATCCCTCTTGTTTTCTCAAAGGATCTGTGCTAGATTTGATCTTTATTTGCTTATTTCAATACCTGATCCGTTTTGTCATCCACACTGTGGAATCTTTTGATACAGCTCTTCCCCTAGATTTGTATTCCTTTGTGAACACGGGTAATGAAATGAATGTCAGCAGTCATTTGATGTGCTACAAGGTCCCACAATCAATGCTGAGATAATAACTAGATTTTTATTGGATGTCCAGAAAGCAATTTAAAGGACAATGGGGGAAATTCTCCTGTAATGCATGATCTTTTACAACTTTCTGGAGGGCAGGAAAACACACGAGTTCAATGTCAGAAATGAGTGACAGGATCTGGAAAGTGCACCAGACTTTAATCAAATATTAAAGTATCAACCAAGTTTTGTTACCTGTGAATCTTATCAGGGGACTAATCATCTCAACTTTTCAAAATGACACAGAATCTGGAAATTGAGAGTAATTATTCATTTGTAACAAAGTGCATCCCCAACAGCCTAACCAGCTGACTGGCATTTTGGTCCATACATCTGGCAAACAATCTTCCTTTCTAGAAAAATGCACAATGACTATTTTTGTTTTGCTCTGCTCTTTTCCCCAGATATTTGAATCCAGCACTAAAAAATGTTAGTTATGTGCCTTGAAATTTTGCAAATAAAATTTGATTTAAATTTTTGCACTGGAAATTAAAAACCAATATCAATGCAAATCTTGTCTGTGGTAAACTTTATTCATTGAGTGAAATGTTTATATAGGATTTTTCAGTGCTAAGTAGATTGAAGAGCCTTGTATTTAAAACTGAGGTGGGATATTAATTCCCTATTATTGCATCAATATAAAGTTGACTTCTTAAAATCTAATTGTTAGAAATAAATTTTGACTTCAGGGATTAGCACAACGCCTTTACAGCACTAGTGATTGGGACTGGGTTTGAATCTTGCACTATCTGTAATGAGTTTGTACATCCTCCCTGTGTCTGCATGGGTTTTCTCCAGGGGATCCTGTTTACTCCCACCGTTCAAAATATACTGGGGATGTAGGTTAATTGGGTGTAAATTGGACAGCACGGACTTGTGGGCTAAAATGTCCTGTTACAGTGCTGTATGTCTAAATTTAAAATTTGTAATAAGGATGTCAGTGCGGTTTCTCCAAAATTATCACAAACAAAATTGAGTTTCTTATCAAAACTCTTGCCTTCCCCATTGTGTGGGGCAATAAGCTAGTCCTGCCATGGCCGCTCTGCTTGATATACATCTAATTGTAGCACATCTTGCATTAATTAAATAGACTGGGCGTGAAAGCTAACTCCAGCAGCGCTTCAATGTAAATACAGTAGAAATCTGGACCACCCAAGAATCCAGACTTTTCAAAAACTCAAACTTTTAAAATTTAGTGGGCTTTTGTGTGCGTGCATGCATGGATAAGTGCCGCAGATGCACCATGTTGACTTTATTGTTCTTTAAAACTGCATGTTTTAATAAACGAAGCATATTGTATCTGCTAATGAATAAACTATCAAAATTTATCTGTTCAGCTCTTCTTTATTCCTCCTTAAATTTGAATTTATAAGTACTTGGATTTAGATTTATTGTCATACAACCCTGAGATTCCTTTTTCCTGTGGGCGGGGCAGAATTACCACTAATTGGTAGTACAAAAATAAACTGTACACAGCATAAACTTGTAAAGAATAAAAGAAATGTAAACATAATAAATGTAAACAAACTGACTATGCAATACCAAGAGAACAAAAGAAAATCAATAAAGTGCACAAGTAAGAGTCCTGAAATGAGTCTCTAATCGAGTTTGTTGTTGAGGAGACTGATGATGGAGGGGTGGCAGTTCCTGAACCTGGTGGTGTGAGTCTTATGGCACCTATATTTCTTTCCTGATGGCAGCAGCGAGAACAGGGCATGTGTTGGGTGGTGTGGGTCTTTAATGATTGCTGTTGCCGGAGTCACGTGATGGAGTAGTGGCCGGACGGTGAACTCCAGCCCTCTCCAGAAAAGTCGGGAAAAACAAGAGAAAACACAAAGGCACAGAAATAAAAGTTACAGAAAAGTGAGTATAAAGGTGGAAAGAAGATGGCGACAAAAAAAGAAAAATCGAAAGCAACGGCAAGAAGAGAGGAAGAGAAGACAAAGGAGGAAAAAGGTGAAGGCCTTACCTGTCCGAAGAGGCCCGCTGCGGAGAGAGAAACCCGCTCCCTCAGGTCGGTAAATAATGGACTACAAAAATGGCTCGCTGAGCCGAGTAAAAGTGCGCAACCGCGCATGTGCGATACTTCGCGCATGCGCGATGCTAATGAAAAAAAACACACCGACGGGAGGGGGGACCAGCTGGGGAGTCGATCTCCACAGCCGGCAACGACAGCTGCAGAACACCTGCAGCAAGAAGAGACCACAGAAGACAATAGAAACAAGAAAGAAGAGGAGGAAAGGGCAACAAAGAAACAACAGATGGTCAACCCAGAGGAAGAAGAAGAGGAAGAGTATGGTGAAATAGAAGAAGAAAAGATAGGCAAGGTAAAGGATATACTTGCTCTTATTAAAGGATACATGGAGTCATTTAAAGAATGGCAAACACAGGAATTTAAGGATTTAAGAAAAAGAATAAACAACACAGAAGAGAAAATAAATAAAATGGAGATGACCTTAACAGAAATGGGAAAAAAAATGGACAAGATGGAAGAGCGGGCAGTAGCAGCAGAAATGGAGGTAGAAGACTTAAAAAAGAAATTGGAGAAATCTAATAAAAAAACTAAAGAGACACAAGAACTACTAGCTCAAAAAATAGATACAATGGAAAACCATAACAGAAGAAATAACATAAAGATAGTGGGCCTTAAGGAAGATGAAGAAGGCAAGAATATGAGGGAGTTTATAAAAGAGTGGATCCCTAAGACCCTAGGATGTCCAGAACTACAGCATGAAATGGAAATAGAAAGGGCACATAGAGTATTGGCCTCTAAACCACAACCACAACAAAAACCAAGATCTATTGTAGTAAAATTCCTAAGATATACTACAAGAGAAAAGGTACTGGAGAAGACAATGGAAAAAGTAAGAGAGGGCAACAAACCACTGGAGTATAAAGGGCAAAAAATCTTCATTTACCCAGATATAAGTTTTGAACTCCTAAAGAAGAGAAAAGAGTTCAATACAGCAAAGGCGATTTTATGGAAGAAAGGGTATAAATTTATACTAAAGCATCCAGCGGTATTGAAAATATTTATTCCAGGACAACAAAACAGACTATTCTCGGATCCAGAAGAAGCACGAAAATTTGCAGAACAATTACAAAAATAGACTGAGGGAGGAAGACGGGTAATGAGAGTTAAAATGATCACGATTGATATGTATGTGGGTAAAGACAAAAATAGACTGAGGGATGAAGATGGGTAATGAGAGTAAAAATGATCACGATTGATATGTATGCGGGTAAAGAGGTATAAGAGTGAATAGAGACAATGAGCATACATGAATGTATCTGTACTTAGAGGAAAATATAGATAGTATAGACAAGAATTAATAAGGGAAGGTAATGGAATAGAGAGAATAAGGAGGGAATTAAAAGTGACCTTTGTGACATATGAAAAGTGAAATCTTTTCTGGGGGAGGCGGGGTGGGGGGAAATAGCGGTCACTGCAAAATCAGTTGACGCTTGCGAGTGGATTCGCAAATCCAAATGGAGAGGGGAGATGTGGTTGTCCGACAAGGGATAAAGGACAACTCAGGAGGGGAAGGGGAGATTGGGGATAAAGAAGATAGAAATAGGAGAATAAGGAAAATGTTGGATGTTGTAGGAATGTTGTCTCGTAAAGAGTTGAAAATAAGAAAACAGAAATGGAAAAGGAGGAAAGGTAATGATGGAAAAACGGAAAGAGAAGATAAACAAAATATAAAAGGGCTACGCTGAACTATATGTCTTTAAATATTAATGGAATACATAACCAAATTAAAAGGAAGAAACTACCAAATTTAAATGAATAAATGTATTCCATTAAAAAAAATAACATATTGGTTAAGAAATAAGATTGAAATATTCGAACAAGTATAGGAGCCTTACATTAAATACAATAGCGAAAACCTACCGGGGACAAACAGTACCTAAGTTGATGGAAGGAGAAGGAGAGAAAAGAATGGACTCAGTAGAATTTCTGGTGTAATTTTGTTGAATGACAACATTGTCTGACTGGCTTAATGCAACCTAGATTGTATACCTAAAATGGATGAGAGGGGGGGGTGGGGGGGTGGTTTGGGAGGAAAGGGGGGGGGGAGAAAAAGTCACTGTATATGTGTGAAAAAGAAATAGTGTATATCATGGCTAATGTGATTTATGGTGTGAAAAAAAAAAAAATTAAAAAAAAAATGATTGCTGTTGCCCTCCGATGCCACTCTTCCCTGTGGATATACTCAATAGTATGAAAGATTTTGCCTGTGATGTCTTGGGCTGTGCCAACTACCTTTTGGAAGGCTCTAAGGTGTTCCCTTACTAGACTGTGATGCAGCTGGTCAGCACATTTTCCATCACACCTCTAGAAATTTGCTCGGGTTTCTGGTGTCATACCAAATCTCCGCGAACCCCAAAGGAAGTAGAGGGGCTAACATGCTTTCTTCATGATGCCATTGATGTGTTAGCTCCACGAAAGATCCTCTGAGATAGTGATTCCCAAGAACTTAAATTTACTCACCCTCTCCACCTCTTATTCCCTCAATGATCACTGGATCATCTCCTTAGTTTTGGTGACCTTGCGTGCAGGGTTGTTGTTGGTGTCCCATTCACCCATGTTTTCAATCTCCAACAATGCTGAAGTAATTCAAATTCTGTCCCCCTCCAAATTCATCCTCCAATCTGGGGATGTTTGGAAGGTCTGCTATCTTGTGCCTATCTGGCATGGTTAATCCATTCCCATTGATGCAAGTCACCAGCTACTTGTTATCCGAGTCATGATATTAGAATTCTGATTCCGGTTTGCAAATTCCTCTCCTGGTCCTCCTATTCCTTTTTCTTGCACTCTTTTGGTCCATTTGCACCCTCCTTCATTCAACCCTTTCTAGGGCCAATTCTTCTCCACCTCAGTGCACCATGCTCTCTTTCTAAACATACCTCTTTTTCTGTTGTGTGGCTGAGGCTTGAGAAGCTTTGGATATTTTACTTATTCTAAGAGGTAACTTGTTTTCCAAAATGACTGTGATATCCAGTCTGTCTCTATTGTTGTACGCAAAATTATCTGATCCTTAATTGAATAAAATATGTTGCTTCAGTTTAATTTCTGTCTTGCAGGGAATTGGATAATAAAGTGATCAAGTGTTCGGAATATGATGGCCTTATTGAGTTAGCAACTATCTGTGCCCTTTGCAACGATTCTTCTTTGGATTTTAATGAGGTATGAATTGAATGCTTAATTGCCCAATACTCTGCATTGTGTTTTGCATGTTGGGGCATTGGGCCAACAGCTTGTCAAGTTCAGCTGGAAGGTTGGAACTGGATGGGGAAGAAGATGGAACAGGAAGAGAGTAAACCTGTAATGTACAAATGAAGGATGTTTTAGAGGAGGCAAAATAATCTGGTGGGTTTATGACTAATTTAATTGAAGCTCAAATTTTGGTTACTGCTCCTGGGCAGTCTATGAATAGAGATCAAAAATAACTTATTTTTCATGTGGGAAGAAATTGTACTGTGCAAGTTGGCCTTTAGGGTACAAAGCTTGAGCTCGACTGAGTTTGAAGTTCCCAAGTAGTGTGTACCTGCTTGTACTATTAAGAAAACAATGATAGAACCTCATCATCTTAGGCAAATTTTAAAACTTATCAAGGGGCGGAAAAAACAAAGAATTATTTTTGTTCTTTGCAAAACTGGTGACACCTGCAAGAGCAACTTGTTCTTTGTCATCACAAAGTTGTGATCTGATGTATTTCTCTGGCATTAATAAATCTCTATATAATCAATTCTCTGCCAAATGTGTTGTAATTGTTTTATTGTATTATAGTTCTAGTTTTGAATGCACCTTTGATTTAAGTTGTTTTGGTAGTTGTCATGTGCTGTCACATCAGGAATTGCTCAAAGATGTTTCTGCTGTCACTATGTGAACAAAATTAATTATTTTTCAAAAATGATTTGTCTAATCATTTTAATTGCATTTTTAGACTAAAGGAATATATGAGAAAGTTGGGGAAGCCACAGAGACTGCCCTCTGTTGCCTGGTTGAAAAAATGAATGTGTTTGACACAGAGTTAAAGAATCTATCCAAGATTGAACGGGCCAATGCTTGTTGCACTGTAAGTTTTAATTTTGAAATCTTTTATCTTACTTACCATTTTCTAAGGTAAACTATAGCCAAATATTTTTAATATCTAGGTCATCAGACAACTACTGAAGAAAGAATTCACTTTAGAGTTTTCTAGAGACCGGAAATCTATGTCAGTGTACTGCTCACCCAACAAGCCCACTCGATCATCTGTTGGCAACAAGATGTTTGTGAAGGTAAATACCAAAATATATTCTGTTATGGTTCCCCCTAATTTGGTTCCACTGGGGAGAAACTCTAATGGCATTGATCCTTAGTAGTGACATAAACTGAAGAAATAAATTCCAGTTATATTGTTCCATAACCACTGCGTACAAACTAATGAGGGAGTCACTGCCCAAAAATTAGTCACATCAAACCCAGATTTAGAGTATGAAAATGTTTCAGTTCAGAGTGCATACTGTGAGAAAATCATTCAGAATAGTGGGTTTAATGCAGCCAATAGTAACTGTTTCTTTTGCTTCTATAGGGTGCTCCTGAGAGTGTGATTGATAGATGTACTTATGTTCGTGTTGGAACTTCTAAAGTTCCCCTCACAAAGTCCATCAAGGAGAAGATTTTGAGTACTGTTAAAGACTGGGGTACTGGCAGAGACACATTGCGTTGCTTGGCCTTAGCCACACGTGATAATCCTATCAAGAAGGAAGAGATGGATTTGGAAGAATCATCAAATTTCCTGAAATATGAGGTCAGTAATAAAAAAAAACCTTATAATAACCAGTGTTTAAAAACAAAATGCTGTCCATTAATTATAGGTGTTTGGCAGTCAAGTGTGACCTTGAATCAAGGTAATTTATGACACTATTTCCAAGTATTCAATAGAAAGAATTTGAGCACAAATGGTTCTAAGTCATCTGACTATCACTGTGTTTTTGGCTAAATTGAATATATGAATAACCAATGGGCCACAGTAGTTATTATTTCAAGGAGTCATTCTGGATTTGTACACACCAGTGGTTCTCAACCTTTTTCTTTCCACTCACATACCACTTTAAGTATTCCCTATGCCATAGGTGCTCTGTGATTAGTATGGCATTGCTTAAGGTGGTTTGAAAACCACTGTTTTAATTGTACCTCATTGACTCGTTATGTCACAGTTTCATAACCAAAGGAAATGGGCCAATGACCATTTTTCTCAAGCAAAATATTTCAGTAACAATTGGGTCTAGAGCAGTGATTCTCAACCTTCCCTTGCCCCTCACATGCCACCTTAAGCAATCCCTTACTAATCACAGAGTACTGACGGCATAGGGATTACTTAAAGTGGTATGTGAGTGGAAAGGAAAAGGTTGAGAACCACTGGTTTACAAAAAGATCATGAAGGTATGAATAAATGTACAGCCAACTGTACAGGAAATGATCCTGCAGGTCCCGTTGGAAACATAATTCAGAAACCACTCTCAGTGAGATGTAAAGATACATTGGGGTTTATATTTTATTCAAATAACTAAAGTGTCATAATTCCAGTATGTTCATCCAATGTACTATAAAAGGGTGAATTAAAATTTCACCCCAGAGCAGATAAGCTGTGGTTTTTTTTTTAGCAAATTTGATTATTATGCTTTTCTTTTGAATGTCATTGCTGGTAGCCTGCTATCGATAATTTTGCAATCTGACAAGGTGAATCATTTGCATTATTAATTATGAGACAATTTTAGAATAACACAAGAACAAGGAAGACTTTTACATATCAGAACAGAATATTTTTGCACGCACTGACTTTTCTGCAATGATATAACAAAGGTCTGACTATCTGGTGTTGGATAACTGATGAGCAGCTTTTGTCTCTCATTTGAGAGTTCAAAATCCCTGGTTTTGGTCATTTGTCTTCAGAAATATCTGCACTGGGTAATAGGGTCATACTGAAGAATTTTTAATTGCATTTTTTTGTTTTTTAAGGGCTCATCTGTACCCTCTTGCATAAATTATTGAATGTAAATGTTTTGAAAACTTTCTGCCTGTATATGACTTTTGAAACCTTAATACACTGTAAAATTCTCAATTTTAGATCCTAATCAAAATATTTCAATTATATTGCATGTAATTAAATTTGTTAATATTAGTGTGTACCACTTTACACTGTTGTTCCAGAAGTTGCTCCCTTTGTACTTGTTCAGGGCAATCTGGAAAGAGAATTTACCAGACTCAGTAAGTGTTATTGGGTATCCATTGAATGGTGTTCGTCATTTCCTCAGAAGGCAAACTCTCACAAAGAATGGTCAATGTTTGGGGGACACTGGGCACTAGAAAGGGAAGAAGGTAAAAATCAACAGTCATATATTTAAAGCCTTAAAATTTCTCTGATACTGTTATTCCAACTTAATAATAGCGTGACAGGGTACTACCCAATGCATGTTTCTGTCAGGTGTTCAAAAATTTTGTTGCATCAATTTGGACCTTGTTCAATTGAAACATTTTGAGAACTTGCCTTTCCAAGATGCCAAAAATAAGAATTGAAATACACTTGTGCAAGTATTTCCTTTCTTTAAAATTGTAAAATAGAACATCACATATTTGTAGCATTCGTAATCTTTGGATAAATATAGCAGGATGATTAATAAAAATCTCTGATTTCCATTGCAGGTTGACCTTACATTCATTGGCTGTGTTGGGATGCTTGATCCACCAAGATCAGAGGTAGCTGCATCAATCAAGATGTGCAGATATGCTGGTATCCGTGTCATTATGATCACCGGGGATAACAAAGGCACTGCTGTGGCCATTTGCAGACGTATTGGTATCTTTGGAGAAAAGGAAGACGTTGGCAAAAAGGCTTTTACCGGCAGAGAGTTTGATGAACTTTCACCAGCAGACCAGAGAGAAGCTTGCCAAACTGCTCGCTGTTTTGCTCGAGTAGAACCTTCTCACAAATCCAAGATTGTGGAGTTTTTGCAAGCCTTCGATGAAATCACTGCTATGGTAGGAATACTAGCTTTTGAAGTACTCCAGTTGCCAATAACTGGCTGTTTTACTTTTTGATCCACCAAGCTCTGATAAGAGATTCAAAATTTATCTTACAGGCAAGCAGGCTAAAAGACAATGACTTCACAGGGAGAAGAATATACTCTGTAAATGAGATTCCCATGCGCTTTCCAATTAATTAATTAATAAGTAGTTAAAGCATTGACATCTATTTATGGTTTAAATGAACTCCAAACATTTTCATGAAGCTGTGGCCATTTAGCATAAATCCAAGTCAGCATTATGCATTTGAAATACAAAATTAGTGTTCAAAATGCTTTAGTCATTGGTGTTATGCATAAAGATGTTGGTTATTCAAAGTTGTTGTGTCTTAAATTGTGGAATTCCTGTTGGCATAGCTAGTTGTCAATGAGCAGTAGAGGATACATAATCTTTATCTATTGACTGTCCAACAGCAGGGGTTCTGGGATTTGGTTTCAATGTCAGGATTAAGGAAGAGAAATTCTGCCAAGTTGTAAATCCTACCGAATGTTTTCATGCGTAGATGTGAAGTGAAGAAGCAACATTGGACTTGGCTGTGATGTCCCTTTTGTAAAATTATGTTCAACACACCCAGATGAACTCAGTGCCTTCTTCTCCTGGTTTTACTACCAGAACATGAACCACTGCACACCCCCATGTCCCCTGATGATCAGCTATTGTTAGTATCTGAGTTGGATGTGTGGACTACCTTCAAGAGAGTCAATCCAAGGAAAGCATCCAATCTGGATTGAGTACCCAGCCAAGTTGTGAAAATCTGTGCTAATCAATTTGCCAATGTACTCACAGATATTTTCAACATTTCACTCTGACAGAACATGGAACCCTCCTGGTTCAATCAGTCCTCAATCTTACCTGGTACCCATGTAGTGTGTAATCACTCTAAACGTCTACTGATCAGTGGCACTCAAATCCACGGTGCTGAAGTGTTTTGAGAAACTGGTGTTGAAGCATAATAACTGCTGAGCAGCGACATGGATCCAATTTTCCCACTGCAGTTACAGGTTTATGGCAGATGCCATCCCACTGGCTTTGCACAATGCTCTGGAATACCTGGACAGCAAAGATGCATGAAACAGGGCGCTCTTTATTGACTACAAATTGGCATTCAGCACCCATCACCCACTCAAAACTGGCCAGTGCATCCTAAGACCTAGGTCTCAATGCCCCACTGTGTAATTGGATCCCAGATTTCCTGACCCCCCCCAGACCACAATCAGTGGGGATTGGTAAGAGCATCTCATCCACAATCTCCATCAGTTCCAGAGCATTACAGAGCTGCCTTCTTAGCCCCCTGCTCTACTCACTTTACACCTATGACTGTGTGGCTCAGTACGACAATAACACCATCCACAAATTTGCTTCTGATACCACGCTCGTGGGTTGTATAAAAAGAGATTATGACTCAGCATTTAGAAGGGAGATTGAAAATTTGGCTGAATGGTGTACTAACGATGACTTCGCACTCATTATCACTAAAACAAATGAGCTGATTGTGGACCTTAGAAGGGGAAACCCAGAAGTGTACCATCTACTGTCATTAGGGGGGATCAGAGATGAAGAGGGTGAACAAATTAAATTCCTGGAAGTCACTGTCTCACAGGACCTTTCCTGGTCCCAACACATAAATGTCATTGTGAAGAAAGCATGGCAGCACCTCTCTCAGGAGTTGGTGAAGGTTTGATATGACATTGAAAGCAATGGCAAACTTCAGAAAATGTGTAGTGGAACGCCTGCATCATGGCCTAGTCTGGGAGCGCCTATACCTCTGAGCAAAAACCCCTGCAAAAGATAATGAACGTAGCCCAGTGCATCACAGGCGAAACTCTCCCCACCATTGAGAAAATCTATATGGAGTGCTGCTGTTAGCAGCAGCAATCAAGATTCCACACCACCCAGGGCATGCTCTGGTCTCGCTGCGGCCACCAGGAAAAAGGTATAGGTACTACAAGATTCATACCACCAGGTTCAATAACAGGTACTTCTCCTCCTTCATCGGACTCCTCTCAATCAGAGGCTCATTTAAGGACTCTTACTCCGCACATTATTTATTATTGAATATTTATTTTCTGTATTGCACAGTCACTTTGTTTACATTTCTTTCTTTTGAATATTTATCTTTTCTTGAATTCAGTTTTTGCACAACTGATTAGCAGAAATTTTGCCTCACCCACTGAAAAAAGAATCTCTGGGTTGTATCTATGCAACCTTGAAATCTTGAGTTCTTAGGATCTGTTTTGGGCTAAGTAATGGTTACAAGTTAAAGCCTTTTCATTGTTTTTGTATTATTGATTATTTGTAAATAATTAGTGACTGTTTCAGAAATTAGTCTGTTTCTTGTAAACTTTTGTTGATATTGAAGGCAATAGACTGAGTTTTAACATTGGCCTCTGGAAACTTTCATCTATCAAATGCTGAAAAGTTCAGTGCATTACAGGATCAGATTGCTAGGTAGCAGCTCTCTAAAATTGAAAACATTTGAGGGGAGTCACGTGATGGAGTAGTGGCTGGTCGGGTGGAAACAGCCCTCTCCAGAGAAAAGAAAAAGGTGTGAAAAAGCAGAGCTCAATAAACATAAAATACAGGAAGGGAAAGATAAAGTTACAGAGAAGAGACAGAAGATGGCACCCAAAAGAGAAAAAGTAAAAATAACAGAGAAAAGGGAAGAAGGAAAATCACTGGAGAAAAAAGAAGGCGGCCTTACCTGCACGTCGGACCAGTGAACCACCATGGAGAGGAGCGGCCGATCTCCAGTGTTGGTGAGTCCCCAGAGGAGCGGTGTCCTCCTGACCGGTGGGCTCCAAAAATGGCTCTCAGAGCCAAGAAGAGGTGCGCATGCGCAGTGCGCAAGTAAAAGAAAAGCTTAACGCTGACGGGAGGGGGACTCAGCTGAGGAGCGGCCAGCTGCGGAATGGCCAGCTGAGAGACGCCCAGGATCGCGGCGTTCAGCTGGGAGAAGTAAACAAGAAAGAAGAAAAGAAGAGTGGTGAGAAAGAGAATGAAGGGCTGGAAGAGGGTGAGTGGCAACGGGGCGATCAGCAGGGGGACGACCTGCGGCAGGAAGCCCGGCAGGGGGACAACCTGTAGCGGGTGGCCCGGCAGCAGGTTGACCCGCGGCGGGGGGCCCAGCAAGGATACAGAAGCAACTCACCAGTGAAGGATGAAGATACAAAAATACAGAGAAGAGAAGAAGATGACACAGACATAGATACAAACACAGAAGAGGAGGAAGAAGACCAAGAATTTCAAAGGAAAAATAGAAGGACAAAGTTTAGATAAGGCCTTTTTTTGAAGAACAAATTAGGTCATTGAAAGAATGGCTGTCATTAGAATTTAGTTCAATCAAAAGAAAAATGAAAAGAGCTGAAGACAAAATGCAAAGCTTAGAGTTGGTCATGACTGAAATAGGGAAAAGAGTAGAAAATGTGGAGGAACGAAAAGCTGCTGTAAAAATGGAGATAAATGATTTAAGAGGGAAATTGGAAGAGAGCAGAAAATAAATTAAGGAGACACAAGATTTATTGTCACAGAAAATTGACATATTGGAAAACTACAGTAGGCGAAACAACATAAAAATATTTGGCCTAAAAGAAGGCAAGGAAGGGTCAGATATGAAGGAATTTATAAAAGGACGGATCTCGAAGGTGCTGGGAACGACAGATTCACATGAAGAAATAGAAATCGAAAGGGCGCATAGAGCATAAACCGCCACCACATCAAAACCGAGATCCATATTGGTAAAATTTCTAAGATATATGACAAGAGAAAACATACTGGAGCAGGCAAGAAAGAAGGTTAGAGAAGACAATAAGCCGTTAGAGTATAAGGAACAAAAAAAAATTTTTTTACCCGGACATAAGCTTCGAACTTTTAAAGAAGAAGAAGGAATTCAACACGGCGAAAACAATCTTATGGAAGAAAGGTTATAACTTTATATTAAGGCATCCTGCAGTATTCATTCCTGGGGAACGGAATAGACTATTCTGGAACCCAAAGAAAGCCCAAGAATTTGCTGAATATTTGCAGGAAAGGAGAAGAGAGGAGGAAGAGTGACAAGAAAATATACAAAAATATGTAAAAATATAAAGTAAAGATAATGTATGTATAAAGATTTAAAGATGGATAAGAGAAGGGGAAGAAGGAAAAAAAAGGGAGAGCTTTGTTATAAGTATAGGAAAATAGTGTTCTCTGGGGGGGCTGGGGGGGAGAATAAGGGTCACTGCGAAATCGGTTGACGCTTGCGAGTAAGTTCGCAAACCGAATGGAAAGGGGAGTTGTGGTTGCCATCAAGGGGACAGGAGGTTCATTTAGGGTTAAAGGGTTGTTGCTTGTGGGTATTGTTGGGGTATTTCATGTCTTAAATGCGTTGTCATATATTGAGACAAAAAAGGAAAACTTAAAAAACAGTAATGGGGAAAAAAAAGGGAATGGAGGTAGTGAAGAGGCGGAAAAATGAAAATGAAGATATAAGATGGCTGCATTGGACCATATGACTATAAACATTAATGGAATATATAATCAAGTTTAAGTTTATCCCATTGGGGGAAAAAAAATCACATATAATCTAAAAGACAAAGTTACAATGGTTGAAAAAACCTGGGAACCATATATCAAACATCACAGAAAGATTCGGCCTTGGACCTCCACCACCTAAAATGATAAGAAGATAAACACGATCAGATTTAATGTGACTAAGTAGATGATACGTCTTTTTTGTTTGTATTTCTTTTGTATAAAGATACTGTTTTATTGTATTTTATATGTCCAATATCTACTGTTTAAGGAGGGGGGTGGGAAGGGGGAAGGGAGGGATGGGGGGAGAAAAAGAGAAAATGTCACTGTGAATATTTAAAGAGATACATCTGTAAATATATTGGTTGATATGGTTCATAGTGCGATAAAGAATTACCAAAAAACAAATTGAAAACATTTTAGTTTCTATTGCCCCTCTCAACATTTTCAACCTCTCATTGTGGCAGTCAGAGGTTCCCACCAGCTTCAAAGGGGCATTATTCATCCAGGTACCCAAGAAGAGTAGAGTGAGCTGCCTTGACAAATACTGCCCAGTAGCACTAACTTCTACTGTGATGAAATGCTTTGAGAGGCTGGTCATGGCCAGAATTAACACGTACCTAAGTAAAGATCTGGACCCGCTGCAATTCACCTATCGTCACAATTGCTCCACAGCAGATGCAATATCACTGGCTCCCCACTCAGCTCTGGATCACCCTGAAACAGCAATTTATTCATACAGCTGCTCTTCATAGACTATAGCTTGGGGCTTTCAATACTCCAGGATCTGTCCTGGAGCTTCCACGTTGATGCAATCACAAAGGCTTGCCAATGGCTATACTTTGTGAGGTATCTGAGAAGATTCGGTATGTCACTGAAGACTCTCAACTTCTACTGGTGTACCGTGGAGAGCATTCTGGCTGGTTGCATCACTCTCTGGTACAAAAAAACTCCAGAGGGTTGTTAGCTCAGCCTGCAATATCACAGGCTCCAGACTTCACTCCATTGAGGACATCTACATGAGGTAGTGTCTTAAAAAAGCAGCCTCTATCCTCAAAGATCCCCACCACCCAGGCCACGCCCTCTTCACTTTGCTGCCATCAGGGAAAAGGTACAGGAGCCTAAAGACGAGTACTCAGCGGCACAAGGACAGCATCTTCCCCACTGCCATCAGATTCCTGAATTATCAGTGAACCACAGACACGGCCTCACTATTATTTTTATTTGTTTATAGTAATATTGTAAGATGGTTATAATATGAATGTTTGCCCTGTGACGCTGCCACAGACACTGACTTTCACGACAATAAATCCTGATTCTATCAAATGAATAATTTCCCACATTTTAAACTTCATCTGCCAAATGTCCTGTTCATCGAGGACCGGCTTTCTGATCTTGGCTACAAGCTGGAACTCCCCATTGTCCGCCATTTTAATTCCCTTCACTGTTCCCACAAGAATGTGACTATCATCCGCATCGTCCATTGCTACAGTGAAGCAAAATATAAACGAGGAACTGCATATTATATTCCTTTCAACGGCAGTGTTCCACAGTTAAACCTTTTTGGTTTGAAATAGGTAATTTATTAGAACAAATAGTGGGGGGTAAAATTCCCACAGGATCCAATGTTATTTTTACTGAAAGATATTATTAAACCTAAATTAAAATTGAATATGTATCAAGTGAAATTTGTTCAAATTGCTTTGGCAATAGCTAGAATTTGCTATAACTTGGAAGTTGGATATTGATTTGGGAATGGATAAATGCATGCGGAAGTTAGGAGTTGTATTCCATTTGGGAAATTTACAAAATGTGGGTATTAATATTTAAATGAATCTCGAACATTCCCTTTCTCTTGTAGGTCTCCATCAGATATCGAAAAGTGAAATACTCCTGTTGTGGTTCTCTTTTCCTTTTCTTTTTCTTGTGTTGTAGGGGGTCAAGGGAGGAGAGAGAGGGGTAGTAGGGGAATTTCTATTTTATTTTTTACATGTACGTATGTGTGTGTGTGTGTGTGTGTATACACATACATCACATGTATTTGGATTGAATTTGAAGTATTGTAGATGTTTATTTTGTGGTTTTAAATTTAAAATAAAGTATATTATAAAAAAGCATATTATATTCCTTCTGAGTAGCCCATCACCCAACAGCATGAATGTTGGGTTTTCCAGGAAAAAGGTGTAGGTGCCACAAGACTCACACCACTAGGTTCAGGAACAGTTGCTCCCCCTCCACTATCAGACTCCTCAACAACAAACTCAATCAGGGAGTTTTTAAAGGACTCTTACTTTTGCACTTGATTGTTTTATTCTCTCTGTGTTGCCCAGTTAGTTTGTTTACATTTTGTAATCTGTTTACAGTTCTTTATTTGTTTGCATGTGTACATTATGTAGTTTTATTTTGCGTTACCATTGACTGCAGGAAAAATAATTTCTGGGTTGTACATGATGTCATGTATGTACTCTGCTAATATATCTGACATTCTAATCTTGACCCAGTTCCACTGTCCTTTACATACTCCCCTTCAATTTTTCTCCAACTTTCCCTCTTCCTTTTAGTGGTCTTTTTCCCGACTTCTTCTTCCACCTTCATTTGCCCATCACCTTTGGCCTTGCCCTTTTATGCTTGCTGTCTCTCCTTCCCACTTTGGTCTTGACGAAGGGCCCTGACCCAAAACATTGCCCATTTCTCTCCATGGATATTCTCTGATGCACTGAGTCCTTCTAACTCCTCTTTGTTCACTCAGGATTCCACCATCTGCCACCTCTCCACTTAGTTCATTTTTCCAAAATGAAACCATACCCGACTGTGTTTTTTCAACATTGTTTGCTCAAGATATTTTGATCCAAGTATAAAGCTTTCAGATATTCAGACAGCTCATTTCTTTTGTTTTCAACCAGTGGATGTTGTAAGTTATTATGTTCCTAAACTCGACTCATTTTGTGTATCATGCACTGTTTATTTTTCTCTTTAGACTGGTGACGGTGTGAATGATGCACCCGCCTTAAAGAAAGCAGAGATTGGAATTGCCATGGGATCTGGTACAGCTGTAGCAAAATCTGCCTCCGAAATGGTACTGGCAGATGACAACTTCTCAACGATTGTGGCAGCGGTGGAGGAAGGCCGTGCTATCTACAATAACATGAAGCAATTTATTCGCTACCTCATCTCTTCCAATGTTGGGGAAGTGGTTTGGTAAGAGAAATAATGCTTTCTTCTTTCTTTCTTCCCCTTAACAGGCCATTTCATTAACAAAGTATATTGAAAGTCTAATATAACTCAGTCTTGCTAATTGAATGGAAATAATTTTAAATGCTAATAGCATTGAAAGATCTGTTTGGATGAATATAGAAATAATTCTCATCTATATTATAAATAATTTTTATCTTAATGTAACAATAATTGTCCTTCTCTTTGTCAGTCTCCCTTTAGAACACATTCTCCTCTCGAGTAAAAGGGTCTGCTCGTGTTATTTTTGTTTCCAGTTGGAATCAAAGAATTAGCTGCAAAGCCTTTCTCCTTTGAGCTGTTTCTCCCTTGTTCCCTTCCTATTTCTCAATGACATGCTAACCCTTAGCAATATTTTCTGGAAGCACACTATCAGCTTGTACAAATTGGTTATCAATTCCTCACACTTTCACTTCCAGTTCCTCCCTTGTCTATCACAGGGTTTTGGGTGAGCAGTCATTTCCTCCGGTTGATTATTAGGATTAAAGATGTGTTATGTTCTTTCAGCAAATTCATTCAGGCTACAAAGCTGATTTGTAAATGTACCAGAGGCCCCCCCCCCCCTACCCTTTCATCCCCAGTATTTGAGAAATAAATAGAAGAATGTGATTCTTGTACGGTCTTATCAGGTCTTCCTGATTGGTTGTTCTATTTCATAAACTTGCCTTGAAATGAAATCAACAATTTTTGTTAAACAAAAAGAAATGAATGCAATTTGGGTGCCTTTGCATGTAGCACTGAGAGAAATCAGAATTAATTTTTCTCCCCACAGCATTTTTCTAACAGCAGCTGTGGGCTTTCCTGAGGCTTTGATCCCTGTACAACTTCTGTGGGTGAATTTAGTGACAGATGGACTGCCTGCGACAGCACTAGGCTTCAATCCACCTGATCTAGACATTATGGACAAACCACCACGCAGTCCAAAGGAACCCCTGATCAGTGGCTGGCTCTTCTTTCGCTATATGGCTATTGGATGTGAGTATATTTTTAGAAGAGCAAAGGTTCACAGTCTGCCAGTCAGATTTTCCACTTCATGTACACCTCTTTGAGCTCTATTTGGGTTCAGTAGTGGTATTTCTCACCAGTATAAACCCGAATGTAGTTTTCTCAAATCATAACAAATGTTCTAAATTCTTTTTTTTTATACTTTATTTAAAATTTTATGACATGAATAAAATAAAAATTACATTTAAAGAAATAATAAAAAATAAGATAATAAAAAATTAGAATACTACATCATTAAACTACACAAATTAACCCCCCCAACATTAATCATCTAATTTAAACAACGAAATTAACACAACATTAATCATCTAATTTAAAATTAGTCCAACCCTCCCCCCCCAAAAATAAAGAGTGAAGAATTAATTAACAATATTGTAAATAAAATAGAAAAAACCTCACTTACAAAAAAAAGGATAAAACTTAACAACAAAAAAAATTACTAACAAAAAAAATATCAATACTAAAATAATATCCGTAAACATATATTTAAATCAAACATAATACATGTATTTAACAAATGAAATCCACTTTAAAACTAAGTTCAAATATTAAAATCATATATCAACCACATATCTGTAATACAAAAAAATCATAATTAATAATACATAAATACAGAATTTCCATTAATACCAAGTTTCCTTTATAATTCATCGAGAGAACAAAAACATCCCTTAGAAAAACAATCAGATAAACTTTTTATTCCCTTCCCCTCCCCTTATATAAAAAAGAAAAAAAGAAGAGTTCAAACTCTTATAAAATTCTCCATATTCTTCATTTATAACATCTTCAAAATTCTCTATCGAAATTAACTTAATTTTATTAAACTCTTCTCCCTCAATGTACTTGTACTTAATTTTCTTCTTTTTCTTCTTATCACCTTTTCCCCTCATCTTCCTCTTCATCTAATTTAACATCCTCAATTTTTGACTTATTATCTTCTGTGACATCATCCTCTTAAAAAAGAAAAAAGAGAAACCCCCCCAAAAAAAAGAGAAAAAAAAGGAGAGAGAAAAACCTCCTAATTCCCTCTCAATTACAATCAGAAAACAAAAAGAGTTAAAAAAAAATTATTTATTTAAAAAAAATAATAAAAAAAAACCTTCACTTCTTAACCCAAAAATTAAAAAGAAAAAAAAAAACAGGTCGGAGGTCACAACTACCTCTTCCTGTTTAAACCGCCCAAAGCGGTAACTCCCCCAAAATATTGGGTGTGAGATAACTCACAGGTAGCTGATGACTTCTGGAAACTAGTGCCCACCCAGTTCCCTCTCTCAACTCCCATTTCATTAAACTATCATCATTATTTAAACTATTTAAACTCTTCTCAAAAAAAAGATAAAAGATTTATTTTTTTAAATCAACGTTACCACTTTGGTCACCATTGCTTCCATTTCTTTTAAAAAACTGGATCCCACCTTACATCTCTACTCTCTTTGGAGACCTTGAAGGACTACATCGTTCCTGAAACTGCATGATTGGTAGAGACTAAGCAAAGTCCATAACCTCTTTAGGATTGTCAAAGAACTTTGGCTAATTTCCATCCAAAAAAATCTTCAGTACCGCAGAATACCTGAATGTTGCCTTATGTCTTTTTTTCCACAACCGTTCTTTCACAGAATTAAATTCGCGTCGTTGAAACATAATTTCTTGACTCAAATCTTGATAGAAGAAAACAGGATTATTCTGAACCATCAAAGGAGATCTATTTTGCTGGGCATTTCTAATAGCCATACGTAAAATTGTCTCTCTGTCACAATAGTTCAAACAACGGATCAAAACAGATCTTGGATTCTGTCCTGAAAAAGATCTTCTTCTTAAAACTCTATAATCATGTTCCAGTATTAAACCTTCAGGGAATTTATCCTGTTCTAACACTCGTGGAATCCATTCAGTAAAAAATTTTCTTGGATCTGGTCCTTCTATGCCTTCTGGCAAACCAACAATTTTCACGTTGTTCCGTCTAGATTGATTCTCCAAATAATCAACTTTTTTTGCTAAATTTTTATTTTGGATCTGCAATGTTTCAATTATTCTATTTTCATCTTGCAGTTGATCCTGTGCATCGACTAAACCTTGATCACACATTTCAAATCTTTCAATGGTTTCAAGCTTAAAAGCTCCATTAATGACTTCCGCCATCGCATTAATCTTGGAAATAAACAGGTTCACAAAATTAGCTAAGTGACTCGATACAGAATATATCTTATCTTCAAGATCCTTAAGACATTTCAACAGAAGTAGATTCAGGCATAATGGGGTCTTGCTGTTCCGTAGAGACCACGGGATCTTCTGTCCCTTCCCTTATTTTAGTATCTTTTCTAGCAGTTTGACTTCGTATAAAAATCCCTCTCAAAGTCCCCCCAGCAATGCCAGGAGACTGAAGATCAGGGTTATCTTTAAGCCAAATCTCTTTAATCATCTTCACTGAATTGATGTCTGGAAAAACCGTTGTAATTGAAGATGCATTTTGCAGCGCCACCACTGTAGCATTCGAATGACAGCTCTTTAACTCTCCAGCTGGTGGCGCCCCAGCTGATCCAACTGTCAAAGCCTCAGCAACAGCACCCACAGTGGCCACCGTGCGAAACAATGGCACCCGTCCAGCCCCTTGTTCTGAAAGCTGTTGAGTTCGACCTTCAGAGAGCCTCACCGGCTTAAAACGGAGCTTCAATGCCGAACTCTGCACGTCCTCCTCTGGATCCATTCTACGCTGAGTCCTGGCTTCTTGTAAACAAGTAGGCTCAGACAATTTCGGAAAATGTAGTTTTTTAACAGTCTGTTGATGTTTTCTTTTACCTTTTTTTGCATATAAACCATTAGGCACTAATCCAACACCTCTTATTATTTATAAACTTTTAAAAGAACTTTAACGGGCACTTAAAGACAAAACAATAAATCAGAGTCAGGAGAGGTCTGGAAGGTACGTCTGTTCCCTACACCATCTTGCCACGCCCCCAAATGTTCTAAATTCTTTCCAAAAAAAGTTATAATCATATAATTTAGCTTTTTATATTTAGACTTTGTTATAGAAAAAGGGTCCTTCAGAATATTTTCCCCTTTCCCTCAAAATAATTCTTATTTTCATTGAAGAGCAAATGTACAATTGCAAGAAATTTTTCCATCATAATTCCTCTAGTGTTTCCCCAACCACTCTAAAGCAAATCTGCTAATGGAGGTTTTGTCGCAGCAGGCAAACCGTGGTTCCACCAATATGGAAATATGCTCTGACAGTTTTCATTACAAATCTAAATATCTCAAGTAATTTCGCTTGGGTTTTGTGTTGCCTCAGAAAGCATGAATTTGATGCACTGATTTCCAATTTTTTTTCTTGTTTTAACAAATAAGCGCAGTTGTTTTTGTGCATTTATGGAATAGGCATAATTGCAGGTTGTAATGTCTGTAGCATCCACAATGATATAATGTCAAGTAAACGCGAAATTCAGTATTTCCTAAATAATTTTATTAGAATTATTTTATCCTTTGATCTATTTTCAGGTTATGTGGGAGCTGCTACAGTTGGTGCTGCTGCCTGGTGGTTTATAGCTGCTGAAGATGGACCTAGGATTACTTACTACCAGCTGGTAACATTTAGTTTAATAACATTTCTAATACAGAAGCTCTTCATTATACTCATTGCCTAGAGATGAAAAGTACAAACACGGCCTGTTTCCGCTCCGTAAATGGTTATATGGTTATATGGTTATGGTTTCAAATAACACAGGCTTTGATACAATGCGATTTGAAATTTCTGACCCACATTTTTAAATTTGCAGGGTTAAAATTTTATTGTTACCTCATAATACTTTGCAAGACCCTAGTTTAAAATATTTGAAATATAGGCACTGAACTGTGGAATAGAGAGAGTTAAGTGGCTGTGTTGAAAGTTATTGCTGTCCCCGCTGTGATCGGGCTCCCTGCACTATCTTGCAGCACACTACCTTACACTGACGGGAATCTGTCTTTTTTTTTGCCTCTGCTTTGATGTGGCAGACCAGTGAGTTTCCAAACCACTGAACAACGCCAGTTTGTATGGAGGGAAACACCTGGAAATTGCTGTGGAATAGAGAGAGTTAAGTGGCTGTATTGAAAGTTATTGCTGTCACAGCTGTAATTGAATTCCCTGCACTATCCTGAGGTGCTACCAATCTAACTTTGATGAAAGTCTCGTGGGCGATTTGACATAAATCTGCATTTGACAAATATTTTCTTAAATCAACGATGTTCACTTATTGCCAATAAATATCTATTGCCAGTAAAAATCAGTTTCATATATCCCAGTGGTTCTCAACCTTTTTCTTTCCACTCACATACCACTTTAAGTAATCCCTAGGCCATCAGTGCTCTGTGATTAGTAAGGGATTGCTTAAGGTGGCATGTGAGTGGCAAGGGAAAGTTAAGAATCACTGCTCTAGACCCAATTGTTACTGAAATATTTTGCTTGAGAAAAATTGTCACTCCCCCATTTCCTTTGGAGTTATGAAACTGTACACATAACAAGTCAATTAGGTACAATTAAAGCAGTGGTTTTCAAACCACCTTAAGCAATCCCATACTAATCACAGAGCACCTATGGCATAGGGAATACTTAAAGTGGTATGTGAGTGGAAAGAAAAAGATTGAGAACCACTGATTTATAGGATTGGAATGTATTACATTAAAGTGCTTTGTAATAATGCTTTGAACAGTGTGGTTTTCCATAGCACTGAACTTGGTTGGAATGATTTAACTGTGGTATGTCTGTATATCATTATTTTATCTTCAAGCAATCACAATATAAAAGTGATGGTAGGTAATAAATGAAAACTATGGCACAGGTCGAGTACTCTTTAACCAAAGTTCCAAAAACCAAACTTTTTTTTAAAACACTGACATGGCATCACAGGGGGTGGGGTGGGGGGAGGTGGGAATCAACACCGGATTTGCCTATGTAGGGCTCTGACACTCTGTTGGCGCCAGTTTGATTACAGTAAAAAAAAATCTTTGCTTCTGGCTGGGAAGATACCAAACAGAGCTGGGTCCAAGTCTTCAGCATCAGTTGCAGCTGGAGTCGGCAATGGCAACTCCATTCTCAAAATCGGGTGCAGTGCTGTCTGCAATGAAGAAGTTCCCTCTGGCTCCCAGACAGGAGCAGGGGCCTTGGGCTCCCGGGCTGAAGCAGGGACCACAGTCATGGGCTGGCAGTGGGGAGGTGCCGGGGATCGGGGTGGCAAAAGACAAAAACCATTATTAACGGAGGCTGATGACACTGGAGGAAACATTTGAAAAACCCATCAAAGAGAATTTCTAGTGTTTGGTGTTGCATTTTTCTTCTTTTATAAGTAGAGATAGTTTTTTTTGGGAAGTACTCAATATTATTTCATGTAAATTTTCCACTTGTGATGTCATGTCCAGCACTCAAAAAACTTGCCATTGTTGTTATTTAACCACTGATGCAGCTATTCTGTTGATGCTACTGTCCCTGTTTAAATCCATTGTTCCAAAATCAAAAAAACTTCTGGTCCCAAGTGTTTTGGATAAGGGTTCTGTACCTGTATTAGAATCATTTCCAAATTCAAAAATAAAATGTCTGTGCTACATGTACTCTTGGTTCTCTGTAAAGAAAAGTCTGTTTTCCCTGTAGCAGATTATGATTTAAAATTCGTAATGTTCCACTGCACATGAAATTGAAAGATCATAAGGGGGCATCTGTTTTAAACATGAAGGTGGTTTCCCCATGACATTACCCAAGTACAGGTACATAATTCTTTATCCGGACATCTAAAATCCAGAAAGCTCTAAAATTCGGCAGCACGAGTCAGGCTGACAAGGGGGAGAGACCGGCCACGCGTGTCGAGCTAGCAAGGGGGAGAGACCGGCAGCGCGAGTCGAGCTGGCAAGGGGGGGAGACTGGCAGTGTGAGTCAGGTGGGTGAGAGACCGGCAGTGCGAGTCTGGGGGGGGGTCTGGCAGTGCGAGTCAGGTGGGTGGGGGGGGGGGGGGACAATGGGGGGAGACCAGCAGCGCAAGTCGGGCTGGCGGCGGGGGGGGGGGGGGGGGAGGTAGGGGGCGACGGCAGCACAATTTCAATGAGGTTAAATATGGCTTTCTGAAATTCGGAACCCACTATCCCCCTAGGGTTCTGGATAAAGGATTGTTTACCGCATCTCATTCTTCCTGCAAGCTTAGATTAAAGCATTGATGGGCATTCTCTTGCATTGTAATTGTTCCATTGTTTAAAAATGTCATGCATTGACTGTAGCATGCCACTGGATAACGAAAGAAAGGCTGCAAATTATTTTCCTTCCCTTCCCCTTCTTCCACATAAGACATCAAGGCCAAGCTTATCCATATTACAGACACTACAGATCATTACCCATGTAGGTAACAATGTGAGCATTGCAAGATGGCAAATTGCACCTGCCAGTGGAACCATTAAAAGTCTTAAATAGCTTAATTGTTGTTCATTGTTTTTTATTTTGTCTTTGCTTTATTGTAGAGCCATTTCTTGCAATGCAATGAAGAAAATCCAGATTTTGATGGTGTTGACTGTGAAATATTTGAATCACCTTATCCCATGACTATGGCACTCTCTGTCTTGGTGACCATTGAGATGTGTAATGCTCTTAACAGGTTAGAAATGTTGCTCTCTCACCTTGAGATTGTGCTTTCCATTTATAATTGGTGTAGTGGGTAGAAAAAAGGATAATGTTAAAATCTATGCAATTTCTTGTGCTGAAGCAGGTAATTGAGCACTGGATGGTGATTGATCTGATGTACATAATGCATTTGGATAATTATACATTGAATGATCATTTTCAAGTGTATGCTTTATCACTTGTTCTGTTCACAAGTAAATACAGTTCATTTTTTTGCAAGTACATACTACTTTAAATGCTGGAAGTATCAAATATCCAATTAAATTATGAGAATCCTGCATCCATTTTCTGTACATTTTTTGTATTTTCAACAGATTCGCATTTCAGGTGTTTCGAACTAGTTGATTATTTGATGCCAATTAAAGTGTCATTAATTCTAGAAATGTGGAAAAAAAATAGTTGGAGCTTGTACATTTCTTTTTGTGCAGATGATGTACTTCACATATAGAACACAAATAAGACATTGATTCATGGACCTTGCAAGTGGTTTTGCTTGAGCGGAGTGGTGGCAGTAGGGTGGAGACATTACATGATGTTTAAGTGTTTCTACAGACTCTTGATAGCAAAACCTTGAAAGCTTAGTCATCATTTATTGTACATTTAGAACTGGACTAGCTGACAAAATCCTCAGTCAAATAGATTGAGGCAATATTCAAGACGGGTTACGTTATTGGGCTAGAAATTCAGAGACTCAGCTAATGATCTAGAGATGTAACCTCACTTTTTTCAACAGCAGTTGAAGTATTTTATTTGTGTTAATAGAGCCAATCTAGAAATTTAAAATAAATATTAGTACAGGTAACTCTGAAACTAACAGATTATTGATTTTAAAACCCATAAGATTTACTGTTTTATTATAGGAAAGGGCATTTGTTCTTATTAGGCTGGTCTAAATAAGATTCTCCTTTATTAGGCTGACAAAACATTGAGTTTGGCTAATTGAGGCTGGGCAATATATGCAAGCTTTATGGTGGTTGTAGTAATGCAGATAGAAAGTTACAACATGATATTGATCCGCTGTAGAGTTGGGCATTGTGGAGGTAGATAGCATATAATCTTGATGTGTATGAAGTGAAGAAGTTTGAAAGGTCAAAGAAAGGTGGGCGTAGTCAGGTCCTAGGGAGTACTGATGAACAGTGGAACTGGTTGGTCCATAAATCCTTGAAAGTGGCAGCACGAGTAGATAGGGTGGTGGAGGAGGATTATGGAATGCTTGCCTTCAACATCATTTGCATGGAATATGAGAATAGAGCTGCCACATTATAACTTAATAAAATATTGGTTTAGGCCATATCTGGAGTATCATGTGTAGTTCTAGTTGCTAATCAAAAGATATGATATGAATGATTGGGTTTGTTTTCACAGTTGTGGAGGAGATGAGTGATTTGATAACAAAGTTTTGGGAGGCAAATGGGTAGATAGTAATAAAAATTTCTAGTGGGACTGACTTAAACAAAAAGGACAATTGATTAAAAAGTCCAGAGAGGATCTGAGGGTTTTTTTTTCTCTTATGGAAGTGGTTGGGATTTGCAGCACATTGCCTAAGCAGCTGTGGGGGCAAATGCTCTCACAACATTTAGGAAGCATCTAGGCAAGTGCCTGAATACATAAGAAACACAAGGCTACAAACCAATGGGTAAATGTGTTTAGGACAGATTGCTATAATGGTTCTGTGCTGTATGAGTGACTCAGCAGTGGCCCGCAAAGCTCCATCCTACAAATTAATTTTAAAAAAATAACCCAAAGAGAGGTTTTCTCCCTTAGAAAATGAAGTGTGCAGCCTAAAAATCTATAAATTATCCTCGGTCTTCAGAGTTTCATGCATTGCACAACCTTTAAACTAGCACTTTTTACATTTAATAATAAGACGAAGAATGGTGGATTTAATTTTCAATAAGAAACCTAACTAAGTATGACTCAAATTACTTTTGTAATATTTCTGTTTTTTTTTCTTCAGTTTATCAGAGAACCAGTCACTTTTGAAGATGCCACCTTGGGAAAATATTTGGTTATTGGGTTCAATCTGTTTGTCGATGTCTCTTCATTTCCTCATTTTGTACGTGGAGCCACTACCGGTTAGTCAGATGACATTAAATATTTTGTTATATTTTCCTCCTGGGCACTTGTGTGCTGCTTTCTGAAAAATGTATTCAATTCTTTGTTCTTTGGTTATTTTGTCAACAGCAATACTTCACAAACTGACTATGTAAACTGTTTGTGTTTGCATAAAATTTTTTGTCCCCAAGTGGCTGTTCAGGTCATCACTATCGCCCCTGCTTTTTCCCTTGACGCTCAAATGCTTCTCATGCTGATCTAATTCCCACGTTCCAATAGCTCAATGTCTAATTGCATTTTGCAAGAAAACAAAGCAATCTAACCTGATTTACTAGAAGTTCCAGCACCAGCCATGAGGTTTCGTGCAGGGAAAAACTATACTGTTTATTCTATTGAGCCCTTTAATAATCTTGAGCATTTCTTCAATTCTGGCCTCGTTATTTAACCCTCCCTCTTCTAATGAATACATTCCTAGTTCAGATTTCTTCTTTTATTTTCTTCTCTCCTTGGTATTGTGATTTGTTTTTGTTTCTCTAACTACTTCATTTTTTTTTAATTTGATATTGATACATGAAAGGTGAACCTCATTTACCTAATTTTGTTTTCTTATCTGCAGTCCCAATTTTAATTTTGATGTGGGAAATTCATTGATCATTAAGTGGACAGATAACCTAACACTTTTAGAATCTCAATTACCTTCTAGGGCTAGGTGCTTTGTGTTTGGGACTGGTTTGTGTTTTACTATCTTGCTCTGGGCTGGGGAATTGGTGGTGCAGGATTGGCAAAGAATTTCAGATTTTAACATTATACATTCTTACCATTATTGACGAGTAGAACAGATGAAAACTCATCATAGCCGAGATAGTGGTAGTTCCTTTAATGGATTTTAATTTTCTTTTATCTAATTCTTTGAATTGTTGCCTTTGACACAGTGAAGCATTTTCCTTCTCTGTGTCGTGGTTTTTGAAATAAAACGATTAATTTGATCTTTCAGTGTCCTGGTTGAAACTACAGTTGTTGGGTTTTTTTTTTAATGTCAACCAGTCAAGCAATCTTGCATTATTTACTCTTTCTAAATTTTAATGTTGTTACCTGGTTACAGTGAGAAGGCGAACAGACCAACAGGTTATCTCTAGTATTGCATGCAGCTGTGTAAAGAAGACAATTTACAAAATGTTGGATGACCACGAAAAGGAAGATCATTTGGCATCAAGCCAGGGCAGCATAAGAGCACTGTTATGGGGTTCATTCAGGAGCCTGGTAGCTGTAGCATCTTGAGGCCTGTTGGTGCACGTTTCACACTCTTGAGTCTTCTCATCTGGGGAGTGATGGGCCTTTCACAAAGTTGGTTGTCTTTCTGAGATAGGGGAGATGTAGATGGAGGTGAAGGAAGTTTTTATGTTCTGAGCTGCATTCATTACCTTCTGAGGTTATTTCCAGTGTGGAGCAGAGCAGCTTTTGACAGTGCATCTGTAGAAGTTGAGGACAGGCAGCTATGCCACACTTCCTTAGACTTCTAATCTAAGACATTGATGGTTGCAGGGTAGCAGATCGTTTCTTTTTAATACGTGGTATAATTGCACATGCACATAAAATCTCCTCTTCCACATCCCCTCCCCTACAACCAGTCATCATCCCAGTGTAAAAATCTATCATTCTCAAGCCTTTCCTCATAATGTTAACCTTTTATTTTTTATTCTTGGCTTTGGAGTTCAATCATTTGGATTTAGTTAAAATCTGAAATATTGGCTATGTACGCAGGTGATATTTTAAAAGTGATCCAAATAAGGCTTATTGTTATTGCCTGTGTATTAGTAAATGGAATGTAAATTAAGTGTTGAGTTCATTGGCTCATTTTGTAGCTAATTTCAATAAAGTTTCTAAAAAAAAAGTAAAGGAGACATTTACTTTTCTTTTCAGCTCATCTTCCAAATTACGCCATTAGATGTAACGCAGTGGCTGATGGTCCTGAAAATCTCTCTACCTGTCATTCTACTGGATGAGACACTCAAATTTATTGCTCGTAACTACCTTGAACCGGGTAAAGAGTATACTCTGCCTAGTGGCAAACAGTGTGGTTTCTCAGCATGTACAGAGGGGATTTCCTGGCCTTTTGTACTCATTTCTGTACCTCTGGTAATCTGGCTTTACAGTACAGACACTAATTTTGCTGAAATGTTCTGGTCTTGACTGAATAGCTGTCGTGGAATAGTTTCGTGGAAAAGACATGGCATTTGATTAACTGCTACCAAAATTTTTATCATTTAAACACCTGATTCCAAGAGTCTGTTTCTGCTGAATTTCATATGAACCCATGTATGGATGAAGTTAATATTTTTTTCCTGAACTCAAATAAAACGGGATTGATTTTTACACAATTTAAAAAAAAGAATTTAGAAATTAAGCTGTGCATTGATGTGTACAGAAATTAATACTATTTTCTGCAATATTTTGTTTTTGTAGATGAAACAGCATGTACAGATGTGTTCTGTTTACTAATTTGTCATCTTTTGTGTATAAATTAAGAACTAGTAAGCCAACGGATGTATTTTTTTTGGCAATAGATATGGAACAATTGCTTGAGAATGTTAAATTCTTTGGAAAACATTTTAAAAATAATTCCATAGGTTGTCACCTCATGGCTATTTTTTGCTTGGGTTCTATTTTAGACTTTGTGCCTTCTGTCATTTTTTTTTTTGTCCAAACTTCTTATTTTCTGCACTCTGCAGAAAACTGCTACCTCAGCCAGCTATTTGTTTTATTTCTTGTAATCATTTCTGTGTTCTCAACAGTCATGTTTACAGTTGAACTCTACTTGAGGTATGCTGATTTCTTCCTGTGCAGTACACACTATTTCCACCATCCCTTGCCCACCCTCCTGACCACTCCTCCACCCAACCTCTTATTGCTTTTTTAAAAAAAATTCTTTATCTCTCAGTACGTTTAGAGAGTATTTATTTAAAGCACTAATTGTATATTGTAATGGTATTAGCAAATTTCTTTACTTTTTGCCACTTCACCTTGGATATTGCAAAGTCGAGGGTTAATTCACATGTCATGAAAATAAAATAAAATGTTTTGGACTGAGAGAGGAATTTCTATATGTCTCTTTTGATCAGGCTAAATCTTAGAGTTTCTTCAAATGCAGTGCATAAGCCCTGAATAATAAATTGTTTTCAGGTCTTATTTGTTAAACTCTTAATTTTCACATAAATTTGAACAAGGTTTGAAGAAATATTTCACACCTGTGTATTTGAAAACACTGAAGTAGCTGTAAGCTAATTGTTTAGATGCTAAGGCTGAGCACAAGCCTGCAATAGCGATATTTTAAAACTAGAAACTGTAGATGCAAGCTGTAAGTAGCATACAACCCAATACTCATTTGACATAATGTACAGAACTAAAAGTAAATTTTAACATACTATCACACTAACTATTACAGCTGTAATAATCTAAATGTTGGATAATAGCATGTTTTCTCAAGTGAAATTTAAGTGAGGTGGATTTTTACATGTGTTAACAACCTAACAATGGTGTTTCCTTCAACGCCTTCCAAAATACATCATTTAAAGTGAGTATATTTACATTTTGTAATTGCCTCATTCCAGTTCTGGTACCCTATCCTGAGTTTAGTCCAGGATTCTGGTATATTAGATCAACACATGATTCTATAGATCCTTTCAAACACAGAAATTATTTTAAAAAATTCTTTTGTTGTGAAATTTAATGAATTAATGCAGTACTTTTCGAGAAAGATGTGGTTTTTTTTGGTTTAGGATTAGATGTAACACTTTATGTTATACATTTAATAGTTCATTTTTAATGTTTGGATAGTAATTGTATCTGAATCCTGGATCAGACTGCCTTCAGCATGCTTGTACAGTAACACTTTGCTTTCAAACACATTAATCCAGGTGAAGAAATCAGATGAAAGCAGTTGAGATCTTTTTAACAATTATTTTTTTTAAAACTACAATTTTAAAGAGGGAACTATTTTTTATTCAAGATGTTCATTTCAACATTCCACAGTTGAAAAGGGGCAGTCATTTCATCAGCTGCTTTCAGCATTAAATGGTAACGTGGATGGCATGTATCACTAAATGACTCACAGTGCTCATGTTAAGTTTCTTCTGAAATCTCAAAATTATCATAATGGCCTATTTTCCCTCGTTTTGTTGAAGTGTGGCCCAGTGTGAATGTGAGGTTCTAAAGAATTGACAGTGGCACCTTAATTAGGTCATCTCTCACTTCTGAATGCCATCTGCATTTTGTAACAGTAACATTCTAGATACTCCAAATGAAACCTTCTTGACTTATCTGGATGGTTGGTTACTTAGTGAATTGTTGAGGCAGTTTCTCCCATGGACAGAATTGGCTTAATGGAAATTGACAAAAAAAAAGAATGTGCTGGAAATACTCAGTAAATTAGACTGTTCCAGTGAAAAGGTGAATGACATGAAGCAGTCATTGGTTCTTGAATAGAATCAAAAAGCAACAGGAATGATCAATTGCCCCCTTGTCCCTTCTCCACAATTGACTAATCCAGTCTTGGCCTTAGCTTCCCTTTCTTGTTGGTCTCAATATGGGATATATGTGGCTGTCTGGAATAGAGAATTCCAAAAAACTTCAACCATCTGAATAAAGAAACTCCTTTCAGCTTAAAGTAGTGATTTATTATGAAGCTGTGTCTTCTAGTTCTAGATAGCTCTCCTAAAATCCCCTCGGTATCCACCCTGTCAAACCCTCTTAAATTTTAATTTGTTGATTTAATCCTTTTAAACTCTCATGAACTGGTCTGGGTAAATCTCCAACTTGCTTCATGCACCAACCCCTTTATCCTAGGAAGCTCGTTGGTGAACCTCCTCTGTGCTGCATGTATTACGTCCAAAGCAAATATTTATAAATGGGTGGCCAAAATCATGTTCAGCATTTCAGCTGTAGTCGTAACTAAATTGCATCTTAACTTCCCTACTCTAATTCCTGAAATTAGGTCAACATTCCATCATCCTTTCCAATTACTTTTTGTGCTTGCATGTTAACTTGAATCCAAGACCACTTTGACTTGAAATATTTTGGAATCTCACTTCATTTAAATAATTTGCTTCTTCATTCTTCCTTCATATAATAACCACATTCATCCACAGTAAACTTTAGTATCTGCTATCTTCCTACCCACTATCTTTAATCTGATTTTATTACTTTGCCAGTTCTATGTGTACTCACAACTGGCTCACCCAACTTTTTTACTATTATCAACAAATTTTGCTACTTTACTTTTTTGTCTCTTTATCCATGTCGTTAGCATTGAGTATAAATAGCTGAGTCTCCAGCAACAAACCACGCGGCATCCCACGGGTAATGGAGTACCAGTCTCCAAATGATCCATCGAGGTTTTCTGTTCGTCTCCCATTTCCTTGTCAATATGTTAACCCCAATCTGTGTGTTGCAGAGTAACTGTTCATGAGACATTTTTTTCATATACCTGTAAATCCTCAGTGTTCACTTGGTTCTCATTTTCTCGCCTTGTTTGTTAATTTCCTCAAAGATCTCGAACACACTTTCCCTTTCATAACGCCATGTTAATTGTCCCCTTTATTATCTAATAATGTTCTAAATTCCCAGCTGCTGGATTCCAGCATTTTGACAATTATAGATGTTAGGCTGTCTGATCCTTTGTACCTTTGCTACTCTTGAAAAGTGGCATTGCAGTTGGGATTTTCTCATCTGACACCTCTTCAGAATCTGAGGAATTTTGGTAGATTAGCGGCACATCCATTATCTCTGCAAGCCCTTTTAAGTGCAGGTCATCACATCTGAGGCTTCAGCCCCAGTAGTTAGCCTGGCTTTTTTTTTCCTCTGGTGATGGAGATTACTGTTCATTCTATCCTCCCTGTGACTCCTTGGTTATCTACTATCATTTGAATTTATTATTTTAGTTTCTGTACCATGAAAATAATTAGAATCACTGCCATTTCTCAAATTTTTATTTCCCCCAGGGGATCAATGTTTACGTTAGCTAGACTCATCATTTTTTATACCTGTAGCAGCTTTTATTCTTTGTTATTTGTTTAATTGTTCTATTTTCTCTCTCCTTGCAATTTTACTCATCCTTTTCTGAATTTGCAAATCTTTCCCCAAAAGTTATGTTTGATCAGCTGAGTATTTCCAGCAATTTTTCTTTTTATTTTGTACAAAGGCAAACCTTTTCTTGCTGTTTAAACACTTATTACTTTTGTGGGTTTAGAGGGATCAGGAGGAAAGAGGAATAAAATCCTCTCCTTTCTTTAATCTCCATTTTAATTTGTTTTTGTCCATTTTTAATCACCCTTCATTTACCCCCCCCCCCCCCCCCCCCCCCCCGCCATGGGCAACAGGGACAGGCCGGGCATCACGAACAAAAATCTCTTCATAGAATTCAGCTTTAAGAAATTAAAAATAAAATGTAAAGAATGTTGCTTGTGGAATTGTGTTTCCATCATTTAAGAATCTTGGCTAACTCAACAAGGATATTGTCTGTTTTATTCCCTATTGTGTTCTAATTTCATGCGGAGTAATGATTAGGTGGTACAAATATTTATTGAGAAGAAAATGAGATCAGACTGTAGCCCTGCTTAATGTTGAAGTTTGCATGTAAATAGTTGTTTGAGAAATTGGAGAACAACTGAGAACTATAAAGGTACCACAACGGTGTTGAAGGGGAAATGAAATAGTGCTCATCAGTGATGTTCAAACTGGAGTAATAAGGCCAGTATTCAATCTTTTTATTCTCTATTCACCAAATAGTGTTTAGGCCAGTCATGATGATAAATGCAATGCATTTTCATAGAACCAGGAAGAGGTGGAGAGTTGATCAACACAGTAAGCCCAGCAGATGGTGTTCAGCACATTGGCTACACATGGTTGAAAGGAGGAGTTTTTAATAAAAGTGTGGACAAGGCACATAAACAGATTGATAATTCTGGGAGAGAAAAAAAATTCTGGAAGACTGACCTACTGAAATTGATACAAGCAATTAAATGGTGGGGGGGGGGGCTCTATTCTTATTTGCATCATCTTTGACTGGATAACATTATTAACAATGGTGTTTGTACATGGTGCCTGTACTCTGTCATTCTTTTCCCCCACAGTTTTAATGAAAGCCTATGTGTGCATGTTCACTTTCATATTCCTTTAAAACCTGTTATGTAATGTCTAATGTTGCTTTGCATTCACAAAACAGAAGTTGCCTGTTCTAAAATTTGTGATTCACATTTCTCAGAATGGCTTGTATATCATCTTCTATTGGAAATGCTTTCTATCACTGTCAGTAACCAGGGTCCGGCCCTCTGCTTGCTTTCTTTCTAGAACAGACTCTATTTCTCTTTTTTAATGTATTGTTCGAGCATTTAAGCTAATTGTTTTTTTCACTTTCTCAACAGTTATGGAAGATGAAGAGGAGAACAAGTAATTCCCATAACAATTTTCAGAAAACTAAGGTTCTTTTGTTATCGCGTGCATGTGTGTTTTTAAGCACAAACTACCAAGACCATTGCATGTATAATGTGCAACGATTAGTATGCTATTTGGAGGAAAAGTGTGTTTAAAATTTAGGACTTCAGAGAAACTGTACATTTGTGCAATACATCCTCATGAACTTTACAGTACTCCCAGCGAAGACAAGTTCTTTGCAAGTCACCACTGTGGAGGACCCACATCTATGTGTAAAATTTTATTGAATTTATAAATTGTACATTATGGAAATGCACGCCTTCTGTTAAGTAACAGAGTCTGTGTATTTGGTCATCAAGACAACAAAGAACTACTTTATAAAGAAAATGGCTATGTACAAATGCAAATATATTTATGAAAAACTTGGAGAAAAGATACAAATCATGAATGTTTGAACTGTAAATTACATCCTGTAGGTTGACAATTTCATAACTTCAATGTATTTTTTTCTAGGGAAAGTTTTTTCTCTTTGATGTGAGGCAAACTGAGAGAATTCCCTCTTGCACTGTAATTGAACATTTTTAAGTTGTATTGCATTAACAGAACTGTTGGTGCATTTGGAATATTGTAATGCAGATAAAATAAGAACCTGTCAGTTGCCAGAAAAACAGCATGTTTAATGTTGAAAACTGTAAATAAAATCCTATGTTTATTTCAGTGCTGACATTGTAACATGCAACACACACATTTCGTAAATTCAGGTAAATAAAGTTACTCCACATTATATCATCTGTGATATTTCCTATTTAAGTGTAAAGCAAAGTACAGTAATGTCTTCCATTTTTCATTAACACAAGTTTAAAAACCGGGTTGGTTAGTGGATGAGGAGGTGGGGGAAGGGAAGGATGAAAAATTATGAACGTAGAATAATGTTTCTATCAAGAATTGCACAGATATGATGTATGGCATAGAGATTGGATTAACTGTATTAAAGATCCCTGAAAGATTTCAATAACTTTGTCACATCTGGTTGAAGTATTCATTTTATGATCAAAAGGTATTAAATAAGGTTGCCTCAACATTTGGTTAAAGTTTTACTAAAGTAAATTGCAATCGGTGATTATTGAAAGGTGTGATGCTCAATTCTTCCTCTATCTCAGGTCTGCATTGCCCAGGCAATGGACAGAAACCAAGTTGTGCTCAAGTTCTGCCCTTGTGATTCTGGAGACTTCTTGCTCTTTCCAAACTTTCCTTTGTAGAGTATTCTTGTTCAAAATATTTCCTGCTTGGGCTCACAAGCTGGTGCTTTAAAATTCTGGAACCTGCCACCAATATTGAAATGTTAATCGGTATTTTGAAGAAGCAGAGCACAAATTTACATCAGCTAAATTCAGCTTGAGGAATAAATTCCAAGTTATGGATAAATGTGTTGTATGACCCGACATGCAAAATAAGCATTTGTTTTTATTATGGCCTGATAACTCTCATCTGAGGTTCCGGGGCATAAATCCTGAGCTACATGCAACCTTACTTGTGTCCATTCACATATTCAGAAGTATATTAAATTATAAAATAGATCAGCAATTATATTACAAGATGTTTTGAGTGTAAGAGGGAGATCAAACTATTGAATAATCTCTAGAATATTTTGTTTTTAGTTTGTACTTTAAGCGTGATTTCAATCAACTGGTACAAATTGCTTTTTGAGGGATGTGAAACTCATTTGGCAGTTGTCCAGGTTTCCAGCCTACAGACCCTCCCACTGCAGTTTGTTCAATCCCAAGTATAGACTACATCCATACTGCTTTTACTTTTTTACATGCATGCTCTGACATTTTTGCTGGTAATATCCTCGTGCATTTTTATTTGCCCATCTTGGTCCAGTTGCTAATCAAGTGAAGAACGCCCTCCAAATCTTGTTCTCTCTGTAACCTCACCACCACTATGTCATCTGCTCGTTCTGCTGTGTAAAATGGTTCCTCTCACCCGAGTCTCTCATCATTCCACATTTGTTTCCATATTATTAACTGGATATTATTAACCCCACTGTCTTTCCTTTGTCTTTACATCCTCCAGGTTTTTTTTCCTTGACACTTGTGTGATGTTTTGAGATGTTTTATTAAATTTGATGATCCCATTCCTCTTAGTAACTGAAAAAGCAAAGTAAAAATCTTGCTTTTGGAGTTGAGCTAGATATGTCTTTTGTATCTACCTTTTGTTTGGTAAATTAAATACAATGGAACCTTCTTGCCTTATACAAACCCAAATGAGTGGCAGCCATTACGGACAGAGCTTGCCCCATTGTTATCTACATTCTTGAAATTATCCTAATTAATTGTGATTGGGCTGGAATCTTCAGGGATTATTGAACTGCCACACATTTCATATTGGCATTTCTTTGCAAAAGTTTTGATTGAATGAATTGGGGTGATTATTAATGTCAGCCAGATGAATCAATTTGCATTGGTCTTCTCATGAAATATTTATAAGTAAACCTGCCATCCTGTCAAACTTTATCATTGTTCAAGTTTTTTTTATTTTCAAACAGTTTTCATTTTCACATACACATTGTGATGCCTCCTCGTTCTCATTTTATATCATGTGTATTGAGTAGGTGTAGTCAGATATGATGGGGGTAGTAGATGTTACTGTTTGCTTTAGCTGCTTCTTGCTTTCTGTCCTGAAACAAATGTTCATAGGAAGAAGATATTGCATTGCTGAACTCGAGCTTGTACTTTTTTAAATTTGGACTGTTGGGAATTTCGTTCATCATCTAGTTGGAAATCCAAATACCTTAACTGTTCCAGTTCTTTGCTCTTTCCATTGAGGATATTTTCCAGCAAGTTCACTTGGAACATAGAATAACAATAGAACGGCAATGCTATTCTATTGTTGTTGGCATTGCCAGGATAGACGATTGTGGTGTTCTGGAGAGTCTACATTCTGTGAGGCACTAAGCAGAGTGTGGGAAGATGCTCTGTGCAGTGGAATGGGGGAAATCACGATGTGTAGTGGCTGAAAATGGATCGATACACAAGAATAGAATGCCATCTGTAAAAGTAAAAATGCTGCCTAAAATAAGAGTGTATGAATGGTATTTTGAAAAGTGGAATCTGTGGTCAACTTTATTGTCCCTTGGCAATTATCCTAATTTATTTTAGCACCAGACTTTTAATTTAAATTCGATTTTAAATGTTGGACCAGTGCTTTAAATTTTCTTTAATTGGCCTACAGGAATAACACTTCCTGAGAGATTTTAATTTACAGTAATGGGTTATTGTCACTTTAACAAGTTGCTAATTTTAGACATACCTGCCTTTTAATTGTTCAACTATTTACATAATTAAAATATGACCATGAACAGTCCACTCCTGCTTCAGAACTAGGTGAGAATTTTTTTAAATCTGTAAGAATTGTTCTATGTGGAAATATTTTTGCCTCTCTATTTGACCTTGGAAGCATGAGCAAGGCCCAAGTTCAAAGTGGTTAATACTGGTTTAAATTTGTGCTAAATATGTTGGAGTTGTTTTTCCTTGCTTTGTCCAAAATGTTCTTTTTAAAATTTGAAGTGTGGGTATTGCAGAATTGAGATGGTTTGAACAGAGCATAAAACATGGGTTACTGAGGCTGGTGGAAATTTGTTTATCCTTGTGCCTTTTTTAGTCAATAATTAGTTTTTAGTTTGTCCATCGCTCATTCTTGAGTCTCAAACGTGAGGATGAGATCAATTAGGGCTCGAAAGTTGCATTCACACAAGTGACAGAAGTCTAGATGGTTCTTAATTGTTTTGAAGATTCTTGACTTTCTCCATTTTCTAGCTTCCTAACATAAATGAGCACTGGTTTTTATGCAGGTACACCACACAGGGCAATCCAATGGTTGTTTCCAGTGGTGCATGTCAATGTTAAAACTTCAGGCATGTTCCAGGGCAGTCGCTGGGGAGGCGTCCGAGTCCAGTACCTCTGTGTTGAATACTTAATAATCAGCCACCTAATTATTATTGAGTTGTTGCATGTGTGGAATTATGAATGGAAAATTATATGCATATACATGACAATTCCAGACTTGAGGGAAAATGTTGTCAGCTCTATCAATGTTATCACATGTCTGTATGAGTAGTTCCTGAGCATACTTTGTCCCATAGAATTTTCTTTATGGGCCCTGGTTGACCATTAGAAACAGCAAATAGTGACACGTACAAATGACATACTTGGAAATAAATAGAATAAGTGGGCAAACAGTGGCAAATGGATTACAATGTCAGCTTCCACTCTCAATTTGAAAAACAGGGTAATGTTATTTTGAAATTATTAAATGCTTAAACCAGTGGATGTACTTGTGGAGTCCATAACAAATATTATTAAAATGTCTTAAATGAAAACAAAGTGCTGGCAATAAGCCGTAGAGTGATGCAAAAAGATAATCAGATTAGTAAAATGTTGGGGTTTGAGTTTGTTTATAGAACAATTCCTGGAATGTTGGAAAATTACAAGGAGACTGATGTAGATCTGCATTATCTAAACTTCAGGCAGAGAACTGCCAATTGCTCAAGATATTTGTGATAAACTGAAATTTCTACCGTTAGTATGTCCAGCAACCTCAAAATTCAGATTTGTTGTCAGAATATATAGACAACATCACAAAACCCTGAGATTCTATTTCTTGCGGGCCAGACAGAATTTCTAGTTGTTGTTAGTGCAAAAAAAATGTACTTGAGAAAAGAAACATACAAAAGAGAAAAATGTAAACAAAGAAATGTAAACAAATTGCAATACAGAAAAAATATTAATAAATAATGTGCAAAGTAGAGAGTCCTTAAATGAGTCTCTGATTGAGTGTTGTTTTGGACTGATGGTGGAGGGGTAGCAACTATTCCTGGGCCTGGTGGTACGAATCTTGTGGGACCTACACCTCTTTCCTAATTGCAGCAGAATTAAAAGAGCATGTCCTGGATGATGTGGATTCTTGACTATTATTGCTGCTGTCCGATGGCAGCGTTACATGTAAAATTTCTTGATGGTGGGGAGGGTTTGGCCTGTGATGTACTGAGCTGTATCCACTACTTTTTGCGGGCTTTCCACTCAGAGCTATTGGTGCCCCTGAACCAGGCCATCTTGCACTTTCCACCATACATCTGTAGAAATTTGCCATGGTTTCCAATGTCTTACCAAAATCCTGAAGAATTAACCTTTGGCATAGTTCAAAAAGTTGAGCTGAGCCTTTCAGATGTTGTGATGAAATGGAATAAATTTGGAGCCCTATTCTGCAATATATAATTTGCATTAATTTTTAAATCAGAGATAGATTGTTACTAAGGGGAAAGGGAGCTATGTCAATTCACTCACATAAGCGGTATGCATCTGTACTACATAATTTGAAGCTTGGCTTATTAGGATCTAATATTTAATTCAGATGAGTCCATGAAAAAATAATTTGCACAGAAACAACAGAAGCTGGTAAACCTGTATTCCATCCTGATACACATTCTGCTATATAACCTTGGTGGCAGGAATTGCATTGGAATATTTGACAACCAAATATAACCCATATCTGAGTTTTGATAATGATACAGTCTGCCTCTCCATATATAGTTATTTAGTTTCAGCATCTCGGTGTTTAAGTTAGTTTTTGTTCCACTGTCACGGGAGATCGAACCAAACACCTCACAATGTATCCATCAACATTAGAAATGGGTGTAGTCTGCCATGTCTTGTGCATCTGGTACATCTTCACCAATAAAGGTTGCATCTAATAGTCCCCCGATTTTTCACTAAAAAATGTCAATGTTTTCCTGTTTGAAAATGTTCGACTAAATGAGATTAAAAACTATAATGGTAAATCATCATTTGAAATCCCAATACTACACTCATACTTTTGTAAAACGTCTTCCACATTACGGGTTCTTGTTGCATATACCAATAATTAAACAGTATGCAAAGAAATGTATTCACCCTCTGCCATTAATGACACTTTCATTTCAAAATGAATTGTACAGAAAATGCCAGCAAACTTGATAACAGAATTTTTTTTTTGGAGGTGGGGAGTGTTTATGTTTTTGGAGTTGTCTGATGACTGTGGGTTCGACAAGATAAAAGCTCTATCCAGATTCAAAGTTCACCTTGAGAGCGAGTGCTGGCTAATTTCTCTTTCACTTGGGCATTGACAGCAACTGCCCATAAATCTTTAAAATTAAGAATGGATCAGTACCCAATGCTTCTGGAAAAAATCCAAACTTCTGGAGGGACTCAGCAGGCCGGGCAGCATCTCCCGGGGGGAGAGAAAGTTGAATGATCTTGACTAAGAAAAATGTATTAATTCGGAGCCAAATATTTGGAACAAAATTGATACTGAATCGTGAAAAAGAGTAGCAAAGTGAATCATTTCCAGGTCCAGTGGCCAGAAACTGGCGCCACGAATTTGAACCTCACCACAGCAATTGGGGAATTTAAGACTTAAATGGAATCTGAAACTATTGGTAGTGGTGGTGATAAACGGGGCGGAGAGGTGTAAAAAATGAATTGTGTTCATGAAACTGACTTCCTTCGTCCAATTTGGAATCCACCAGTGTGAATCAACTGCCCTCTGAAAGCATCCACCAGGAATGTATAATACATGTTGACTTTTCAGCTATGTACGTATAGTTCAAAGGAAAGTTGATGTACAGATTTGTTTAGGCTAAAATCTGATTAACTGCACTGAACACTTTGAAGTAATAGGATTGATAAAGGTAGCGTAGTTGATGCCTGGACATTCAATAGACATTTCATAGAACAAATATCGTCTTGGAGGCAATGAGATTTTAGAAGGAATGATTATAAATGCCTATTTGAATGAGTGGCAAAAGGAAAGTAAGATTGAGTCTGCAGATGGGATGTTGAACAGGCACTTCTCATTTTGATATAAATAAGTTGGTTTTGAGTGTACAGAATGAAAAAGGTGTGCAGGTTAGGTGAAAGTTTTTAAAAAAATCTAAGATCAGTGGTGAGAAAGAATATGAATTAAGTGCAGGGGAATGAGCAAGAGTCTAAATTTGCTGCATTCTTAAGCAATGAGGCAAACATGGATGTGTCCAGAACCCTTCATTATATCCTGCAGGGTTATTAGGAGAAACCATTCATTTGTTCATTTTGCTGTGTCCATGTCTCAGATTAAGCAGTTGTAACCTTAGTAAGAGCAAGAGATCTAAGATGCAAGAATATAATCTAAGAAGATGGCAGGTAAAGATAGGAAGACCAGGAATAATCAGTTGAGAGCCTTGATGTGTATAGAGATAGATTGCAAAAGTAAATTCTGCTGTACAAATTCCAGTTGTGATTTAATGTTGAATGGGGGCCCTGTACTTGAGGGAAGATGTAAAGAAACTTAATTACAGGACTGGTGTGAGGGATTTCAGTTCTCCAGTGGCCTCTTTCTCCTTTGAGGGGTAAAGGTTGAACTTCATAGAAGTGATAAAATTCTTTAAGAATTTTGATAGTGAGTAAAGGGAAATTCTGATGCAAATATGAAGGGAAGGGTTAAAATAATTGCCAATAATGTACAGTATTTTAAATTTGGGGAAGTATCAGCAGTTTTGAGTGGAAATTATGCCTTTTTTTCCTGCTCATTGCCATGCAATTCAGAAATCCCAAACTTGCTAATGTAGGATTGCAGTCAGTCATTGCTGCTCCAGTCATCACTGACTTTGACTGCAATCCAACATTAACTGTACAGAGTCCACCAGCAGGGATCAAAACTCCAGCAGTTTTACACCAGCAGGGTGCAAACCTCCAGCAGATGTACACCGGCAGGGTGCAAACCTCCAGCAGTTATACACCGGCAGGGTGCAAACCTCCAGCAGATGTACACCAGCAGGGTGCAAACCTCCAGCAGTTTTACACCGGCAGGGTGCAAACCTCCAGCAGTTTTACACCGGCAGGGTGCAAACCTCCAGCAGTTTTACACCGGCAGGGTGCAAACCTCCAGCAGATGTACACCGCAGGGTGCAAACCTCCAGCAGTTTTACACCGGCAGGGTGCAAACCTCCAGCAGATGTACACCGGCAGGGTGCAAACCTCCAGCAGTTTTACACCGGCAGGGTGCAAACCTCCAGCAGTTTTACACCGGCAGGGTGCAAACCTCCAGCAGATGTACACCGGCAGGGTGCAAACCTCCAGCAGTTTTACACCGGCAGGGTGCAAACCTCCAGCAGTTGTACATCGGCAGGGTGCAAACCTCCAGCAATTGCCCATCATTAACTTAGGGGAACCTGCCCACTGAAATTATTCCTGGTTTGACTTGGTACATGAACACTTTCTGTATTGTGAGAAGCATCTGTGGAAGAAAAGGAGAAATGCTTAGAGATTTTGAAGGCTTCCAAATTCTTTTAATGTTTAAGAGAGTTGAGTGGATTTTTTTTAAATGTACTTATGCTTAATTTAAAAATATAAATTTTAATCCTTGATTTCTGAATTTTTGAATAGCAATGACATTCAGAAATGTCTCTTCTCTTTGGCTTGGCTTCGCGGACGAAGATTTATGGAGGGGGTAAAAAGTCCACGTCAGCTGCAGGCTCGTTTGTGGCTGACAAGTCCGATGCGGGACAGGCAGACACGATTGCAGCGGTTGCAAGGGAAAATTGGTTGGTTGGGGTTGGGTGTTGGGTTTTTCCTCCTTTGCCTTTTGTCAGTGAGGTGGGCTCTGCGGTCTTCTTCAAAGGAGGTTGCTGCCCGCCAAACTGTGAGGCGCCAAGATGCACGGTTTGAGGCGTTATCAGCCCACTGGCGGTGGTCAATGTGGCAGGCACCAAGAGATTTCTTTAGGCAGTCCTTGTACCTTTTCTTTGGTGCACCTCTGTCACGGTGGCCAGTGGAGAGCTCGCCATATAACACGATCTTGGGAAGGCGATGGTCCTCCATTCTGGAGACGTGACCCATCCAGCGCAGCTGGATCTTCAGCAGCGTGGACTCGATGCTGTCGACCTCTGCCATCTCGAGTACTTCGACGTTAGGGGTGTAAGCGCTCCAATGGATGTTGAGGATGGAGCGGAGACAACGCTGGTGAAAGCGTTCTAGGAGCCGTAGGTGGTGCCGGTAGAGGATCCATGATTCGGAGCCGAACAGGAGTGTGGGTATGACAACGGCTCTGTATACGCTTATCTTTGTGAGGTTTTTCAGTTGGTTGTTTTTCCAGACTCTTTTGTGTAGTCTTCCAAAGGCGCTATTTGCCTTGGCGAGTCTGTTGTCTATCTCATTGTCGATCCTTGCATCTGATGAAATGGTGCAGCCGAGATAGGTAAACTGGTTGACCGTTTTGAGTTTTGTGTGCCCGATGGAGATGTGGGGGGGCTGGTAGTCATGGTGGGGAGCTGGCTGATGGAGGACCTCAGTTTTCTTCAGGCTGACTTCTCGTAGTCTTGCCTTACCAAGAATTACGTGTGCTAAATATTTCTTACTGGTACTGCCAAAGTCCTGTTTAGCAGTTAAGAGCTTGATTTGATCACAATGGAATAGCAAAGGGGAAATTTGCTGTGAGCATGGGTTGTCTTCCCATTGATGACAACTTCTGCCCAGTGTGCGAGTAGAAAGTTGTGGTCTGTTGCACACAACCTGAAAGGAGAGTAGATCGTCAAAGTAAGGAAATGGATACATCCAGGAATGTGGATTATTATGATGGAGGGCAGGGAGGAATAATTGTCGTGCTCTTTCAGGCACAAGGATCCCCTACAGTGTATTAATTGTTCTATAAGCCAATAAGGTAGTATGAGCATTAAGCATTCCATGTCATATCACCTTGATTTGGAGGCACAGGTTCGATTTCTGTTCACTTCAGGGCTAGAGCACATGGTCAAGGTTCTATATACCTTAAAAGATCTTATGACAATTGATAACGAGTTCAATTGGACTAGTTTTTCAGTTGGTTCTTCATGAACCTTTGATGGTCGTGTGTGTGCATGTTGGTTGGTGTAAATAACTGTGTTTCAAAAGTAACTCAATGGCTGTGAAATACCCTGGTGCTGCATCTCAGCTGATCAGCCTTGTTTCTGAAAGAGAAGCCCACCAATTCTACTTCAAACATTTAGACTGATGTTTTACTGCAGCGCAAAGGGGGCACTTCAGTCCTGTAGGTGCCCTCTTTAAATGAGCTATGAAACCAAAGCCAGGTTTACTTTCTCAGATGGATATAAGTGTTACCCAATAAAGAAGTAAAGGATTATTCCCTAATGTTTAGGCTGGTATTTATCCCTAAACTGAAATCACTTTGCAGTTTATGGCATAATGAATTGCTGCTGTGTTTCCTAAATTAGAGCAACTTCCAAAGATTTTCCTTTAGCTTTGCAATGCTCCAAGATTGACAAATGTGCTCATTGGATGTAGAAGAGAGTATGAGTTTAGTCTGACGAGAATTATAATGTTGGGTTTTAAATTATGGATGAGACAAATTATCCATTTTGGATTCATCCTCGTGAAAGGATCAGGCAACTTTCACGTACCACAGCATTTGCTCTCTCAGTTCTGCAGGTTTTGCCATCACGTTTGTGGAGTACTACCACACGATGTCCTAAGGCCAACTTTTTATTAGTTTCATTTTCATATCTCAGATTCCTATAAGTGGAATCAGATGGTTTTCAATCTTGTTAATCCATCTGCCCCAATATTTTATTTCTTTTCTCTCTCTCTCTCTCTCTCTCTCTCTCTCTCTCTCTCTCTCTCTCTCTCTCTCTCTCTCTCTCTGTTTAACAGTAAGTTTGATTATTCTTTTTCTCTTTACTTGACTCCCATCTTAGACTTGAGCTCATTCAAAACTTTGTCCAAACCCAGTCAGCCAGCATCTCAATTTAGAAATTTTCAGTCTCTTCAGATTTATCCTTAAAACCTATCTGACAAATTACCCCACCTAATGCCACATACTGTTAATTGAAGATGCTGGGTTGCTATTCTTAATCATAAATACATTTTGCAAGAAAACTAGATTATTTTTGATTGTGTGAGATTCTAATCATTATGCAGCAGAATTTTAAAAAAAGATTGATCAGGTAAGATGAATTAAATAAAGCCCAAACTCATCAACCAACAGCTTTGCAGTGCATGCATTGCCAAAGTGTCTATTTTAAATAAAGTGCTCATTTAGATTGAGGTTACGCAGTAAGAAAATTATTTATCCATTCCACAAAAGGAGTAAATTATTCATTGACTTTTTGTTTAACTAAAATTATCTCTATTTTGATATCTTTGATACAATTTGCAAGACTAGAAATGGATGATTATTAAAGACGGATGCTGAATGTGAAGTTTAATTTGAACTGTGGTAATACTAAGTAAGGGAAGTGATGACTCACTACAGGATGCTGTTCAACAGCTCAATGCTGAACCGGAAATGGGAAGTTCCTGCAATATATTGTTACACACCTTGACATACTTGATCTGCAATGAAGATGACCTGTAAATACAAGTTACATGTACCCCATTCCCTCCACCCACCCATTGAACTTTTGATGAACCACAGTGAAATCACTTCATGTCTTGTGTTTCAATTAGTTCAGATTTCAGATGGATTGTCAGAGTACATACTTATGACATCACATACAACCCTGAGATTTTTTTTCCTGCCGGTGAGGCAGAATCACCACTTCTTGGTTGTGCAAAAAACTGTAATCAATGTACACATGTAAACAAAAATAAATGTAAACAAACTGCAATACAGAGAGGAAAAAAAATCAATAAATTGCAAGAGTCCTGAAATGTGTCCCTGATTGAGTTTGTTTCGGTTTCTGATTCTGAGGGGTAGCAGCCTTTCCTGAACCTGGTGGTGTGAGTATTGTGGCACCTCTTTCCTGATGGCAACAGCGGGAACAGAGCCTGTGCTGGGTGGTGTGGATCCTTGATAACTGGTTCTGCTGTCTGACAGCAGCATTCCTTATAGATGTTCTTGATGGTTTGGAGACTTTTGCCTATGATGGGGAGTGTCCACTACCTTTTGCAGGGCTTTATGCTCAGGGATATTGGTATCCCTATACCAGACCATGATGCAGCTGGTCAGCACACTTTCCACCACATATCTGAAGAAATTTGCTCAGGTTTCAGATGTCATACTGAGGAAGTAGTAGCGCTGATGTGCTTTCTTCACGTTGGCATGAGTGTATTCAGTCCAGGAAAGATCCTCCAAGATAGTGACTCCCAAGATCTTAAATTTGCTCACCCTCTCCACCTCAAACCCCTCCAAGAATCACTGGATCGTACACTTCTGGTTTTCCCATACAGGGCTATAGTAAATTGTCACATATATGAACCTGTATCACTACACTATACATGACTCTATTAATGCAATGTAATATATTATTAAACTTCAAATTAGTTCTTCCCCTCCCAAAAGTGTTCCATTTTTTCGATGAGAGCTGCGGTAAAGTGGGAATTGGTAGTTGTACTATACGTTCCAGAAGCCATTTGACAAGATGCTGCACCAAAGCCCGTTGCAAAAAATAAAAGCTTATGGTGTCCTGGAGTGGGAAGATGATTAGCTAACAAGAAGTGAGCATATACATAAATGGGTCTTCTTCTGGTCGACAAGACGCAATGTTACCAAATGAGTAACATTAAGAATCTTAACAAGAAAGCACATTATTTAAGTGAAAGACATTGCAGGGTTCTGGAATCGGAGAGCACGATCCACATCTTGTATGGAGGTATTGCAAGTATGTTTCCTAAGTAATTAGAAAACCAAAGAGAAAACCATCATTCATTGCTTAAAGAACTGAATTGGTAACATCACATCTGGACTATTGTCTTTAAGGAAATGTGTATCTGAATGTTTCACTGGACTGGAATGGTAAATTGTCATTTGAGTAAGCATTGGATAAGGTGGAGTTTAGAAGAGTGAGATTGGACTTGATGGTACATGAGAAATCTTGAGATTTTTGACAGGTGGATGTGGAGAGGACATTTATTGGGAGGAACTAGAACTGATAGCCATTGTTTTAAGGACAGGGCAGAGAGGGTCCCAGACACAACAAAAATAGGATTCTCCTTGAACTCACCTACCTCCCCACCAGCCTCGAGGTTCAACACATTATCCTCCATAATTTCCAACACCTACCACATCATCCTACCACCAGGCACATCTTCCCCTCTCCACCTTCCATAGGGACCACTCCCTCTGTGACTCCACATCTGCTCATCCCTTCCCACTAATCGCCCTCCCCCCCGCCCCCCCCCTCCATAGCTGCAGGAAGTGCCACACTTGCGTCCCCACCTCCTCCCTCATCACCATTCCATATAACACCCACTCGGGGCCCCAAACAGTCCTTTCAAGCAAAGCAACATTTCACTTGTGAATCTGCAGGAGTCATCTACTGAATCCCGCGCTCGTTGTAGCCTTCTCTACATTGGAAAGACTTGGTGCGTATGGGGAGATTGCTTCCCTGAGCACCTTCACTCTGTCCATATCAATGGCAGAGATCTCTCCCAGTGGCAAATTCTATGCCTCACTCCCACGCCGACATGTCTGTCCATGGTCTTGTGTACATCAAACCAATACTGGAGGAGCAACATCTATTTTTCCATCTTGGTTCTCTCCAATTGGATGGGATTAACATCAACCTCCATTTTCTGCTAGCCTACTCCCCATTCTTCCTCTCTTCCCCATCCTTCTCTTCTTTCCTCAAGCTCTCCATTCCTTTCCCTCTCTCTGGTTGCTGCTGTGCCCCCTTCCCTTATCCACCTATTGCCTCCTGCCTCTGGGCCTGTGCTCCTCCCCTCCCCATTTTGTTTGGGTGCCTGTCTACATTTTGATGAAGGTCTCAAGCTCAAAATGTTGATTTTGTATGTTTATCTTTGCTATATAAAGTACATTGTTTGACCTGCTGAGTTTCTCCAGCATTGTTTTAAGATTGTTTCAACAGAAGTGGAAAAAAAGTCATTAGCCTTCTCATCTCCAAAGACTCTGCCTGACCTATTCAATATTTCCATCAGTTTCTGCTGGTATTTCATGTTTCCATGTCCACAATATTTTGCATTCCACTTTTTGTTGCATTCAGTTTATCAACTGGTAATAGTGAATGGTGTGAGAGCCCCACACTGACATCTTATGATGCTGAGCTGCATTGCATCCGAACAAAGGTTTGGTGGAGGAACTCAACATGTCAGACCGCAACTTTGGGTAGAAACAGTGAACGTTTTGGGTTGGGATCCTTTATCAGGACTAAGATAAGGATTAAAAAGGTGGTCAATAAAACTTTTAGTTCATTGGCTTTCATCAGTCAAGTATAGAAGTTGGGAGGTTTCCTGTAGGATTATAAATAAGGGGTAGAATTGTGAGGCTGTGAGTTTACAGTCAGGTTAGAATTAAAATTCAAGCAGCAACAATGTAGATGAGAGAAATCTTTGATGAGGGAAGGTGGGAGAGTAGTTGGGGAATGTTCTGGAAGTATGTGGAATAAAAGCTCGACTTGGAGTGGAAAAATGAAAGGTGGGGGTTGAGGAGGGCTCAAGTCCAAATCATTGGGCTGCTGTGGCTACTGCGTGACCTTCTGAGTTTCTCCAGCACTGCAGATTGTCTTGTTTATCTCAGGAGGTTGGGAGCAGTTTGGTACAACTCTCAGTAGGCTTCAAATTCAATGATACAGCAGGGTGATATCACCCACAGAGGTATGTCCAGCCACATGGGAATGTAGACACGAAGTCTGAGGATTATATTGTCTGTGGGCTCTTTATTGTTGCTGTTTTAAAAGAGAAGTAGCAGAGGTGGGGATCAGCAAGACATCCTGCATTGAGAGCAGTAATTCTTTTTTTAAATTTTTAAAAAAATTTTCACACTATGAACCATACTAACCAAAATACACACAAACATTTCCCTCTTGAATATACAGTGTCATTTTCTGCCCTTTTCCCCCCTCCCTTCCCTCCCTCCTTCACCTCCCCCTCCCCACCCACTCAACATTCAACATATGATACATTAAACCCATTAAACAGTGTCATCACACAATGAAAATAAACCAGAAATTTGTGTCTTCTACTTTTACATACTGGGTCAGTTCATTTCGTCTTCTTCACCTTCTGTCATTTTAGGTGGTGGAGGTCCGCGGTAGGACTTCTCTGTTGTGTTCCATGCTCGGTTCCCAAATTTGTTCGAACAATGTGACATTATTTTTTAAATCATGCGTTATTTTTTCCAGTGGAATACATTTATTCATTTCTATGTACCATTTGACTGAACAGTTGATACAGTAGTATATCAGCTTCAGATGTCATGGTAAATGTCACCCTTAAGGATACACATGTAATATCTCTGCTACAGAAAGTCAGCAAACAGGATACTCCATAAAATGGGTTTGATGGATGGGTGACAGGGAAGGGAAGAGGTCCCAAAATAGCTAAGTCAGTGGGTGAGTGATCTTTGAAATTTGGGGCGCCACAGCCTCCTCTCATTTGCGACAGCTCTCTAGTCTTTGAAATGTGTTGAACAACTACTGGTGCAAAGCCACAGGCAAAAACACTCAACCCCAAGAAAAGGCTATGAAAATACATTTGTTGACATCAAAAGTTCAGGTGCCGCTTTGATAGGATGTCACATGATTGGGCCTCCAATCCTCGTCACATGTTAAACGTGTGAAGGGAAGGAATGACAGAAAGTTCTATTCGTTATGATCTGTACCATGCAAAATATTTTTTCTTCTGTGGGTCTAATCAAGGTTCAATTGCTTGGTTGTGGTAATCTCCAATGATACATGTGACTGAGATCACCACTTTTCTGAACAGCCAGATCTGCTGCTATATTTCTGAACTCTCCCAAGGTGGGATTATTAGTGAAATATAGGGCACTGCCCAGTGCAATTATATATCTGGCGAGAGCATTTGTGAATCTCAAAAAATTCTCCATGAGATTGCATTTGTGAACAGTGTTGCCCTGTGGGACCCGCTTTATACAACATTAAGGCACTATTTTCATAATGACCTCATTCAGCTCTTTTATTTCCCAATTTTTCATACCAAAATAATTTTAAAATTGCTTGCAGTACTGAATATTGTAGACCAATACAAACTAGATTCTGATTTCCTGAGAAATTGGATAGGTTCGCGCTGGGGAACTATTGTAAGATGATAAGCATCTAACATTTATATAGTGTTGGTTGACGCTATACTATTGTCAGTAGCTTGCTATTACTTTTTAGTCAAGTATTTCTTGTTATTGTTTTGGAGTGTTGTGATAACTTGGTGCCTCTAACCAGGCTATAGTATGGTAGTCCTCTATCCACTCAATACATCCTCTGCCCTCAATGCTTGATGTTTGAATTCTCCCATGAACTAGAGATTCTATTGAAATGTCATCTATTCTTAAGCACTCCTCTCAGGTTTGAGGGTGTCTTGCTTACACTCTAGTTTTGCGATGGCTCATGGGGGAACTGCACCCTCCTTATTTGTGTGGCAGTTTGATTCTTCTGCTTCATACTGTGAGCTCTGTATCCATCACCTTCTATTCTTATTACTGTCCTAAATGCTCCTCCACTTTTAGAAACATAGTTCAAAAGTTCCCAGGAGCTAATAAAGTGGTTGCATTTCAGCACACATGAATCTTTTTCTCCAGCTGATAGATCTTGGAAGTGACTGGGGAACATGAAATCAAGCCCCTGAACAAGATAACCATCCCAACAAGGCAGCCTGTGAGTGACTATGGCCTCAATGTTCATTTCTTCAGATAATCTAACCTCAAACTGTATTTAGTTGGAGGAGTCACGTGATGGAGTAGTGGCCGGTCAGGGAACTCCAGCCCTCTCCGGAAAAGTTTAAAAAAAATACACAAAACACAAAGGTACAAGAATAAAAATTAAAACAAAGTGAAAGTAAAGGTGGGAAGAAAATGGCAGCAAAGAGAGAAAAGTTGAAAGCAACGGGAAGAAGAGAAGAAGAAAGAACGTCGGAAGAAGAAGGTGAAGGTCTTACCTGTCTGAGGAGGCCCGCCGCGGAGAGAGAAGCCCGCTCCCTAAGGTCAGTGGAAGTCCCGAGCTCGGGACTACAAAAATGGCTCGCGGAGCCAAGTAAAAGTGCGCAACTGCGCATGAAAAAAAAACACTGATGGGAGGGGGGAACAGCTGAGGAGTCGATCTCCACAGCTGAGGATGACACCTGCAACACAGCAACAGGAAGAGAACACAGAAAACAACGAGAACAAGAAAGAAGAGAGTAAAAAGAAAACAAGGAAACAACAGATGACCAACCCAGAGGAAGAAGAAGAAGAAGAACATAGAGAAATGGAAGAAGAAGGGAAAGGCAAGACAATGGATATTTTTTTTAAAAGAATATATGGAATCAGTAAAAGAATGGCAATTACAAGAATTCAGTGAAATAAAAAGAATTAAAAGTGCAGAAGAAAAAATGAATAGAATGAGATGGTCTTGTCAGATATAGGAAAAAGAGTGGACAATGTGGAAGAACGAGAAACAATCGTAGAAATGGAAGTAGAGGACTTAAAAGAGAAATTAGAAGAATCTAATAAAAAAGTTAAAGAGGCACAAGAGCTGTTAGCTCAGAAGATGGATATAATGGAAAACTATAATAGAAGAAATAATATAAAGATAGTGGGCCTGAAGGAAGATGAAGAAGGCAAGAATATGAGAGAATTTATAAAAGATTGGATCCCCAGGGTCCTAGGAAGACAAGAATTACAGGAAGAAATGGAAATAGAAAGGGCACATAGAACATTAGCCCCGAAACCACAGCACTTAAAATATTTATTCCAGGGCAGCAAAACAGACTATTCTCGGATCCGGAGGAAAATTTGCAGAACAACTACAAAACAGGCAGAGAGATGAAGACATGTAACGAGAGTAAAAATGACCACGAACTATATGTATGTGTGTATATGGGTATATATATATATATATATATATATGTGTGTGTGTATGTATATATGTGTGTACATGAGTGTATCCGTATTTAGAGGAAAATATATAGAGTATAGATAAGAATTAATCAGGGAATGAAAGGGAACAGAGGAAGTAAGGAGGGAATTAAAAGAGTGACATTTGTTATATATGAAAATTGAAATCTTTTCTTGGGGGGGCTAGGTGGGGAGGAGTTACGGTCACAGCAAAATCAGTTGACGCTTGCGAGTGAATTCGCAAATCCAAATGGAGAGGGGAGATGTGGTTGCCCGACAAGGGATAAAGGGCAACTCAGGAAGGGGACGGGATAATGGGGTTAAAGAAATTTTAGATAGGAGAATAAGGGAAATGTTTGATGTTTTAGAAATGTTGTCTTATAAAGTGTTCAAAACAAGAAAACAGAAATGGATAAGAAGGAAAGGTGATGATGAGGAAACGGAAAGGGAAGATAAACAAAGTATGAAATGGCTACGTTGAACTATATGACTTTAAATATTAACGGAATACATAACCAAATCAAAAGGAAGAAACTGCTAAATCTACTGAAAAAAGAAAAAATTGATATAGCATTCATGCAAGAAACACATTTAACTGAAATGGAGCATAAGAAATTAAAGAGAGATTGGGTAGGACATGTAACAGCAGCGTCATATAATTCAAAAGCTAGAGGAGTAGCTATATTAATCAGTAAAAATGTACCAATTAAAATAGAAGAGGAAATAATAGATCCAGCAGGGAGATATGTAATGATAAAATGTCAGATATATTCGGAGTTTTCGAATTTACTCAATGTATATTCACCTAACGAAGAAGATCAAAAATTTATGCAAGATATTTTTTTGAAGATAGCAGACACGCAAGGGAACATACTAATAGGAGTGGATTTCAACCATAATTTGGATTCAAACATGGATAAAACTGGGAAAAAAATTAACAGAAAGAACAAAGTAACCAAATTTATAATTAAATCGATGCAAAAAATGCAACTTTTGGATATATGGAGGAAACAACACCCAAAGGAAAAGGAATATTCATATTATTCGGGTAGACATAAAACATACTCAAGAATAGACCTCTTCCTGTTATCAGCTCGTATGCAAGACAGAGTAAGAAAAACAGAATATAAAGCTAGAATATTATCAGACCATTCACCCCTGATATTGACAATAGAGTTAGAGGACATCCCTCCAAGAATGTATAGATGGAGATTAAAAGACAGGATTTTAGAGAATTAATTGAAAGACAAATTAAAATGTACTTTGAAATAAATACGGAATCAGTGAAAGATAAGTTTATACTATGGGACGCAATGAAAGCGTTCATCAGAGGGCAAATAATAAGTTATGTAACCAAGATGAAGAAGGACTATAATCAGGAAACAGAACAGTTGGAAAGGGAAATAGTAAATATAGAAAAAGAATTAGCAATGAAGGAAGACACAACCAAAAGAAGAGAATTGGCAGATAAAAAAATAAAATATGAAACACTACAAACATATAAGGTGGAGAAGAACATAATGAAGACAAAACAGAAATATTACGAACTAGGAGAAAAAACGCACAAAATTCTAGCATGGCAGCTTAAGGCAGAACAAACTAAGAGAATGGTACTGGCATCAAGGAAAAAAGACAAACAAATCACATATAATCCAACGGAGATTAATGAAAACTTCAGAGAATTCTATGAACAATTATACCAAACTGAAAACCAAGGGAAAGAAGACAAAATAGATGAATTTTTAACTAAAATTGAACTACCAAAATTACAAACAGGAGCAAAATAAATTAATGAAACCATTTGAAATAGAAGAATTACAGGAGATATTAAAAAAAAATACCGAACAATAAAACACCAGGAGAGGATGGACTCCCAATAGAATTCTATAAAACATTTAAAGATTTATTAATTCCTCCCCTCCTGGAAGTAATCAACCAGATTGACAAAACACAAAGCTTACCAGATTCATGCAAAACAGCAATAATTACAGTAATACCAAAGACAGGGAAAGATCCACTCGCACCAGCGTCATATAGACCAATATCTTTACTTAACACAGATTATAAGTTAATAGCTAAACTATTAGCAAACAGATTAGCTGACTATGTACCTAAAATAGTAAATCTAGTCCAAAATGGATTTATTAAATAAAGACGAACAACAGACAATATTAGTAAATTTATTAACTTAATTCATGCAGTAGAAGGGAATAAAGCTCCAACAGTAGCAGTTGCTTTAAACGCAGAGAAGGCCTTTGACAGAGTAGAATGGAATTATTTATTCAAAGTATTACAAAAATTCAGTTTACCAGAGAAGTATACTAATTGGATTAAAGCATTATATAAGGGGCCGTTGGCAAAAGTGACAGTAAATGGGTATATATCAAAACAATTTAACTTAAGCAGATCAACAAGGCAGGGATGCCCACTATCACCTTATTGTTTGCGTTAGCTATAGAACCACTAGCAGAATTGATAAGAACAGAAAATAAAATAAAAGGGATAAAAATAAAAGAAAAGGAATATAAAATCAGTTTATTTGCAGAGGACGTTATAGTATACTTAACAGAACCAGCATTATCAATAAAAGAATTATATAAGAAATTGAAAGAATATGGAGAAGTGTCGGGTTACAAGATTAACGCAAATAAAAGTGAAGCAATGCCAATGAATAATGCGGATTTCTCAAAATTTAAGAAAGAATCACCATTTAGATGGCAAATGCAAGCAATACAATACCTAGGTATACAAATAAATAAAAACCTCAGCCATCTATATAAACTCAATTATTATCCACTAATGAAAAAGTTACAGGACGACTTAGAGCATTGGAAAGACTTACCACTAACACTAATAGGAAGGATAAACTGTATTAAAATGAACATTTTCCCAAGGATACAATACCTATTTCAGGCATTGCCAATATACTTGACGGAGAAATTCTTCAAGGAGTTAAAAAAAAAAGGAAATTTTTATGGAAAGGGGGGAAACCGAGGATAGCACTAGATAAATTAACAGAATGGTATAAACAAGGAGGCTTACAACTGCCAAACTTTAAACATTATTATGGAGCCGCACAATTAAGATACCTATCAGATTTTTATCAAACAAGGGAAAAGCCAGATTGGACTAGATTAGAACTAGATAAAATAGGGGAGAAGATACCTGAACATATATTATATAAATGGGATGAAAAATTGGTACAACGTAGGAATTCTCCAGTATTACATCATCTGCTCAATATTTGGAAGAAGATTCATGTAGAAAGGAATAAAACAAATTACCAATTACCAAAACTATTACTGACGCAAAATCAACTAATCCCTTTCACAATAGATAACCTTTCCTTTAGAGAATGGGAGGAGTCTCCAGGTGGCGCTCATGGAGTGAACACGTTTTGGTTTTTGCTCCATAAAATATACTATTTTTAACCTGTATCCACCTTTGTACTAACTTCACAGAAGTCAGAAAGATCTTTATTATTTCTCTAATTATACTTGAGTCTGAAAATTTTGAAGAAATGATTGAAGGAAAAGCTACACGAGCTAAACCCCGGGCAGAAGAAGGTAACGGCCGAGAGAAGAAACAACCAGACATTAAACTAAGTGAGATGACCTTCACTGACTTTTTAAAATTCTTTCGTGATGAATTCAAAGATGTTTGTCGCAAAAAAGACCTAGCTGAACTTCGTACAGCTTTAATTGCCTCAGAAGCTGAAACCAAAAAACAACATACCTTAATTGCAGCTCTTCAAACTGAAGTTCAACAAAAAGAGATTAGACTGACTGAGGTCGAACAGAAACTTTCCAAAGCAATTAAACAACTAGAAGCACTCCAGCTGAAAAGCATTGATTCAGAGAACCGTTCCAGAAGACAAAATATTCGTTTGGTTGGAATTCCTGAAGGCATTGAGAAAGGAGATCTCCTGACGTTTTTTGCCGAGCTTTTAAAAGAAGCATACCCATCCAAATTCCCTGCTGATCCACTGCTACTTGATAGAGTACATCGTATCTGGAACCGAAATGCTGAAGCTTCCAAACCCAGAGTGGTGATGCATTACGTGAGTACAAAGGATAGATTGATTCGTACAGCCAGAAGACTTGGAAATGTGACTGTTCGTGGCTTTAGTCTAAGAGCCTATGAAGATTTTAGTCCGGAGGTAGTACGCGCTTGAAGACTGTTTAAAGATCTGATGTCCGAATGTTTTGAGAAGAAACTGAAACCTGCGCTCCTGTATCCTGCGAGGCTCAGGATTTCTCCGGAGAGAATGGGAGAGAAAAGGGATCAAAAGAATAGAAAATTGTTTTTCAGGAAATAAATTACTATCCTTTGAACAAATGAAGAATAAATATAATATAACTCAAGATACAGTGTTGGCATACTACCAACTGAAATCCTACTTGAAGGACAAATTGGGAAGCAGTCTGAGGTTACCAGAGGGAAGTAATTTTGAATATGTGATTACAGATACAATGATAATCAAAAAATTTATAACAAATATGTATATTAAACTGCAAGAAAAGGAGAATGAGGAAACAAATGGTAAAACTAAACAAAAATGGGAACAAGATTTAAACATAAAGATAAAGAAGGAAACATGGGAGAAGTTATGCTCTGGAACTATGAGAAATACAATAAACATGAGGTTATGTATGATACAATATAACTGGATACACAGGCTATACATTACACCTCAAAAGTTAAATAAATGGGACCCAACAGTATCTGACAGATGTTTTCATTGTAAAAGAGAAATGGGAACAACAATTCATGCAATCTGGACATGTAAGAAAGTGAAAAAATTTTGGGACGATCTAAACCAGATATTAAATAAAATTACAGAAAGCAATATACGAAAAAACCCAGAGATCTTCCTCCTAAGTAACATAAAAAACAAAGAATTTGGACTTGATTTGGATGATGCACAAAAAAGATTTGTTAGGATAGCCCTAGCTGTAGCAAAATAATGTGTTATGTCAGTCTGGAAATTAGAAGATAACTTGAGAATACAACAATGGTATATAGAAATGAATAAATGTATTCCATTACAAAAAATAACATATAATTTAAGAAATAATATTGCAATATTTGAACAAATCTGGGAGCCATACATGAAACACAATAGAGAAAACCTACCGGGAACGTCTGCCACCTAAAATGACAGAAGGAGAAGGAAATGAAAAGAATTGACTCAGTGGAACTTCTTGTTTATTTTTATTGAGTGACAACATTGTTTGACTGGTTTAATGTATCTTAGATTCTGTATTTTAAATGAATGGGAGGGGAGGAAGGGAGGGTGGGATGGGAAGAGGGAGGGGGGGAGAAAAAGACACTGTATATATTTGAAAAGGTAAGTGTATGTATCTTGATCAATGTGGTTTATAGTGTGAAAAATAAATTTTTTTTTAAAATAACTGTATTTAGTTACAAATGACTTTGGACCTTAAGTCTTTTTGAAAATGTGGATTCTGCTTTCAAAATTGTTCCATTCATTTTGCACTAACATTAAGGTTGTTGAAATAAAGGAATACTTTCAAATGTGATTCTTTTTAATAAGGCCAAAAATTACCAAATCATTCAAACTCAGAAACAAGTTCAGAAAAATAGTTCCACAACAAAACTTCTCATATTTCCAATGAATGTAATTATGTAAATTGAAGACTCAAGACTTTTGTGGCATTGAAGGAACTTAAACTACACAGGAGTGGTACTATCGGTGTAATATGTCATTAAATTAATTCAATTGATATGAATTTAATCCTTTACACATTTTAAAAAAATAGTATAGGTTATATTTCAAAAACCATTTCAGAACGAGAAGTAGCATTTTTGTATGGTTGAAACTGGATCTGAATCCTCCAACATTAAGGTTATTGAAATAAAGGAATACTTACAACTGTGATTCTTTTCAGCACGTCTGTACCACAAGTGAAATTGCAATAGTAATGTAGTGTTTAGCACAATGCTATTACAGCTCCAAAGGCGAGTTCAAATCCACTACTGCTTGTCGAGAGTTTGCACGTTGTCCCTATGAAGGCAGATGTTCCTTCAGTGATCCACACACACAGATTTGTAGGTTAATTGTTCACGTGCAGACTCATTGTTGCTCTGCTGTGTCTTGATGAAACTGACACTTTTTCTTCCCCCCAAAGATTCAAATCCTTTTTTTTAATATTTTTTATTTTTCACACTATAAACCATATTGACCAAGATACATACAGACATTTTTTCTATTGAATATATAGTGTCATTTTCTCCCCCTTTTTCCCCCCTCCCTTCCCTCCCTCCCTCACCCACCTTCCCATTTATTTGAAGTTCAATCTATAAGATACATTAAACCCATTAAACAATGTTGTCACTTAATAAAAATAAACAAGAAATTTTACTGAGTCAGTTCCTTTCGTTATCTTCTCCTTCTGTCATTTTAGGTGGTGGAAGTCCACGGTAGGATTTCTCTATTGTGTTTCCTGTATGGTTCCCATATTTGTTCAAATATTGTGATGTTATTTCTTAAATTATATGTTATTTTTTCTAATGGAATACATTTATTCATTTCAATGTACCATTGTTGTATTCTCAAGTTATCTTCTAATTTCCAGGTTGACACAATACATTTTTTTGCTACAGCTAGGGCTATCATAACAAATCTTTTTTGTGCTCCATCCAAATTGAGTCCAAATTCTTTATTTCTTATATTACTTAGGAGGAAGATCTCTGGGTTTTTTCGTATATTGCTTTTTGTGATTTTATTTAATATCTGGTTTAGATCTTCCCAAAATCTTTTCACTTTCTCACATGTCCAAATTGCATGAATTGTTGTTCCCGTTTCCTTTTTACAGCAAAAACATCTGTCTGATACTGTTGGGTCCCATTTATTTAACTTTTGAGGTGTGATGTATAGCCTGTGTATCCAGTCATATTGTATCATGCGTAACCTCGTGTTTATTGTATTTCTCATAGTTCTGGAGCATTTCCCATGCTTCATTCTTTATCTTTATGTTTAGATCTTGTTCCCATTTTTGTTTAGGTTTACCGTTTGTTTCCTCATTCTCCTTTTCTTGCAGTTTGATGTACATGTTTGTTACAAATTTTTAAATTATCATTGTGTCTGTAATCACGTATTCAAAATTGCTTCCTTCTGGTAACCTCAGACTGTTTCCCAATTTGTCCTTCTAGTAGATTTTCAGTTGGTGGTATGCAAACATTGTATTGTGAGTTATATTATATTTATCCTTCATTTGTTCAAAGGATAATAATTTATTTCCAGAAAAACAATTTTCTATTCTTTTGATCCCTTTTCTCTCCCATTCTCTGAAGGAAAGGTTATCTATTGTGAAAGGGATTAGTTGATTTTGTGTCAATATTAGTTTTGGTAGTTGGTAATTTGTTTTATTCCTTTCTACGTGAATCTTCTTCCAAATGTTGAGCAGATGATGCAATCCCGGTGAATTCCTATGTTACACCAATTTTTCATCCCATTTATATAGTATATGTTCAGGTATCTTCTCCCCTATTTTATCTAGTTCTAATCTGGTCCAATCTGGTTTTTCCCTTATTTGATAGAAATCTGATAGGTATCTTAATTGTGCGGCTCTATAATAATTCTTAAAGTTTGGTAGTTGTAAGCCTCCTTGTTTGTACCATTCTGTTAATTTATCTAGTGCTATCCTCGGTTTCCCCCCTTTCCATAAGAATTTCCTTATTATTTTCTTTAGCTCCTTGAAGAATTTCTCTGTTAGGTGAATTGGTAATGACTGAAATAGGTATTGTATCCTTGGGAAGATGTTCATTTTAATACAGTTTATCCTTCCTATCAGTGTTAGTGGTAAGTCTTTCCAATGCTCTAAGTCGTCTTGTAATTTTTTCATTAATGGATGATAATTTAGTTTATATAAATGGCCGAGATTTTTATTTAGTTGTATACCTAGGTATCGCATTGCTTGTGTTTGCCATCTAAATGGTGATTCTTTCTTAAACTTTGTGAAATCCGCATTATTCATTGGCATTGCTTCACTTTTATTTCTATTGATCTTGTACCCCAATACTTCTCCATATTCCTTCAATTTCCTATGTAATTCTTTTATTGATATTTCTGGTTCTGTTAAGTATATTATAATGTCATCTGCAAATAGACTGATTTTATATTCCTTCTCTTTTATTTTTATCCCTCTTATTTTATTTTCTGTTCTTATCAGTTCTGCTAGTGGTTCCATAGCTAACGCGAACAGTGAGGGAGATAGTGGACATCCCTGCCTTGTTGATCTGCTTAAGTTAATTTGTTTTGATATATACCCATTTACTGTCACTTTTGCCAATGGCCCCTTATATAATGCTTTAATCCAATTAGTATACTTCTCTGGTAAACTGAATTTTTGTAGTACTTTGAATAAATAATTCCATTCTATTCTTTCAAAGGCCTTTTCTGCGTCTGAAGCAACCGCTACTGTTGGAGTTTTATTTCCTTCTACTGCATGAATTAAGTTAATAAATTTACAGATATTGTCCATTGTTCGTCTTTTTTTCCAGTTTGGTCTAGATTTACTATTTTTGGTACATAGTCGGCCAATCTGTTTGCTAATAGTTTAGCTATTATCTTATAATCTGGGTTAAGTAAAGATATTGGTCTATATGACGCTGGTGCAAGTGGATCTTTCCCTGTCTTTGGTATTACTGTAATTATTGCTGTTTTGCATGAATCTGGTATGCTTTGTGTTTTATCAATCTGATTGATTACTTCCAGAAGGGGAGGAATTAATAAGTCTTTAAATGTTTTATAGAATTCTATTGGGAGTCCATCCTCTCCTGGTGTTTTATTGTTCGGTATTTTTTTTTAATATCTCCTGTAATTCTTCTATTTCAAATGGTTTCATTAATTTATTTTGCTCCTGTTTGTAATTTAGTTAAAAATTCATCTATTTTGTCTTCTTTCCCTTCGTTTTCAGTTTGATATAGTTGTTCGTAGAATTCCCTGAAGGTTTCATTGATCTCCGTTGGATTATATGTAATTTGTTTGTCCTTTTTCCTTAATGCCAATACCATTCTTTTAGTTTGTACTGTCTTAGCTGCCACGCTAGAAATTTGTGCGTTTTATCTCCTAGCTCATAATATTTCTGTTTTGTCTTCATTATGTTCTTCTCCAACTTATATGTTTGTAGTGTTTCATATTTTATTTTTTTGTCTGCCAATTCTCTTCTTTTAGTTGTATCTTCCTTTATTGCTAATTCTTTTTCTGTATTTGTTATTTCCCTTTCCAACTGTTCTGTTTCCCAATTGTAGTCCTTCTTCATCTTAATTACATAATTTATTATTTGCCCTCTGATGAACGCTTTCATTGCGTCCCATAGTATAAACTTATCTTTCACTGATTCCGTATTTATTTCAAAGTACATTTTAATTTGTCATTCAATGAATTCTCTAAAATCATGTCTTTTAAGTAGCATGGAGCTTAATCTCCATCTATACATTCTTGGTGGGATGTCCTCTAGCACTATTGCCAATAACAGGGGTGAGTGGTCCGATAATAGTCTAGCTTTATATTCCGTTTTCCCAACTCTCCCTTGAATGTGGGCTGATAACAGGAATAGGTCTATCCTTGAGTATGTTTTGTGTCTACCCGAATAATATGAATATTCCTTTTCCTTTGGGTGTTGTTTCCTCCATATATCCAAAAGTTGCATTTCTTGCATCGATTTAATTATAAATTTGGTTACTTTGTTCTTTCTGTTAGTTTTCTTTCCAGTTTTATCCATGTTTGAGTCCAAATTAAGGTTAAAATGCCCTCCTATTAGTATGTTCCCTTGCATATCTGCTATCTTCAAAAAGATATCTTGCATAAATTTTTGATCTTCTTCATTAGGTGAGTATACATTGAGTAAATTCCAAAATTTTGAATATATCTGACATTTTATCATTGCATATCTCCCAGCTGGATGTATTATTTCCTCTTCTATTTTGATTGGTACATTTTTATTGATTAATATAGCTACTCCTCTGGTTTTTGAATTATATGATGCTGTTGTTACATGTCATATCCAATCTTTCTTTAATTTCTTGTGTTCCACTTCAGTTAGATGTGTTTCTTGTACAAATGCTATATCAATTTTTTTTCTTTTTTCAGTAAATTTAACAGTTTCTTCCTTTTGATTTGGTTATGTATTCCATTAATATTTAAAGTCATATAGTTCAACATAGTCGTTTCATACTTTATCTTTCCTTTCCATTTCCTCATCACCACCTTTCCTTCTTATACATTTCTGCTTTCTTTTTTTGAACACATTATAAGACAACATTTCTAAAACATAAAATATTTCCACTATTCTCATATCTTAAATTCCTTTAACCCCAGTAGTCCCTCCCCTTTCTGAGTTGCCCTTTGTTCCTTGTCGGGCAACCACATCTCCTCTCTCCATTTGGATTTGCGAATCCGCTCGCAAGCGTCAACTGATTTCGCAGTGACCGCTATTTCCCCCCACCCAGCCCCCCAAAAAGATTTTAATCTTCATATATAACAAAGGTCACTCTCTTAATTCCCTCCTTACTTCCTTTTTTCCCTTTCTTAGTTCTTACTTATACTCTATTTATATATATATATATATATATACATACATACACATACATATATATATATCTATATGGTTTGTTGTCATTTTTGTTCTTGTTACATGTCTTCATCTCTCTGTCTGTTTTCTAGTCGTTCTGCAAATTTTCGTGCTTTTTCCGGATCCAAGAATAGTTTGCTTTGCTGCCCCGGAATAACTATTTTAAGTACCGCTGGGTATTTTAACATAAATTTATAACCTTTTTTCCATAGGGTCATTTTTGCTGCATTAAACTCCTTCCTCTTCTTCAGTTCAAAACTTATATCTGGATAGAAAAAAATTTTTTGACCCTTGTATTCCAGTGGTTTTTTGTCTTCTCTTATTTTTTTCATTGCCTTCTCCAATATATTTTCTCTTGTTGTATATCTTAGGAATTTTACTAGAATGGATCTTGTTTTTTGTTGTGGTTGTGGTTTAGGGGCTAATGTTCTGTGTGCCCTTTCTATTTCCATTTCTTCCTGTAATTCTGGTCTTCCCAGGACCCTGGGGATCCATTCTTTTATAAATTCTTTCATATTTTTGCCTTCTTCATCTTCCTTCAGGTCCACTATCTTTATATTGTTTCTTCTATTATAGTTTTCCATTATGTCTATCTTCTGAGCTAACAGCTCATGTGCCTCTTTAACTTTTTTATTAGATTCTTCTAATTTCTCTTTTAAGTCCTCTACTTCCATTTCTATGGCTGTTTCTCGTTCTTCCACCTTGTCTACTCTTTTTCCTATATCTGTCATGATCATCTCTAATCTATTCACTTTTTCTTCTGTACTTTTTATTCTTCCTTTTATTTCACTGAATTCTTGTGATTGCCATTCTTTTACTGTTTCCATATATTCTTTAAAAATATATATCCATGTACTTGCCCTTCCCTTCATCTTTCTTTTCTCTGTGTTCTTCCTCTTCTTCTTCTGAGTCCACTCCAGGATCTGTGTCCTTTACCTCTGTCTCTTCTGGTTTTCTTGTTGGGTTGTTTATTTTATTTTGTTGGGTATTTTTGTTCTTCTTATTTTTATTAAAAGTGTCTTGGTGTTGGTCTTCTTCCTCTGAGTTGGTCATCTGTTGTTTCTTTGATTTCCTATTTTTATTCTCTTCCTTCTTGTTCCCGTTATTTTCTATGTTTTCCTGTTGAGAGTCTTGCTGTCGTGTTATACTTGTCTGTTTCGGCTGTGGAGATTTACTCCTCAGCTGGTCCCCCCTCCCGTCGGTGTTGTTTTTGTCTTGTGCATTGCGCATCCGTGAATTCTCACGCATGCGCGGTTGCGCACTTTTGTTTGGCTCCGTGAGCCATTTTTGTAGTCCTGAGTTCGGGGTTTCCACTGACCTCAGGGTGCGGGCTTCTCTCTCCATGGCGGGCCTCCTCGTACCGGTAAGGCCTTCACCTTCCTCTTCCGACGTCCTTCCTTCTTCTTTTCTTCCCGTTGTTTTTGTTTTTTCTTTCTTTGCTGCCGTTTGCTCCACACTTTCACTTTCAATTTGTTATGGTTTCTGTGTTAGTGACTTTGTTTTTTCTCTACCTTTTTTTACTTTTCTGGAGAGTGCTGGTATTTTCTTACCGGTCACTACTCCATCACGTGACTTCCCTAAGATTCAAATCCTTGACGTGAATGCAGAAGATGTACTGGCACAACTGGAAGATTATTTCACATTAACAGCACATTAAATGTTGTTATTCACTGCTATGATTCTTTATTGTAGTGGTCTTGCATACTTTGTGAACCTTTCTGGGACAATCTGTGGTTTTAGTAGATGCTCATTGGCTGCAAGTCCTTTTGGAGAGGGGGGGAAAAACTACTTTGACTTTAACAAGCTAGATTGGTTTATTCACAAGGGTCAGACTTGTCAGTTACTAAAATGTAAATCTTTGGTAACAAGTTGGGTTTTAAGTTAAATTAATAAAACTCTACAGGGCTCTATAAACTCCTTAAACTTTAACAAACCAAAATAACATTTCTATGAGGCTACCTGCTCATAACACTAAGAAAAACTCATTTTCATGTAATCAAATGAATTAAAATCTAACCAGTTTTAAGCCCTTTTTGACTACAATTCCTAGTTTTCCCTATTATTCAAGTTCAGGTTTATTGTCAGAGTGCAGTACATATACACAGAATTTTTTCCCTGCAAGCCAGGCAAAATTTTAAATGACCTATTGCTGTAAACTGTAAAGAAGAAAAGTTTACAAAAGAAAAGTGTAAACAAATCGAAAATAAAGGCAATAATAAATAATTATCAAAATTAGAATGAGTCTCTGAATGAGCCTGTTATTCAGGAGTCTGCTACCGCTCAAACTGGAGGTATGATCCTGTGGCACCTGGACCCCTTTCCTGATGGCAGCAGCGAGAACCGAGTGTGTCCTGGGTGATGTGGATCCTTGACAGATTGTTGCTGTTTTCCAACTGTCCTTGAGGAGGGTAGCTGTGCTCCATGAATGAAAAAAAATGATCACTATTGGAAAGTTTTGGTTGACTGGCCAGGGATGCCAGGTTTTGCCTATTAAATGCACATCAGTTCCAGTATACAAAATAAAAATTCCAGACCATGTTCAGAATGGAACCAGGGTAAAGCAGCACAAGATGTAGATTTCCTTTCCAAAATGACCATTTACAGGATTAATAGTTCAGAACCTTTACGATCTCATGCATGACCTTTAAGCAGTGTAATGTTAAGATAGGAAGGCAAGCAAAAGGTCACAAAGATAATGGGACAGGGAGACAGTTTGTTGCATTGATCAGTATAATTGCAGCAGCAGTGTGTGGCTCAGGACCAGATTTATCCTTTAACTACTCAAAGGACAAGTTCCATTGCTTCAGAGGGAGTAGCAAATGCAATTTTCAATGGGATAGGTATATCCTAACATATTATCTGAGTGCAAAAGGTGACAGAAACAGCTGGTGGACTTTGCCAAACACGAGGAGGTAAAACTAGAAACTAAATGTTGTCTGGCATCAGGTAGGAGGGAAATAAAAAAGTTAAGGAATAAGTATAAAGGCAAAAATGGCCTGACCCAGATATTACAAGACACAGGATAATAGAATGTGTGAACTATAGACAGTAACTATTTCCTATAGATGTTTTTAGGATCTATGTACATATTCACACAAGTGATTTTAAAAAAAGTGACCAATTTGTGGCAGGTGCAATTCATACCCAGTTTTTGTGTGCGCCAGAAATCATAAACGTAACCAAACTGTTGGCTTTATTGCCTAAACTGCACATAAATTCACCAGCCTACATTTGGGCAAAATTAGCATTTAACCAAAACATTGACAGATTTTCAAATTTTATTTTTTTAAAAAACAGACTACGTTACATCCAAAACACTCTGGTTTATTAGTCCAAAGTTATTTCAGCTGCTACACAATTCATTTGTGACTAAAAGATGAGTAGCTACTAACATTAATTTTTATTTAAAGGGGTAAAAAACATGCATTTCAATGTACAATGATACCCACTATTGTATAGAATGTATACATTTAATTAGTACTGCAAAATTTCATTTTACCTCCATTCTTTACAAAATACACAATTCAGTTATCAAAACGAGCTGGTGTGCCAGCACAGCATCATGGGTGTCAAAAGCATTAATACAAAAAATAAATTACAACTCAATCTCTGATGCAAAATAAAACTTACGCGCACCAAAGCTTAGAGTAATTTGGGTCTTAGTAAGAAACCAAAGTCGAATTGATAATGCCAGCTGAAAAGAGTTCAATACCCATTTATTTGGATGGAAGTGGTATTGGGAAAAATGACACCTTCATTAGATTCAATATAAAAATTAAAGCAGGCAACAGTTCAAACTTTTGAACGCAATGTATGAAATACATCACTTGCTTTTTATAATTGAGCTCAAGGATTCACACATTTTAATATTTCATTTCTTGGTTGTCCATCTTTAGATTTTAAAGTTATCACGAAGAAGATTTTAGTAATTCTTATAATTCCTTTACCCCCACCCCCCCACACCAAAAAAAAAATTAGGTTCACTGTGCACATTCTATGAGCTTGAAAAATGAAGTCTCAGAATGAATTTTTAAATTTATAAATAAATATCAAGATAGACAGACAAGTCTCTCAGTTAAACGGGTTTGAGTAAAACATTATCCAGGGCAAGAGAATTTCTGCAAAACAAAAATAAATTGTACAAAGGTGGACACTCGTAATAGATACAATATTAAACAACATCCCTGACCATGTATCTGTAATATGAAGCAATGATTATAATTCATTACAAATCCAAGGCATCTGGGTAACAGAAAGCATGGATTCCAAATACTGGAGTTCATTTGAAGAGACCCACATGCTATTTGTGAAGTTTTAAGTGCTTTTCTTACTGCATGCCAAACCACTGTTCTTGGTCTGCCCACTGTGCAGTCTCACTGTCACTTCCTTCCAGGTCTCCCTCCTCTCCACTCCCCTCCATGTCATCCACATCCTCCTCCTGTGCTGCTTCTGTCTGACTTTCTTCCTTTTCCATCTTTTGCATTCCTTCCAAGGACTTTTGATCATTGGGATCCAGGCTGCAAAACAGACAGTTACTTGTAGAAATACTAATTTTTCTGGAAAAGAGAATATAGTTCAATTCTCTCCATTACAAAATTAAATTTAAAAAAAAAAGCTTCGAGGAGGAGAGAGATCTGTTAATTAAAATCCACATGTCCATAGTGAAGAGTAACAAAGATAAATGGCATTTAGAATCTCGTTAAAAGACGATGCACAGAATAATGAGCCAATTAAAAAAAAACACATAGGTAAGGTAAGACCCAAATAGAGTATTTATTTAGAAATGAAGGTAATAAAAGGAAGAAAAAAAAAATCTATTATCCACTACATTTCATTCTTGCTCTCAATACGGCAGTTTATTCCAGTTTATGACATTGGATGGAAAGAGATCCGACTTGATTCCAATCAAAAAACCATCAGCAGGGAAACATGCAGTGAAACCTGGCACGATCCTGAACCTTTTTGGTGCCCTTGGCTCAGCCCCATTCAAATGATGTAATTAGAACATAACGTGTTCTGAATCGCAGGAAGTGTACAAGTGAAAAATCCAAATACCTCTTAAAATTAAGTGCTGTTATAAAACATCCCAGAGAATTCTGCCTCTTGAAGGGTTAAGTCACAAGATCCCTACCGAAGTTACCACCTTGAAAATATTTACCAGAATCTAACAAAGAGAATTGTTCCACTATTCAAAACAGGAGAAGATATCAGAAGCACAGCCCCTAACAAAAGTTAAATTAATCTCCAGTCATGTTCAGGGATAAATTGACTTGCTTTTATTACCTTCACCCTATTTTACTCAAATTGTGAGTCAAAACATTTTAATATTATTGCACTTGCATCTCTTTTAAATGCATAATTTTTAAGTATTTTGGACAAGGTTGTGAAACCTCTGCAGCTTAAAAGTTTTCTCCCGCAAGTGAGCAGATGGTTTTCCGATGCTGGAATAATGCTGCATCTGGAGTACTGTCTGCAGATCTGGTCTCTTCATTTGATGAAGGATGCAAAGTAAAAATCCCCACTAGCACAAAAAAATGGGAAATAAATAAATAATTGAGGATATAAATAAAAATAAAAGTTTAAATAAGTTTAAAATTGTAAAAGTATGTGTTTTCTCCAGCAACGCACAACCCCTTGGGAGTAAACATTCAGCCAGCGTGTCTGAATAAAATGGCAGCACCCAGGATGAAGAGCCGGCCGGGCTGTTGGGGTGGTCTCCCAAAGTGTCTCCATATCCCAGCCTGGTAAGTCTTTATTAGTCTATTGGTAAGACTTTATCTGTAAACATGGGGGAGTTGATTATGACAGCAGCTGTTAGCATAGTGGCCTAGTGCACCGCTGATACAGTATTTGCATATAGGGCTCAAATTTAATAAAGGAAGGTGTGCCGAGGGCCTGACCAGGACACTGGCATGGAGGTGAGTTGAATAGCACCAAGGGTCTGACCGGGTCACCAGGACAAAGAGCTGGTCAATGCTGCTTGGTCAACTCTCCCAAAATGTCTCCCTATCGCTGCCTCGTAAGTCTATATCTTTATTCGTGTGAGGTACATGACTAAGCTTTATCTGTAAACCTCAGCAAGGGGAAAGGGAGCTCCAAGGTTAATAATGACAGTGGCAGGTTAGCACAACTTTGTAAATTACAGGAATTATTTGATTAAAGTGATCTTTAATTAAAGACTACCGTGACAGATATGTTTTTGGGAGATAAATTGGGGCAGGTTTTTTTGTGTAGGTCACCATCAAACACTTTAAAACAGATCTTATTTAAAACACTGAAGCTCTGCTCATTCTAGATGCCGGCTCCAAGAGCCTTTGCAAAAGCTTTGTAGTGTGCCCAAGAGATGTCATCAATGTATTGTTGTTCACAAAAAGGCAACAGATGAAAGAACTCGGAGCCACAGGCTGTCTGGTGTGGAACTTGCTGTTCTAAGAGAGTAAAGTGGTTTTGCAAGCAGAGAGAGAAAAACAGGCTGAGAGAGAGTGAGAGAAATTGAGTTCTGCAGTCTTACAGTCAGCAGCAGCAGCTGGGACTGGAACAGGACAAGCTGGAAAGCCTGTGGAAAACCCCATTTGGAAGGGTTGTGAGTGCTTGGTTTAGCCTGGTCAAAGCCCTTGTGGTCCATGCAAGAGGAGAGGACTGGCTGCCTAATGTTTCACTTGAAATAAGTGAAACAAGAAAGGAACTCTGTGGTGACCTGAAAAGAAAGGTTATCGTTTCAGCAAGACACTGATGTGGCTGATTAAAAGGGATCAGTTTGTGTCCAGGAACAACAAACCTCTCTCTGAAAGCCGACAAGAACTTTTCTGAGCGGTAACCATTTACCTTTCAAGCAACAAAGCCTGGTGAACTTTATAAATGTTAAATTCTGTGAACTGTATAAGATTTGCCTACCCAGTAAACTTGGAGGAATAAGAAGTGAGATTGGACTGTGAATCAATGAACTTTTCAGAACTTGCATACACATTGCATACACGTGCACTTAGAATTAGAAGGGGGTTAAGTTAGGTTAGTTGTTAATAGTGATAAATTAAAGTTTGATCCTGTTTTCATGTTTAAAGATAATTAAAAGCAACTTTTGTTTAAATAATCATTTGTCTTGGTAAATATCTATTGCTGCTGGATTTTGGGGTCCTCTGGGCTCATAACACTACAATACTGATTTTTTTCGAATTACTTTACATTTTTGCACTGTCTTTTGTCTTTTACATTGTGTATTATCAATGGAGGTGCATTATTAGGCATTGTAAGAATGAGTCTCAGTCAGCCGGAAAATTCAAGTTTCTGGCAAAACTGCAATTGTCATAGGTAATGGATTATTGGGATTTTACTGTACTGGCTTTGGAGGAGGTGCAGAGGAGGTTAACCAGGTTGATTCCAGAGATTAAGTGGTTAGCCTATACTCGCTGGAATTAAGAATGAGAGGGGATCTTTACAGAAACCCTCCTGTTTCTATTGGGAGGGGAGACCAGAACTTGGGGACATAGCCTCAAGCTTCAGGGTAGTAGATTTAGGATGGAGGTGAGGAGGAACTGTGCTTTTCCTAGAAGCCATTGAAGCAGTGGAGGCTACCTCAGTAAATATATTTAAGAGGAGGTTGGATTGATTTTTGCATAGTAGGGTATTTAAGGAAAATGGGGAAAAGGCAGGTAGGTGGAGATGAGTCTATCATCTGATTAGCCATGATCACGTTAAATGGCGAAGTAGGCTTGACAGGACGGATGGCCTTCTCCTACTTCTTGTGCTCTTCCCAGACTTGCTTGCCAGGTTAAAAAATAACCAAACACCTCAAAATGACAGATGAATATAGTGCCTTCCACAATGTTTGGGGCAAAGACACGGTTTTCCTTCATTTTCCCCCATGCTCCAGTTTAAAATTTGTAATCAAACAATTAACATTTGATTACAGTGAACATTTCTGATTTTATTCAGTTATTTGTATACATTTTGGATTGACCATGAAGAAATAACAACACTTTTTATATAGAGTCCCCTCATTTCAGGGCACCATAATATTTGGGACATAGCAATGGTATGTATATTAGTCATGTTTAGTACTTTGTTGCATGTCCCTTGCTTGTAATGACTGCTTGAAGTCTGTGATTCATAGGAGTCACGTGATGGAGTAGTGGCCGGTAGGAGAATACCAGCCCTCTCCAGAAAAGAAGAAATAAAGTGGAAAAAAAAACCACAAAACTCAAGAAACACAAAACATAACAAAGATAAAGGTAAATGTGAAGATAAAAGTCTTTCTGGAGGGGGTTGGGTGGGAGAGAATAACAGTCACTGTGAAATCAGTTGATGCTTGCGAGCGGGTTCGCAATCCGAATGGAGAGGGGAGATGTGGTTGCCCAGCAAGGGACAAGGGGCAACTCAGAGAGTGGGGGGGGGGGGGGAACACTTGGGGTTAAGGGAATTTTAGATGTGGGATTTGTTGAAGTATTTTATGTTTTAAAAGTGTTGTCATACGTTGAGTTCAAAAAGGGAAAACTGAGAGGTGAAAATGGGGAAAAGGGGAAAGGTGGTGGTGGTGAGGAAGTGGAAATGAGGTGTAAACAGAGTATGAAATGGAAATGTTGAACTATATGACTATAAATATTAATAGAATACATAACCAAATCAAAAGGAAGAGGCTATTAAATTTACTGAAAAAAGAAAAAAATAGATATAGCATTCATGCAGGAAATGCATCTAACTGAAGTGGAACATAATAAATTAATGAGAGACTGGGTAGGGCACATAATGGCAGCATCCGTTCAAAAGCCAGAGGTGTAGCTATATTAATAGCTATATTAATCAATAAAAATGTACCATCAAAATAGAGGAGGAAATATAGCAGGGAGGTATGTAATGATAAAGTGTCAGATATATTCAGAATTTTGGAACTTGGTCAATATATATGCATCTAATGAAGAGGATCAAAAGTTAATGCAAGATTTTTTTTGAAGATTGTAGATACGCAGGGAAATATATTGATAGGAGGGGAATGTAACCTTAATTTGGATCCAAAGGTGGATAAAACTGGACAAAAGATTAGCAAAAAGAACAAAGTAGCCAAATTTATGGTTAAATCAATGCAGGAAATGCAACTTTTGGATATATGGAGGAGGCAACACCCAAAGGAGAAGGAATACTCATATTATTCGAGTAGACATAAAACATACTCAAGTATTGACCTGTTCCTGTTGTCAGCCCATATCCAAGGGAGTTAGGAAAACGGTGTCATGATAATGAATATGTATGAGATGTACCGGAAGTCACGTGGTATGAGAGAGAGATAAGAGCACAAGCAGGAGAACAAAGGAAACTGGAAAATAAAAGCCACTGAGAAGTTTACATAATAAAACTTGTGTTAGATGTTTTATTAACTTCACATTTCGGGCCACAAATGTGACATTGGCGACGAGGATGAAAGAAGCTTGAAGAAAATTAAAGACTAAACAAGATTACAGAGGATTACAGACAACTTCCAGGTGATAAGAATTTTCTCTTTGACTCAGTACTTTTGGGGCTGGAATATTTCCTCATGGCTGGTGCAGACGGCGACTTTCTAACACATAGTGGAATTGCTCATTTTGACCCGACTGGTGATGCAAGCACTGTAAGTGTGAAGTGGAAGGCATGGCTGGAAGAATTTGAATCCTACGCCGACAGTCGTGGCCTATTTCTAGATACCGGTACAGTTGAACAAAAAGCGCATAGAAGGGCGTTACTTCTTTTCACTGCGGGACCCGCAGTTCGGGAAACGTTTAAGACATTTTTGAATACTGGAAGAAAGGATGAGTACTGAAAGAAAGGATGAGTACTGGAAAGCGGTAGATGCATTAAATGCACACTATGTAGTGACACCGAATGCTACATTTCAACGCCATTTGTTTCGGAGAACGAGACAAGAAGATGGCCAGACAATTGCTCAGTACGTGACGAGACTACGCCAGCTAGCTGTTGGATGCAATTACATGCCAGCTGATTTGGACAACCAATTATTGGATCAAGTCGTACAGCACTGCAGATCAGATAAACTCAGAAGACGTCTACTGGAAAGAGGGAGTGAGTTGGAACTCACCGATGCTTTAACCATTGCTGCTGCATTAGAGGCTGTTGAAGGGCAATTTCATACCATGACCCTGAAAGACAACTCAAGCCAGCAAATTAAGAGGCTCTCACATCGCCATAACCAGCCAAGATATACGTCGACACAGGACATGGAGTGGACGTGGAGTGTTATCGATGTGGAAACCGAGGTCACTTTGGAAAAGACCCATATTGCCCGGCCAAAGGCAAAGTTTGCAGAAAGTGTGGAGGTAAGGACCCCTTTGCAAAGAAGTGCAAAAGCAAGTCCAATGCAGACCAGAAGAGGAAGAGTACAACTTCCAAAGGCAAAGCCTGGGGGAAAGGAAAGAAAGATACCATTCGCCAGATAGACGGTGACGATGATGATACCCAGGAGGAACAGAGTTGTTACCAATTTACGTTGAATGATGTACGTCATGAGAAGGTACCAGTGATCATTGGTGGAGTGACAGTGCAGGTCATTGTAGACTCAGGCAGTGACAGTAATGTGATTGATCGACATTTATGGGAGAAGTTGAAAAGGAAAAAGATCATCTGTACCTCAAAGAAGTGTTCCAAGAAACTGTATCCATACACAGCAACCAAGCCATTGCAGACCATTGGATGTTTTACTGCAACTGTTGAAGCTGGAGATAAGTACACCGAAGCAGAGTTTATGGTCATAGAAGAGAGGGGAGAACCATTGCTGAGTAGAAGCACAGCGCAAGACCTGGCAATACTTCATATTGGAGCTTGTGTCAATTCAATTCAGTCATACGAGGATATGAAGCAAGAATTCCCCGCAGTCTTCCAAGGAGTAGGAAAGCTGAAAGGTCGACAATTGAAGCTAGCGGTAGATGAAACGGTCAAACCCAAGGCACAACCAATGCGCCGAACTCCGTTTGGAATTCGTGGGAAAGTCAAAGCCAAAATTAAAGAATTGATCGAACAAGACATTATAGAACCGGTGGAACATTCGACACAATGGGTCAGTCCCGTAGTGATTGTGCCCAAACCAAAGGGTGACATAAGACTATGTGTTGACATGAGAATGGCCAATGAAGCTATAATTAGAGAATGACACCCTATACCAACAGTGGAGGAAATACTTCAAGAACTAACTACCAGCAAGGTATTCTCAAAAATTGATCTGAAATGGGGCTATCATCAATTAGAGCTGGATTCAGGTTCTCGAGATGTAACAACATTTGTGACTCACTGTGGATTGTATCGTTACAAGAGACTATCATTTGGAATTAATGCAGCTTCGGAGATCTACCAGTATGAAATCCATCGAGTGATTCAAGGCATTCCTGGAGTTGCCAACATTTCTGACGACATCATAGTCCATGCACCAACGAAGGAAGAGCATGACAAACGGTTGAGGCGTGTACTATCTAGACTACAGGAGGCAGGCCTTACTGTGAATGGAAACAAGTGCCAGTTCGGTGTGTCAGAAATGGACTTCATGGGACACAGACTTACACGGGAAGGACTAAACCCTGCAGAGGCCAAGGTGAAAGCTATTGCAGAGGCACGTGCACCTCAGAACGCAACAGAGGTGAGGAGTTTCCTGGGATTGGTCAATTTTTGTGCAAAGTTCATTCCTAATTTCGCTACAGTGGCAGAACCACTAAGGAAACTAACCAAGAAAGGTGTACCATTTCATTTTGGATCTGAGCAGAAGAAAGCATTCACAGCGCTGAAGCAAAGCCTGACAGATGCAAAAACTCTTGGATATTACGATCCGGCGGCATCAACCAAAGTCATAGCGGATGCCAGCCCGGTTGGTTTAGGAGCCGTGTTGGTCCAGATGCATGATGGAGGACCAAGAATCATTGCCTATGCCAGCAGATCGTTATCAGATGTGGAAAGAAGATACTCTCAGACAGAGAAAGAAGCACTCGGACTTGTATGGGCCTGTGAGAGGTTCCATGCATATTTATACGGCATTGAATTTGAACTCATCACAGATCATAAGCCATTGGAGGTGATCTATGCACCTAGATCCAAACCATGTGCCAGAATAGAGAGATGGGTACTCAGACTACAACCCTACAAATATAAAGTAATCCACATTGCAGGGAAAACAAACATTGCAGATCCGCTGTCCAGATTGGTAAAGGATGGAGGTCCACAATCCAAGTCAGAATTGGGAACAGAAATTTGGCTACTTCGTAGCTATTCAGTCGACACCGAAAGCTGTGACTACGAAGGAAGTCGAGAGAGAATCTGAACGTGATCCAGAACTCAGGGAAGTAAGAGAATGCATACAGAGTGGACAATGGGACAAGTGTACTCACAAGGCTTACATTCCCATTAGAGACGAAGTTTGTTGCATCGGACAGTGTGTATTAAGAGGTTGCAGATTGGTGATACCGCAAAGATTGAGACCGAAGATCGTATCCTTAGCGCATGAAGGACACCTAGGTATTGTTGGTACCAAGCAAAACCTCAGGACCAAGGTATGGTGGCCAGGTTGTGAAAAAGACGCAGAGAAATTTGTTAAAACTTGTCACGGATGTCAAATCACAAGTAGGAGTAATCCGCCAGAACCGATCCGGAGTACGCAACTCCCGACAGGACCATGGATCGACGTAGCTGTTGATTTTATTGGACCTTTACCGACGGGTGAATCAATTATGGTAGTGATAAATTACTACAGCAGATACTATGAGTACGTGGTGTTGAAGTCCACAACCACTGAAAAAACAATACAAGCGTTAGCAGAGATATTCGCAAGATATGGATTACCTGTTAGATTATACTCTGACAATGGTCCACAATTCATTTCAGAGACATTTGTGGAATACATGAGGACCACAGGTATCCACCATCATAAAGTAACTCCGAAATGGCCGCAAGCCAATGGAGAAGTAGAGAGACAAAATCAGTCCATTGAAAAACGATTGAGGATTACACATGCAGAAGGACAAAATTGGCGAGAAGCATTGCTATCTTATGTGGCTGTCTATCGAGCAACGCCTCATGCAACCACTGGAAAAAGTCCTGCAGAAGCATTTTTTGGGAGAAAAATCCGCACAAAAATGCCAGAAATAAAGGAAATCCGAGACGACCAGGAGATGAGGGACCATGATGCTGAAAAGAAAGGTGCAGCAAAGCTGTACACAGATTCGAAACGTGGAGCCAAGTACTCAGACATCATGCCAGGAGATAATGTTCTAGTGAGGCATGAAACTGGTGGTAAGCTAGACACACCTTATTACCATCAACCCTATACTGTCGTATCCAGAAGTGGCAGTATGGTGACAGTCAAGTCTCTGACTGGAGTCCTGTATAAGAGAAATGTATCAGGTGTAAAAAGGTACCAGTCCAGAGATACATCGAGTGAAGAGGTTGAAAGGCCAATACGAGATGCTGAAACTGAGAGACCTGATGATGTTCCAGAGGCAGTTACCAGCACTCCTGATGAAGTGACTAGAGCGCCAGAAACACCCGAAGCCGTGGCGAGCAGTATTTCCGACGCCGAGAGTGAACAACCGAGAAGCGACGACAATATCGCAGGCAGGCCGAAACGAAACTGGAAAGCGCCCAAACGATACGAAGACTTTGTGCCATAGTTTTAATAAGAACTTTGGGACAGTATTTAATCTTATATCATAAAGTGCATGTATGAGTGCTGTAGGAAGTAAATTTTATGTAGTTGAGTTATAGTATAACCATTAATTACGATGTTTGTAGGTTTCCAAGGGATATTGGTAAGTGAAGGTAAAGTTTATTTCTGATTAAAGGAGGGATGTCATGATAATGAATATGTATGAGATGTACCGGAAGTCACGTGGTATGAGAGAGAGATAAGAGCACAAGCAGGAGAACAAAGGAAACTGGAAAATAAAAGCCACTGAGAAGTTTACATAATAAAACTTGTGTTAGATGTTTTATTAACTTCACATTTCGGGCCACAAATGTGACAAACGGAATATAAACCTAGATTGTTATCTGATCATTCACCCCTGTTATTAGCAATAGAACTGGAGGACATCCCACCAAGAACATATAGATGGAGATTAAACTCCATGCTACTTAAAAGACAGGAATTTAGAGAATTTATTGAGCACCAAATTAAAATGTACTTTGAAATAAATATGGAATCAGTGAAAGACAAATTTATATCATGGGATGCAATGAAAGCCTTCATTAGAGGGCAGATAATAAGTTATGTAACTAAGATGAAAAAGGACCACAATCGGGAAATAGAACAGTTGGAAAGGGAGATAGTAAGTACAGAAAAAGAACTAACATCAAGGGAAGATACAACAAAAAGAGAATTGGCGGACAAAAAATTAAAATACGAAACATTACAAACATAAGGTGGAGAAGAACATAATGAAAATAAAGCAGAAGTATTACAAGCTAGGAGAAAAAACGCACAAAATACTAGCCTGGCAACTTAAAACAGAACAAGCTAAAAGAACTGTATCGGCATCAAAGAAAAAGGACAAACAAATTACATATAACCCAATAGAGATTAAGTAAAACTTTAAGGAATTCTATGAACAATTATACTGAACTGAGAATGAAGGGAAAGAAGACAAAATAGATGAGTTTTTAGCTAAAATTGAACAACCAAAATTGCAAGAAGAGGAGCAAAACAAACTGATAAAACCATTTGAAATAGAGGAAATTAAAAAAGGATACATTAAAAAAGCTACTGAACAATAATACGCCTGGAGAGGATGGACTCCCAACAGAATTCTATAAAACATTTAAAGAGTTATTAATTCCTCCTATCCTAGAAGTAATGAACCAGATAGAAGAAACACAAAACTTGCCAAATTCATGTAAAACAGCAATAATTACAGTAATACCAAAGACAGGGAAGGATCCACTAACACCAGCATCATATAGACCAATATCTCTACTTAATTCAGATAATAAGATAATAGCAAAATTATTAGCAAACAGATTGGCCGACTGTGTACCAAAAATAGTAAAACAAGATCAAACTGGATTTATTAAGAAAAGACGAACAACGGACAATGTCTGTAAGTTCATTAACTTAATCCATGCAATACAAGGAAATAAGATACCAACAGTGGCTGTTGCTTTGGATGCAGAGAAAGCCTTTGATAGAGTAGAATGGAATTATTTATTCAAAGTATTACAAAGGTTCAACCTACCAGAAAAATATATTAATCGGATTAAAGCATTATATAATGGACCATTGGCAAAGGTGACAGTAAATGGATATGTATCCAACCAATTTAAATTAAGTAGGCAAACTCGGCAGGGATGTCCACTATCTCCCTCACTGTTCGCTTTAGCAATAGAACCATTGGCAGAACTGATAAGAACAGAAAATAAAATAAAAGGGATAAAAATTAAGGAGAAGGAATATAAATACAGTTTATTTGGAGATGACATCATAGTATACTTAACAGAACCAGAAATATCAATGAAAGAACTACATAAGAAATTGAAGGAATATGGAGAAATATTGGGGTACAAGATCAACGCAAATAAAAGTGAAGCGATGCCAATGAATAATGCGGATTACACAGAGTTTAAAAAAGAATCACAATTTAAATGGCAAACACAAGCAATTCGATACCTAGGTATTAGATTAGATAATAATTTAGGCCACCTATACAAGTTAAATTATCAGCCATTAATGAAGAAATTACAAGATGACTTAGAACATTGGAAAGAATTGCCACTAACATTGATAGGGAAGGTAAATTGCATTAAAATGAATGTCTTCCCAAGGATACAATACCTATTTCAATCGTTACCAATTCCCTTAACAGAGAAATCCTTCAATGAACTAAAGAGAATAATAAGAAAATTCTCACGGAAAGGGGGGAAACCGAGGATAATGCTTGATAAATTAACAGAATGGTACAAACAGGGTGTTTTGCAGCTACCAAACTTTAAAAATTATTATAGAGCAGTACAATTAAGGTATTTATCAGATTTTTATCAGACAAGGGAAAAACCAGATTGGACCAAGATAGAGCTAGATAAAATAGGGGAGAAGGTACCAGAACATGTACTTTACAAGTGGGATGAAAAACTGGTGCAATATAAAAGTTCACCAGTACTGCACCATTTACTCAACATATGGAAGAAGATTCACTTAGAAAAGAAAGAAAAAAACAAATTCCCAACTACCAAAATTATTATTGATGTAAAATCAACTAATCCCTTTCATAATAGATAACCTTTCCTTTAGAGAATGGGAGAGAAAAGGAATTAAAAGAATAGAAAATTGTTTTTTGGGAAATAATTTATTAACATTTGAACAGCTGAAGTACAAATATGGAATAACTCATGGTACAATGTTTGCATACCACCAAATGAAAACCTACTTAAAGGACAAATTGGGAAGCAGACTGAGATTACCAGAAGGAAGCAGCTTTGAATATGTGATTACAGACACAATGATAATAAAAAGATTTATAACAAACATGAACATCAAGCTGCAAGAGAAGGAAAATGATGAAATAAGCTATAAACCCAAACAAAAGTGGAAAAAAGATTTAAACATAAAGATAAAAAATGAAATAAGGGAAAAGTTATGCTCTGGAACTATGAAATATAATAAACACGAGATTACGCATGATAGAATATAATTGGTTGCATAGGCTATATATCACACCCCAAAAGTTAAATAAATGGGATCCAACATTATCAGATAGATGTTTTCGCTGTAAGAAGGAAATGGGAACAATAGTACATGCAATTTGGGCATGTGAGAAAGTGAAAAAGTTTTGGAAAGATCTAAATCAGGCATTAAATAAAACCACAAAAAGCAACATACCAAAAAAATCCAGAGATCTGTCTTCTAAGTGATATAAGAAGAATTAGGCCTCAAACTGGATGAAGCACAAAAAAGATTTATTATGATAGCCTTGGCTGTAGCAAAAAGATGTATAATGTCAACTTGGAAATCAGAAGAGAGCCTGAGAGTACAGCAATGGTACATGGAAATGAATAAATGTATTCCATTGGAAAAAATAACATATAATTTAAAAAATAAAGTCACATTGTTCGAACAAATTTGGGAACTGTACATGGAACACAACAGAGGGCCTACCATGGACCTCCACCCCCTAAAATGATAGAATGAGAAGAAGACGAAATGAAATGATTCAGTAGAGGACACAATTTTTTTGTTTATTTTCATTGTGTGATGACATTGTTTAATGGTTTTATTGTATTGTATATGTTGAACGTTTAATGGGTTTGGAGGGGGGTGGGAAGGTAGGGGGGAAAAAAAGGGGAGTAAATGCCACTGTGTATATTCAAGAGGGAAATGTTTGTGTACATTTTGATTGATATGGTTCATAGTGTGAAAAATAACAATTTTTTAAAAAGTCTGTGATTCATCGACATCACCAGGTGCTGAGCATCTTCTCTGGTGATGTTCTGCCAGGCCTCTACTGCAGCCACCTTCAGCTCTTGCTTTATTTTTTTCAAGGTCCCTGATAGTCTTCTCTTCAGCATATGGAAGACATGCTCAATTAAATTTAGATCGGGTGACTGACTTGACCATTCAAGAATTTTCCAGTTTTTAAGCTTTGAAAAGCTCCTTTGTTGCTTCAGCAGTATGTTTGGGATCATTATCTTGCTACAGGATGAAGTTTGGAGGCACTTGCTCAAACTTGAGCAGATAAGATGTTTCTATGCACCTCAGAATTCATTTTGCTACTGCCATCAGCAGTTACATCATCAATGAAGAGAAGCGCGCCAGTACCTGTGGCCAGGCCACAACACCCCCTCCACCACATTTCACAGATGTGGTGGTATGCTTTGAATATTGGGCAGTTCCTTAACACTTCCACACTTTGCTCTTGCCATTCACTCTGATACAGGTTCTCATCTTTCCACAAGACCCTTTTTCCAGAATTATGCAGGCTCTTTTTAATGCTTCTTGAAGTCATCTACTGACAGTAGTCATTGACACATCCACCTCCTGAAGAATGTTTCTGATCTGTCAGATAGGTGTTTGGGGATTTTTCTTAATTATAATAAAATGATTCTGTGGTCTTGTAGGAGAGTCCTTGGCCTACCAGTCCCCTTGTGATTACTGAGCTCACCAGTTCACTCTTTCTTCTTCATGATGTTCCAAACAGTGATTTTGGTAATGCTAAGGTTTGTGCCATATTTCTTACTGTTTTATTCTCGTTTTACAGTTCATTGACTCAGCTCTGATTCTCATGTTGAAAAATGGCAACTGCAGACTCCACAGGTGATCAAAAGCTGAGAAGCTTAGCTCTCTTATCCTGCACCAATATAGCAATTAAACTTATCTGAGTACTCACAAACACCTACAAAGCCAAATGTCCCAAACATTATGGTACCCTGAAATGAGGATATTATGTATAAAATGTGCTGTAATTTCTACATGGTCAAGCCAAAATGTACACAAATAACCTTGAATAAAATCTGAAATGTGCACTTTAATCACATGAGAATGGTTTGATTACAAATTTAAAACTGGAGCACAGGGGCAAACAAAGGAAAAATCTTTCTTTGTCCCTTGAAACTGCACTCAATTTATTTGTGCACAACTCCATTTACAGTTTCTACAAACTAAATAGGCACCCAAAATACTTTTGTTCAAGAGCAGTCAGCAACTGAAATTTACCTTAATGCAATGCTGTATTGGTCCATTGCTTCCTGGTAATCACTTACAGCTACAAGAAAATCTCCAAGCATCCGATGTAGAATACACACACTCTGATTTGCCAATGCATTTCGGAGAAGAGCTATGCCTTCTTCATACTTCTGTTCACGACCTAAAGAAAGTTGATGAGATTTAATGAGTGAACTTGTGATCCTCTAATATTCAAAGAGTAAAAAGTCTGTATGTTTTCCCCGTGTTCTTCCTCCAGAAGCTCTGCCATTTCCTACCATCCTTTAAAACAACATGGGGATTGTAGGTTAATTGGGTGGCACAGCAGAAGGGCCTGTTACCATGCTCTATGTCTAATTTTTAAAAATTTAAATAAAATGTTTAACAATGCACCAATATTTCATTTACTATATCTTCTTGTATAGTATTTGCACATCTATGTTGCCATGTCCCAGAATATATTTTCCTTTGGTTACATTAAAAGTTTTGTGTTTGGAGTTAAGAACATTGAAAAAATGTTCTGAGCAGCAATTTCCAGAAAAATGAAAACTGCATTTCAAATTTCTGCTGCAATTTTCCCAAATACGTTAGAGAAGATATACCGAAATGGAAGTTGCATTCTAAATCGACAAATATCCAAATTCTTTGACCCTGGCAATATCCTCGTTGATCTCCTCCGAAACCCCTAATACTATCCTCTTATGTGACAATCAGAGCAATGCAATACCCCAGTTGTGGCCCAACAATTCTTTTTCCAAAGCTCCAGCACATCTCCACGCTTTTTCACTGTGTTTATTTCTAATCAATAAAGGAGTCACCCATGTGCCTTCTCAAATAGCTGCATGTTTTCACTTCAAAGTTTTGTGCATATGCAGTTGAAGACACCTTGTCCCTCTGTAATTAAGCAAAGGAGAGTGGAGAAAAGAGTCCCGAGGATGTTTCCAGGACTGGAGGGCTTGACTTTTAAAAAGGAGAGATAGAGAGAGGTTGGGTCTGTTTTCCCACAGAATGAAGAAGGCAGAGAGGTCACTTTATAGAAGATGGTAAAATATTAAGGGACCATCTTAAGCAAACCAATCCCAGAGCCCTTAAGCATAGGATAGTCAGTCTTTCTAGTTGGGGAGTCTCAGACTAGAGGGTACACATTTAAGACAAAAGGGGAAAGATTTGAAGGGGATCTGAGGGGAAACTGAGTGATAAATAGTTGCCCGAGGATGTGGTAGAGCAGGTACAACATTAAAAAAATATAATTTGTACAACTACACAGGTAGGAAAGGTTGAAGAGGAATCTGGGCCAAATGCAGGCAAATGGGATTAACTTGGATAGGCATCTTGGTCAGCATGGACAAGTTGGGCCAAAGGGCATGTTTCTGTGCTATATAACTCAATCTCGGAATTAGTTCTCATACATGCAAGGCATACTTATCAATAATTTTGTCTAATTCAGTCATACAGCCATTTGGCCCAACTTGCCCACGGTGACCAAAATAACCCATCTGTTTGCATTTAGCCCAGTGGTATACAAACTCGCATTCCACCTTATGTAATCCCTTATGTCATAAGTAAGGGATTGCTTAATGTGTTATGTGGGTGAAAAGAAAAAGTTTGGAAACCAGTTTTAATTGTACCTAATTAGCTCGTTATGTGCAAGGTTTCATAGCTCCAAAGGAAATGGGCCAATGACAATTTTTTCTCAAGCAAAATATTTCAAATAAGCAATTTATAACAATTGGGACTAGAGCAGTGATTCTCAACCTTCCCACTCACATACCACCTTAAGCAAACCAATCACAGAGCCCTTATGCATAGGGATTACTTAAAATGGAATGTGAGGGGGGAGAGAGGGGAAGTTTGAAAATCACTGATCTAGCCCATACCCTTCTAAACCCATCCTTATCCATGAATCTGTTCAATTTTGTAAACATTGTAATAGTACCTGCCTCAACCACTTCCATCCTCTGGGTAAGAAAGTAACCCCTCAAGTTTCTGTTAAATCACTCCTCCCTCACCTCAAACCCAAGTGCTCTGGTCACTGATTCCCCTACTGTGGGGAATTTGTACAGCTCTAAAATCACTCCTCATCCTCCTGTACTCCAAGGAGGAAAGTCCTTACCTGCTAAACCTCTCCTTATAGGTTAGCCCCCTCCTTCCCCACATCCTGGCAACAACCTAAATCTCTGCACTTTCTCCAGTTCAATATGTTCTTGATTCTCCATGTACTGGAAAAAAAATTACTATATCCTTATGAAAAATACTTCTCCATTTCCCTTTTGTTCCAATGAATGGATTTGAAAGAACTTCTGACACCTAGTGGGAATATTGTTACTTTTATGTTACATCCACATAAGCTGCTGGAAAATAGCAGCCGAAGGACTTAATCCATTCTACAGGTGGCTGGAGACTGGCTCATGGGAACCAAGTATTGTAACTGGGATTGAAAAGGATGCCAAAGACAAAAAAAGCTCCCAATGGGGCCGAGAGCCCTAAAAAGTTCCTGATTATATCAGACCTTGGGTTTGCCAACAGATTGAAGTGCTCGAGACAAATCCATGGACACTCGGTTGGTGTCTCTGAAGGGACTGTTTTGCTTCTTTCTCTTATTGTTGGGGCCAGAGGCAATGTTTGTAGTGCCTCTGTGTGCCCATTTTGCATATTAGTAAACCACAATAAAGGAATTTTGAACCTAAAAGCTAATTTCTTTAAGGATTATTAGAATGATTGAGTACATGATCGAGATTAATCTTTAAGAGCAATGCCAAGTGTTCACTGCACTGATAGGGATACAAATTGAGTGGGATTGTCTACTCTTAGTGGGAATAAAAAAATAAATAACTGTTCAAACAGTGGGGAGACTTACCTAGATTATATGTTAAAATTTCTCCCTCATGTTTACACCAAATCAAGGTTAACTATTCATTCTCATCATCCCAAAGTGAGTTTGTTAAAACTAATCTTTTTATTTGCTTGAAGAAAAATAAATTACAAGGTTGCTTTAAAGCTAGGAATCTGCATTTTAAGACGAGAGGACCAGAAAGATGCAATATAAATAAAATGGTGTTTCTATCACCAGCCTCAAATCTTCACCTCCTTATTGATTTGCCAGCTGGCAAAAGCAACTTTTTTTTTTTTAAAAAGTTTAAATTTAAGAAGTTTAATTTTTAAAAAATACACCAATTTGATTCTATGTAATGATTAAAAAGTCAAATTTCCAGTATTTGCCAATACAGTACAACTCCAGTTATCCAAAAATCGGATTCTTTAAAATCCTAATTTTTCTGAAATTTAAATTTTTTTTTTGATAAATGTGGATATCCTAAACAAATCAGAAATCCTCATTTACCCGTAATTTTGGTCAGAGCCAAAGTGACCTCACAGGTTGAAAAAAAATTCACCTGACATGAAATTAGAACGACGATTGTCCTGGTTTCAGGTAACTCCCTCCCTCCTTCTTTCCATTTCTTCTCTCGAACTCTCCCTCTCAAACTGAATGCCACTGAATCTCAGCCACAAGCAGTTGGAAGAATTCCTTGTCCTGCTGTCATCAAGGAGAGCGGCCTCCAGGGCAGGAGCAGGATCTTGGGCTCAGTGGCATTCCTTCTCCTCACCTCCCTCCTCAGAACACCAGATCCTGACAATGACTCCTCTTCTCAGCCTATTTCTCCGGTGTGCTTGTGCAGTAGGCCTAGCGGAGGATTCTGAGTCAGGAACTCCGGTGACTGGGGGGGGGGGAGACAGGAACCCGCCGACTCGTCAGTGAGTGCTCCACCGGACCGGGAAACCTCCCTGGGGATCAGCAGCAGATTAGTGTTGGGGATCAGCAGCAATGGTTGGGAGGTCTTGGTGATTGGCGGTGATGGTTGGGTTTGTCTTGGTGATTGGTGGTGGCCAATATATTTTTGGTGAGAAATAAAAATTTTAATGCTCAAAAAGCCTTCCTTTGTTAGTTCTCCCAAAAAAAATGGTTATCGGACCCAGGAACGGTCCCGACCATTTTGGATTATTGAAGTTGTACTATATATACAAACTTATTTTGAAACTGAATCTCTGCACCTTTATTAATTGTACCCTTAGTCTCCCTATCCCAGTCTCCCTTCCTTCAGCTCCCCACCCCCTCCATTCAGAAAGCTAGCCCCATCTCTTCTCAGCCTTTTTCCCTTCTGCCCTCCCACCTATAACTCTTGCATGTTGGCCTGTACTCCTCCCCTTGCTCCTTCCTCCCTCCTCTTCCATCTTTTCATTCAGTCATCTGTCTGCATTTTGCTCATACCTTGACAAAGGACTCAAGCTTCAAAATGTTGGTTACCTTTTACTCTGTATTGATGCTAAATTACCTGTTGAGTTTCTCCGGCATTTGCAATTGTATTGCATTTCAATAGTACCAATACCTTTATAATGGAAAACCTAAAAATACAATGTTGTACCTGTGCCCACACATTTGTTTACGTGCTATTTAGCACATAATTCATCTACTTGCCTGTTCCTAATAATGAATGACACACACACACACACACAATGAAAGGAATTAAAAAGACATCTTACTCAGAAGTTCTGCTTTTTTCACCACTGCTTTCAGATAATCAGATTTCTGTGCCAGTGCTTTATCCAGAAGCGTCCTTGCCTTCTCTTGTGTCATCGGGTCTTCCAAGCAAACAGTGGCAAAAAGAGTCAAAGTCTGGGCATTTGGACCCAGTGTTTTGAAGACATTATTTGCCATCACCATTGCTTCACGAATGCTGTTTGAAGCCAAATAGCATTCAACTAATCCTACAGATAAAGAGTGAAAAAGCATTGTATCTGAGATTTTGAGAGGAAGTGTTTACAAGTAAAATAGGAACAATTGCTTTGGAAATTATTAAAAGCTACAATTATGATGGAACAGAATTCAAAACTTAACTGCATATTCTGCTTTTAAAATATAAACAGCTGCAAAAATCTCAGTGGAGTGAGAAACAGCTTATCTTTTGCCAGAAAAAATACGAATCTCAGTAATCAATTTCTGCAACAGATCAAAATATGGAAGTAGAACTCACTAAAATGTACAAAGGCCTTATATTAAACATCTTTCACACAATATAGCCTCACCTACCACTAATCAAAGTCCATCAAGATCCAATGTAATTACGATCACAAGTTAGAGCAAACACCCATCAATGCCTCCAGTATACTACCACAAGTTTTGGATGTCTTAGGGAAAATGTGTCTCAATGCCAAGACCTCAAATTCAACATCAGCCTCAGGTCCATTCTGCAATAGGCCCTCTTGAATGTATCAGAGATATGAGCTACAAAGGGCATCTTGAAGCTCTCGAGTACCATCTTCAAAGTTCAAATTTATTGTTAGAATACATACACGATATCACATACAACCATGAGATTCTTTTTCCTGCCGGCTAGGCAGAATTTCTAATTATCAGTAACTAAACTGCAATCAAGAAAAAGTATACAAGAGAACTGTAAACAAACTGCTTGTGCAAATACAGAAAAAAATGTTCAGTAATAAATCATGTGCAAAGTCAGAGTCTTTAAATGTCTCTCTGATGGAGTCTGTTTGATGGTAGAAGGGCAACAACTGTTCCTGAACCTTGTGGTACAGGACTTCTACCTCTTTTCTAATGGCAGCTGCAAGAACAGAGCACATCCTTGGTGGTGTGGATCCTTGATGATTGCTGCTGCTCTCCAATGGGAGTGTTCCATGTAAATTTATTCGATGGTGGTGAGAGTTTTTCCTGTAGTGTACTGAGCTGTGTCCACTACCTTTTGCAGGGTTTTCTGTTCAGAGATACTGGTGCCCCCATACCAGGCTGTGATGCAGCTGGACAGCACACTTTCCACTACACATCTATAGAATATTGCCACGGTTTCTGACGTCAAACCAAACCTTTGCAAACTCATTAGGAAATGGAGGCACTGGCATGTTTTCTTCACGATGACATTGGGTCCAGAAAAGGTCCTCCGTCATAGAATTTAAATTGGTTTCCCTCTCCACCTCTGATCCCCCAATGATCATTGGATTGTACATGTCTAGTTTTCCCTTAAAGTCCACAATCAGTTCCTTGGTTTTGGAGATATTAAGTGAGAGTTTGTTTTGTCTGTACACCATTCAGCTGTCTTCAGTCTACCTCCTATGTGCTGATTCATTGCTCCTTTTTATACAGCCCACTACTGTGGTATCGTCAGCTAATTTGTAAATATTTTTGTCATATTCAGCCAGGCCATCACAGGTGTAAAATGAGTAGGACATTGGGCTAGGTACACAGCCCTGTGTGCTCTGTTGATAGTAGAAATTGTGGAGGAAATGCTCTTGCCAATCCTCACTAGTGGGATCTGGAGATGAGGAAATCCAGGATCTAATTACACAGTTGGGTACTGGAGGCCAGGTCTTGGAGTTTGCTGATCAGTTTTAAGGGATTGATGGTGTTGAATGACGAACTTTAGTCTATAAATAGCATCCTGATGTATGGTAATCCAGGTTTGGTGTCGAGCCTCTGAGATGGCATCTGCTGAAGACTTGTTGCTGTAATAGGCAAATTGGAATGGATCCATGTAGCTGCTCAGACAGGAGTGGATAAGCTTTAACACCAGCCTCTCACAACGCTTTGTCACTGTAGGTGTGTGTGTCACTGGTCAGTAATCATTTAGGTAGGTTACCCCACTCTTCTGCATAATCCTCCAAATCACCCAGAAGGATAGACAAATCGGTAACAGCATCTTTTATGATTCTTCATCCAGAGACAGAAGAATCTGTTCACACATTTTAATGTCCAAGCCACATCATCCATGTGCCCGATAATGGTTGAAGAATGTGCTCATCTCCATGATGGCAAGCAATTTCCCAGACTGAGAAAATGTCAAAGACCTCCTCAAGAGTGTTCTGGATATGCAAGTGACAGTTCCACAAATTCATGGAAATACTATTCAAACTGGTAGAGAAGCATTGAGGAAAACACCAAGCACCAAGTTTCTCCAATGGAAGCAAAAGCCAAATGATTTCAGATTTATTGTCAGAGTACATAATGACATCACCAACAACCCTGAAATCCTTTTTCCTGCGGACGCGGAAGAATTACGACTAATTGGAGGGTCATATGATGGAAGCTAAGGAGTGAGCAGCGAACCTAGAGAGCTCCTAGACTGAGAAGACAAACATCAAAGAAAACTATGTAAATGACCAAAATAATAAAAGGAAAACACAGGAGGAGACAGAAGAAACAAGGAAATGAAAAACAAGCAAGCATCAAAAGGAGCAGCTGAGGAAAAAAAACCTTGTAAATCGTGGCAAAGGTGACCCGAGGCCAGCACTGGAAAAGAAAGATGGAATGGAAGAAACCCCTTCCCTGCAACATGAAGAACATGTTGGAGGGGTCGAAGTCAGGGGGTGGGGACATCTCCCCCCTCCTGGAACGGCCAGAGAGGGAGTCGGGAACCAACCAGCGAGAGGAGCGGTCAGTGGAATCGTGGAAAGAGTCGGGGATGTCAGAGAGGAGGCCTTCAACACGAGAGGAGCCAGAAAGGTCTGAAGCTCCTCATGAGCAGAAGGATTGACGGGTGTTCGGCAGTCAGTGCAGGAGGAAGAGCCCGGGGGAAGGTCTTGGAAACGGCAATTTGGCGTGAGGTGGGAATGGCGGCCGAGAGGCAGGAGAGGAATGGCCTGGAGCAAGGAGAGTGAATGTCTGGACGGACAGGAGAGTGCCAGCAACAGTGAAGAGGAGAGTTCGATGTGTAATCTGCAGAGTTGCAGGGAGAGCAGGGGGAAAGTGTGAGAGACCAAGCTAGGAGAAGACAAAAGAAGCAGCCTGATAGAGTAAGAAGAGGAGGAGATGCAGACCCTTCCCCAAGAGACATCTTAAAAGCAGTGGAGGAGGGGGAAGAGATCCCTCTGTGAAAAATTAGATTAAAAAATTGGACTTGGTTCAGGGGCTAAATAAAATTCAGGGGTCCATGAGTAGGTTAACAAACAGGGTGGCAGACATGGAAGATAAGTTGATGGAAAATTTTGATAAAGTCAAGACAATGGAGACAGAGATGGAAGCATGGGCCAAGGACAGGGAGAAGATTTGGCTAAAGTTTGACTCCCTGGAAAAGTCACAGTAGAATGAGCAATGTTAAATTTGTTGGGTTAAGGGAGGGTATAGAAGGGAGGGATACGATTACCTTCCTTCAAGATTGGATCCTGAAAACATTGGGTAAAAACAAGGTGGGGGATAATATAGAAATAGAAAAGGGCCATCGGTCCTCTGCCCCACATCCAGGTCCAGGTCGGAAGTCACGCTCTATCTTAGTGAAAGTTTTAAAGTTCCAGGATAGGGAAAGAATTTTGCGCAAGGCAGCAGTTGGTACAAAGGAAAGGGGAAGCCCATTAGAGATTGATGGGCCAAAGATTTTTTTTTTAACCTAGAGCTGTTAAAAATGAGGAAAGACTTTAACTCAGTAAAAAGGACGCTCAGGCAGAAAGGATATGAATTTGCTCTTCGTCATCCAGTGACGCTAAAAATAATGATGCGGGGGGGGGGGGGGGCGGAGTCTTTACAGACTCTAGGGAGACACAAGAATATTTTAATAAACTGCCAAAGCTTGAAAAGTGAACATTAAAGAATTTAATCAAAAAGATGTTATAGACATATTGAGCTACTGGAAAAATAAACATATGGTCAATATATAAACAATATACATGATTAATATTTGTTTTAATTAAGTATGATAGCTCGGCAAATTTCGATAAAATATGCAAGGCAAAATGTGGTCAAAGATTAAGTAGTGTATACCTTAAATGGACGGGAGGGGTGGGTGGGGGGGGTGGGTTGGGAGGAGGGAGGTGGGGGGGGAGAAAATGGCACTGTATATGTGTGAAAAGGAAAAAGTGTGTACCATGGTTAATGTGATTTATGGTGTGAAAAATAAAAAAATTTAAAAAAAAAGATTAAGTAGTTAATGGTTGTAGTTATTTGTTAAATGTGTGGGTTGAAGTTTATAATAATAAAACAGAAAAGTTTATTGGTTCTCTATGTATACAAGTTTGTTAATGAGAAATTGGATTATCTGGGAGGGCTCTGGGATAGGGGAATGGAAGAGGGGAGGAGGATGGGTACATCAGGCGTGATCCTTAAGATAGAGGGAGATGGCACCAACATTTTGGGTGCCAGAGAATTGGGGGAGGGGGGGGAAAGAAGGAGTGGTTTAGGAGAAGAGGATGGGTTAGTGGGAGAGATAGTAAGGAGACAGGGGTTTATCATTATAAGGTGAGTCTGTGTTGTTGTCATTGATGCTTTTGCAGTGTGTGTTGTAGGCTCGATGTGCTGGTTTGGAGGGTCAAAGACAAAGTATTGGATGGGCGTTGGATGGGAGTGGGGGGGGGGGTGAATGGGGAGGATCTCTGGAACAATGATTAATTCAATTAAATACCCGAATGTTAATGGACTAAATGGGAGGGTGAAAAGGAAGTGAATCTTGGCACACATTAAAAAGAAATGAAAGTGGATAGAGCCATTCTCCAAGAGATACAACTTACAGAAAAAGAGCATCAGAAGTTAGAAAGAGGATGGGTGGACCAAACAATTTCGTCCTCCTTTAATTGTAACACAAGGGGAGTAGCGATTTTGATAGGGAAGAATGTTCCAATGATGTTGGAAAGTGTGGTCAAGGATAAAGCAGGATGATATGTAATGGTACACTATCAGATAGATTTGGAATCCTGGACCCTGTTGTATATTTATGCACTAATTTTGACAATGAGAAATTTATACAAGATGTTTTTTTGAAATGGGGGAGGGTAGAGAAAACATCCTGATTGGAGGGGACTTCAATTTTTGTCTGGATCCGGTTTTGGATAAATCGGTGAAAAGAGTAACAAGGGTCGAGGCGGCCAAAGCTACATTGGGCGTTATAAAAGAGCTGAATTTAATGGAGAAGGCAGCATCCAAGGGAGAAGGACTATTCCTTCTACTCAAAGCAACATGATTCCTATACCAGGATAGATTTATTTTTGGTATCAGCCCAATTAGAGGGAAGGATCATGGAAAGAGTACATGGCGAGACGTTTGTCAGATAATTCCCCCCTGACACTTACGATTATCATGTCAGATAAACAGGAAATGGTGTATAGATGGCACCTTAACCCATTGCTGTTGAAGAAGAGTTTTGTAGCTTTATTAGAACTCAGGTAGACATATTCTGTGAGACGAACTGTACCTCTACTATGGATAAATTTCTCATTTGGGACACTTTAAAGGCATATTTGGGAGGGCAAATAATTGGATATACTAAAACAATTAAGAGAGAATAGTTGAGAGAGGTGGAACAATTGGAACAGGAGATTACTGGACTAGAAAAGGATTTTCAAAGAACAGGCTTGGAGGAAAAATACAGAGAATTATGAAATAAGAAGCTCAGGTATAATACACTTCAAATCTATAGAGCATTTTAAGGTCGGCAGAAATATTATGAGCTGGGGAAAGGACCCATAAAGTTCTCTCCTGGCAGCTGAGGACAGAACAGGCCTCAAAAACAATTAATGCGATTTTTAAAAAAGGGGGGAAAAATGACAGGATTTCATACAAGCCAAAGGAAATTAATGATACTTTCCGGCAGTTTTATGAACTGTTATATAGAACGGAGTCGAGGGAGGGGGCGCAGAAAATCAGGAAAAATAGATGATTTCCTGTCAAAATTAGAACTGCCAAATTTAGGTCCAGAAAAGCAAGAGGGGCTAAAGTGATAAGAGAAAGCATTAGGTCTACTGCAAGCTGGCAAGTCTCTGGTGGAGGATGGGTCTCCCCCTGAATTCTACAGGGAATTTAAGGATCTTTTGATCCCCCTCTTTATCGACTTTGTGGATCAGGTGTTGGATACCTGTACTCTTCCAGAATCTTTTGCAATGGCAATCATTACTGTGATTCCCAAAAATGTCAGGGACCCACAGAAACCATCTTCTTATAGACCCATCTCGCTACTGAATGTGGACAATAAAATTCTTGCCAAAGCCTTGGAAAATAGATTGACAAAGCATTTGCCGAAATTAATAAATACTGATCAAGTAGGCTTTGTGCAGAAGCAACAGGCTGCAGATAATATAAGCAGACTGTTGAGCATTATTCACTTGGTACAGTCAAGGGGCGATCCAAGTGTAGCTGTGGCCCTGGACGTGGAGAAAGCATTTAACGGGGAGGAGTCACGTGATGGAGTAGTGGCCGGATGGAGAACTCCAGCCCTCTCCAGAAAAGTCGGGAAAAACAAGAGAAAATACAAAGGCACAGAAATAAAAGTTAAAGAAAAGTGATTATAAAGGTGGAAAGAAGATGGAGACAAAAAAAGAAAAATCAAAATCAACGGTAAGAAGAGAGGAAGAGAAGACAACGGAGGAAAAAGGTGAAGGCCTTACCTGTCCGAAGAGGCCTGCTGTGGAGAGACGAGCCGGCTTCCTCAGGTCGGTAGAAAAAGAACTACAACAGTGGCTCGCAGAGCCGAGTAAAAGTGCGCAACCGCGCATGAAAAAAAACACACCGACGGGAGGGGGGACCAGCTGGGGAGTCGATCTCCACAGCTGGCAACGACAGCTGCAGAACACCTGCAGCAAGAAGAGACCACAGAAGACAATAGAAACAAGAAAGAAGAGAAGGAAAGGGCAACAAAGAAACAACAGATGGCCAACCCAGAGGAAGAAGAAGAGGAAGAATACAGTGAAATAGATGAAGGGAAAGGCAAGGTAAATGATATACTTTCTCTTGTTAGAGGATACATGGAGTCATTTAAAGAATGGCAAACACAGGAATTCAATGATTTAAGAAGAAGAATAAACAACACAGAAGAGAAAGTGAATAAAATAGATATGACCTTAACAGAAATGGGGAAAAAAATGGACAAGATGGAAGAACGGGCAGTAGCAGCAGAAATGGAGGTAGAAGACTTAAAAAAGAAATTGGAGGAATCTAATAAAAAAACTAAAGAGACACAAGAACTACTAGCTCAAAAAATAGATATAATGGAAAATTATAACAGAAGAAATAACATAAAGATAGTGGGCCTTAAGGAAGATGAAGAAGGCAAGAATATGAGGGAGTTTATAAAAGAGTGGATCCCTAAGACCCTAGGATGTCCAGAACTACAGCAAGAAATGGAAATAGAAAGGGCACATAGAGCATTGGCCTCTAAACCACAACCACAACAAAAACCAAGATCTATTGTAGTAAAATTCCTAAGATATACTACAAGAGAAAAGGTACTGGAGAAGACAATGGAAAAAGTAAGAGAGGGCAACAAACCACTGGAGTATAAAGGGCAAAAAATCTTCATTTATCCAGATACAAGTTTTGAACTCCTAAAGAAGAGAAAGGAGTTCAATACAGCAAAGGCGATTTTATGGAAGAAAGGGTATAAATTTATACTGAAGCATTCTGCGGTATTGAAAATATTTATTCCAGGACAACAAAACAGACTATTCTCGGATCCAGAAGAAGCACGAAAATTTGCAGAACAATTACAAAAATAGACTGAGGGATGAAGACGGGTAATGAGAGTAAAAATGATCACGATTGATATGTATGTGGGTATAGACAAAAATAGACTGAGGGATGAAGACGGGTAATGAGGGTAAAAATGACCACGATTGATATGTATGTGGGTAAAGAGGTATAAGAGTGAATAGAGACAATGTGCATACGTGAATGTATCTGTAATTAGAGGAAAATATAGATAGTATAGACAAGAATTAATAAGGGAAGGTAATGGAATAGAGAGAATAAGGAGGGAATTAAAAGAGTGACCTTTGTGACATATGAAAAGTGAAATCTTTTCTGGGGGGGCTGGGTGGGGGAAAATAGCGGTCACTGCAAAATCAGTTGACGCTTGCGAGTGGATTCGCAAATCCAAATGGAGAGGGGAGATGTGGTTGTCCGACAAGGGATAAAGGACAACTCAGGAGGGGAAGGGGAGATTGGGGATAAAGAAGATAGAAATAGGAGAATAAGGAAAATGTTGGATGTTGTAGGAATGTTGTCTCGTAAAGAGTTGAAAATAAGAAAACAGAAATGGAAAAGGAGGAAAGGTAATGATGGAAAAACGGAAAGAGAAGATAAACAAAATATAAAATGGCTACGCTGAACTATATGACTTTAAATATTAATGGAATACATAACCAAATTAAAAGGAAGAAACTACTAAATTTACTGAAAAAGGAAAAAATAGATATAGCATTTGTCCAAGAAACACACTTAACTGAATTGGAGCACAAGAAATTAAAGAGAGATTGGGTAGGACATGTAACAGCAGCATCGTATAATTCAAAAGCAAGAGGAGTGGCTATATTAATTAGCAAAAATGTGCCATTTAAAATAGAAGAGGAAATAATAGATCCAGCAGGGAGATATGTTATGATAAAATGTCAGATATATTCGGAGCTTTGGAATCTACTTAATATATATTCACCTAACGAAGAAGATCAAAAGTTTATGCAAGATATCTTTTTGAAGGTAGCTAATACGCAAGGGAACATACTAATAGGAGGGGATTTCAATCTGAATTTGGATCCAAATATGGATAAAACGGGGAAAAAAATTAACAGGAAGAACAAAGTAACCAAATTTATAATTAAATCAATGCAAGAAATGAAACTTGTGGACATATGGAGGAAACAAAACCCAAAAGAAAAGGAATACTCATACTACTTGACTAGACATAAAACATACTCAAGAATAGACCTATTTTTGTTATCAGCTAGTATGCAGGATAGAGTAAGAAAAACAGAATATAAAGCGAGAATGCTATCGGACCATTCACCCTTAATACTGACAGTAAAGCTAGAGGACATCCCTCCAAGAATGTATAGATGGAGATTAAACCCCATGCTACTTAAAAGACAGGATTTTAGAGAATTTATTGAAAAACAATTAAAAATGTATTTTGAAGTAAATACGGAATCAGTGGAAGATAAGTTTATACTATGGGACGCAATGAAAGCATTCATTAGAGGGCAAATAATAAGTTATGTAACCAAGATGAAGAAGGACTATAATCAGGAAACAGAGCAGTTGGAAAGGGAAATAGTAAACATAGAAAAAAAATTAGCAATGAAGGAAGATACAACTAAAAGAAGAGAATTGGCGGATAAAAAAATAAAATATGAAACATTACAAACATATAAGGTAGAGAAGAATATAATGAAGACAAAACAGAAATATTATGAACTAGGTGAAAAAACACACAAAATCTTAGCATGGCAGCTTAAGACAGAGCAAACTAAGAAAATGGTATTGGCAACAAGGAAAAAAGACAAACAAATTACATATAATCCAAAAGAAATTAAGGAAAACTTCAGAGAATTCTATGAACAATTATACCGAACTGAAAACGAAGGGAAAGAAGGGAAAATAGATGAATTTTTGACTAAAATTGAACTACCAAAACTACAAATAGAGGAACAAAATAAATTAACAGAACCATTTGGAACAGTAGAAATACAAGAGATAATAAAAAAATTACCAAATAATAAGACACCAGGAGAGGATGGACTCCCAATAGAATTCTACAAAACATTTAAAGACCTATTAATACCGCCCCTCCTGGATGTAATCAACCAGATTGATGAGACACAAAACTTACCAGATTCATGTAAAACAGCAATAATTACAGTGATACTAAAACAAGGGAAAGATCCACTCTCACCAGCATCATATAGACCAATATCTTTGCTAAACACAGATTATAAGATAATAGCTAAACTATTAGCAAACAGATTAGCAGAACAGGTACCGAAAATGGTAAATTTAGACCAAACTGGATTTATCAAAAAAAGACGCACAACAGACAATATTTGTAAATTTATTAACTTAATTCATGCAGTAGAAGGAAATAAAGCACCTGCAGTAGCAGTTGCTTTAGACGCAGAGAAGGCCTTCGACAGAGTAGAATGGAATTATTTGTTCAAAGTATTGCAAAAATTCAGTTTACCGGAGAAGTATATTAATTGGTTTAAAGCATTATATAAGGGATCGTTAGCGAAAGTGACAGTAAATGGACATGTATCAAAGCAATTTAACTTAAGCAGGTCAACGCGGCAGGGATGCCCACTATCACCGTTATTGTTTGCGCTAGCTATAGAACCACTAGCAGAATTGATAAGAATAGATAATAATATAAAAGGAATAAAATAAAAAACAGGGAATATAAAATCAGTCTATTTGCGGATGATGTGATAGTGTACTTAACAGAACCAGAACTATCAATAAAAGAATTATATAAGAAATTGAAGGAATATGGAGAAGTATCGGGATACAAGATAAACGTAAATAAAAGTGAAGCAATGCCTATGAATAACGCGGATTTCTCAAAATTTAAGAAGGAATCCCCATTCAGATGGCAAATGCAGGCAATAAGATACCTAGGTGTACAAATAAACAAAAATCTAGGCCAATTATATAAACTCAATTACAATCCACTAATGAAAAAATTACAGGACGATTTAGAGCATTGGAAAGAGCTACCACTAACACTGATAGGAAGGATAAACTGTATTAAAATGAACATTTTTCCAAGGATACTATACTTATTTCAGGCATTGCCAATACAACTGACAGAAAAATTCTTCAAAGAGTTAAAGAAAATAATAAGGAAATTTTTATGGAGAGGGGGGAAACCGAGGATAGCACTAGATAAATTAACAGAATGGTATAAACAAGGAGGCTTACAATTGCCAAACTTCAAAAATTATTATAGAGCCGCACAATTAAGATACCTATCAGATTTTTATCAAACAAGGGAAAAACCAGACTGGACGAGATTAGAATTAGATAAAATAGGGGAAAAGATACTTGAACACATATTATATAAATGGGACGAAAAATTGGTACAACATAGAACTTCTCCAGTATTACACCATCTCCTCAATATATGGAAGAAGATTCATGTAGAAAGAAATAAAACAAATTATCAATTACCAAAACTAATATTGACGCAAAATAAGCTACTCCCTTTTACAATAGACAACCTTTCCTTTAGAAAATGGGAAAAAAAAGGGATTAAAAGAATAGAAAATTGTTTTTCAGGAAGTAGATTCTTATCCTTTGAACAAATGAGAGATAAGTACAATATAACTGGAGATGCAGCGCTGGCATATTACCAACTGAGATCCTACTTGAAAGATAAATTAGGAAGCAATTTGAGTTTACCAGAGGGAAGTAACCTTGAATATGTGATTACAGATACAATGTTAATCAAAAGATTTATAACAAATATGTATATTAAACTGCAAGAAAAGGAGAATGAGGAAGCAAATGGTAAAACTAAACAAAAATGGGAACAAGATTTAAATATAAAGATAAAAAAGGAAACATGGGAGAAATTATGTTCTGGAACGATGAGAAATACAATAAATACGAGGCTACGTATGATACAATATAATTGGTTACACAGACTATACATTACACCGCAAAAGTTAAATAAATGGGACCCAACAGTATCTGATAGATGTTTTTGATGTAAAAAAGAAAGGGGAACAACAATTCATGCAATCTTGACATGTGAGAGAGTAGAAAAATTTTGGGATGATCTCAATCAGATATTAAATAAAATAACAGAAAACAATATACCAAAGAATCCAGAGATGTTTCTCCTAAGTAACATAAAAAATAAAGAATTTGGAATTGACTTGGAGGATGCACAAAAAAGATTTGTTAAGATAGCCCTAGCCGTAGCAAAAAAATGTATTATGTCAACCTGGAAATTGGAAGATAATTTGAAAATACAACAATGGTATATAGAAATGAATAAATGTATTCCATTAGAAAAAATAACATATAGTTTAAGAAATAATATTGAAATATTCGAACAAGTTTGGGAGCCTTACATTAAATACAATAGTGAAAACCTACCGGGAACAAACATTACCTAAGTTGATGGAAGGAGAAGAAAAGAAAAGAATGGACTCAGTAGAATTTCTGGTGTATTTTTGTTGAATGACAACATTGTCTGACTGCCTTAATGCAACCTAGATTGTATACCTAAAATGGATGAGAGGGGGGGGTGGGGGGGTGGCTTGGGAGGAGGGAGGGGGGGGGGGAGAAAAAGTCACTATATATGTGTGAAAAAGAAAAAGTATATATCATGGCTAACGTGATTTATGGTGTGAAAAATAAAAAATTTTTAAAAAAAAGAGAAAGCATTTAACAAATTAGAGTGGGACTTTTTATTTAAAGTGCTGGTCAAAATGGTGTTGGGACCAACTTTTATAAATTGGATTAGGACACGTCACTATATCATGCGCCCAAAGATAAAGTTGTGACCAATGGGTAAGTATCTTCAGCCTTCTCACTATCTTGATCTAGTAGTTATCTCCGGCTCTATTCATATTAGCTATTGAACCTTTAAGCCATTTGCTGGGATCCAGACGTTAAGGGCTTCAGAATGGGCTGTTTGCTGATGATGTGCTGATATATTTGACAGACCCTGTAAACTCGTTGGCCAAGCTTCATTCCATGTTGGAACATTATGGGAAGATCTCTGGGTACAGAATTAATTAGGAAAAAAAGTGAAATTATGCCACTTACAAAGTAGGGACTAAAGTGAAATGGAAAAGAAAAGTCAATTGAGATGGCCGCAAACAGGGATCAAGTACCTGGGGGTCAAGGTAAACAATTTATTAAATTTGTACAATCTTAATTACGTCCCCTTGCTCAAAAAATGTGTTGCCGAGGCTCCAATAGCTCTTCCAGACTTTGCCCATAGTGTTGCCCCAGAGATTATTTCGAAAGCTCAACACAGGTAAGTAGATTCCTTTGGAACAAAAAGGTAGCCAGGGTCTCAATGCAGAAATTAACATGGGACCATAGTCTGGATGGACAGAGATGACCAGATTTCAATATTATTGAGCACCACAGACAAGGTGGATCACCTTGCTTTTTGACGGGGGAGGTACACCATCTTGAGCACAAATTGATCTGTACATGGTGGATGAGAAACCCTGTAGATGTGCTCAATAGTGGGGAGGGTTTTGCCTATGATGTCCTAGGCTGTGTCCACTACCTTTTGGAGGGCTTTATGCTCAGAGATATTGGTATCCCCATGCAGCCAGCCAGTACACTTTCCACCACACCTCTGTAGAAATTTGCCAGAGTTTCTGGTGTCATACCAAACCTCCAGAAACTCCTAAGGAAGTAGAGGCACTGACATGCTTTCTTCATGATGCCATGGGTGTGTTGGGTCCAGAAAAGATAATCTAAGATAGTGACTCCCAAGAACTTATTTGCTCACCCTCTCCACCTCTGATCCCCCAAATAATTACTGGATTGTATATCTCTGGCTTTCCTTTCCTGAAGTCAACAATCAGCTCCTTAGTTTTGATGACAGGTTGTTGCTGGTGCATCATTCAGCCATCAGCAAATGCAAATCAATCCAAACAACCTACCCACATCATCAATCTCCCACATGTGCCAGTCTGTAGACCTCACGTTAGACTCATTGGTTAGTTCAGCACATACGTAACAGTAAGCAGATGAGAGTTATCCTTCACCCCAAAAGGATTGTAGCGACTACTTTCCACAAAAAAAAGCTGCTTGGAGGTTAAGTGGGCTCTATTGTAACGCGTTCAAATAAATTCTTAGCGACGTCGAGATGCGATTTAAATTATTTATTAATTAAAACTAAAGGACTTATAATGCAGCAATGATCTTGCTGATAATAACGTTCGTGCTAACATCTATGATAATGACCATGAATCTGTGGTAATGTAACATGTAATGATCAACAGAAAATATCAAAGCCTCACTCACCCACTGTCTATCCCGCCATACCAGTCAACATGAGCTAACTAACTGCTCTAACCACGTCCAAACCATACGCATGCACCAACCCCTAGTCCTGGCGCATGAGCACTGGAACATGCCGAACATGTGCAGCCTCTGGCCGATGCCCGCAGCCAAATCAACAACGGTAAACTTTGGCTCTTACATGGATCGTCTTATAGTTGATTTTGAACAAATTTATAAATTAAGAACCTTCCTAACAAAGACTGTTTACGCAAGTTTTAAAGGGCACAACTGTCCATGAATTAGATGACTAGTGGCAATGTTTCAATTGTCCGAGGTCACTTTGAGACTAACTGAAATGCTGGTGCTTCAATAGTACAGAAGTCAACAGATCAAAATAATTCTGGACTGTTTTATTTTCACCTACATGTAGGGTTTCTATACAATTTCCTTGGCCAGAATTTGAAATAATCATAAAGAAATAAGAAATAACTTGCCTTCATAGCAATCCATTCTGCAAGGGGAGAGACGCATGGCTTCTCTGAAATGTATAATAGCTTCCTGGATTCTACCCAAGGCTCGTAAAGCAGCACCTTTTAATAGCAAGGCTTGCACACTGTTGCTATTCAACTGAATTGCTTTTGCTCCCAGATAAAGTGCACGTGAATATCGTTTGCTGTATAAACACTGATAACTGCAGAAACAATAAAGCATGGAAAAGTCAGAGGTAACATTTCCAACACATTTAACGGAGAGATTGTTTCGTTAAGCATCTTCATTCTGTCCACTGCCAACCATTTTAATTCCACCCACTGACATGGCTATCCTTGGCCTCGTGCTCTGCCAAAGCGAGGCTACCTACAAATTGGAGGATTAACAGCTAATATTCCACCTGGACACTCTCCAAACAGATGACATTAATGCTGACTTCTTCAGTTTCTGTTAAATCTCTCTTTCCCTATCCTCCGTTTTCTTTCCTCCAGCACCCAGCCACTTCACT